>NC_081310.1:106254733-106879733 GCF_026419965.1 Kogia breviceps
AATGTATGTAACATTTTGCTACATCTCTTATTCATTGCAGACCGTTTAGGACAGTTGAATTGAAAGTGCATTCTGACATTTTAGAATACTTCAGGTTTTGTTGTTAAATCATTACCATGTATTAGCAGATAGTTTATTAAGTATTCTTGGTAGAGGCTAAGAGCCAAAGAATTATTTACGTGAGTTATTTGTATTATCAAAGATAGAATTTTCCTTATGATTTTTTAAAGTTTTCTGTGTTTTGTATTGTGATCTTTATTGTTTTGTGAATACAGTTGTGAGTCTGCATCTCTGACAAAGTGAAAAATGTCCATTTTTTTCACAAGTGAATTGGTAAAATGACTTTAAAAATTAGATAGAAAGCAAGGCATATGTGTGTTGCTTTATTGGAAGTACCTGAAAAAAGTAAAATTGACATTTCAGATGTGCCCAGAGATGCAGAGCACCAGATATTTATTCCTGATATCTCTGATTTTAATCACAATAAATAGGAGTCAAAAATCATTTCAAAAGTCTGGACTTAAGCTCTGATCATTTGCACTCTTCACCTGGTAGGATGGCTGAAGGAGTTGCGGAATAGCTCTTTGTAGCCCCCAGAGAGCAGCCTCTGGTTCCTAGGGTGCAAGCCATGAAGAGGGCCATGGTGCCTTTCAAAAAGCAGCTGTTCTTTGAAATCAGTAGTGCATGCCTAGAAACATCAGGATGTATATTTGTCCTTGGCACGCTTGTGGCAGAACCATGAATGACTTACCTCCTTGAGTCAACATTTGCTTTAGGTTAGTGTGTTTGAGGGTAAATTAGCAAACAGTTTTCTCAGATTATATTTCCAGTTTGTCTTACTATAGTTTGAAGACCTGCTTTCCAATATCATCTGTGGAAATTCACTTATAGTTCAAGTGTTGAACTTAAGTAAAAAGAATAGCTTTTCTCAAATATCATTCTGACAAGTATATATGATCTAAAATTTCCAGTTATTTAAAAGCTTGAGTTGTCTTTTGGCATTATTTTGAATTAGAAGTGTCAATTAAAGTAACAGATGACCATTTCAGCCAGGGCACATCAAGATCCCTGAAATGGGTTTGTTTCTTTCAGAGCCAGATATAATAGCTTATTCTTAATAATAGGTCTACTTCCTCAATAGTGTATAAATACAGTTATTAATTATACCACAGGAAATACTTCTTAGGGAGTCTTTTTAAAACAAGAGGTGGTCTATATTTTATCATTTAGCTCTATAAATTGAGTAATTAGAGATTACCCTAAGACTGGTCTTGAGCTTAGGCTCCATCTTAGACATTGGTGACGGTTTGATTTTTGTGTTGATGGGGGTTTTTTAATTTTTAATTTTATTTTACCTTTTTAGTGAGTTTAGTTTGTAGTCATTTGAACTGTGTAACCCATTCAGTGTTCATGGGGATAAGCACTTAATGTAATGATGACTTGATTTAACAGCCAGCCACATATTTTCCCCTCAGGAATGGAGAGGGATGCAATAGATTGTCATGTTACTTTTCTTTTCAAAATTTACCTCAAAGCAGTACAATCTCAAGCTGTAAACCTTCTTTATTTTTTTAAGAGTAAAACTTGATCTCACTATACTCTTGTTGAATATTTATAGGAAGTGTATTTCATTCTGTTTAGGGGCAATCTAACCAATACCTCTTCACTTCTGTGATACACAAGTATTGAATATCTCTTTTAAATTGATCCATAATATATCCATAAAATAATTCTGAAGTCTCGCTGCAAATTAAGCCAAAGTAACTTAATTAGTATAATGGTGTCTCTACATGTTTATGGTGATTCATACTTTCAGGATATAAAGGATCAGTTTTCTTTTTGTTTACAAATGTAGTAAACCTTGCCTTGCCTGATTAAAGTCATAGAAAATAAGAAAATACCAGCTGACTTTGTGAGAGAGGAAACATGATACCAAATACTAGCAGTAAAGCCTTATTTCCTCCAGTTATTCCATAATGTGTCAGGATCCCAGGAAAGCAGCTCTGTAGTTATGGTATTCTCTATAGACATTTTTGTTTTAGTGTTCTTCCATGAAAAGCTCCAGGTCTTAGATGTCTATAATTAAGAATCTTTGTCTTTTTTTATGCAAGACTTTCACATTAAATTATTTTAATAAACTTAGTTATACATTGTTCAGAGAAAATTCAGTGATTCTTTTTGAAGATTTATTTTATCCTCATTCTCAGTTGATAACTTGTCAGTATTAAATTCTAAGTTCAAAATTATTCTCCTTCATACTTTATTTTTTGTTGTTGTGGTTTTATTTCCCCAACTTTTATTTTGAGAATTTTCAAAACTACAGAAAAGTTTCAAGAATAGCATAATGAATATCTATTTGCCCATCCCATAGATTTGTGATTCAGCAGTTAACATTTTGCCACATTTATTTTTCCTTTCTCTCTATATATTTTTTCATTTTTTTCTGAACCATTTCAGTTAGTAGTAGACATCATGACAATTTATCCCTAAAACATTCAGGATGCATCACCTAAGAGTAAGGATATTCTCCCACATAACCACAATATAATCACTATATTCAGGAAATTTAACACTGATACAATAATATTGTGTAGTATATAGGCCAGTCCACATTTCCCCAATTTCCCAATAATGTCCTTTATAGTCTTTTTGGATGCAGAATTTAATTATTACATTTAGTTGCCATGTCTCTTCTGTCTAGAATAGCTTTTTGTTTATTTTTGATAATATTGACATTTTTAATAGTCTAAGCCTTTGCTTTGAAGAATGATCCTCAGTTTGGCTTATTCTCATGGTTTCCTCACAGGATAACATTTTATTTTAATAAATAGGATTATAATGCCCAGTTACTGGTAGAATTACTTCTTTCTCCTGGCCAACAACCCATATAAGTCCCTGATTCATTGATAGGAATATAACATAAGTTATTAAAGTCCATATTCCCCACAATAACTGCTGGATTCATAAACTCATATTGATTGGACAATCATAGATGTGGAATTTGAGAGTTAGATGAGGATTTAGGTAAGAAATTAATAGTTTACCCCTAACTGCTAAGAGAGTCAAGTCATCTAACAGATACTGACTCTCATGATAAGGGTTATCAGTCAATCCATGAGCATGAAATACCCTTTCTATACTAGGCATTGAGCTATGCATTGAGATACTAAGATGGTTAAGATTGGATCCCTACTCTTAAGTAACAGTCTGTGGTAATATATGCAGTGTAACCACTGCAACCAGTGTAGCTCCAGACTTGGGTGGGCTTTGCAGTTGCCTGGATTGACTGATCCATCTCTTATGTGCTGTATTGGACTGTAAAATGGAGATAACAGTATCTAACTTGAAAGGTTAGAAGGGGTAAATAAGATTATGAATGTAAATCATTCTAAGTCTTTAGTGATTTTTTTATTATTTTAATCTCATGTATGTGTACAGTAAACCCATGTGATAGATGATACAGTAGCAGTCAGTAACAGTGTAGAGGAAGGAGTTAATAGGGGAAGTTGCAAATTTAATTAATGAATATATTGTTGCCCTTTTAACAATATTTAAATACAGCAACCATATACTGAATGCCTAAAGTGATAGGTAGAGGAGACTTACAGAGTAATTCATTTCAGTTCTGCAAACACTTATTAAACACTTTTGTGCTATGCATGTACCACATGCTCCAGATTGTAGAAGAATAAAGCATAGGGCCTGCCTCAGAGAGCGTGAACTTGAAAAAGGTAAGTTTAAGTTAAATAAAATAAAATAGGTACTTTACAAAACAAAATATAACTTTGTAAAAGTTATCTAGTGTTATAGGATGGAAAATAAATAAGTAGATTTTTAAAAGGCTTAGCCAAAAGTCTAGATGATGAAACCCAATATGTTACCAATGGAAAGTATGCTTTGGGAAATGGAATTAGATTGGAGGGTGGAGGTGGGGTTAAAGGAGATTGTCCCCGACTTCTGAGGTTGAAGTTAGAGGTAATTGCCATGGAATCATCTCTTATGCCTCCATAGGAGGGAAATTACTCAGCTGAATGGACCTTTGGTATAGTAATTATTACGCTTTTAGGCGCAATATCTTGTCATTTGGGGTTAGGTACATGTTAGTTTATGTTCAAATTTGTCTCCTTCAGAATTTTTCACTTTGTACCTCTTAATTCTTTTGAGAATCTTCAAATGTCATATGTTGATATGATCTCATTATGCTGAACTTTCTACTCTTGATGCTGTAAACCACGCACTGGTCAAATATTTGCCCCCCACTTGTCTGTTAACCCTCTTCCCTTAGTCTTTCTGCCCAGGCCATGACCCTTGTATTCTTCCCAAATTGTCCTGGAATTTTGATTATGGATCGGTATTCCATTACAACTTACATCAAAAGTCCTGCCTAGAAGTTTCTGTAATCCAGATAAGTAAAATATTTAAAAAATTTGTCAGTTTTATTAAGATCTTGTATTACTTTTTTTTTTTTTTTTTTTTTTGCGGTACGCAGGCCTCTCACTGTTGTGGCCTCTCCCGTTGCGGAGCACAGGCTCCAGACGCGCAGGCTCAGCGGCCATGGCTCACGGGCCCAGCCGCTCCGCGGCATGTGGGATCTTCCCGGACCGGGGCACGAACCCGCGTCCCCTGCATTGGCAGGCGGAGGCGGACTCTCAACCACTGCGCCACCAGGGAAGCCTTGTATCACTTTTGAATTCATTTAAAACAGGATAGATGACTATGGATATAATACAACTCTCAAAATTACCAGTACCTTAAGGCAAGCAACTATCTCTCCCCTGCCTTAAAACACACACACACACACACACACACACACACACACACACACACACACACACACTTTTTTCCCCCAACTCTGGGAAATATGAGAGAATGGCTTAGGAGTGACAAGCATATGCAACTACCTATCTTTTACATAGTTTTTCTCTTAGATAAGTAAAACATTTTCCTCTTATTTATTTATTAAAAATATTTTATTTTTTAATAGATCTTTATTGGAGTATAATTGCTTCACAATACTGTGTTAGTTTCTGTTGCACAACAAAGCGAATCAGCCATATGCATACACATGTCCCCATATCCCCTCCCTCTTGAGCCTCCCTACCCCACCCCTTAGGTCATCGCAAAGCACTCAGCCGATCTCCCTGTGCTATGCTGCTGCTTCCCACCAGCCAACTATTTTACATTCAGTAGTGTATATACGTTGATGCTACTCACACTTTGCCCCAGCTTTGCCCTCCCACCCCATTTCCTCAAGTCCATTTTCTGTGTCTCCCTCTTTATTCCTGCCCTGCAACTAGGTTCATCAGTACCGTTGTGTTTTTTTAGATTCCATATATATGCGTTAGCATACGGTATTTGTTTTTCTCTTTCTGACTTATTTCATTCTGTATGACAAACTCTAGGTCCATCCACCTCACTACAGATAACTCAATTTCATTTCTTTTTATGGCTGAGAAGTATTCCATTGTATATATGTGCCACATCTTCTTTATCCATTCATCTATCAGTGGACATTTAGGTTGATTCCATGTCCTGGCTATTGTAAATAGAGCTGCAGTGAACATTATGGAACATGTCTCTTTTTGAATTATGGTTTTCTCAGGGTACATGCTCAGTAGTGAGATTGCTGGGTCATATGGTAGTTCTATTTTTAGCTTTTTAAGGAACCTCCGTACTATTCTCCATAGTGGTTGTATCAATTTACATTCCCACCAACAGTGCAGGAAGGTTCCCTTTTCACCACACCCTTTCCAGCGTTTATTGTTTCTAGATTTTTTGATAATGGCCATTCTGACCGACACGTGAGGTGATTATTTTATTTTAATTTATTTTATTATTTTTGGCTGTGTTGGGTCTCCGTTGCTGCGCGCAGGCTTCTTCTAGTTGCAGTGAGCGGGGGCTACTCTTCATTGCGGTGCGCGGGCTTCTCATTGTGGTGGCCTCTCCTGTTATGGAGTACGGGCTCCAGGCGCGTGGGCTTCCGTAATTGTGGCTCACGGGCTCTAGAGCGCAGGCTCAGCAGCCGTGGCACACGGGCTTAGTTGCTCCGTGGCATATGGGATCTTCCTGGCCCAGGGCTCGAACCCGTGTACCCTGCATTGGCAGGCGGATTCCCAACCACTGCGCCACCAGGGAAGTCCCTCCTCTTATTTAAAGTACAGTCATGACTATTAGAAAAGATTTAGAAAATTCAGAACAGCATAATAAACAATTTTATGTCACTTAAAATCACTACCTAATATAACCGTTGTTAACATTGAGGTGAGTTTTTATTTTGTTCTTCATAGTTGAAATTACACATACAATTTTATATCCTCCTTTGATTTTTTTTTTAATATAACATTGCCATAAACATTTTTACTTGTCATTAAAGATTATCAATAAACAGTTTTTGGCTGCATATTATTCTAATTTATATACCATGATTTGATTATAGGATATGTAACTAAAGGTTGAACATTTAGGTTTCCATATTTACTACTATAAATGATGCTGCTGTGAACATTTTTGTGTTGGAGCTTTTACTGAATGTTTGGTTATTTCCATGATAGAATGTGATGAGCTATTTTAAAAATTATTTGTTTATATTCTTTATATCTTTATAGCATCTTTGTGCTTTTGTATTGGTTTTCATGAATGCTTTACCTAGTTAAGATATTAATCTTTTGCTATTTCTTGCATAGTTTACTCACTTTGTTTTCTTTAAATTCAGCTAATGCTGTACGTGTTTTTCTCAAACTAGTATGTTTAAAACTAATCTTTTATTCTTTCCCTTTTCTTCACTGTCCAGCTGACCTAGGCAGAAACTGAAATCTTTTCATCTTTGATCTTCTCTACCCTCCTCTGCTATATCTAGTCATCCACTGAGTTCTTATTCTACCTCTTAAATATTTTTTGTATCCATTCACTTTGCGCCATCCCTACTCCCTCTATGTTATTAATACCTTTGCGAAGCTTTCCGAACACTGTCCTTGAATGATTAAGTGTTCTTCACTTAAGCAGCCACTTCCAGGCTTTTGGCTCTATGTGTATATTTATACACATTGTTACGTAATTATCATCTTACTTTTTATCAATATTTCTCAGACAGTTTTCCAAGGAACTCAAGTGTTGGTGAGATACTGTCTCTTATATGACAGAGGATTTCATGGTCAAGTTTGGAAAATAATATCTTCTTGGAGATTCATAATATAAATAATATAATATAAATTAGCATGTTAAAGGCCCTGAGAAATTCTACTTGGCATTTTAATAGATGCTGAGTATACGTGATGGTGAACAAAACTAGTTCGGAGCTTAACGAAATCCTGTGGACATTTGTTTTTACCTTATCTGTTTGGTACTGGGCATTACCCCTTCCTTCCTAAAACTGCTCCTTTGTCATCTGTGACACTGTATTCTCTTGATTCTCCTGATGTTTCTCTGATTGTTCCTTCTTTATCTTCATGGGTTCCTTTTCTTCTGCCCACTGCAGTCGACCCATGAACAACATGGGTTTGAACTTCCCGGGTCCACTTATACATGGATTTTTTCAATAAATACATACTACAGTACTACATGATCTGCAGTTGGTTGAATCCACAGATGCAGAACCTAGGTACGGAGGGCCGACTCTAAAGTTATACATGGATTTTTGACTGTGTGGGGCTCGGTGCCCCTTAACCCCTGCATTGTTCAAGGGTCAACTGTACTTAAAATTTGGTGTTTCTTGGGGCTCTGTCTTAGCCCACTGCTCTTTTCACACTTCATCTCACCTACTCTGGTGGTTTCAAATATCACATTTGCTGCTGACTAATTGTTTTAATCAGCCCTCAGAGGACAATAGAAATGTTTTAAGTACAAGGGTTATCTTGTAGATAGAATCTGAAGTAAATCTGAGCCTCCTGGGGAAAAAAGAGCTAGGAAGCTACCAGCTTCCACTAGTAGACAACCAAGCTAAAAACTTGGAAGTCTTCTTCTTGACGCTCCCTCCGACATTTATCAAATTATTTCAGTTTCAAATCCTAAATTCTTATTTCTGTTCCCTCCCCTCCAGCGTCCATGCCACCCCCTTATGTCATACCCTCATTACCTCTAGTTTGAACTGATTCTAATAGCCTGCTTCTGCATGCAGTTTGCTCCTGTTACATCCTTTAGGAAATCACCATGATGTATTTAAAAATGCAGGTCTCATCACACCATTCTCTTGCTTAAAACTCTTCAGTGGTTTCCTAGAGTGAAGATGAAAAACTCCTTACCAAAGCTTAGAGGCTACTTCTTCTGCCTTCCTTTCAGCCTTAAACTGTCAAGGCCATTGTCTACTTCGTCTGTTTTATTTTCTCTGATGTGATTGTCCACACTACTTCATTTTCTTGCAGTAACCTTTCCTTGCTTCCAAACTGGTATATATCTCTTTTATTGCATTTACATATAAGCAGATGATTATAGTGAGGCATCTTCCTCTCTACACTGTGAGCTCCTTGAGATCAGGGAGTGTGTCTTACTGGTTTTTGTAATCCCAGCACCTCTGGTACTCTGAATGTTTGTTGAATGAATGAGGTCTTGTACAAACTCGTTCCCAGCCATGGTCCTTCAGCTCTTATGTCTCCCAACCCCTACCCCACCTCTGTTGTCTCTGATTCCTCAACTGCAAGTTCTCCTCCCAAGGGGGCTTTCAGGTACCTGTATTCTGCAGGTTGGGAGAGACATCTGTTTTTATAAAATGATGTAGCATCATTTTTAGTGTATAGAGAAATCCAAATACTATTAATATTTTGCACATAAGACTACTGAATATATTTTTAAAACTTAAGTATGGCATTGTTATATGTATTCATTAAACTTGTCTTTCTGTTATATAAACTTGTTAATGGAGACTGAGTTAATGTTATAGGTCATTTGCTTTTCTATCAATTTAATATTGCCCTTAGAAATATAAAATCCAGCAACTGAAGTAATTCTTAAGATATCTCTAGCAGCAGTATAAAGTTAATTTTGTAATGTCTTTCTCATGTATATCAAGTCCCAGATCTCTCATACGCTACTCGGGACTTTTCTGCTTTTGAACCATGTTGGTGTCTGTTACCATTCTTGCCACATGATTCATTTATGTTTTGGGATCAGTGCAGTAGCCTCTTAACTTCAGTAGCTTCTTAACTTTCCTCAGTTTTGCCCCCTTTTAATCTATCTGTTACACCTTTGCCGGAATGATCTTTCTTAAAACTTTCATCTGATCACATGAGTCTTACTTAACATCCTTTAGTGGCTCCCCATTGCCTTCAGAATTGAGCATAGACTCCTTAGCATGCAAGTTAGCCCTGTGTGCCTCTAGCTCATCTCTCAGTACTCGCAGTGTGCAGCCCGTTCTCTAGTTGTACTGAACTGTATGAGTCCCGTAATACCTTCTGCTCAAAAGCCTTGCCACCTTTGTGCAGGCTGCTTCCTTGACTTCTGCTGTCCTTCCCACTCCTGCTCCTGGCCTACTTCCTTTACTTCCTTTCAGCCTTCCTCCTGGAATTCTGATACTCCCCTCCTCACTCTGGATTCTGTGTTCCCATTGCACACTATGCTTATATAATGTATGTATTTGTTTCCTTGTCTGCCCCCATCACCTTGAGGACAGGGACAGTGAGTGTCCAGATATTTGGCATAGTGCCCAATACATGAATGTTCTCCATAAATATTTATCGACTGTTGTCATTGTTAGTAATTCTGGAATGCACCGTTAATGTTTTAAAACTCTGTTTTTGTAGCCTCAAGGAATAGGTTCTCCTAGTGTTTATCATGCGGTTATCGTCATCTTTTTGGAGTTTTTTGCTTGGGGATTATTGACAGCACCCACCTTGGTGGTAAGTAATCTTTTAACTTATTTATCACTGACTTTAAAATTTCTTTTTCTTCGGTTTCAGGAGGGAAATCAGTATTGGGAGGGAAAAAAGGCCCTTTTTCCTTTCCAAGGTTAATTCTCCCACCAATATTGTCAGCCATTTAGTACTGTATTTTACTGGTTTAGTTGTCTTTTCCAACCTTTACTTCTCCCTTACTTTTTAGCAGGGCTTGGGTGGGTGTGATTCTTCTGGGGAACACTGGATAAGTTTAAGCAGGGCTCAGTCCCCCCTCTGGGTGAGGTGGAAAGGATTCTTATACTGACAAGCTTAGGAAGAATGGTGTCTGTGCCCTGAATCACTCAACATTATGATTTTGAGATTCATTCCTGCAGTTGCATTTTCCAAATACAAGTTTCTTTTAGTTTAGGCAGAGGATCTAGAGGTAACCATCTAGAGAGGTCATTCTTTTCATAGCTCTAAGCTGATTTTACTCAAATATTCCCAGGTTTAGAACCTCACAAAAAGACCTCCCTGCCAGACCAAACATCTTAGGTGATAGCTAGTTTTCTCCTGTCGGTTTAGATGAGGGGAGTAGAATGAAGGAAGGAGTAATAGTAGATCTCTATGATATCTTGAAAGGTGTAATCAGGATAAATGTACAGCTTTCTAAATCCCAGAAGAACAGATTTTTAAAGAGATATACTTCCTTGTATTTTCATGAGCTTGTTTGTTGATACACAGAAAAGACTTTTATAAAAAGTTTGTTCATAAATAAACTGAATGATCATATATAGATAGATTGAACTAGTCTAATCATCATTATGATTATGACATTTGTAACCACATTATACTGTAATAACCTGATGCCAAGGGCTACTGTGGTGCTATAATAACTATGTGTTCTCACACCTTTGTATTAGCTTTCTAATATTAGAGTGTGCTTATTTATAATCTACCAATTTAACATATAAATCTGTCTGGTGGATCATTAGTCCTATGGTTTAAAGTACTTGAGCTTTGTAATAGCAATTTGTATATATTTATATAATGATGAGTCCAGGCATAGTACTAAGCACTGTAAATACGTTACTTTAAATCCTCAAAACCACTTTATCAATGAGGAATTAGCCTCATAATCATGCCGAAAGCTCAGCCTCTCTGTACACTGGTGCCGAATCAAATCTTGGAGACAGAGTTTTGGGTGAGGTAGAAGAGAATAGCTTTATGGCTTTGCCAGGCAAAGAGGAACACAGTGGCCTCCTGCCCTCTATGAAACTATGAATGTGTGTCCCAACCTGGGAGGATTTGGTGAAGAGTTTTATTGCGATAGTTCAAGGGTGGAGTTGCTGATAAGATTAGGGAGGGTATGTGTAGGGCCTGCACTCCTTTAATCTCATTTCAGGTAATCTTGATGAGCTTCTCTGGTTCCTTTAGTCTGGCCTCAGTTGGTCTTCTCTGGTATGGAGAATGCTGACATCTTCCACTTGTTGGTTTTAATTCTATAAAAGGGCTTAAAGATATTGTTATGTGTGTCCCTTGAGGTGGAACCAGGACCCTGCCCCAAGGCTGTGCTATTGTTTCTTGACTGTTCCTCCATTGACTCTGCATCCCTTCCCTTCCTGGATTAGCACTGTTCAAATCTGCCCTTTGGAACTCAGGGAAAGTCATGGAGGCTGAACTGAAAGGCTCCCTATACCCTGGAGCTCCTACAGGGTCCTTCTCAGTTTCAGTAATACAGATGAGGAAATTAAGGTTTAGAAGAGTTAAGCAACTTGTTACTCTGATAGTAAACTGCAGCTTTGGTTTTAAACCAAGGCTTGTTTTGTTCCCAGTGCTCAGTCTTGGAGAATACTGGTAGCAAGTGGTTCATACCCATGTTTTAGGTAGTTGAGCTTATCTGCATCCCAAATACTAAGTAGAGAGATTAAAATATTGGGTAAACTGTGAGCAAGCCATCAAAAAAAAGCTTTTTGTGATGATTCCATAATTTGTCATCATGATTTGAAGTGCGTGTAGCTGTTTTTAAAATTCGTATCTCGTTTATATTTTTTAGATATCTCAACTTGTTGTCTAACTTTGGTATCATTTTTTCTAATTGGACAAAAAGATTGTCTTTTTTAAGAACAAGGAAGAAATCCAGTTATTTAGATATAACTGCTTGCTTGTTAGTTCATTTTTCATAGCTATGGGAAAACTGTGTGCTTAGTACGTTCTTAACTATTTTTTGTTAATTAAAAAATGGATAGTACCTTTGATTTTTCTTTTTCTTTTTCTCTCTTTTTTCTTGTACTTTTTAGAATACTGAATTGAATTATGGTCAGGAAAATGAAAAGTGCTAATTTGGGACTTAATGAATTATTTTTCTTTTGTCAGCAAAAATATATTTCTTAGAATAATTGCTATAACATTGTTGCCAATTATTTTATTTATGGAAAGACTTCTTTCACCCCATTGTTGTTGTAACAGCTACTCTTAATTCCCATGTTTGTTTTTAATACTTGAATGCTTTAAAATGGTGAAATGATGAGGTGTTACATGGGGCAGTTGTCCGTAATATTATCATAGTCATAATTCTTTACCTTTTTCAATTTTTCACTTCATTATATTTTTTAAAATCAAGCTTTCTCTCACTAAAAATAAGTTGAAATATTAATGAATGTTAAGGTCCGAGTTTTATTTTTCTGATTCTTTTCTCTTTAATGTATACACATTTTAAAAAACAATTGCAGTGTTTGTGCTCTACATTTTTTTGCTTGATGGGGAAAACCTTGGGTGGCGAGTTTTAGGCAAAACAAGGATTGAATTGTAGAGATTAGATGTATCTAAGTGTTGAGACTTGTTATACTCTAGGTACTTCCTGATGTTTTGGCCTTTGGGCATTGGAACAGCAAGAATCTTTGAAACATCACTGAAAAAAAATTGTGCATGGGAAATCTATATATATACAGTCCTCTCTATATGTTATATATGTTACTTTTTTAGTAATTAGAAACACAGTGTGTGCCTGTTGTAGACCATTAAGCAATGTGAAATGTGTAAGAACAGGAAAGTTCTCCTGCAGTCCTACTCATCCCTCCAGGCAACCATCAGTTTAGGAGATTTTGGCTTCAGGGTAGGCTTTACCAGCCCCATTAGGACAGATTGGCCAACTGGAGATGAATGTTTCAGCTGTTAAAATATGGTATCTATTAATTCAGTGATTTTTTTAAACCAGAGGTGAATATTAGTGATACCTGTTTTTGTTTTTGGTTTTTTTTTTTCCCCCAAATACCTAGGCCTTACAACCTGTCTGGCTGAAATCAGAGTTTTCAAGGGGGAGGCTCAGGCATGTGTATTTTTTAGGAGTGATTCTCATATATCTAGTATATATCACTAATTAAGAACCAATATACTAATTCAGTGTGGGCCTTTAAAAAAGGTTTTGTTCATTTTGAGACTTTCTGCTTGCAATTTTTTATTGTTGTTGATTTTATTAGTAGCCTTTTTCTCTTTGTTTTGGACTCCTGTATTCCCCTGTGTTGGGGTGTGGGGAAAAGTGAGTTTTGGAGTAGAAGGCACCAAGTTGTAGCACTTTGCTCTCTTTTCCAAAAGTCTGTTAACCTTTAAACATTTTATTTCTGTCTTAATGTGTTTTGAAACTGATTATAAATGTTGCCTGCTAGAGAGTCACAGCTCTTAACATTCATTTAAAAAGGGAAAGTGAAGATGAAGATATAATTGAGTTTATTTGCATTTTATGTATCTCTGTCTTCCCATACATAGCTCTCAAAAATTATAAAGTTTAAGCGTTTCAATATTCAAAGATACTCTTTGAATTAATTCATTTAATGGATAACCAAATTTAAAACATTAATTATAATAAATGTTTGGTTTTGGATTTATAATAGCCTTCATTTTATTTATTTTTTCTTTTTTTGGTACGCGGGCCTCTCACTGCTGTGGCCCCTCCCATTGCGGAGCACAGGCTCCGGACGCGCAGGCTCAGTGACCATAGCTTACGGGCCCAGCCGCTCCGCGGCATGTGGGAATCTTCCCAGACCGGGGCACGAACCCGTGTCGCCTGCATTGGCAGGCGGACTCTCAACCACTGCGCCACCAGGGAAGCCCAGCCTTCATTTTAAAAAGTAATGTGAAGTTAAATTTTTAAAAAATTTCATGTGGTTGCAATTATCTTTGAGTTTTAAGCCCATAGAGCTTCCAGAACACTGTTCTAGAATACAGTCAAAGAACAAAGGCTGCGTTCCATGTGGAGCACCTGCCCAGGGGAGGATGGTGAAATCTCCACCAGCAAGGGGATTTATGTTAATTATACAGAAGAATTTTATATTGACATTTTTAAGGACAGTAATCTAACACTTTGAGAGGTTATGACTATATGGTTGGTTCATAGTGAGTGTTCAGTCAGTGATTATTGATTGACTAAATAATATACATTTACATAAAGAGAATTAATGACAGTAGGTCTAAGGATCTATAATGCTAAGAAGTGGCTTCACTTTTTTGACAGGCCTATGGTTCTAGAAATACTAGGCCAATATTTGATGGTTCAAGTTGCTAGATGCACAATCCATGTTATGAAGCAAGACCCTGCACTCCAGTCCTCCAGCATCTCTTCTATATCAATGGCTTAGCATTCTTTGCTCAGAGATAGTCCTGAAGCATTTAATATTTTAAGGACTATTTACTCTCAAAATTTTTTAAGTTCTTAAAATTTTTAAGATCCATAAAATTTATTGGAAAACAATACATTATTTTCCTATTCAGCTCCAGTGCTTAAGGGTCCCCCAGGATCAAAAATCTTTACAACCAATATTTTTATAACTTCTTATATTAATATTTGTCTCTGTGTTAAAATTTTTGTTAAAAAAAACAAACATGAGGGTTTGTTTATCTTTAGCTATATTCCTTTGGAGGGGTTTTAAAAGTTTTTATTTTGTAACATTGGTTAAATCAATTTGCATAATTATCATGTTATAAAGTCATTTTGAAAGCAGAATTTATAATCTGTTAATTATGAACATTTAGTGAACAGTTAATATATGAAGGCAATCTATTGATGAGGCACTAATAGATATAGTAGATATAGTGCCTGTCTGCCCTTAAGAGGTTTGAAATATAATTGAAAAGAAATATTTATCAAATACCTGAAAAGATGAAAAATACAAGACTTAAGTAACAGAGTACTGCAATATAAAAAATACTAGAAAGCTATATGTGATGACCAAGGGAGTGCTGTAATCACCTATTATATGGTCCTAAAGGAGAAATTGATTGCTTTGGACAGGAAAGTTTGGTAGCAAGGAGCAATATGGAAGATTTTGGGGTCGACTAGATAGGGAAGATAAGGGGAACAAACATTTATGGTAGATAGGATATCATGTGTAAAAGTATGAATATTGGAAAGCATAGGAATATTTCTAAAATAGTGAAAAGACCGGATTGATTGGAATGGAAGATGGCTTGGCAAAGTGAATTGTTAGAAATAAGATTTAGCGTATTACAAATCTTCTTGTAAGCATTCGTTATGTCCATCTTTCTTTTTAACACCAAATCCATTCTTTGTCCCTAGAAAGAATTGGCCCTTAGTAATAACTGGAACAAAAGCAGATTTGAGTTGTTATGAAAGGTTTGGGGATACCAGTTTAAGGAGTTTAAATATTTTTCTCTAGTACAAGAACTAGCAAACTATGGCCAGAGCAAATACTGTAGTACTGTTTTTTGTAAATAAAGTCTTATTGGAACACAACCATGCCTATTCATTTACGTATAGTCTATGGCTGCTTTTATTGAGTTGAGCACTTGTGACAGAGACTGTATGGCCTGCAAAGCTAGAAAAAACTGAAAATATGTACTGTCTGGTTCTTTACAGAAAAAGTTTGCACCCACCTTCTTTGGATCCGTGGGTCTTCACTACAAATAATAAATAATAGGGTTTTTCAGCTATCGAGATTTGGGGCCAGATGATTATTGGGGGGAAGGGCTGACCTGTGAATCGTAGGATGTTCAGCAGCCTTCCTGACCTCTACCTCATAGAAGCCAGTAACGTCTTTTCTTTCCCCTGATGCCCGCCCTCCCCCATCCCTCATGTTGTGATAAAAATGTCTCCAGACATTGTCACATGTCTTCTGGGGGTCAAAATCACCCTCCATTGAGAATCACAAAATATATGAACATCATAAATATGTGATTTTTCCCATATTATTGATTTTCTTTGAATACTAAACATTTCTAATTTAATTTTTATATACAAGCTAATTTTTGTTAAATTTCTAGTTATTGGCAGAAGAGTAACTGAAGAAAAGCGAGTCTTCTAATCCTTCTAAAGGTTTTACTTGCAGGATGTTAGAAAGTACAACCAGCATAGTTTTTCTTCCCTAAAGAGAAGATTTTCCGACCTGTCGCATTCCCCACGTTGCCATTCTCTATTGTTTTTATTGAGAGACAGTATGGTATGATGGAAGAAACATTGGCTTTAAGTCAAGCAAGAACTCAGTTGCCACATCTGTAAAGTGGTAATATCGAATTCATAATATTGTTAGGATCAATTAAAAGTATATATAAAGCCTCTGATAACATAGGCTGAGAAAATGGTGGTTGCTGCTTTTTATTTTTTTAGTTACCTTTCCCCCAGTTACTTTCTCAACCAGTGAGTTCCCAATGGTTCACTTGTTACCCAGTGAACAAACTGATGCCATGTGGTTTGAGACCAGGCCTTGGAAAGGATAAAGAAACTTGTTATACATTTTCAAGGGTTGGGATTTTTTTTTTTTTCTTTCTTACCTTATGGAATCTCTAGGTCCGCTTTTTGGCAATTAAAATTTCCCTATTTATTCTCCTAGTCTCCTATCTTAGATAATACACCTGTCTGTAAAAGGAGTTATATGTCAGTCGGTTATATGTTGGAAGCAGGATAGCATAGTGATTAAAAGCATGGACTTTCCGGCTTGACTTCCTGTGTTCACTTTCAGTTTTGCCACTTACTATGTGATCTTAGATAAGACATTTAACCTCTCTGTGTATCAGTTTTCTAATACGGCCATTATGAAGAATGAAAGGAGACAATGTGATAAAGTGCCCAGTTTAGTGCCTTGTGGCATAGTAAATGCCATATAAATGTTTGGTATTATTAGTATTTACTCATATGCATAGTGTCTACAAACCTGAAAATTTATATGAAATAAAATTGGATTGTGTTATGAAGGGATGTTTTAAGTTTTACTAGGACTAAAATGTAGAGTGAGCTTTTTATTTTGTTCTTATTCTTTAGGTATTACATGAAACCTTCCCTAAACATACATTTCTGATGAATGGCCTAATTCAAGGAGTAAAGGTAGGATCAATCATATATATATACATATGCATGTACACAAACATGCACACATATACTTATGTAAATATATGTAATTCTGCCAGTTTATTAAGTTACTTGATCAATCTCCAAAGTGTTAATTTTTACAACTGGAGTATATCTTGGGGGATTACTTAGCACTTTTTAAATGAACTGGGTTTTAAATATGATTTGATTCACATATAGACAGCTATGTATAATAATGATAAACCACATCATAACAAATTTCCCCTGTGTTTTTTGTGTTGGCACTTTCATTACAGAGATCTGAGTGCTTTTTGTAAACTAGCAACAAGAATATAGATTGAAGAGAAAAGAACTATTTAAAAAATGCATGAGTATAAAATATATCAATATGGTAAAGTTTTGATTATTCTACATATTCTTTACTCTTGATTCCATTTGATGAACACATTTATAAACTGACAATTAGCATATGATATTCCTTCTAGAATTGCTAGAGTTGTGGTTGAGAATTCATTAGAACGTTTTGTGTTTAATATGCTACCACAGCCTGCAGATGGTTCTGTATGGTCTTGGGAAATTTTAAAATTATATACAGACAAGAAACAAGTTATTTATCTGAAGTTTGGTGATATACGTATTTTAGAAATAAACTTGTTTAAAATTCTTCTGTGGTAGTAAAATGATATACTTTTGGCTCATCAGTATACATAGTATATGTATTTTCTTCATTTAACTTTTTTTTAGGGTTTGTTGTCATTCCTCAGTGCCCCACTTATTGGTGCTCTTTCTGATGTTTGGGGCCGAAAATCCTTCTTGCTGCTAACAGTATTTTTCACGTGTGCCCCAATTCCTTTAATGAAGATCAGCCCATGGTATGTGCACATTCAGATTATAGCAACTAAATATCAACTGTTAATTGTCTTCTGAATAATCCCTTATTTCTTTCACTTTTTTTTCCATCCTATTTATGTAGGTTTTTAATTTATTTTTCTAATACATTTATTCTTAGATACAGATAAAAAGGCCTTTAAAAATATAGTAGCTAAGTAATATAACAGTAAGTAATAACGTTTTTTGAGCTAGGTGCCACTATAGGAAGCATGTAGACTACCAGCTAATCTGCTTTTGGATTTCACAGCCCAAATTTCAAAACAATAGTTTAGGTACTGGATAGGGTTGCTAACTTTTTATTTTCTTAAGTAGGATGTTAAAAACACAAGGTTTATCATCATTTTATCTATATTAATTAGGAATAGATTTTGTTATATATCAGTAAAGTCCCAAATAATAGTTTCTTAAAAACAAGGAAATTCATTGCTAATTTCTCTCTCCATATAAAAGTCTGGAGTTGAGTAGTCCAGAGCTGGTAGGGCAGTTCCCGGGAACCAGACTTTTTCTATCTTCATGCGCTGCCATCCTCCACTATCACCTCACTGTGCAGATGGCTGCTTAAGTGAGCTCCAGCTTGTGTCACCTTCAGGCAGAAAAGATGGAAGGAGTGGCTACAAAGAGCATACTGCCTTCCTTTAGGGAAACTATGGAATTCCCACCCAACCTCTGCTTGCGTCTGTTTGGTCAGATTTCAGGCATACGCTGCTCCTAGTTACAAGAGCCTGGGCTCTTGGCCACCCTGATTAAAATCAAGTCTTCCACTGAGGAGGAAGGGAGGGAAAGCTCACAAAGAGAATGATTTTCCCAAGATAATAGAGCCCAATTTAGTTGTAGATTTTTTAATTCTTTGACTAATATTCTACTCCACTTGAATATTAATGTTAGTTAATTCTATATCATAGATCGGCTGTATTTCCATGGTGAATCTAGAAAGGTCAGGGCTATTTATCAGGCAGGATCTTCCTTCCTCTCATAGGTGAGATATAACTCTGAAGGCCAAACCCTTGATGAATGCTAATCATTTAAATGAAATCTTACCAAACAAATCTAGGGCATGAACAAGTTATTTGCCGTGGAAAGCAGCATGTTAGAAAAAATTTGGTAAGCAATAAAGTCCCGGTGGCATGATATTATGAAAGTGCAATATGATTTCACTTGATTTTAAAAACTAAACATCAGCATTACAATAGAGACTTCTTATTCTCAGGTATTTTTGAATCATGTATAGAAAAATGTAATTTGCTTTTTAAAATAGCTTTTGTTCATTTTATTTTGGAAACTGCCATACAGGTTGTTTTGCCAACATTTGAAGAACTAAAGATAAGTTATGGAAAAACATCTAGTTTCTATATATAGACTCAAGATAAATATCGACTAACTTGTCCCTCAGTTTTATTTACTGGATTTTGTTTTTTTGTGTAGTACTGTGATGGGAAATTATAATAGATGAAGTATAGTAGACTCTAGTTTGTTGCTATTTTTAGTAGAAACAACAACAAACCCGCTTAACAATTCAACAATTAGGTAAAAAATTGACCTGAATACATTTTCTAATTTTAAGTATTCCCGCATAGTAGCTGAGTTGCTATCGAAGGCCCACATCTAGCCCTGTTTACATAATATCTGGGGCTTATGATTTATAGAAGAATTAATCTATGAACTGTCCTAGTAAGCTGTTGACTGAAATTAGCTATACATACATTAGTTCACTTATAGAAATGAAGGAAGATGAAGGTAATAGTAATTGTTTTCTAACCATTTCTTGTCAATTGTCTTTCAATCCTAGGTGGTACTTTGCTGTTATCTCTGTTTCTGGGGTTTTTGCAGTGACCTTCTCTGTGGTATTTGCGTATGTAGCAGATATAACCCAAGAACATGAAAGAAGTATGGCTTATGGACTGGTATGTATTTTTAATCTGTACCTTTGTGTCTGCTGAAAAACACGCTGTTATTGTCTTTTATTACAAGGAGTGTAAGCCTTTGCATTATAAGATTTATTTTTGCATAAATACATTTTATAATAAAATCATCCATTAGACAACATTAAATTTTTTTTTCAGTACAAAGCCATGTAAGTTTTGATATTTTCATTCAGTAAGTATTAGTCACACATATCAGATTTGAAATTACAGTGGAATATTTTTACCTTATATAAGTTCTTTTTAATAGAATACTAAAAATAAAGAACTATTTAATGTGTAATGAGTTTTAAAGTTACTATTATTTAATGGCTAATCTAAAATATAATAGGTTAACACCCATCTCAGTGATCCCAAACCTTTTTGGTGGCTTTCTGGGCCACACAGAGTCTTTCTCATATTTTTTCTTTTCTTTCTTTTTTTTTTTTTTTTTTTCTTTTTTATATTAATTTTTATTGAATAAGTCTGACATAATAACATTATTTAACTTTAAGGTGCACAAAGTGTTACTTTGATCTATTTATATATTGTAGTATGTTTGCTGTTATAGCTATATTTATCACATTACATAATTATAGTACAATATTGTTGTCTATATTCATTTTACTTTGCATTGGATCTCTTTAGCTTATTTACTACTCCTTGCAAGTTTGTCTCTCATATTCTTTTGTTGTTGCTTGTGGACATGTGTTTATATCACTTTTAACGTGGAAGAATCATTTATAGCTAGATTCGGCCCACGGGCAGTAGTTTGCCAAATTCTGAACACTTAATGTCTATCAAATCTAGAAATAAAATAAGTTGACAGATCACTGTTAGCCAGAAGTAGGACAGTGATGAGCTTCAGCAGATAGGGAGCAAGCATCTTTTGTTAAATAAGGACTGAATATTGTGTCAGGTTGAATCTTACTTTAATGAGAGTCTGTTGTTTTTGATTCAAAAATCAAAAAATATAACAAAGAATCATGGAACTAAGAGGATTTGGAGGGAAATACCTATAGTGAGAAACTTACCAAAAAAACTAATGATCAGTTGTAAACTCAAGAACATTAAATGATATGAAGTTAATGATAGCCAGGATGTTTTTAAACACCTTTATTGATATATAATTTACATACCATAAAATTTGTCCATTTTATGTGTATAGTTAAATCAGTTTTAGTAAATTTATACTGCTTTGCAACATGCCCACAGTCCAGGTTGTTTCTATTTTTGCTAAGATAACTTATTTTGTCATAGCCAAATCTTTGAAATTAATAGTTTCAACCTGGAAGCTTTATGTATTGAAGGCACATCTAGTAAATGACAGTTTCAATCTTCTAGAAATAATATGGCTGCAGATAAAGGGGAATAAAGTGATCTTTGTGGTCCTCTTTCTGTCTGGCCAGAAAAAAATAGCCACCAGGGAGGAGAATCGAGGAGAAGGGAAATGACATGAAATACCTGCACTCTGATTAGACCTTTGCTCTCTTCTATTCCCAGATACCTCACTGACTCTTACAGTGAGAACCATTGCCCCTTTCCCAACTCCAGTGCCAGAGCTCTGCTCATAACCCAGGTCTCTCTGAGACCACAGCCCACTGTAATGAATTTCTAGAGCTACTGTAACGAAATACGACCACAATACAGTTTTAGAACATTTCCGTCAGCCATCCATCTTCACTTTACCTCTGACCCCAGGCAATCACCAGTCTACCTTCTGTCTCTGTAGTTTTGCTTTCAATAGAAATTTCATATAAATGAAATAATACAAAATGTAGTCTTTTGTGTCTACACTTAGCATAATCTTAGGAGGTTTATCTATGCTGATACATATATCAGTGGTTCCTTTTTTACTGCTGTGTAGTATTCCACTGTACGGGATATACCACATTTTGTTTATCCATTCACTAGTTGATGAACATTTGGGTTGATAGCTAGATGTTTATAGTTATTAGAATTTTATGTACTTGTTAAATAAGTGCTTGTGTAAATAAGCACTCCTGTGAAGTTTAAATCCTCCATGCAAAAGTCAGAAAGAGCATACAAACAGAATAAAGCACAGAGTAGGGAGCAGAAGCTCATGCACCTATAACATTAATTTCTAATTATCCTCTGAAGAGTGTGGTCTCTATCAGGTGTTACCTGCTGTCACATGTACTATTGATTTGCAGGCCACTTTGTCCAGTAGGCCAGATATTTCTGGGATTAACAGTTTTTCTCCCCCTGTTTTCTCTACTTTAATCTGCATCTTCACCAGACTTCTATGGGCTTCCTCAGGATGTTAGAGAGACATGGTTAGAGATGGGCAGGCTCAATGCCAAGGATGGATTATCTCGTTCTTCCTAACCCTGCCACCTAATGATGACCAAGTTCAGATTTGTGCTGTGGCTTAACACTATTACTGCTGAAAAGATAAACTTTATAAAGTTTTTAAGCTTTATTTCAGCCAGCTTTAAATATGTATCAAAGTAAACATTCATTTAATTTTAACTTCAATATTGGGGGAAAAGTCACAGTGGCATTGGATTTCCGTAGAATATTGTTTTAGACTCCTTACACAGAGCACTGTGGGATTATGGAGGCACTCCAGGGGCCAGCATGCCTGGCAGTCGGGGTGGGGGTGGTATTTGGATGGTAATCCAGGCCCCCAATCCTTCTTCAACTAAAACAGTTTTTTATT
The DNA here is from genome assembly GCF_026419965.1 of Kogia breviceps. Lineage (NCBI taxonomy): Eukaryota > Metazoa > Chordata > Mammalia > Artiodactyla > Physeteridae > Kogia > Kogia breviceps. The sequence continues at coordinate 106,277,327 of NC_081310.1, forward strand.
TTTAAATCTGTTTTTACTTAGAAGTTTGTCAGTAGGATTTATTTAAACAGAGGGCTCCAAGGCTTAAAAGAAAGTCTGAAGCCACTATCTTAGAGGTTATTACATATTTTTTAGTTAAGAATCTAATTCTTTTCTCTTTCTGCAAAAGAAGAAAGTATAAGAAAACTGGCACAGGTAGGAGGAGGAAAGGGAGACTGCAGCAGGAGGGCTGACATAAGTTAGAGTCTCTGTGGTATGGAAGTAAAGGAGCCAGATGTCCTGCCTAATCTCTTTCTATCGATCTTGGTTTGTTGCAGGTTTCGGCAACATTTGCTGCAAGTTTGGTAACCAGCCCTGCAATTGGCGCTTATCTTGGGCGAGTGTATGGGGACAGCTTGGTGGTGGTCCTGGCTACAGCGATAGCTCTGCTAGATATTTGTTTTATCCTTGTTGCTGTGCCGGAGTCATTACCTGAGAAGATGCGGCCTGCATCATGGGGAGCACCCATTTCCTGGGAACAGGCCGACCCCTTTGCAGTACGTTTACGCTTTTTCATTCACTTTGGCAAAAAAATGAATGTGTGATTCAGCACAGCATTAATGTTTTGTTGTGGATGTTTCTTTGGGGAAAACGTCGTGATGGATTTTTAAGAATATTTTGAAATACTTTTGGGGAGGATGAGAATAAACTGGGGGGAAAAAAAAGACACCAAGTATCTGTATGTACACTGCCAGAAGATATCTCTGCATGTTCTTAAGAATAGTTCAGTGTTTTGTTATAAAACCTTGTATTGGTCTGTTTCTTGTTCTAGTCCTTAAAAAAAGTGGGCCAAGACTCCATAGTGCTGCTGATCTGCATTACGGTGTTTCTCTCCTACTTACCGGAGGCAGGCCAATATTCCAGCTTTTTTTTATACCTCAGACAGGTAAAATTCTGTTCTACTAAGGTGGACTTTTCTTTCATTGTTTAGTGCCTTAATACAAAATATTTAATTTTGAGAGAACTTTAAGAGCAGAGACTTTTAGAAATGACTATCATTTTTAAAATAATGGCTCAGTAGAATTCACCTCCTGTTTAGTGTGGCTGATGTTCCTTATGCATTTCTATGAAGACTTTTGGCTTAGGCAAAAAGAGATAATTTTCCTGTTGAAGTGTGTCATTTGAGCTTGCTTATGTGTTGCTTATACAGGTGATGGGATGCTGTAATCCATTCACCTGCTCCAGTCTCTTTGTGATTTAGAGCATATATTTGTAAAGCAGCTAGCCAAAATAAGAGCATTAGTTCTTTTCTCCTTGACACTAATCTTACTAGGCAGAGATTAAGCCTTTATCAGTACTTGTAAAAAGCACAAAATGGTACAATATTTGTTTGTAAAATGGATTTTGAATGCTTGATAGCGGTCTCCTATTTAGGAAATCGAAACTACGGGATTTAGATTTACTTAATCTAAGTTACGTAGCTATTATTTTCAGTATCTAACACTTATTACAATTTTGGTCCTCAGTGAAAGCCAGATTCTTCCTCTGAGGAGTTCTTTGGTTATAAATGAATTGCGTTTTCTTTTTCTGGCCGATTTGATGTTAATATACAAGTAGTTGCATTAGTATGGTATTTGTTGTGCTTATTTTATTAACGTTACTTTTTCTGGAAACCTTCTAGATAATGAAATTTTCACCAGAAAGTGTTGCAGCATTTATAGCAGTCCTTGGCATTCTTTCCATTATTGCACAGGTGAGTTTCTTTTTCGTTAGAGGGAGAGATGTTCAAAGGTTCAGAAACATAATTCTGTTAGTATAGGTAGTATTGATTAGATTTTTGGGACTGACACGTACTAATCAACATATGATGTGTAAACCAGAAAGACAGTTTATTGATTTACACTAGAGTATTCACCTGCATAAAATCAGAAATTTTATGTTAGTCTTGTTCTACTGTTGATTCAGTAAATATTTATTGAATACCTATCGTGTCAAGCGCCTATGATCCCTGCTATTGTAAAGTTTGCATTCTTGTGGGATAAGAGAATGAATAAGTATGTCAGTGTAAACATCAGGTGTAATGAAAACTATAGAGAAAAGGGGCACAAGGAATGTAGAGCGTGGCTGGGGGCAGGGTGTTATTTTATTTGGGAGGGTCGGGAAGGCTTTGCTGATACAAGTGACATTTGAGCAGAGACCCAAAGGAATGAGGAACAATCCACTGGAATATGCCAGAACAGAACTACAACTCTGAAAGACAATTCCTGGCATGTGTAAGAAAGAGCCAGGGGACAGTATGGTTCTGGTGGAGTGAACAAGGGAGAGAGTGTCAGGAGATGAATTCTGAGAGGTGGAGAGGGACCAGATCGCATGCGGCCTTCTGGGTCATCATAAGACTTGACAAGAAGATAGGAGGGTTTTGAGCAGAGAAGTGACATGAAAGTATTTTTATCTTGGAAACCCAGTTGGTAGCTGGTGGTTGTTTGATGAATAAGATATTAGCGCAAGAATCTGGATTTTCTTAGGAGATACTTCATCTGGCCTTCAGACTATCTCAGTTCCACTCTTTCTCCTTTCTGTGAAAAATACCCCTCCCATTTCTTTCTGTTGGGCTTTGTTTTTTCCAGACTCTGTAAACGATCTACTCTAACACTCTTTCCCACCTTAGATCCAATCTACTAGGTTACAGCTTTTTCTGTTTTATTCTACTCTTAAAATGGAAAGTAAAGTCCATTTAATAGTACTCTTGGATGTTTCACCATCTTGGAGGTAGGACTGCTTCTGCAGATCTCATCATTTATGAATTTCTGGTAGATTTAGTGATAAACTTCAAATTTAAATTTAAATTGTATAATATACTTCCCCCAAGGCCTCAGAAATGTGCTCTTTAGCTTTGGGGGAAAATATATTGTTGCCCATATATAAAAACAGCTTTAAAAAAACACCTTTCTGAATACAAAGGCAAGTGTACTAAGACTAGAGCTTGATGAATTATCAAATGTTAAACTGACCTTGAATCCTGAGATAAATCCAGCCTGATCATTATGTCTTATCTTTTTCATATATTGCTGAGATTAGATTTGCTACTATTTTATTTGATTTAGTTCTTAGAACAGGCTAACATTTACTATAATGACACTTAAGAGGTTAGTAGTTGTAAGGTCTTGAGTTCCATTTTATACTTAACTGAGCATGCAAGCTGTAGGTGGGCACCTAGTAAATTTGGGCACACTGTGGACTGCTTGAATGATGAGTTGAAGGTGCTTTAGAGGAAATTTTCCCTCTGCTCAGTAGATTGCATTAGGCACAAAGGAATACAGGATGGAAAACAGTCCCTAAGAGCTCAGAATCCAGGAGGGTAGGCATGTGAACCCAGGAGGGGGCATGGTTGGGTTTGCGTTGGAAAGAGCCCTGCAGCAGCAGGGTCATGGGTGCTGTGAATCTAGAAGGAATGAGCCACGACCGAGCCAGCGTTGCTAGCACAGCAGATACTATAAACAGAAACATGGTCTACAAGGAATACAGTACTTAAATGACCATTCAGCTTTTGGGGCCTACACAGAAGCATAGTTTGTAAATGTAAAATCACATTTCTGAAAGTGAGAAAATTAGTTGAACTTCAAAAACAGGTGAATAGGCATATGTAGTCTGCATGTAAATATTGATAATTAAGTTTATGTCATTATATGAATTAAAATATCAAGTTAAAATTTATAGCCCTAAAGGAAGAAGCATTAGCTTATGCTCTCATTTATGGCAAGTATACAGTTGAGAATGACTTCTCCTCTGTTGACCTCTAAGCGAAAGCCTAGTGTCTTTTTTTTGTTTTTAACATCTTTATTGGAGTATAACTGTTTTACAATAGCGTGTTAGTTTCTCCTTTACAGCAAAGTGAATCAGTTATACATATACACATGTTCCCATATCTTTTCCCTCTTGCATCACCCTCCCTCCCACGCTCCCTATCCCACCCCTCTAGGTGGTCACAAAGCACAGAGGTGAACTCCCTGTGCTATGCGGCAGCTTCCCACTAGCTGTCTATTTTACGTTTGCTAGTGCATATAGGTCCCTGCCACTCTCTCACTTCGTCACGGCTTACCCTTCCCCCTCCCCATATTCTCAAGTCGATGCTCTAGTAGGTCTGTTTTATTCCCGTCTTACCACTAATCTCTTCGTGACATTTTTTTTTTTCCTTAGAGTCCATATATATGTGTTAGCATACGGTATTTGTTTTTCCTCCTTCTGACTTACTTCACTCTGTATGACAGACTCCAGGTCTATCCACCTCATTACAAATAACTCAGTTTCATTTCTTTTTATGGCTGAGTAACATTCCATTGTATATATGTGCCACATCTTCTTTATCCATTCATCTGTTGATGGGACACTTAGGTTGCTTCCATGTCCTGGCTATCATAAATAGAGCTGCAATGGACATTTTGGTACGTGACTCTTTTTGAATTATGGTTTTCTCAGGGTATATGCCCAGCAGTGGGATTGCTGGGTCATATGGTAGTTCAACTTTTCGTTTTTTAAGGAACCTCCATACTGTTCTCCATAGTGGCTGTATCAATTTACATTCCCACCAGCAGTGCAAGAGGGTTCCCTTTTCTCCACACCCTCTCCAGAATTTATTGTTTCTAGAATTTTTGATGATGGCCATTCTGACCCGTGTGAGATGATATCTAAGCCTAGTGTCTTTTAGTCTCCTCTCCAGTAGCACAGAGCCTGCCTCTCTTTATATTCTTGCTTGCCCTTGTGCCTTTGTTCCTGCCGTCCTTACTGCATCCCCCTTTCACCCCCTAAGTATACCTTCTCTGAGTTCTCATATTAACTTGGGTGCATCTCTATCATGGTACAGAATGTACCGTATTATGAATTTTACCTCTCTTTCTTATTATTTTTGCCTCAGTAGCTTTGTGAGCTCTAGTAGAGCTCTGAGAGGATTGCAAGGTCAGAATTATATCATATTTGTCTTGGTCACGCTAACACCCTGCACTGTGCCTGCAGCCCAGCAGGTGCTAAATTAGAGGTCATTGGTTTTTTCCCACAGTGATTTTAAAACTTTAAAAAGTAGTAGTAAGCATTTAAAAATTGGGAGGTGTGATATGAAAATATGGAAATGCAGCTTCTACCCCAAATGAGATGTGGTAACATGAATGTGACCTTCAGTGGAAGCCCCATGGTTGCTGTCCCCTTCGGGCCTTTGCTCTCTGGTTTGCCATAGGCCCCACCACTTCCTTGGCACTAGCAGGCACGAGTTCATAACATTTGCACTCAATAAACGTTTACACGAGTGCATGGAGATAGTTCTACACATTTCCTCAGTGCTGTCTCACACACCTGCTGGACATCTCACCCTTGACATGACTGTGGCTGCAACCTGGCTTCCTTCCACCCAGTGCTGTTCATCTTGTTCAGCGGCATCACCCCTCTCCCGGCTGTTGGGGGCCAGGAACCTTGGTGCCATTCTTGATTGCTTTTTTTCTCCTTCTCCCGCATCCGGCACATCAGATGGTATCTCCTTTCACTTCTCTCCAAAACATATTTTGAATTGAAGCACTTCTCACCATCTCCATTACTAGGAGCCTAGTCTAAGCCAAGACTGTAGCCTCCATCTGGTCTGTTTCCATGTTTGTCTCCCGATGGCTTGTTTGCCACTTGGCAGAGGAATTGTTGTAAAGTGGGAATTGAGCCATAGTGCTCTCTTGTTTAATATTCCCTTCCTGTCACAACCAGAATGAAATCTAGGTTCTCGACGTAGCCCCCATTTCCTCCGTTCTCCATTTTGTTGAACACAGTCCAGCCCAGGGCTTTGTGCTTGCTTCACCCGCAGCCGGGCGCTCTTTGCCCAGATACTCACATACCTCCTCCTCTTCACTCAGCTCTCACCTCAGAAGGGCCTTCCCTGCACATCCTGGTCGGAGCAGCACCTCTATCACATGACCCTGTCTTATTTTCTTAGAGCAGCTACAACCTGGAATTATCTGGTTTGATAAGTATGCTTATGTCCATTTTCCCTCTACTAGGAGGTAATCTCTTTGCTGACCAGTACTCTGACCTGGGTCAGTGCCCTCAGACCTAGAATAGCCATTGGATACAGTCGGAACTGGGCAAATATTTGTTGACCGAGTGACCAAAGTTGATGTCAGTTAACTGTTAATTAGCTGTGTCATCTTGGTTAAGTCAAGTCATTTTAACCTTTACGACTTGGTTCTCTCTCTTGGTTCTCTCCGTTCTCTTTAAAATTTTTTTTTTTTTTTTATAAAAGAACTTATGCTAGGTGCTGGGGATACAAAGATAAATGAGAAGGAAGTCCTTGCCCTTGGGAGAGAATCGATGTCCCAGTTAGAGTATCATATACACAGGAAGTTTTTCTTCTCTGAGTGCTCGCTCTGGGTGAGTTCCCTTTCATAGCTGTGGTTGTTGAAGAATGTACTCCAGGGCTCTGTGCTTTGTGGAATTCAATCTCACGCTCACCCGATTTAAGGGAAAATCTCAGAGAGGAAAGCTATGAGTGTTAATTGTTCAAGAATCCTTAAAAGGATCTTCATTTGCTTCCCGCTGGCTTATTTGTGATTAAGCCTGATTAAACTCTTAAATGATTGTCTCAATTTAAAGAATTTTAAACTTATACTTGATAATTTTGAGTTTAGAGTATCAGCCAGTCATCAAGTAGTGATTTCCTGAATTATTTTCACTTCTTCCTCTATGGACTTAATAGCTATCTTAAGGGGTATGGTCAATACTAATGTCCCCAAATGATTGCTGAATTTTTATTAACTTTGAGAGAAAAGCAAGAAAACCCAATTCATAATGTTGTTTATTAAATGTGCCAGGCACAATGCTAAGTATATCATTTCATCTAACTCACATGACACAGTTTTGAAGTAGGTACTATTATCACAGTCTTTTAAGAGACCAAACTGAGTTTCCGAGTGAAGTGACTTGCCCAGGGTAACATGGTTAGAGCCAAAATGATGATTAAGGCTGTTTTTCCCAAGGCTGTGTTCTTAGTTATTAGCCTACATGACTCCCAAGTCATACTTGTTAAACTGATCTACTGTTCATAAAAGCATCATGGTTTCAGCAATAGGTTAATTTAGGTGAAGGATATATGAGTAATTGTACTGTTTCAGCTTTATTTAGTCAGGAGAATAAGCATTTTGGATTAACTTGGACATGTAAAAACTTTTTTTAAGCTATTACATAACAGGGATCTCTAAACCATGAGTTAGAACCTTTCAACCCTACTGTTTACAATTTCTGATTTTAAGTGGTCCTCAGTAGAAATGTACTGAACACGAAGTTCACCTTTTCTATTTTCAGTTTTCTGACTTTTCCCCTGAATCTCGATCTGTGTCAGCAGAGGCACCTTTCATCTGCTTATATGACCTGGAGTAATGGTCTCAGATATATTCAGGGCAATTGTTGCTGAAAAGCCAAAATGTAGAAAAGTGGTAATGGTCCTTTTATATTATAGATTGAAATAGGTCACCAAATAGCTTTTTGTCTTTTCAGTATTAAAAAGCTTATTCTATTCTAATAAGCCACTTTGATTTTTCATATTTTCTAGACCATAGTCTTGAGTTTACTTATGAGGTCAATTGGAAATAAGAACACCATTTTATTGGGTCTGGGATTTCAAATATTACAGCTGGCATGGTATGGCTTCGGTTCAGAACCTTGGTAGGTACAAATATTTTAATTTTCTTAATTTTGGTGTTTGCCGTGTTTTTGTTTTTTTCAGCTTTATTGAGGTATAACTGACAAAACTTTTATATTTCTTAATTTGCTTCTCAATTAAGGCTTAGACTTTAATCTGTCTCTTAATATGCTTTTTTTCCTCTCCAAGTATATATAACACAGGTTTCTCACTTGTCTATTTGTATATTCTATAGTGGCTTGAGGATAGCAGAGTGACATTTTGTATCTAAGCAACAGGTTGGGTTTTTGAATGAGATGGAGTTTTTCAATCTCTAATGAGTATTTATTTAATCCAGTTTAGTTTGTCAGAAAAACACATGTAATCCCAAAGCAGCAAGGTTAGGAAAAAATAGTTGAGTAACACCAGTGATCATTACTGATGGCAAACCAGAAGTCCAGCTGTTTTGGTCCCGGCTTTATGCTGGGAAAGCTCTCTGCTTTTCTTGCCAGTCTGGTTTCCTGTAGGGAGGTGATGGTAATAGTGCTGCTCTCAGGTTGCGCATGCACACCTTTGTGCTCAGGTATTACAGAACTGAACTCCACAGTGTGCAGTAGTGTTTTATTCAACTGAACACATCATCTCTGTTTGGACTGAGATATGAGTAAGCACCAAGAGTGTGTTTTGATGGATGTTTTATTTTTCAGTCTAGCCTTGCAAAAGAGGTGCTCACAATTTATTGAAAACCTTTCTTTTAAACATCAAGCCAGTAGCACATTTAGATCAAATTAGTGATTTCTTCACAATGAATCACAGATCTCTGGGAACCTTGCCGTTCTACTAGCGAACGTTTGGAAGCATTTAATGATGTTTCTCAGCATTCTCTCCCCACCCGCCCAAGTCCTGCAGAAATAATACCCAACACTCTTTACAGTTTGGATGTGATATGTGATATTCCAATTCTACATTGAAACCCACAGCATTTTTGTGAATAAGTGGTTATTTTTCTGCTTTCTAGAAGAGTAAACAGGGTTAGACTTTTAAGTGACTTGTCCAGTCACATAGGAAAGAAGGAAGAGCAAGTATAGTTCTCCTTTTTCCTGTACCACAGCCATTTCTCTTGATTTTAAGTATGTATTTTGACTTTGACAGGTACAATGGAGAATAATAATAACATACTACTTTTGTTTTGCTGCTTTTGATTGCAGGATGATGTGGGCTGCTGGGGCAGTGGCAGCCATGTCTAGCATTACCTTTCCAGCTGTCAGTGCACTTGTCTCACGAACTGCTGATGCTGATCAACAAGGTGAGTTGACAGGACCCAATGATAATTATTTAAAATTACAGAATATTCTAATCCTCTGTTCTCTTTCCTGAGTTCTGAAACGTAAGCGTATCGTCAGGATAGAGAATTTTAAATTGCTTTCATTGTACTCAATACTCTGTAATGGCCCAAATGGGGAAAGACTCTAAAAAAGAGTGGATATATGTATAACTGATTCACTTTGCTGTACACCTGAAACTAAGACAACATTGTAAGTCAAGTATACTGCAATAAAAATTTTTTTAAATAAATAAATTGCTTTCATTGTAAAGAGGAAAAGCAGATTCTAGGGTATTATCCTTAGGTAGATAACCTTGTCTCTCACTGTGAATATGTGGCCCTGTCTGTTCTTTTGCTAGAAAATTTAGTGATGAAGGTTAGTCACCTTATATTCACTAACCATTTATTTATTACATAAACAATATGCTATGATGTGCTAGACATCTGAGGGATATGCAGATAACCCTTTCATTAACATTGTATGTTTGTCACCTAAAGATACACAGAAAATGTATTTTTATTGTTTTACACTTTTGTGGCAGGAACACTTAATTCTTAAAAAACTAATAGGTGCGGAATAATTTTTTGAAAAGCCTGTTTATGTCAAAAGGAAAAACGGGCATTACAAGAGTGGCAGAGGTCACTTACTTATAAATAAGGAAAGGCCTGTGGCCAAATCAAGTTGCATTTTAAATTTGGGATAAGATCCCAGCGGTAAACAAAAATCAATCTCTGTAAAAAGGGGCTATATTTGGGGTCTTGAGGAGCTGCCTGGGGACAGAGTTTTTATCAGCTGTGCTTATGAACTCATGCTGATTTTGAGCCAAGAGATTTTTTTTTAAAGGAAATAAAGTGCTTTTGCCCCGTTGTTTCTACATTAGACCTGAGCTTACATTTGCATCAGATAGCTCACTACTTTGTAGAGCTTTTATAGCTTTTAAGTAATTTTGATACCACTGCGGTAAGTTGCTAGTGTCTGATAAAAGTTTTGCCTTTAGAATAAGTGATGTCATGTTTGTATCGGTTCTAGGGTGGAAAAAAAATAAGTGGTACACTAAATAACTTGTTTAAACAATTCAGGTGTCGTTCAAGGGATGATAACAGGAATTAGAGGATTATGCAATGGTCTGGGACCAGCCCTTTATGGATTCATTTTCTACATATTCCATGTGGAACTTAAAGAACTGCCAATGACAGGAACAGACTTGGGAACAAACACAAGCCCGCAGCACCACTTTGAACAGGTAATTATAAAAATATAGTTCATTTGGCTGGATTGAAAGGTGATGTTTTTTGGTCGCTAAAGCTTTTATTTGAGATTCTTAAATAAAAACACTTAAAACCAAAGCCTAAGGGACTATGTCCTCCTATATACGTACTTCTTTATAAAATTGGCTGTGTTTTCTTCCCTGGATAATTAAAAAATTATTTATGTATTCTAGTTTGTCTTAGTATACCTAGTGGCATAGGTAATAGCCATTTGTCTATACTACTGTTTGTCTTTCATCTGAGGCTTCTGGAATATTAGCGGTTCCCCGTATCAGGTCTGCCTTCTGTAGAAGAGGCAGTTAGGTGCTGGTAAACATCTTTGTTCACTTGCTCACTATACTCCCCTCCTTACAACTGAAAACACCAACAGCGAAACACATTATTTTAGCCAGTACAAACAACTCACTAGTTTCCTTGTATTTAGCAGAGTTCTACACTAATCTTCTAACCAGTTAAGACTACTTTTAAATAAAAAAGAATGTTTGTCTGTGGGCTCTACACAGGTAAAACTGGCAGTGCAAGTTTTTGCTAAGAATGAATGTGATTTGGGGCTAAAACACAGGTCTGTTTGATTCTTCTCATGGTAATGACATTATCTGTGTTTTCCTTACTTTCAGTCACTAGAGAATATAGTTACCTTTTTAACAAAGAAAATGGTAATTGATTCTGCTACTGTAGCTAATATTTATATGCTACTTGATTTTACTTGTGAGATCTCCCTGTTTTCCTCTTGAACTAACAAATTAAGTGAAGGTTCATAGAATGTGTTCAGATTTTATACTGTAAATGACAATATATTTTTGCATGTATTTGTTTTTAAAAAATCTTTTGGCTGTTTCTTGGGTCAGCTGTTATCCCCCAGAATTTTACGTTGAGAGTGTGATAGTGTTTCTTTTCCCCTTGAAAAGGGAATGTTTTTTCCAACTGTGGCTTTAATGAAGAAAGAGAGGAGTCATTCGCTTATAATTCACAGCAATCAGTTACTACTAAAGAAGATAAGCCGTTTCTTGTTATGAACAAAGGAGTCTTAGCAAAAACCCTAATTCTCTTTTTCTTCCTCAGAATTCCATCATCCCTGGCCCCCCCTTCCTCTTTGGAGCCTGTTCAGTACTGCTGGCTCTGCTTGTTGCCTTGTTTATTCCAGAACATACCAATTTAAGCTTAAGGTCCAGCAGCTGGAGAAAGCACTGTGGCAGTCACAGCCATCCTCATAGTGCACAAGCGCCAGGAGAGGCCAAAGAACCTTTACTCCAGGACACAAATGTGTGACAGCCGAAATCAGGAAGACTTTTCTATCAGCACCCAGGTCTTAGTTTTCACCTATAGTTCTGGATGTACATTCCATTTCCATCTACAATGTACTTTAAGATTGTCTTAAGAAATGTATCTGCATGAACTCCGTGGGAACTAAAGAAAAGAACTGGACAGTTTTCCAAAGATGTTACAATTTCTTTTGAAAAGAAACCTTTTGTTTATTAGCACCAGTTTCTTGCCACTAAGCTTTTTGTTTTATTATACATCCTTTAATTAAAATTAAAAACTATATATGTAACTTCTTAGATACTAGCAATGTCTCTGCTACCATTTCCTTCAGGTGTTGAGCTTTAACTCTATTTATGCTCACAGTGAGACAGAGTAGGTAGTACAGTGTGGAACTGTTCATTTTAACATTGTAAAATCCTGAGTCAGGTTTTAATATTGTAAAATCTTGGGTCAAATAATTCAAAGCCTTAATGCAGATGCACTAAAGTAAAGAAATGGTAAATGAACTGTTTGCATTTAAAAAACAAAACTCTTAAGAAAACTATACTAAATCTGAATCATGTTTCAAGCTTGTTTGTAGTAATTTTATTTTAAACATTATTCACTACTGTTTTTGAAATGAGAAAATATCAGCCATTTAGAATTTAAATTGGGGTGTCTGGAGCCTGTAAATCTAAATGCTGGCTCGCATTTGTTCCCCAGCTACTTATACCACTATTCTTTTAATGTTTGCATAATCATAAGAACCTCAACACTTGAATACATAATCTAAAAATTATATAGTAAAGCTGGTAGCCTTGAAAATGTCAATGTGATATCTATATGTAGATAAATATATATAGTGGCCTTTCAGGACTGTCACAGTAACACTTTATTTACAGAGCTAATGTTTGTCCTAAATTTTCAGGACCCTAGAAGAGAGCTTTATACAATTACTGATGTGAATTTCTCTAAAGTGTATATTTTTGTGTCCAGTTATATTATTTAAAAAAGTGTTACTTTGTAAAAAATTGTACATAAAGTATTGTATAGTTTACACTGTTTTCATCTTATGTGTGGTTACTGCTTAATGCTTTTTAAACTTGGAACATTCACTATGGTTAAATAAGGTCTTAAAAGAAATGTAAATATTCTGTTAATAAAATTAAATATTTTAATGATTTTTTTTTTAAAGAAAGTCTTGATCTGTGATTCCCTTATGAGGCCTGTTTTGGCTTTGTTACTATATTTTTACAGTAACTAACAAATCAAAGCATTATACCTTCTCCCTTTGAATCCATTTCATTTCCCTCAATAAATACTGTTGTAGGAAGACAAAAGCAAAGAAAATGAAAACTTACTTAGTTCATAAATTAACTGTAAGTACTTAATTTCCTAAGCACAGGTGTCGTAGGTCAGTCCTGTTTTTACATACTGTTTTCATGTCAGATTCCCAAAATATTAATACTTTATTAACAAAGCTCACAGTTTACAGAAATACATTAAATGCAATATTTTGATTTATTAACATGTACAACTGCACACAGCAAAACAATTTCAAATAAAAGTTTAAGAGGTAGAGCAGATAATCAGCACACTTGAAAGTCTGTGTATATACATTTAATACCAAAAAGTCTTTAGCAAGTTTGATATCAAAATGATCTCTATATCTTTTGGGAGTCCTTCCAATTTTCCATGTGTGGATATGGAAAAGGATATCTATATTTTAAAAAAAGAGCTACCTGTATGTCATGTATCCTATCCAAACCCTTGTCACAAAGTTTTATATTACATACTATTTACAGGAAAGATTCCAATATTGCCAGAAAGTTTCTTTTCAGATTATTAGTGCTTTCAAGTTATTATAACTGAGTATTCTTACTAATGTAGTATATCTAAATGACAAAAAAATATATATAAAAAGTGGCTACCTAATAACGGTTATTAAATTTTTTAGATAAGATCCCTAGTTTAAGACAGCTTGTGGTTGCCAGTAGTTTCAAAAGTATCTTAAGGAAAGACTCAATACTGTGGCTTCATGAAAAAATTAGCAAATATTTTTTGTCTTACCATGGAAGCCAATAGCATTAGTATGTCATCAATATCCTGAAATGTCTCTTTTCCTCATCTGTGTAATAAGGTCATTGAAAATATTTTTTTTAAGTATCACATAAGCATTAGCAATCTCTGCAAACAAACTGATTTCGAGTTTTCTTAAGAGAATGCTACTCTACTGGATGGTTGTCAGTAAGAAAACAAAATGCAACCCTGTGATTCTGGGTGAATTTTTTTTAATTACCTCATTTTTTCCAAGGAACAATTCTTTCTTGAAACTTTTAATTATAGGGAAGAGAAGAAAGTTGTAACTTCTAACATTATTCATTTTGCCTACTTTACTAATAAGCAAACATGAAAATGAACCTATTTTGATATAAGCAAAATGAATATTCATGATGCTCTCAGTAAATATTTTGTGTAAGTACTAATTTTTAAAACAAATATTCCACTAATACAGATTTAACTGCATAACAAACAGAACTCCAAATGAAGGAGAAAAACTGGATGACTGTAGACTTCCAGGAAGCATTAAAATCCATAAACTGCACCTCAAGTGACTAAAAGCACTTTGTACCTAATCTGGTCATGTAATTAGTGTCCAAGATTTTCTGTACAATAAATTTATCAAAATTAACAGACTTATTCAAAAGATAAAGGTTTCAAGGAAAATATTTACTTGCTATGAAGAATTTATTAATTTAAGGTAATTTCAGGACTTTTCCCTTTACTGTAAATATCATCAATAATATATCTTGGGCTTCCCTGGTGGCACAGCGCTTGAGAGTCCACCTGCCGATGCAGGGGACACGGGTTCGTGCCCCGGTCCGGGAAGATCCCACATGCCGCGGAGCGGCTGGGACCGTGAGCCATGGCTGCTGAGCCTGCGCGTCCGGAGCCTGTGCTCTGCAACGGGAGAGGCCCGCATACCGCAAAATAATAATAATATATCTAAAGAGATAATTATTTTCCCTTAAAATTCTCAGGTGGCAAATTTAAAACTTTTATTGTACTAATGAAAATGATACAATGAACTGATAGCATTCTTTGGTTTCATACTAGTATATATATCTGAGTTTTTAATTAACCGAGATATTGAATATGATTAGAATTCCCTTACAAGGATCAACTCTTTCCTTAGAACTGCTGAGAATTTCTAAGGATTAGTTTAATAAAATTCATACTATCATTCTACAAAACACCATGTTCCAAACTAAAAAGAATCTTCACCCATTCCCTAGTACAAATTTGCCCCCCTAAACTGCATAAAGGACAGCAATACTTAAAGGATCCAAACAATCTTAATACAGTAGGTCAATAAACTTTGAAACTTGCTTATTCAGAATTTGATCTGTGCTGTTTCTATATTAAAACCACGCTGAATTTCTAAAATTTCAGTAAAAGTAAAAGATGACAATAGGATTAACTGTTTGGTAGCTGCCCAGGGAAATACGCTGAAGACGTAGAAGGGAGCACTACGGGTTTTGAAGAAGTCTGTAATGCTCCTAAAGTGCTGTCTTTTTGATGCTCTGCAAATGAGGGAAAAAAAGATTATCTGCATTCACCTAAGTCTTTATATAGTACATTTAATTAAACCACAGTGTACAATCCATTTCAGAAATGCCTTCTCACCTGGATTATTAAATAGATTTTGGTTGAGCCCACGTAAAGGAATGCTGTCTTCCCTTTTCTTCAGATATTTGGGTTCCAGCCCTAAATTTTCACCACTTGAAAGGAAAACAGTAATTATTTACTTATTTTAACAAAGTTTTACTTTCTCTTCAGTAAAGTTTGAATGTTTAATCTATACACATACATATACTATGTATAAAATAAGTTATATTTATAGCTTTGTTCAAAACAAAGCTTTGTTCTTAAGCAAATAATTTATCTATTCATAAGCCAAAGTATACTTCTTCCCAGTAAAGAGTAAGTTATCTTTTTCCTTTGACCAAAAGCTCCTCAAAATTTTGTAATGCTTCAAAGTTGTCATTATTAAACATTAATACACATTGTACAATAATGAATTCTGCTCGGATGAACACAAATATGAAATTTTGAAAAAACAAAGGGATATTTCTGTAGTTGTATTTTTCCTCTTTCAACCACGATATTCCTTCTTTCTAAACCTGTCCAGTATTAACAGTTTCTATATTAGTACACTTGCAAGAAGAAGTTAAGGGCTCTTGCAAAACAATGACATTTTAGCTT
Source organism: Kogia breviceps (assembly GCF_026419965.1). NCBI lineage: Eukaryota > Metazoa > Chordata > Mammalia > Artiodactyla > Physeteridae > Kogia > Kogia breviceps. The sequence continues at coordinate 106,293,031 of NC_081310.1, forward strand.
TAAAATTAAATGATGGTCTTTTCCCAATTTTCAGAAAAGAATTAACTGGGTGAATAGGTGTTTTTTCCAATTTTAAACTTTTTCTTTAACCTTTGCCACTTATTACTAGCTGACAACAAACCAATTCTAAACAAAAATCTCAAAATAGCTTAACAGTCCCAATTTTATGAACACATGATTATGTTTGATTTTGTACCACAAATATGATCTGTAAGTAAAATTGTTCTTAGTGTGTATGATGGAGTTAAACATATAAACATGGTGTTCTACCATTAATATGAATTCTAGGTGCTCTGCCACTTTAACAAATATGAGCTTAAATATAACAAGCACATACATTTCAGGACTTCAAAGAATTCTCTCTTAAAAAACAGGCTCATAAACATTAACTATTTTAATACTCATCTTGGTACTAATTTTAGAGGAGCCAATGAATGAAGACAGCTGGAATAAGAAGCCTCTTTGAGCCATGACAGTAATTTTTTAGTTTGCAATATATTGGGGATGGTGATAGCTCATGGTAATGAGTGCCAGCAGACAGGCCTTAAAGCGATTACATTTTAAGTAAATAAAGGAACAATAAGAAAACAGTATTACAAACATAAAGACTACCCAGAGACAAGTTTGCATCTATAAGTTGTTTACTCTAGCTACAAGTCACTGATTTCAGCAAACTTCAGTATATAAAACCTGCTTAAGATCTAAAAAAATAGGCAAAGAATCTCTGAGTAGGCAAAGCAGAAGTCACAAATTGGCACTAAAGCTTATTTATGTTAGCTTGGCTAGGGGGCAACCTCACCAATGCTTTTACTCTTATTTACCCCAGAATTCTAACAGTTTAACCAGCTGATTTCTGTTTACTTTACACTGGAAGCAATTACTCAGAAAAACAAAGAGCTTATAGAGACAGCCATACAGGAAAACAAAAGCAAAACAGCCAACTCTGAGGAATTTAAAAGATTTCTATTTGCCTGAGAATATATGAAAGGGTGTTCTTCAGTTATGTAGGAAAATCCCTTTTAAAAAATTAAATTTTACTATATGTCTGTCCTACAGTTTTAAAAAATATGAGAAACCTCTTTCTTATAGCCAAAAGGGACTAAGTCCAATCAGCAACTTAAAGCGTTACATAAATAAGTGGTCATCATAGCTTTCAAACAATGATAAAAACTCCCTGACTTTCAAAATTACAAACATTAAATTTTATGTCAAGAGCTTACTTTTCCTTATCAGTTGAGCAGGGCATACTAACAGTTGTTCCTGATTGAACATCTCCTAGTGATGTACTTGGTTTTGTAAACTGCAAGTTAAACTGCACCTGTGAAGAGGGAAAACATGTAACTGAATTAGAACTGAGTTCTATATGGAGACAGGTGGTTAAATTTTTTCTCGGATGAATATAGACCACAGAAGTTCAACCTATATTTTATAACACAAGCACATTTTATTGAGAAGATTTAATTTAAAAATCCTATTTCTCCTTGACAAAAAAGTTCCTGTCATATCAGCAAGATGAACAGCACAAATTATCTTATTTTGAAACAAAAACATGAACACGAATACATTTAAATGTTATTGATGCTAAAAGTAACCAAATACCACAATGATGCATTTACCTCATGCATTCTGAGAATTCTTCCCTTTTCACAAACTTAAAGCCTGTCATATTTAAGGATTCTAAATGAGTGCTAGGAATCTGAATACTGAAATAGTCAAAAGTAATCCAAGAATCTATACAAAAGTCCAAACTAAAATATCAAGCATATAGGATGTAGTAGTTTATTTAAAGTAATAATGACTATGATTGAGGGTGTTTCATACCAGGAATGGGTTCTATGTTAGGAAGTCTATAAATGTAAGTCACCATACTAATAAATCAAAGAAAAAAGGTATGATGACTTGCATAAAGAAAAAAAAAAGAAAAAAAGAAAAAGGCATGAGAAGAAATATTTTTGGTTAAAAAAATAATAATAATAAAATAGGGAGAGATACTAGCTTAATAGGATAAAATTATAAATGAGAAAGGTATATGCTGCTGTCCTTGGCTATCAGGGTTCAGTATTCTAAAGATATCAGATCACATTAAATACAAACAAGATTTTTTTAAAAGTGAGATAAGCTGATTTCATATTCCTTATAGAAAAATAAACATGCAAGAGTGAAGAAAATTTAAAGAGTATAAGATATTAATACATAATACAGCTTCCAGCCACCAATAATCAGAAAACCAGACAAAATAAACAAAAAGAATGGTCCCAAAAACTGAACAACAGGTAGTGCAGAAATGTGATCTCTTAAGAAAAGTGTGATCCCTACAACTGACCCAGCTTTCTAATCAGAGGCACTTCCTGACTATAGGTACGGAGAAAGAACATAATTGCTAAATGGAGGAGATTAAAATCAGTTCAGGGAGGATGAGGTGCCTGGAGGCTGCAAGGCAGAATTCTGAAGGAAAGGGAGCTATAAAGAGAACCAGCAGGCTTCCCTGGTGGCGCAGTGGTTGGGAGTCCGCCTGCCGATGCAGGGGACGCGGGTTCGTGCCCTGGTCCGGGAGGATCCCACGTGCCGCGGAGCGGCTGGGCCCGTGAGCCATGGCCGCTGAGCCTGTGCGTCCGGAGCCTGTGCTCCGCAACGGGAGAGGCCGCGACAGTGAGAGGCCCGCATACCGCAAAAAAAAATAAAAAAATAAAAATAAAAAAATTAAAAAAAAAAGAGAACCAGCCCCAGAAATCTACAGATGAATCCCCTTGAGTTTTTGCTGGGTACTAGGAACATGCATAGGGTAAAACTCCACAATGCTGAGCAAATAAAAACGGGAGTTTCAAGCTGAACAATTTCCAAGGAGACATGTCATGGAGACAAAGTGGACAGTCCTTGGTAATCATTTAGGGCATTCTGTGGGGAGCTTCCTAACAGGGCTGAACTATCCCTTGAGTAAAAGCTACTTTAAATGCATCCTAGTAAAGCTAAAGGAAAAAAGAGAAAAACAAATAACCTCATAAAGGACCAGGGGATCCACAAGTAACCTAAGTACCTGCCACCCTTTAAAGGAAGATAACAAAATCCAGATAATCAACAATGTAACATTAACAATGTTCCACATCCTATCAAAAATTATTACAGGGACTTCCCTGGTGGTCCAGTGGTCAAGAATCTGCCTTCCAATGCAGGGGATGAGGGTTTGATCCCTGGTTGGGGAACTAAGATCTCACATACCGTGGGGCAACTAAGCCCATGTGCCACAACTACTGAACCCACACACCTCAACTAGAGAGCCTGCACACTGCAATGAAGAGCACTCACACCGCAACGAAGATCCCGCATGCCACAACTAAGACCCGAAGCAGCCAAAAATAAATAAATAAAATAAATATTTAAAAAAATTATTAGAAATGACAAGTAGGAAAACATGAGTCATACCAAGAAAAATCACTCAACAGAGACAGATCCAGAGATGATACAAATGATAGAATAAGGATGCACACATTAAAACAATTATAACTATGAACAAGGATGTAATGGAAATTAAAAGTATGAGAAAAATGGAAAATATAAAAAAAGAATGAAATGGAACTTCTAGAGATGATAAATTAAATATCTAAAATGAAAAGTTCTCACTGGACAGAATTAACAGCAAATTAAACAATGCAGAAGAAAAGATTAGTGAACTTTAAGAAAGCATTAGAATCTAATATATATAAAATAAAGCAAATAAATGAACAGACTCAATGGGACAATATCATGTGACCAACCATGAGTAACTGTAATACTAAAAGGAGATAACAAAAATAGTGAAGAGGGACTTCCCTGGTGGCGCAGTGGTTAAGAATCCACCTGCCAATGCAGGGGACATGGGTTTGAGCCCTGGTCCAGGAAGATCCCACATGCTGTGGAGCAACGAAGCCCGTGCGCCACAACTACTGAGCCTGCTCTCTAGAGCCCGTGAGCCACAACTACTGAGCCTGCGTGCTGCAACTACTGAAGCCCATGCGCCTACAGCCCATGCTCCACAACAAGAGAAGCCACCGCAATGAGAAGCCCACACACTGCAACGAAGAGTAGCCCCCGCTGGCCACAACTAGAGAAAGCCCGTGCACAGCAACAAAGACCCAACAGAGCAATAAATAAATAAATAAATAACAGTTTAAAAAAAAAGTGAAGAAATAATGGCCAGGCCAGAAACTGTTCAATCCAGGCAACTATGGAATGATGGCTTCAAAATGCTGAAAGGAAAAAAGAAACTTGTCAACCTAGAATTCTAAATGCAGAGAAGATAAAGCCAAAACTAAAATGTTATGAGACAGAAGCAGAAAGAATTTCCCACAGACGTGCACTATAAGAAATCCTAAAGAGCTGCACTGTAAGAAACCTTCATTACAGGAGAAAGGAAAATGATACCAGATGAAAATGTAGATCTATATAAAGGAATAGAGTTGTGTAAATAGTATGTATATGGGTAAAAGGACTTTCCTCCCTGTTTAATTTATTTAAAAGATATCTGGTTGTTTAAAAAAAAGTGGGATTTATTACAAATGCGAAGTAAAATTTTGACAGTAGTTAGCAGGACAGGAATGAGGAAATGGAATTACTGTAAGGTTCTTACATTATATGGAAAGTAGTATAAAATTTTGAAGATAGATTATGATAAAGTGAAGATGTATACTATAAACTCTAGAGCAAACAAAAAATAAAGCCAATAAGTAGACAAAATAGAATGCAAAATAAAATCAGCAATTAATTGAAAAGTCAGGATTAAAGTAGAAAAGAGGGACAAAGAACAGATGGGATACATAGAATATAAACAGCAAGATGATAAAATGTATGAATATATACATTAAATTTTAAATTGTTAAAGACAACATCAGAATGGATGAAAATATGTCAGGTATAGAATATCTAAAAGAAATCCAGTTTAAATATAAAGACACAGATTGGTAAAAGTAAAAGGGAAGAAAGTGATACATCATGTAAATGCTAAGAAAGCCAGAGTACAATATTAATATCAAGGTATAGTCTTCTTTCTGCTCTGAGAAATGAAAAAACAAATTCCTAAGAGTCAAAGAGAGTGAGGAAAAATCCCCTTCTTTAACAGTTCTCTTCTGCCCCAACCCTCAGGCAATTAAGTGGAAACAGAAGCAACAGGGGTAAATGGCCAAGGAGGCACCTAAAACTCTGAAAGAGGGGAATCACACCCTCTGACCAGAGGTGCTGTGGTCTCACAAGCATGATACAAATTCTCATTATGTTTTTTCTTTCTCTGTCCTCCCAATGTTTGGCACCAGACACAGACACAATTGCAGGAACTGTGTCTTAGACCAAGGGAATTTAGGTCCATGATTTCTAGCCAGTTTTCAGGAAGAAGGACTCAGGGGATTCGAAATCTGGGGGGAAATCACAGAGAGAAAGGAACTCAAGAAGGACATCCAATAAAAGCTGTATATGAACTACTGGGTTCTATTCTAAGCTGGACATGCAAGATCTGACCATAGTCACCATAACAAAGGCTCTGAGAACTGAACTATGGAGTAAACCACCACCCAGGTCACAGAACAGGCACTAGATGGTGCACACACAGACAGATCCAAATAACATGGGCAAACTCTTTAAGGACTGAACTGACACAGAAACCACAGCCTACAAACGGTAAGTCAGAATTTGCAATTTGAACCTAACAAAACTATTTGCTACAAAAAAAATATTTTTAATTAAAAAATTTTTTTAAATTCACTTTCTCCTTAGGATTTAAAACAAGATCTAGAGTCTCATAACATTCAATATTGGATCCAGACAGAATCCAAAATCACTCATCAAAGAACCAGGAAAATCTAAGTAATTTGCAAGGCAAAAAACAAGCCAACAGACGTCAACTCCAAGATGGCAAAGATAATGGAATTATCAGAAAGTCAGTTAAAAGTATCTATTATAACCATGTTCTAAGAAGTAAAAGTGAATACTCTTGAAATAAATGTAAAGAAAAAGTCAGTAAAAAAAAAAATAGAACATGTAAAAAATAAACAAATGGAAATTTAAGAACTGACAAAATTCACTGGATGGAGTCTATAGCATTAAACTGTAATATTAATCAATAGAAATTATCATATCTGAAAAAAGAAAGGAAAAAGAGAGCCTCACAGACCTATGGGAAAACATACATGGTCTAACATTCATGTTGCCTGAGTCCCAGAAGGACGGGGGAAGAGTGTAGGGCAGAAAACATTTTTAAGAAATAATGGTTGAGGGCTTCCCTGGTGGTGCAGTGGTTGAGAGTCCACCTGCCAATGCAGGGGACACAGGTTCATGCCCCGGTCCGGGAAGATCCCACATACCGCTGAGCAGCTAGGCCCGTAAGCCATGGCCGCTGAGCCTGCACGTCCGGAGCCTGTGCTCTGCAACGGGAGAGGCCACAACAGTGAGAGGCCCGTGTACCGAAAAAACAAAACAAAACAAAACAAAAAACAACCAACAAATGATTGAACATTCAAAATTTGGTAAAAGGTTATCAACTTAGAGATTCAAGAAACCTAGCAAATTCCAAAAAGGATACAAATAAATTCATGCCTAGACACATCATCAGACTCCTGAAAACTAAAGGAAAAGAATAAATCTTGAAAGCAGCCTGAGAAAAAGGATGCATTATATATAGTTGAACAACAGTTGGAATTTACTGCAGATTTCTCATCAGAAATCATGGAAGTCTGAGGGAAGTAGAATATTTTTAAAGTGCTTAAGGAAAAAAAACTATAAATACATAATTCTATGTCCAGAGAAAATACCATTCAGAAATGAAGGTGAAAGAAGCATGTTTCCAAGATGAAGAAAAACAAAGAAACTTCTTTGCCAGAAAACCTCCTCTAAAACAAAAGCTAAATAATATTCTATTATTCAGGGAAGTGATATCACAGAAAACATGGAATACCAGGAATAAAGGAAGAGCAACAGGGATAAATATAATGGACCATGCTTCTCCACTCAAGTGTTTTATACATATGTATATTGGTTAATAGCAAAAATTACAGCACTGTCTGATAGTTTCTAATGTATAGCTGTAATACATATGACATACCAAAACAAAGGGGTAAAGGTAAAGGGACTATACACGTTAGTAAGGTATTTATATTCCACTTGAAGTGGTAAAATATTAATTCTATACATACTGTGAAAAGCTAACTACGTTTATTATGATGCCTGGAGCAACCACTAAAAAAAAAAAAGTGTACAAAGAGATATAATAAAAAACACACCTGAAGAACTAAAAAGGAATATTTTTAAAATGTGCAAATAATCCAAAAATGAAGTCAAGAAAGGGGAAACAAAGGAATGAAAAATAGAGGGAACAGACTAAATATGCCCTTTACCTGAAAACCATTTTAAATAGGATATACACAAGTTTAAAGAAAAAGGTTGGAAAAAGATACTCCATGGAAACACCACTCGAAAGAAAACCTGAGTAGCTATATTCATATTGAACAAAGTAGACTTCAGAGCATGAAAAATTACCAAAAATGAAAGAGGAAATTACATAATGATGAAAGGGGCAAGCAACCAAGAGGACATAACAATTATAAAGGTATATGCACCAAAAAAAAGAGCGTCAAAATACATGAGGCAAAAAATGATAGAATTAAATGGAAAACTGATAGAAATGGAAACACCCATAATTACAATTGGAGATATCCAATACTGGAGATACTCCTCTCTCAGTAACTAATACAAAGTCAACAAGGATATAGAAGAACTGAACAAAATCAACCAACTGAATTTGACTAACATTTAGATCAGTAAAGTTTATCCCAAGAATGCAAGGTTTATACAATATTTGAAAATCAACATAATACATCTATTAACTGATGAGAGAAAAATCACACAATCATATCAATGCATTAAAAAGCCACTAGTAATGAGTTTAACAAACGAGTATAGCAAGTTTTCAGGATACAAGGTCAATATACAAAAATCAATTACATTTGTATATAGCATCAATGAATATTCTGAGAAAGTAATTAATAAAACAATTACACTCACAATAGCATCAAATGAGTAAAATACTTAGGAATAAATTTAATAAAAGAAATGCAGAATTTGACATTGAAAACTGCAGAACACTGATGAGAGAAATTAAAGGATACTTAAATAAATGGAGAGGCATATTAACATTCATGGATTTAAAAACAAAATATTGTCAAAACGACATTTCTTCCAAAATTGATCTATAAATTCTATATACCCTATCAAAATTCAAGCAGGCTATTTTGTAGAAGTTGACAAGAGGAATCCAAACATTTATATGGAAATATAAAGCATCTAAAAGAATAAAACAAGTTTGAAAAAGAAGAGAGTTGGTGGATTTATACTACTCAATTTCAAAACTTAATATTATTAAGTGACAGTAATCATGACAGTGTGGTATTGGCACAAGGACAGACAATCAATGAAACAGAATTAAGAGTCCAGAAATTCTTATGTTTATGGTCAAATGATTTGCCTAAATCAACAGTCTTTAACAACTGTTACTGAGACAACTGGATATCCACATGCCAAAACAAAACAAAAAAACCCAAGACCCTTACCTCATTCCATACATAAAACTCATACTATACATAAAAAGTAACTCACAATGGATCATAGATCTTATTTTCCACCTGTGGTTGCACAGAGTTCTTAGATACGACTCCAAAAGCATGATCAACTAAAGAAAAAAATTTGATGAACTGGACTTCATCAAATTAAAACCTTTTTGTTCTTCAAAAGAGAAAATAAAAGAGAAGCCACAGACTGGAACAAATATTTACAAACATTTATCTGATAAAGGACTTGTATCCAGAATATTTAAAGAAATCATAACTCAAGAGAAACAACCTAACTTTAAAACAGGCAAAAGATTCAAATAGATTATTTCACCAAAGCAGATATACTGATATCAAACACACACACAAAAAACTGCTCTCAACTTCATTAGCTTTCAGGGAAACGCATGCTAAAATCACAAGATACTTCTACACATCTACTAGAATGCCTGAAATTAAACAACTGACCATATCAAGTGTTGATAAGGATAGAGAACTTGAACTCTCAAACTGCTAGTGGTAAATGGCACAACCACTTTGGAAAAGTGTGGTAGGTTCTTAAAAATCAAATATATATCATCAGCCTATCCATTCCTAGGTACTCACCCCAGAGAAATACAAAGACTTGTACACAAATGTTCATAGCTTTATTTGTAATACTCAAAAGCTGAAAATGACCCAAATGTTCATCAATTGATGAATGTGTGGATAAGCAAGTTGTGGTATACCCATACAACAAAATACTACTGGGCAATTAAAAGAATGAACTACTGATACACACTACCACCTGGATAAAGCTCAAAAACGTCATGCTGAGTGAAAGCAGACATAATGAATGACTCTATTCATCTGAAATGCAGAAAGGCAAATTTATAGAGACAGAAAGCAGATCAGTAGTTGCCTAGGGCTGGGGGCAAGAGTGTGGATTAACTGCAAAAAAGCACTAAGGGACATTTAGGGGAAATGTAAATGCTCAAAACTAGACTGTCATGATGGTTTCACAACTCTAAACTGACTGAAATTACTGAACTGTAGACTTAAGCATGGGAAGATTGCATGTATGAACTATAATAAAGTTTTAAATTTTTTAAAAAGGCACCTTAAAAAGAGTAAAAAGATAATCCCCAAATTGGGAAATAGTAAGTTATCATATAAAACCAATAGCAGACCAGTGAATGTTCAGAATATATAAAGAACACTTATGATGTCATCTTACAGGGGTTAAACATCCCAAACAGAAAATGAATAAAAGAAATGAAGAGAAATTATACAGAAGAGGAAACATAATCCATAGATACACATAAAAAGATGTTCCTCACTTAATAATCAGGGAAATGCTGATTAACATCAGTCACTAGATAGGCAAAATGCCTCTGACCCAGTTACTTTTAAGAATTTGTCCTACAGTAAATACATACGCACCCAACATAGGTACACCTCAATACATAAGGCAAATGCTAACAGCCATAAATGGGGAAATCAACAGTAACACAATAACAGTGGGGGACTTTAACACCGCACTTACACCAATAGATAGATCATCCAGATGGAAAATTAATGTAAGGAAACACAAGCCTTAAATGACACATTACAACAAATAGACTTAAATGATATTTACAGGACATTCCATCTGAAAGCAGCAGAATACACTTTCTTCTCATGTGCACATGGAACATTCTTCAGGATAGATCACATCTTGGGTCACAAATCAAGCCTTCGTAAATTTAAGAAAATTGAAATCATATCAAGCATGTTTTCCGACCACAACGTTATGAAATTAGAAATCAATTATAGGGAAAAAATGTGCAAAAAGCACAAACACATGGAAGCTAAACAATATGTTACTAAATAATCAATGGATCAATGAAGAAATCAAAGAGGAAATCAAAAAATACCTAGAGACAAATGACAATGAAAACATGACAATCCAAAACCTATGGGACACAGCAAAAGCAGTTCTAAGAGGGAAGTTTATAGCAATATAATCCTACTTCAAGAAACAAGAAAAATCTCAAATAAACAACCTATCCTTACCCCTAAAACAACTAGAGAAGAACAAACAAAACCCAAAGTTAGCAGAAGGAGAGAAATCATAAAGATCAGAGTAGAAATAAATGAAATAGAGAGGAAGAAAACAATAGCAAAGATCAATGAAACTAAAAGCTGGTTATTTGAGAAGATAAACAAAATCGATAAACCTTTAGCCAGACTCATCAAGAAAAAAAGGGAGAGGATCCAAATCAAAATTAGAAATGAAAAGGGAGAAGTTGCAATGGACACCACAGAAATACAAAGGTTCATAAAAGATTACTACAAGCAACTACACGCCAATAAAATGGACAACCTAGAAGAAATGGACAAATTCTTAGAAAGATACAACCTTCTAAGTGTGAAACAGGAAGAAATAGAAAATATGAACAGACCAATCGCAACTACTGAAATTGAAACTGTGATTAAAAATCTTCCAACAGGGCTTCCCTGGTGGTGCAGTGGTTGAGAATCCGCCTGCCGATGCAGGGGACACGGGTTCATGCCCTGGTCCGGGAAGATCCCACGTGCCGTGAAGTGGCTGGGCCCATGAGCCATGGCCGCTGAGCCTGGGCGTCTGGAGCCTGTGCTCCGCAATGGGAGAGGCCACGGCAGTGAGAGGCCTGCATACCACAAAAAAAAAAAAAAAAAAAAAAATCTTCCAACAAACAACGTCCACAGCCAGATGGCTTCACAGGTGAATTCTATCAAACATTTAGAGAAGAGTTAACACCTACCCTTCTAAAACTCTTCCAAAAAATTGCGGAGGAACACTCCCAAGCTCATTCTACGAGGCCACCATCACCCTGATACCAAAACCAGACAAAGACATCACACAAAAAAAATTACAGGCCAATATCACTGATGAACATAGACACAAAAATCCTCAACATAATACTAGCAAACTGAATCCAACAACAGATTAAAAGGATCATACACCATGATCAAGTGGGATTTATCCCATGGATGCAAGGATTCTTCAATATACACAAATCAATGTGATATACATATTAACAAACTGAAGAATAAAAACCATATGATCATCTCAATAGATGCAGAAAAAGCTTTTGACAAAATTCAACACCCAATTATGATAAAAACTCCCCAGAAAGCAGGCTTAGAGGGAACCTACCTCAACATAATAGAGGCCATATACAACAAACCCACAGCAAATATCATTCTCAATGGTGAAAAACTGAAAGCATCTCCTCTAAGATCAGGAACAAGACAAGGATGTCTCACCATGGTTATTCAACATAGTTTTGGAAGTCCTAGCCACAGCAATCAGAGAAGAAAAAGAAATAAAAGGAATACAAATTGGAAAAGAAGAAGTAAAACTGTCACTGTTTGCAGATGACATATTATACATAGAGAACCCTAAAAATGCCACCAGAAAACTACTAGAGCCAATCAATGAATTTGGTAAAGTAGCAGGATACAAAATTAATGCACAGAAATCTCTTGCGTTCCTATACACTATCAATGAAAGATCAGAGAGATTAAGGAAATAATCCCAACTACCATCACATCAAAAAGAATAAAACACATAGGAATAAACCTATAAGGAGCCAAAGACCTATACTCAGAAAACTATAAGATACTGATGAAAGAAATCAAAGATGACACAAACAGATGGAGAGATATAACATGTTCTTGGATTGGAAGAATCAATATTGTGAAAATGACTATACTACCCACAGCAACCTACAGACTCAATGCAATCTCTATCAAATTACCAAGGGCATTGTTCACAGAACTAGAACAAAAAATTTTACAATTTGTATAGAAATACAAAAGACCCCAAACAGCCAAAGCAAATTGAGAAAGAAGAACAGAGCTGGAGGAATCAGGCTCCCTGACTTCAGACTATACTATGAAGCTACAGTCATCAAACAGTATAGTACTGGCCCCAAAACAGAAATATAGATCCATGGAACAGAGATAAACCCATGCACCTAGGGCCACCTAACCTATGACAAAGTAGGCAAGAATATATAATGGAGAAAAGAGAATCTCTTTAATAAATGGTGTTAGGAAAACTGGACAGCTACACGTAGAAGAATGAAATTAGAACACTCCCTAACACAACACACAAAATTAAACTCAAAATTGATTAATGATCTAAATGTAAGACTGGATACTACAAAACTCTTAGAGGAAAACATAGGTAGAACACCCCTTAACATCAATCACAGCAAGATCTTTTTTGATCCACCACCATGAGTAATGAAAATAAAAGTAAAAATAAACAAATGGGGGCTTCCCTGGTGGCACAGTGGTTGAGAGTCTGCCTGCCGACGCGGGGGACACGGGTTTGTGCCCCGGTCCAGGGGAATCCCACATGCTGCAGAGCGGCTGGGCCCATGAGCCATGGCCGCTGAGCCTGCACGTCTGGAGCCTGTGCTCCGCAACGAGAGAGGCCACAACAGTGAGAGGCCCGCATACCTTAAATAAATAAATAAATAAACAAACAAACAAATGGGACCTAATGAAACTTAAAACCTTTTGCACAGTAAAGGAAGCCATAAACAAAATGAAAAGAACCCACAGAATGGGAGAAAATATTTGCAAACAAAGCAACTGACAAGGGACTAATTTCCAAAATACACAAACAGCTCATGCAGCTCAATATCAAGGAAAGAACCCAATCAAAAAATGGGCAGAAGACCTAAATAGACATTTTGCTCAACAGCACTAATTATTAGAGAAATGCAAATCAAAACTACAATGAGGTATCACCTCACACCAGTTAGAATAGGCATCATCAGAAAATCTACAAACAACAAATGCTGGAGAGGGTGTGGAGAAAAGGGAACCCTCTTGCACTGTTGGTGGGAATGTAAATTGATACAGCTACTACAGAGAACAGTATAGAGGTTCCTTAAAAAAATAAAAATAGAATTACCATATGATCCAGGAATTCCACTACTGGGTATATACCCAGAGAAAACCATAATTCAACAAGACACATGCACCCCAATGTTCATTGCAGCACTATTTACAATAGCCAGGACATGGAAGCAACCTAACTGTCCAATGACAGAGGAATGGATAAAGATGTGGTACATATATACAATGGAATATTAGTTAGCCATAAAAAGGAACGAAATTGTGCCATTTGCAGAGACACGGACTGAGGTAGAGAATGTCATACAGAGTGAAGTAAGTCAGAAAGAGAAGAACAAATATCGTATAACATCCCTTACATGTGGAATCTAGAAAAATGGTACAGATGAGCTTATTTGCAGAGCAGAAATAAGAGCCACAGATGTAGAGGACAAACTTATGGTTACCAAGTGGGGAAGAGAGGGTGGGATGAACTGGGAGATTGCCATTGACACATATGTACTATTATGTATAAAATAGATAACTAATGAGAACCTACTGTATAGCACAGGGTACTCTGCTCAATGCTCTGTAGTGACCTAAATGGGAAGGAAATCTAAAAAACGAGTGGATATATGTATACGTACAACTGATTTACTTTCCTGCACAGCAGAAACTAACACAGCACTGTAAAGCAACCATGTTCCAATAAAAATTAATTTAAAAAAAGAATTTATCCTACAAATCTATTTGTACAAAGCCACAAAGAAGTATATATAAAGATAACTGCTGAAACATGTATGATTATTTAGATTAAAAACAACTTAATCATCCATTAACAGAGCACTATTAAATTATAGTAAATCCATATACTGGAATACTTCTAAGTTATTAAAAACAAACAAGCAAGCAAAAACTTACATTCTAATATATGAAAATGGACCTGTACCATGATAATACTGTTAAACGAAAAAAGCAAGGTATAGAACAGTGGGCATGTACTATTTATGCTTATCTATACCAACACTCATGTATACAAACATACAGACATATACATATATCCTTGTATATATTTTAAGTATTTTTCGAATATATCATAAAAAACTCCCAGGATTTTTTCTCTGAGGAGGGGACTAGGGACCACAGGAGATACATTTAGACAATACATCCTCTTAAATATTTGGGAGTTTCCCATGCTCCTATATTTTTATCTATTTTTTAAATAGTTAATACAAAAGAAATAAAAATTAATTTAGAACCATCTGTGGCATGAGATGGTTAATCAAACTGAGAAATGCTATCTCTAGATAAAATCTGTCTCTGAATACACATTGTGGGCTAAACACTATCAAAAATTAATCAATCATCTTATCTCAGTTCCTTTCTTACTGCAGAAAATCCCTTACCTACTTCATAATCTCCAGGATGAAATCTGATCATGTTTGACTTTGTGAATTTATGCCACACAAAAAGAATCAGAATCAGATATTCTAAAGTTTTTAAGAGATTCTGTCACAAGTACTTTCTTTGACATCAAATAACATCTCCTCTTTCATAACATGTTAGTCTGAAAGATACTACAGTTTACCATCATAATGGTGTTTCACCACAAACTGTATTTTGTCTTGTTCATTGTTATATCTCTTACAACTAGAACAATGTCTAGTCATAGCAGACATTCATTAAATATATACCGAATGAATGAATCCTTAGAGATTACTGTCTTCAAAAATAAAAGTGAAGAAACAAGTTATTTTGTCTATTTTGCTTTAAAAGTATCAAGTGATTTTTCTATTTGTCAGCATGGCACACAATCTTTTAAAACACTCCTATGTATTTCCTTCAGCATGATTTTGTTTCTTTCTTAATTTAACTCATGTTATTCTATATCCTCAGTTAAACTACTTGAATGTACTAAATCTTGACAGTAACATTTTAAGAAATCAGGTATATCACAGATTCAACGTCATTAAATATATATTTTTTACCGCAACTAAAAAGCACGTTTTAATCACCACAGCTGCTAGCACAAGACTACCTAGATTAGTGGTCTCCACAGCAGGCAGTGATTACGACTGCCCATTGGGGTATGAGAAGAAAATCTTTTAACTTTGATTTATACACATTTTTAAATCTCATTCTTTAATTTCTATTTTGGAATACATTTTACCATTAATAATAACAGATAACATTAATGAAGCACTTATGTACCAGGCACTATTCTAAGCGAACGCAGGAGCTCACTTTAACACTCACAATAATCCAATAAGATAGATAAAATTATTGCTCCACTTTACAAATGGAGAAACTGAAACACAATAGTTGGATATTGTTTTTTGTTTGTTACTGGCTTGCCCAACTTCATACTGACAGAGGCAGGATTTAAACTCTAACAACAGATTCCATGTTTTTAACCATTATAATTGAGTAGTATATGCATTCAATTCACAAATAAATAAATATTCATGTATCAGAGATTCAAACTCAAAGTGTTTTATTAGTATTAGGGTTTTTTGGTTGTTGTTGTTAGGGATGCATATCAAAAGAATATGGAGATCAATAATATAGGAGACACTGAAAGTACTGAGTCAGTATTTAAGAACAGGATTGTTATAATGATGCCTCCGATTCCAGAAGAGCTATAAGAAAGGTAATCTTATAAGTCATATTTAGTCCTGCCAACTAAGCAATTATCTGTAGTAGTTCCTGTCCTCATTTTGGACATTATATATATTCCTGGAAAGCTGTTTAAAATAAAAAAGCAATTGTGAGTTTGATAATAATTCTCAAGAAAAATCTGATACCAAGACGTAAGCACACTTGAGCATACTGATATTTATTTAAAAACAACAGTATTCCTTTGATTACACATATCTAATTTTCAATAAGCAATATAAGAAAAGCCAATTAAATACAACTAAATACTCTTTACATAATAACATTCTAAGCATAAAAACTCAGGCTTAATTCTCATTTCACTGAGAATTCTCAATAGCTCCAAATAGTAATTAATAAGGTTATGGCTAAAAAGAAGTAAATGCCTAAGCAACGCAGCAAACTTATTTTTAGGGCAGCCCAAAACTAATTTGAGAAAGAGTTTATAATAGCAGTTTCAAAGTCCTCAATTCTACCTTTTATAAAATACCCTTTTCAAAAATGTTTGTCTCCATGATTTAGGAAAAAATCAATTTGGACCTGAAGTTAGGAATGAAAACAGAATCAGTGGCTCATCTGGGTGGATTAAATTATAGTGAAAATAGAATTATAATACATGTGAAAACAGTGTATATACCTAAGACAGTAATAACAATGATGAAAAACTCAAGTGAGCAGAAAAAAGCCTTCACAAATAAATCAAGGTTTGGAGGGACTGCTAAGTGTGTGCTATTTGAGATAATGTTGCCAGAACTACATTTTATAATTTGTTATAACCCTGCCCATAAGACCCTTAAATTCTGACAATGGGATCCAAAATGTCACCACAGCTAATATGCCAGCAGTATGAAGGCAGTAATCCTAGATAAGTTTGAGAGTTATAGAAGATATAAGTAGAAGAATGAATAAAAATGGAGAGGCTGAACAGGAATAAAAAAAGTTTAAACATACTGATATCTAGGTTATTATAAATTATAGTGACTCAAAAAAAATCATATAATGTAGATAATATTTCCTATAGACATATACACTATTCAGAAATATATTCATCTAATACATCACCTAATACACTTAGCAACTGATCAAAGAATAAATTAATTTTTTAAATTAAAAAATAAATTGCTATTAAAAAAAAAAAAAGGGTATTAGAATTGGCTACCTTTGGTCCTGAAACTGGGTGGATGGTATTTTTGGCAGCTATAGGATGAGGAAAGGTATTCTGGAATGCAAATGCAGAGGAGATAGGATAACCAATCCCACAAGTTGGGTAAGTCAGTCTACTCTCAACCTGAAAATAAAAGCATAAAAAAGGTTAAGGATGAGAAATTAGTTCTAAATGGTATTTAGTGATCCAGGAGGCATTAGCATCTGTTATAATAACTAACAGTTAAGGACACTATCTCAGAAGCCGATTTTCTTTATCATGACACCACAAAACTCTGCTTCATTATATATCATGAGGCTGGAATATCTTTGGACCAGAGGGCTTTTCAGAGTGGCTTTGCAAGCTTAGACAAAACAAAATCACTCGACCTGCCTTTGAACTGAAGTAAAACAAAGACCTCTGAACCATCTTGGTTCCCTCGAGGCCTCAAATTACTGAAAAGGGGGTTGAGGGGTAGTCATAGATCAAAAGGCCAATAAGGGATAAAATAAAAATAATTTTCTGCCAGATTGAGTAAAAACAGTATTTGTGTTCTTAGAAATAATTTGCTCTGCCACTAATTTTCAATATAGTGACACCACCATTAATGAACATCATGAAAAGTTTATTTTTACAAGAGGACAATTACAACACAAATCTTAATAAGCACTCATGTACAAAAGTGGCTGTATGACAGAAATACCTTTTACACAGCTATTTATCATCAGTCATTGAGGTTAAGCCTGTCAAGTTTTTTAAAGTTCATAATTCAGTACCAGGCACTTCATTCTGCACCTTTTCCCAAATTAGCACAAATCCTTTCCCTTTAAACATCAAGTACTATCTCATTTACTAGAGTAGATTAAAAATTCTATTATGGATTTGCATTTTAAATCCTCTGCCAATGGCCTCCAGTCAAAGACCACCAGAAACATATCTAGAGGTGTACACACTCTTTGCAACAAGGAAGACTGCACACCACGTGGAACCTAGTAAGAGAGGTGTCTCAGTACGACAGTGTTAAAAGGGAGTTATTTATTGGACTCAGTCATGTGTTAGGTGAGTTAAGGAACAGTTTAAGAACATGGGGCTTTGCTGTGGACTGGATGCTATCAAGAAACAGGGTTAACTATATGACTGGGCATCTGAATAAATCTTATCTAATAAGGTAGGATGAATGTATTAAGGTTGAAGCTATAATTAGTAATGAGCAGCAGTCACTCACTTTAGCCAGGATAGAAGGATACTGGCCCATTTTTGTGGTTTGGCAATGTCATATTCTTGTCTGTATTCAGACATGATTATGAAGTGGTCTTGTTTTTGTCTTGATCCATCACAGTCAGAGAGTGGCCTTGCCTGATGCTGATACTCTGTGAAATTGTTTATGTTCAGCAGGAGAACCCCGAAACCTCGCTCTGAGTGCAAGGTCAGTTCCCAGGAATCCCTAGACCTAGATGATATTACCAAGCCAGATCCAGGTACTCGGAGCTAAAAAACTCTAACGAGTTTCTTCCAGAATCCAGAGGACAAGCTTGGTAATAGGGTTTTTCTTTCTCTCTTTTCCTTCTAATAGAATTCAGATTAGGCTCCTCCACTACAGTGCCAAACTTGAGCCCATACCTTCTTCTCCCTTACTGAGTGAGGCCTCCTAAATACTTGTGTGTGTGTTAACAGTTTTTCAGCACATTTGGCATTAGTTAATACTGAGTGATTTCAATATCCATTAAAATCTTGCAAAGAAGTGTACCCTTAAAATACAGCCTCTCTGTTAAGAGTAAGTGTACCTTTATGTCCCACTTCCAAATGGAACTTAAACTCTACTTCAGTGCTAAAAATTGCAGGACTCTAGCCATATTAGGTACCAGCACCTAACAATCTGGAAATATGTTTGTTTTAGAAAATTTACTAAGACCACTTACAACATCTTAATTTAAATCTTACCACATTAGAGTTAGGAGAAATTCCACTTCTGATGGTGTTGCTACTAGAATGTACAGGTGGAGTGGTTGAAGGTCCCAATACATCTTGCTTTCTCACTAGCTGATTTTCATTTAATTCTTTATTTAACCATGTGATTACTTAATTAAAAGAACAATAAACAAGGTAAAGAATTTTGAATATTTTAATTTTCTAATAATTTTAAATATTTTAAAATTATATTGAAATTTTTTAAATTTTAAGTTTTTAAAAGTACCTTATATCACAGGAGAACAACATAGGTTCACCTAAATTTTTGTCAACAACATAGGTTTACTTAAATTTTTGTCATTAAATATTCTTATTTTAGCAACTGCCACACAGGATTCCTTATTCTTTTACTATCAGAAGCACATATTTCTGCTAGTCAAGGATCTCTTTAAAGGCTTTCATTTCCAGAATGATACCTTCCAGTTTATTTAAAATTCAAACTCTTATTTCTCATAATCAATATCAGAAACTGAGAAAATGTTAAAGGTGTAATCTCATATTTTTGCTTCAAATAGTTCATACTATTACCAGTAGGTAAACACAGCAATTATAACAAGTAGTAGTAAAGAATTTAAATAGTAAATTATAGTTAATATTTTCAACACTTAATTTTGGGTTACTGACACATGTAATAATAGGGTTTTAAAAAAAATAATGATGGTAACTGTTTTACAGGACAGTTGACATAATTTACTACAGCAAAGACATTAAGATGGTACATTTAAAGCAGATTATTTGTATATAGCAGTACCTTGATTTACCTAGACTTATGAATTCAAATAAAAATTTCAGGTTAAGAATAAAGCTACAAACCTCATTTACATAAAAGGTAAAATACTTACACTTCTCATTATTTTTTAGAAGCTCTTTGCTTTCTTCAAGTTTTTGAACTGTAGCTTCTAATTGTTCTTGTAACTTGCATACCTGAAATATGTTAATCCTATAGTAAGCATAATAAAGGCTAAAATAAAGACTGAAGAAGAAATGTATTACTATTCATTAAACAACTAACAACTATTAATTACTATTAAATAAGAAAGGAATTAGCTCAGCAGTGAAATAAAATATATACATATAATTACATATACACACACATATACATACACATATATGTATGAACACTCAAGGTATCTGAGTCATGATAACTAATTTTCAAACTGAAATAGGTTATTAAGTTCTGTTGATTATAGTCATGTTCTTCTGGGGAAAAAAAGCCAAAACTATTCTCTGGTATAACAAAGTAGAAGTTTTAAAAATACATGAGGAAATTCATTATGCTTTGCAAATAGTCACACACAAAATAATTAAATATAAAATAAAATATAAATAAATATATTTATAATATATAATATATTTATAAATAAATTTATATAATAATTTATCTATAAATTTATTTATTTATAAATAAATTTATATAAATATAAATAAATTTATAATATATTTATAAATAAATATAAATAATAAATAAATAAAATAAATATAAAATATTAACTACCTCTTGCTCTTTAATTCGGAGAGACTGTCCAACATCTTGTAATTCTTTTTGTTCCTTCTGTAATTTTTCTTCCTTCTCAGCCAAGAGTTTCTCTTGCTGAATCGTTACTGTATTCTTCAGTTTCAATTTACCCATTAAGGTCTTCAGATCTCCTTGCAACTTTTTGATAATTTCATTTGCCTGTAAAAGAGCTTCATATGTACATCTTTACATAATCCAATGAAATATCAATATTCTATTAAGTTTTTAAAAACAAACCTTAAGAAGTTCAGCTGATAATGATTTTATTGTAGCTTCAAGTTTTCCTAGTTGTACTTGATTTTTCTCACCATTTTCTTCTAAAGCCACCTGATACATATTTTAAAAAACATGAATAATTAGGAAGTCTGTGTTTATTTAGGAAAAGCATCATTTATAAACGTGATCATTTATAAACCATCAATTTGTTTAGAAAATTTTAAAATAGACCTTTTGTTCCTGGATTGTATCAAATGCTTCTTTTGTTCTTAAAACAAGCTGATCCTTATCCTTGATTTCCTGTTCTAAAACAGCCACTTTTGTTTGTAGATGATTAATATGCTTTTCTTTTTCATGGCACTCAGCATCAAGTGTAGAATTCTCTCTTCGCAAAGAGAGGACTTCTTGCTTAGCCCGCTGGAGCTCCTAGAGGAGGAAAAAAAAAAGTTGCATTATGAAAAAGGGAAGTTGGCTGGTCTGGTAATTTATAATGAAGATATTTAAAATAGAAAAAAATGTCTTTAATAACTTTAAAGTTCTAGTACTGGTGTTCTTTTAAAGAAATGAAGGTCTCTCTAAAGGCACATGTAACTTGTAGATCTGAAATATAATTGTAAAATACACTAGTATCTAATGCAATGACAACAAGGGAAAATAAAACAATCCTTATTTATGAATAAATTACTAGAACTTTTGAAAACCAGTAACAAGAATTTTCTGATGTCTTGAAATTTACAGTTTTTAAAAAAATCACTTAGTTAATAAATGCTCATTATAACAGAATTTCAAAATACATAAAATATATAAATAAAAAGAAAGCCCTATCATTCTACCACCAAAGCAGTGACTCTCAATCTAGTCTGCATATTGAAATCACCTAGAAAGCTTTAAAAACTACTGATGCCTGGTACCATGCCCCAGAGATTCTGATTTCATTAGCATGGGATATGGCCTGAGCTCTTCAACTGTTTCCAAGGGGAGCCAAGGAATCATGAGATATTGTTAACTGACAATAATTGTTAATTAAAAACAGATTATCATACTAAGTGAAGTCAGAGAGAGAAATACTATATGATATCATTTATATGTGGAATCCAAAATATGATACAAATGAACATATGTACAAAACAGAAACAGATTCATAGACATAGAAAACAAATTTATGGTTACCAAAGGGGAAGCCAGGGGGCAGGCTGGCTATAAGTTAAGAGTTTAAGATTAGCAGATACAAACTACTACGTATAAAATAGATAAATAACAAGGTCCTAATGTATATCACAGGGAACTATATTCAATAACCTATAATAAACCATAATGGAAAATATGAAAAATAATATTAAAAAATAGATTTAAAAAAAATCTACACTAGACTATTAGCTGATTAAGATCAGCTAATATCAGTCCAAATGTTGCCAGTATGCTATACTAAAGCCCAGTATGTAGTATTCCTAATTAGTTTTCGATTTTAACAAAAACTTTACAAAATAATTTTATAGTATTATACCATAGTGGTTTTAGAAGCACACACTCTGCTATCAGGCAGACTTAGAATACAAATCCTGGCTCTTCTGTGTGACCCTGGGAATTACTTAACCTCCTTAAATTTCAGTTCCCTTATTTGTAGAATAGAAATAACACCTCATAAATTATTTAATTTCATCTTCACAAAAACCCTTACATAAACTAC
The DNA here is from genome assembly GCF_026419965.1 of Kogia breviceps. Taxonomy (NCBI): domain Eukaryota; kingdom Metazoa; phylum Chordata; class Mammalia; order Artiodactyla; family Physeteridae; genus Kogia; species Kogia breviceps. The sequence goes on from NC_081310.1 coordinate 106,315,635, forward strand.
TTAGCATATTGCCTGGCACACAGTAAATACCTGATAAACGGTAGTAATGATTAAGTTTAGGGTACTAATCTCTAAAAGGTATAATTTAACAAAATTAGGTACAATACTCAGAAGTTTAAAAAAGAAAATTCCCAGGACTCATAATTTGCAAGTCTTATGCAAACCTTGGAAGAAATATTTTGATTACATTATATGAAAATCAACATAACAAAGCACTGTGTTTATACAGTGGCCAGTGTCAGTGCTAAAACAGACGAAACCACATAGCATTATAATGAAGTATTCACTATCCAATATACTATGCAGGCTGAAATGTTTTACTAACTGGTGTGAAAGGTGAAGGGGGTAGTGAGAAGGACTGAAGACATCTAACTGTTAGGGCAGAATGCTGTGAGGATCTGAACATAAAATCAGTCAGGCTTTAGAGTTTCTAAGCGTAACAGACTGGTGAAATGGAGTTGGATGTCTTGTGAGCTAGAATAACACTGGAGATCTTTACATTCAAACATGACAGACTTAAAATCTACATATGTTTTCTAATAACTCATATGACAATAATGTAAAATAATGCTAGGAAGGAGACTATCATCACTGCCAAAGTAGCAACGAAAGTACCACTATAGCAAAATATTTTAAATGTCTCTGTTGCCTGAAAGAACAAGGTAGTACGAGAAACAGATAAATAAAGGATTTCAATCCTCACTTTTCTACTTGTGGCCATGCCAACTTGGGCAAGTTACTTAAGCTCTCTGTGCCTTAGTTTCATCATCTGTAAGATGGGGATAATAACAGTACCTTCTTTAAAATAACTGTTATAAGAATTAAGAGTTAATATATATGCAAAGCACATAAAACAGTGTTCAGAAAGCATTAGCTATTACCATTTCTATTATTATTAGCATTATTATTTCTAGACACTAAACTTCATATAGTTGTTTAATATGTTGAGTAGACTGAAAGAAAGAACCAACCCTGCCAACACTGACCACCCTGAGCCACAGACACTGTGCTGATGTTGAAAGTACACTGAAAGATCTGAGGGCTGTGCCAAAGAGCTGCTCCTCAAGGCCCCAACTAAAAATATCCAAGTTTACCTTAGCGCTGTTCTCAATTAGTCCATTTTATTAGATTTTGGATTCTCAACTTTTTTCATATTGTCTGAACTGACTACCCTAAAACTACAAGAGATCCTTGCAGAGCATCCAGAACACCACCCGTACAAGTAATAAAGTAAACAAATTAAAATCAAGTCACCAAAGTAAACTGTGCTTTTAAATTGGGGGTGGGGGGGAAGACCAACCCCAACATTCCATACCTCTTCAACACCAGACAGCTTTGTTTTAAGTTCTCTGATGGTAGAGTCTCCTTTATATTTCCTTTCAGTGAGGTCTTTATTAGCAGATTCTAACTCAGACAATCTGTTTTGTAGCTGCTGGATGTTTCGTTGATGGAGGATTTCTAAATCTTTTTTCTGTTGTTCATGCTGCTGTTGGTATCGAACCTGTGCCTATCATATAATAAAATAGAGTACCAAATTCAAAGAAAAAAAATACAAACATGAGATTTGAAGAAAAAAAAATCTTAATTATTCTTCTTTATAAGATTTTCCTGGATTTTAAGATAATCTATTTTCAATTATGGATTTCATGAAAAAGAAAAGTCAACAAAGTCAAATTTACCACTATGACCTTGTTCATAATTTCTTCTTCTCCTAAACCCACATGTTTAGACATAATGGTCTTCAAATTAAGGGAAGAATGATATAGGATTAAGTTAAAAAAGAAAAAAGCAAATTGCAAAATAGTATATATAGTGTGAACCTATTTCTGAGAAAAAAAATGAGCAGGTACATAAGGAACTTTCAGTATTTGCTTTAAACCACATTATACTGTTTCAGTTTTTTACAACCAGTATATATGTCTTCTAATGAAAGAAACATCTAAACTTGTAAAATTGACAAGGTATTGCTCAGTCTTACATTTAGCTGTTTCATCTTACCAACAATAAAATTTGAACATAGTTGTAACTGAAATCTCTGGTACCTCTTTGAATCATACCACTAATCTATCTTAATAATTTCTGTCGTTGGACTTGGAGGGCATTATGCTAAATGAAATAAGTCAGAGAAAGAAAAATACTGTATGATATCACTTATATGTGGAATCTAAAAAATACAACAGACTAGTGAATAAAACAAAAAAGAAGCAGACTCACAGATATAGAGAACCAGTGGTTATCAGTGAGGAGAGGGAAGGGGGAAGGGATACATAGGGTTAGAGGATTAAAAAAGGGTTATTATGGGATTACATAAAATAATGTATGTGAAACTTTAAAAACTGTAAAGCACTATAAAATATAAAGAATCTTTCATTCAATAACAAATTTTAAAAACGTTAAATAATTTCTGTTGATGAACACTGTCAAATCCTAAATACATTTTAAAAATAAAAAGAGTATTTTTCTCATTATGAAAGTTATACATAACTTTCATAATAAAGGCGTAAAGAAAGAAATCACAAATAACCGATGATCTCATCCAAGGAGTCATTCTAAATATTTAGGAATATTCCTTTCTAGTCATTTATACGCTTATACTGACACCACACATACACACATAACACACATAGTTAAATTTAACAAAATGAGACCCACCTGTTTACACAATTTAATCATGCTTTTTAATCCTTTTGCATTTGCACCTCCTCACATCATTAAAAAACTCTTTGTAAATACTTTTAATAGCTGCACAATATTCTATCTCATGGCTATACCATAATGCAATTAACCCTTGCTCTACCATGGATACTGAGTTTCCAATTTTTCACAATTACAAATAAAACTATAGTTAATATTTTTGTACATAAGCATACATCCAATTCAGATTATCTCCTTATGATCAATTATAGGTCAAAAATATGTAAACAAATATAAAGCTTAATACTATTTCCAAAACTGCATTCCAGAAAAGTTGTACCCATTCGAAAATTCCTACCACAAAACCAGGAGAGTATCTCTCTCATAAAATACTTTGGGGGGCTTCCCTGGTGGCGCAGTGGTTGAGAATCTGCCTGCTAATGCAGGGGACATGGGTTCGAGCCCTGGTCTGGGAAGATCCCACATGCCGCGGACCAACTAGGCCAGTGAGCCACAACTACTGAGCCTGCACATCTGGAGCCTGTGCTCTGCAACAAGAGAGGCCACAATAGTGAGAGGCCTGCGCACTGCAATGAAGAGTGGTCCCCACTTGCCACAACTAGAGAAAGCCGTTGCACAGAAACGAAGACCCAACACAGCAAAAATAAAATATAAAAAAATAAAAAGTTAATAAACTCCTACTCCCAATATCTTATTAAAAATATACTTTGGAAATTTTACATAACTATTTTAAGAATTCCTCATTTTTGGAAAGCTGAAGTTGAGAGAAGAAGTAAGAAAGAGATAAAACAGAAAAAAAGTCCATATAAAACTGAAAATGCAACCTTGGAAGAAAACACTCAAGCAGCAATCAAAAAAAAAAAAACAGTGAGCAAACTGGTACAGATGCTAACTGTAACTGTCTAAGAGGGTAATCAAACACACTGAAGGCAACAGAGACCAAATATTATAAAAATAAAGAACTGGATTTATCCCAGCAATAATCAGAATTTTTGGGCTTTTGTTTTAAAAAGTGTAATGGATAGGATTACAATATTTACATTTTCTACTTTGTTTATTTCAGGTGATTCTGATGCACACTAAAGTCTTAAAATCACTGCCCTATAGACTATCTATCAGCAGGAAGAGAAGAGTGGCTTGCTTGGTTTTAAAGTCTCAAAGGACTGATTCACAATCCTATTAGAAAATGCAGTGAAGAATGCAAACAAATCCTTCAGTCATTTTGGTGTTATAAACAAATACACTTATGAGACTTTTAGAACCTAACTTGTTTGAAAATAGAAGCAAAAAAACTTCAGTAAACAATAGAAATTAATGAAATCACGGTGGGCGGGGAGGCAGTGTAGAACTAATTAATGAAAGAAAAAATTGGTTCTTTAAAAATACTACAAAAAACACACACAATCAGGTCTCATTAAAAAAAAGACATTAAGAACGTAAGAGAGGGGCCTCCCTGGTGGCGCAGTGGTTGAGAGTCTGCCTGCCGATGCAGGGGACACGGGTTCGTGCCCCGGTCCAGGAAGATCCCACATGCCACGGAGCGGCTGGGCCCGTGAGCCATGGCCTCTGAGTCTGCGCATCCAGAGCCTGTGCTCCGCAACGGGAGAGGCCGCAACAGTGAGAGGCCTGCGTACGGCAAAAAAAAAAAAAGAACGTAAAAGAAATAGTATGAAGACTTTAAAAATTATAAAACAACATATAAGATATTTTACTAATACATTTAAACACAAAGATGAAATACATGGCTTTTTAAGGAAATACAACTAACATAACTAACTCAAGAAAAAACAGAAAATCCGAAAAGACCAAAAATCATGAAGGAAATCAGAAAAGAACCTAAAGAAAAATGCCTTAAAAAGGCATCAGGAGGGGGAGCGAGAAGATGGCGGAAGAGTAAGACGCGGGGATCACCTTCCTCCTCACAGATACATCAGAAATACATCTACACGTGGAACTTATCCTATAGAACACCCACCGAATGCTGGCAGAAGACCTCAGACCTCCCAAAAGGCAAGAAACTCCCCACGTACCTGGGTAGGGCAAAAGAAAAAAGAATAAACAGAGACAGAAGAATAGTGAAGGGACCTGCACCAGTGGGAGGGAGCCGTGAAGGAGGAAAGGTTCCCACACACTAGAAGCCCCTTCGCGGGCGGAGACTGCGGGTGGCGGAGGGGGAAGCTTCTGAGCCGCGGAGGAAAGCGCAGCCACAGGGTGCGGAGGGCAAAGGGGAGAGATTCCCGCAGAGGATCGGCGCCAACCGGAAGTCACCAGCCCGAGAGCCTTGTCTGCTCGCCCGCCGGGGCGGGCGGGGCTGGGAACTGAGCCTTGGGCGGATCCCAGGGAAAGGTCTGGAGTTGGCAGAGTGAAAACAGCCTGAAGGGGTTAGTGTGCCACGGCTGGCCGGGAGGGAGTCCGGGAGAAGTCTGGAGCTGCTGAAGAGGCAAGAGACCTTTTCTTCCCTCTTTGCCTCCTGCTGCGTGAGGAGGGGGGTTTAAGCGCGCCTCTAAAGGAGCTCCAGAAACGGCGCGGAGCTGCCGATGAGACAAGAGACTTTTTCTTGCCTCTTCGCTTCCTGGGGTGCGAGGAAAGGGGATTAAGGGCACCGCATAAAGGAGCTCCAGAAACGGGCGCGAGCTGCGGCTGTCGGCACGGACAACAGAGACGGGTGTGGGACGCTAAGGTTGCTGCTGCCACCAAGAGGCCTGTGTGCGAGCACAGGTCACTCTCCACACCGCCCCTTCCGGGAGCCCGTTCAGCCCACCACTGCTGGGGTCCCGGGATCCTGGGACTGCTTCCCCGGGAAAACGCGCGGCGCGCCTCGGGCCAGTGCAGCGTCACGCCGGGCTCTGCCGCCGCGGACTCACCCCACATCCGTTCCCCCCGCCCCCCCGCCTGAGTGAGTCGGAGCCCCCGAATCACCTGCTCCGTTAACCCCGCCCTGTCTGAGCGAAGGGCAGATGCCCTCGGACGACCTACGCGCAGAGGCGGGGCCAAGTCCAAAGCTGAACCCCAGGAGCTGTGCGAACAAAGAGACGGGGAGGTCTCTCCCAGCAGCCTCAGAAGGAGTGGGTTAAAGCTCCACAGTCAACTTGAAGTGCCCTGCATCTGTGGAAAACCTGAATAGACAGGGAAATATCCCAAGTTGAGGAGGTGGACTTTGGGAGCAAGATATACTATTATTTTCCCTTTTTTCTTTTTGTGAGGGTGTATGTGAGTGCTGCTGTGTGAGATTTTGTCTGTATAGCTTTATTTTCACCATTTGTCCTAAGGATAGACCGACCCGTTTTTTTGTTTGTTTGTTTCTTTAATAGAAATTTTTCTTCTAAATAATTATTTTTTTATTTTAATAACTGTATTTTACCCTACTTTATTTTGTCTTCTCCCCTTTCTTTCTTCCCTCCTTTCTTTCCTATTTCCTTCCTTCCTCCCTTCCTTCCTTTATTCCCCCCTTTCCTCCTCCCTTCCTTTCTTCCTCCCTCCCTTCCTTTCTTTATTCCCTCCTTCCTTCCTCCCTTTCTTTCTTCCTCCCTCCCTTCCTTTCTTCCTTCCTTCCCTCCCTTCCTCCTTCCTTCCTTTCTTGCCTTTCTATTTTTTTCTCCCTTTTGTTTTGAGCCGTGTGGATTAAAGGCTCTTGGTGCTCCATCCAGGCACCAGGGCTGTCTCTGAGGTGGGAGAACCAACCTCAGGACACTGGTCCACAAGAGACCTCTCAGCTCCACGTAATATCAAACGGCGAAAATCTCCCAGAGATCTCCATCTCAACACCAAGACCCAGCTTCACTCAAGGACCAGCAACGAACAGTGCTGGTCACCCTATACCCAACAAAGAGCGAGACAGGTCTACAGCCCCATCCATTAGCAGAGAGGCTGCCTAAAATCATAATAAGGCTACCAACATCCCCAAACACACCACAAGATGTGGGCCTGCCCACCAGAAAGACAAGATCCAGCCTCATCCACCAGAACAGAGGCACTAGTCCCCCCAACCAGGAAACCTGCTCAACCCACTGAACCAACCTCAGCCACTGGGGACAGCCACCAAAAACAGATAGAACTACGAACCTGCAGCCTGCAAAAAGGAGACCCCAAACACAGTAAGATAAGCAAAATGAGAAGACAGAAAAACACACAGCAGATGAAGGAGCAAGATAAAAACACACCAGACCTAACAAATGAAGAGGTAATAGCCAGTCTACCTGAAAGAGAATTCAGAATAATGATAGTAAAGATGATTCAAAATCTTGGAAATAGAATAGACAAATTGCAAGAAACAGTTAACAAGGACCTAGAAGAAATAAAGAGGAAGCAAGTAATGACGAACAACACAATAAATGAAATGAAAAATACTCTAGATGGGATCAGTAGCAGAATAACTGAGGCAGAAGGACGGATAAGTGACCTGGAAGATAAAATAGTGGAAATAACTACTGCAGAGCAGAAGAAAGAAAAAAGAATGAAAAGAACTGAGGACAGTCTCAGAGATCTCTGGGACAACATTAAACGCACCAACATTCGAATCATAGGGGTCCCAGAAGAAGAAGAGAAAAAGAAAGGGACTGAGAAAATATTTGAAGAGATTATAGTTGAAAACTTCCCTAATATAGGAAAGGAAATAGTCAATCAAGTCCAGGAAGCACAGAGAGTCCCATACAGGATAAACCCAAGGATAAACACGCCGAGACACATAATAATCAAACGGTCAAAAATTAAATACAAAGAAAACATATTAAAAGCAGCAAGGGAAAAACAACAAATAACACACAAGGGAATCCCCATAAGGTTAACATCTGATCTTTCACCAGAAACTCTACAAGCCAGAAGGGAGTGGCAGGACATATTTAAAGTGATGAAGGAAAAAAACCTACAACCAAGATTACTCTACCCAGCAAGAATCTCATTCAGATTTGATGGAGAAATTAAAACCTTTACAGACAAGCAAAAGCTGAGAGAGTTCAGAAGACCTAAATAGACATTTCTCCAAAGAAGATTTACAGGTTGCCAACAAACACGTGAAAGGATGCTCAACATCACTAATCATTAGAGAAATGCAAATCAAAACTACAATGAGGTATCACTTCACACCAGTCAGAATAGCCATCATCAAAAAATCTACAAACAGTAAATGCTGGAGAGGGTGTGGAGAAAATGGAACCCTCTTACACTGTTGGTGGGAATGTAAATTGACAGTCACTATGGAGAACAGTATGGAGGTTCCTTAAAAAACTAAAACTAGAACTACCATATGACCCAGCAATCCTACTACTGGGCATATACTCTGAGAAAAGCATAATTCATAAAGAGTCATGGGGCTTCCCTGGTGGTGCAGTGGTTGAGTCCGTCTGCCGATGCAGGGGACACGGGTTCGTGCCCTGGTCTGGGAAGATCCCACATGCCATGGAGCAGCTAGGCCCAGGAGCCATGGCTGCTAAGCCTGTGCGTCCAAGAGCCCGTGCTCTGCAACAGGAGAGGCCACAACAGTGAGAGGACTGTGTAACGCAAAAACAGAAACAAAAACAAACAAACGAAAAGACTCATGTACCACAATGTTCATTGCAGCCATATTTACAATAGCCAGGACATGGTAGCAACCTAAGTGTCCAACGACAGATCACTGAATAAAGAAGATGTAGCACATATATACAATGGAATATTACTCAGCCATAAAAAGAAATGAAATTGAGTTACTTTTAGTGAGGTGGATGGACCTAGAGTTTGTTATACAGAGTGAAGTAAGTCAGAAAGAGAAAAACAAATACAGTATGCTAACACATATATATGAAATCTAAAAAACAAAACAAAACAAAAAAGGTTCTGAAGAACCTAGGGGCAGGACAGGAATAAAGATGCAGACTTAGAGAATGGACTTGAGGACACGGTGAGGGGGAAGGGTAAGCTGAGATGAAGTGAGAGAGTGGCACTGACATATATACACTACCAAATGTAAAATAGATAGCTAGTGGGAAGCACCCAGATAACACAGGGAGATCAGCTCGTGCTTTGTGACCACCTAGAGGGGTGGGATAGGGAGGGTGAGAGGGAGACGCAAGAGGGAGGGGATATGGGGATATATGTTTATGTATAGCTGATTCACTATGTTATACAGCAGCAACTAATACAACAATGTAAAGCAATTATACTCCAATAAAGATGTTAAAAAAGAAAAATTGTCCAAAAAAAATAAAGAGACACCAGACACAAATGATAAAAGGCTAATTCTATCAGGCCTTCAAGGCACAGATAATTCTTCATTATTTGACTGTCCCAAAGCATAGAGAAAACCAGAAAATGTTTTCATACCTTTCCTGACACTAGCATAATTCTAATACCATAGTCCAAAATACATAATTTTAATTAGCAGACTAAGATAGAGTGCAGGAAAACAGTAATCTCAGACCAATCTCATGTGTGAATATATATACAAATGTCCTAAATTAAATATTAGCAAACTGATTAAACAGGATATTAAAAATCTTTGAGTAATTATCCTCTGAATTCAAAAATGGTTCCAGTTTTGGAAATCTATTATCATTATTTTACTATTAAAGTGAGAAAAATGATTATTAGGTTAAATCCCCAAAAGTCACTTCATCTGACTTAGCACTCTTTGGAAGCCAGACAGAAGAAAACTTTCTCAAAAGCAGAGCAAATATCATACCTACTGGAGAGATATTTTAGCTATCTACCAAAAAAGATTAACTTACCAAAATTAATTGCATTTCTATACACTGACAATGAAAGATTAGAAAGAGAAATTAAGGAATCAATCCCATTTACCATCTCATCAAAGAATAAAATACCTAGTAATAAATCTACCTAAGGAGGAAAAAGACCTGTACTCTGAAAACTATAAGATGCTGATGAAAGAATCGAAGATAACACAAACAGATGGAAAGATATACCATGTTCTTGGATTGGAAGAATCAATATTGTCAAAATCACTATACTACCCAAGGCAATCTACAGATTCAATACAATACCAGTCAAATTACCAATGGCATTTTTCATAGAGCTAGAACAAAAAATTTTACAATGTGTATGGAAATACAAAAGACCTCAAACAGCCAAAGCAATCCTGAGAAAGAAAAATGGGGGAGCTTGAAGAATCCAGCTCCCTGACTTCAGACTATACTATGAAGCTACAGTCATGAAAACACTATGATACTGGCACAGAAACAGAAATATAGATCAATGGAACAGGACAGAAAGCCCAGAAATAAACCCACACACCTATGGTCAATTAATCTACAACAAAGGAGGTAAGAATATACAATGGAGAAAAAAAAGACAGACTCTTCAATAAGTTGTGCTGGGAAAACTAGACAGGTACGTGTAAAAGAATAAAATTAGAACATCCTCTAATACCATACACAAAAATAAACTCAAAATGGATTAAAGACCTAAATGTGAGACTGGATACTATAAAACTCTTAGAGGAAAACATAGGCAGAACACTCTTTGACATAAATCACAGCAAGATCTGTTTGGATCCACCTCCTACAGTAATGAAAATAAAAACAAAAATAAACAAATGGGACCTAATGAAACTTAAAAGCTTTTGCACAGCAAAGGAAACCACAAACAAAATGAAAAGACAACCCACAGAATGGGAGAAAATATTTGCAAATGAAGTGACCAATAAGGGATTAATCTCCAAAATATACAAACAACTCATACAGCTCAATATCAAAAAACAAACAACCCAGTCAAAAAATGGGCAGAAGACCTAAGTAGACATTTCTCCAAAGAAGACATACAGATGGTCAAAAAGCATGTGAAAAGATGCTCAACATCACTAATTATTAGAGAAATGCAAATCAAAACTACAGTGAGGTATCTATCACCTCACACCAGTAACAAAATGTCTACAAACAGTAAATGCTGGAGAGGGTGTGGAGAAAAGGGAACCCTCCTACACTGTTGGTGGGAATGTAAACTGGTACAACCACTATGGAGAGTAGTATGGAGGTTCCTTAAAAAACTAAAAATAGAGCTACCATATGACCCAGCAATCCCACTCCTGGGCATATATCTGGAGAAAACCATAATTTGAAAAGATACATGTACCCCAGTATTCATTGCAGCACTATTTATAGTAGCCAAGACATGGAAGCAAGCTAAATGTCCATTGATAGAGGAATGGATAAAGAAGACATGGTACTTATATACAAAGGAATCTTAGCCATAAAAAAGAATGAAATAATGCCATTTGCAGCAACATGGATGGACCTAAAGATTATCATACTAAGTGAGGAAAGTCAGACAAAGACAAATATCACATGATATAACTTATATGTGGAATCTAAAAAAATGATACAAATGAACTTATTTACAAAATGGAAACAGACTCACAGACTTTGAAAACAAACTTATGGTTACCAAAGGGGAAAGGAGGGGGTAGAGATAGATTAGGAGTTTGGGATTAACATATACACTACTATATATAAAACAGACAATCAACAAGGACCTACTGTATAGCACACAGAATTCTACTCAATAATTCTGTAATAACCTATATGGGAGAAGTCTCTGAAAAAGGATGGATACACACACACACACACACACACACACACACACACACACACACACACACACACACATAAAAAACTGAAAACACCTTGCTATCACCTGAAACTAACACAATACTGTAAATCAACTGTACTTCAATATAAAATAAAAATTAAATTTAAAAAAACTGAAACAAGATAAGGATTCCACTATTATTTATCATTTCTCTGCATAAGAAAAAAAAGATATAAATCTTGAAAGAGATAAATTATCATTTTTTATAGTTTACATATCTACCAGAAAAACCTAAGAGAATCTCCAAAACTATTAAAATATGTAAATTAAAATGCAAATTTGTAAATATAACCTAGAATTAATGGGTATGACATTAATACACATTAGCAATAAACATTTAGAAATTATCACAGTAGTGGGGTGTGATAGATGGTCCCATTTATAGAGCAAAAATCTGCAAAATCTCTCTGCAAAAACATTTAACAAGAACTGTAAAAGAAAAAAAGAAAGAGAAAAGGAGGTAAATAAAGAGTAAACTATAAACCTGTTTTAAACAAATAAGACCTGAATAAATGAAGAGATATTTCTCTACACTGGACAAGAAAATTCCAAGGATATCAGTTCTACCCAATAGCCCAGAAAGAAGACCAAATAAATAAAGGAATTAAGTATATATTAAAGGTTGCATTTTAAATCACCGGGAAATATGGTATTGGAGCAACTCACTGACTATATGCCAAAAACATCCATCTCATACTCCAGTAAAATATACTCCAAACAGATTAAAAAGTTAAATTCAACAAGAAAATTATAGAAGTATTAGAAGAGAATACCAGAGAGTATATTTCATAACCTTGGGGTGGCAAAGGCTTTCCAAACATAAAATGAAGCCTTATACCATAAAGACACAGATTGAAAGACTGGATGACAATCAAATAAAAAGAACTATAGGGACTTCCCTGGAGGTCCAGTGGTTAAGACTCTGCGCTTTCAATGCAGGCAGTGCGGGTTTGATCCCTGGTCAGGGAACTAAGATTCTACATGCTGCATGGTGCAGCCCCCCCAAAAAAATAAATAAACAAAATCTTTAAAATAAATAAAATAATTAAAATTTAAGAATATAAAAATTTTAAAAAGAACTATATATGGCAAGAGATCCTAATAAATGCAAATGACAGGCTAAAATACAATGTTTGTAATATACATAGTAGGTAAAGGTATAATATCCTTACTTTACACCAGAAATGAAAAGGCAAGCCATGGACAGAAAATATTCACAGTGCATGTATCTGACAAAGGACTTGTGTCCAGAATAAACAAAGAACTCCTACAAATCATTAAGAAAAACACGGACTGCACAATTAATAAATGGGCTGAAGACTCAAATGGGCACTTCACAAGAAAATATCTAAGTAGTCTATATACATATAAAAAAGTGTACATTATGAGGTACTACCATACCCCCACTGAATGGCAGTATGATCTGATATATCCACTTCGGAAAACTGTTTGACAGTTTCTACTAAAGCTAAACATATGCCTACACTAGAACCTAGCCATTCTAATCCTAAATATACACCCAAGGAAAATGAGTACATGTATTCACAAAAAGACATATACAAGAAAGTTCCTAACGGTTTAATAATAGCAAAATGTCAGAAACAATTCAAATGTCTTCCAACAGGAAAACAGATAAGTTACTGCATGTTCATATAATAGAATCCTACACAACAACAAAAAGAAACACACAAGAATATAACTGAATCTCAGAGATATTATGCTGAGTGATGGAAGCCACAAACAAATAAATACATACTGTATGTGTCCATTTATCTAAAGTTCAAGAACAGGCAAAACCTGTTTTGAAGTGATGGGCTTCCTGTGGGAGTATGAAATGAATTGAGAAGGTACACAAGGAAAACCTAAAGGGGTGGTACAATTTTCTGAATCTTAATTTGGGTGAAAGTACACATAAACTGTTACCAAGCAGTACCCTTAAAAGCAAACATTTAGTAAAGTGCAAAAAGCAAAAATAGAATTTTATATAAAGAATAATTTAACATTAAAGAAATTAATATGATATAAAAGATATAAAACACTGTAAATCCACACTACAAAGCAGTAGAAAATGAGTCACACAGGGAAAGCAAAAGATATTAAAAGAAATAATCCACAGAAGAAATTTAAATGGCCAAAAGTCATATTAAAAGATACTTATCTTCACTAAAAATCTAAGAAATATACATTAAAATTTAATACTACTATAATACCTATCAGGTAGCAGATATTAAGAAGGTTAACAGTATCAGGAATATGGGGAAGTAAGTATGATCATACACTATCTTTGGGATTCCATTTGGTACATTTTTGGGTGGCGAATTTGCAATATCCATTAATATTTTATATGCGTACATTGCAATCTCACTTCTAGGAATCAAAATGTTCAGGGCAGTATTATTTGCAATAACCAAGATTTGAAGCATTTAAATGTCCATCAGTTAGTAAGCACTTAAATAATTTATGTTATGTCCAAGTAATGAATACTACTCAGCCACTTCTGAACTGATTAAAAAAAAAAAAAAGATATCTACAATATCAAGTTAGGTGAAAAAAACATTACAATCAATATATCCAGGAGGACCTCGTTAGCTTAGAACAAAACCAAAACTCAGATACGTGTGTACATATCTCCCAATTTACATATTTCTAAGTTTATAAATATGAACAATTACTTATAAATTATATATTATTTACATATATAAAGTCTGGAAAAACAAATATCAAAATGTTTATAAATTATCTCTGGGTAGTAAGATTTTTAAGGACTTTTAATTTTTATATACTTCTGCACTGTTAGAAAATTTTAAAGCAAGCATGTATTACTTTTATAATTAACAAAATGACTAACGGCAGTAACAAAATATTTTTCCAGTTTTTTTAATATTCATACCTGCAAAGCTTTTTCCTTCTCATTCGTCAGTTCTTGAGAATGCTTATTTGACAATGTTGCTGTGTGTGATGCCCATTCATTCCGTAACTTATCTAATTCCTGGATTTTTTCTGATAGTGTCTGTAGTAGAGTTCAATATGAAATATTTAAATTCTTGAATATGTTATTAGATTGGAACATGAAAATATTTGCAAAGTATATTAAAGGAGATGGAATCACAGCTTTTTAAGACATACACAAAGCCTTTTCTTACACAGATTTTTTTGTATTTAAAGAAATCAAGATTAGAATAAAAGCAATTTTACAGTTAAAATGGTCCACAGTTTAACAATCACTAACCTTTTAGTTAAATCTGGCTCTTTGCCCCTCAATCCTCTCCTCTGGCATTAAGAAAAAAAGAGACCCAGGGTAGACCAAGTCCTAAGTAGTACAGATGACCTTAAACAACACAGGTTTGAAATGCACAGGTACGCTTACACTCAGATTTTTTTTCAAGAAATACGTACTACAATACTACACAATCAACGGTTAGTTGAATCTGATGATGTGGAACCATAGATACGGAGGGCTGACTATAAACTTATGCAAGAATTTTCAACTGTGCAGGGGGACGGTGTCCCTAACCCGCGTGTTGTTCAAGGGTCAACTGTAGTTTACTTATACACCTAAAACCTAGTAACACAGGTTCCCAAGATGGGCCATGTGGTGCAGGACAATTTTCTACCTGAAGCCACGCAGCTTATCAGATACTTTGGTCCTCAATTTCAAGGAGTAGCTATGACTGAAATGATGATAAGCCTATCAGAGAAATTAATTCTAAACTTAACAGAAGGAAGGAAGGGAAAGATTTAGAAGACAGGAACTGAAAAGTCATTTAGACAAGAAGAATGAGGTGAATTAAAGAGGAGCAGAACTAACATATGACAGGTACTATACATTATTTAATGAAGACTTGGAGAGAATGTGTCATATACTGCGGATAACAGAAATGTTTGGATAGAATAAACTATCAAGAAGAAAAAGCATCAGATTAAGATAAATGGTAGGGAAAGGGTGGCAAAAAGGAGGGGAAATTCAATGGCAGTGTGCTTTGAAAAAAAATACACAAAAGCCTAGATTTGATTCAAGAAGCAATTCAGAGCCTATGTTTGGATGACTTACAAAGACAAAATGAAATTTGAATTACCTTTTGTGTGAAATTCAGTTGCCTGGTAACGTCATCTAGTGATTGTGTCAATGATAATTTTTCTTCCTATTTATAAAAATAAAATTATGCAGCTTACAATTTAATTTAATCATCTGTAGCTGTGCTACTCAAAGTGTAGCAAAGTAAGCATCAGTACCACCCTGGGAGTTTGTCAGAAATACAGAATCTCAGGCTCCACCTCAAACCTTCTGAGTTAGAATCTGCACAAGCAAGATCCCTAGAAGATTTGCCTAACCCTTAAATCTTGAGATGCACTGATCCATAGTATTTGACTAAAAAGACTTTCTGAAAACTCTTACAAGGCATCCCAATGTTGTTTCCTTGTGCCACATACCTTATATAGTTATAGAGCACTTTCTAATCTTCAAGACACTTTCATATATTTTATCTCATTTAAGATAGCCTAGAGAGGGTACATATTTCCATACATATCTACCAGCTGATGAAACCAAGATACCAAGAGTTTAAGTGACTGCTCAAGGCCACAGAAAATCAGTAAAAATCCTGGAACCTAAGTTTCTCATTTCCTGGTCCAGTTCTATCCTGTTGTACCTTGACTAAAACAATAAAGTCAGTACATGCTATAAAAATTTCCTGGACATCTTTAAAAGAACTTTATTCAGAAAACAAAATCTAATAGCAATATAGCTTTTCAGTGGTTTATCAGAGAGCTCTGGGACTTATTTAAAAGATTAACTTAAATTTAAATCTTACCTTGCTACATTTCAAACAGTCTGCTAGAAACTTCTTTATTTCCACATCATTTCCAGGTAACAGTTTTAATGAAAGGTGTGTAAGATGCTTAAAAGGATTTGTCTCTACCACATTTAAAAAAGCAGGTGAGTTATCCAAAATAGCTTCTGGAGAAACTAACTGTAGCAAAAACCTTTGAAAAGAAAGTGCCACATAACACATTTTTGAGACAGTGAAACTCTCCCATTGAATCATGAGCTCTATTGGATCATCAATGATTAAAAGGATCAGGGCTTCCCTGGTGGTGCAGTGGTTGAGAGTCCGCCTGCCGATGCAGGGGACACGGGTTTGTGCCCCAGTCTGGGAAGATCCCACATGCCGCAGAGCGGCTGGGCCCGTGAGCCATGGCTGCTGAGCCTGCGCATCCGGAGCCTGTGCTCCGCAATGGGAGAGGCCACAACAGTGAGAGGCCTGCGTACCGAAAAAAAAAAAAAAGGATCAGAAAAGGGAGCATATTGGAATCATAGGAGTCAATATGAAAGGACTCCCAATGGTAAAACTGGATTTAGTGTAAACAGTAAAATGGAGATTTATCTATTGATTGAAAACAATGAATATATAAATGTCCATGAGTTCACAATGAGAAACAGATGAGAGAGAAAACAAAACACTAAAAACAAAATCAAATCAAAAACCCATTGAAACCACAAGTGACAATTTAATAGTAAGAATTGAGCATTTATCCTTTCCTGTACGAATTTTCAGAGTAATCAAATAGCTCTAATTGATAAAGGAAAGTTCTTTATAGAAGAATTATATCTAATAAATATAGGAAGAATGATGGAATTGGAAAAGCATAATTTTATAGTTGCTAATAAAATAATTAATTCAAACTATAATCGTCAATTGATGAAATTTATACATAAAAGGTTTGGGAGCTTTATTTTTTTTATTTTATTTATTTATTTTTTTGTGGTACGTGGGCCTCTCACCGCTGTGGCCTCTCCCGCTGCGGAGCACAGGGTCCGGACGCACAGGCTCAGCGGCCATAGCTCACGGGCCCAGCCGCTCCGTGGCATGCGGGATCCTCCCGGACCGGGGCACGAACCCGTGTCCCCTGCATTGGCAGGCGGACTCCCAACCACTGCGCCACCAGGGAAGCCCGGTTTGGGAGCTTTAAAAGGAAAGGATCAGGTGTTACACTAAACAAATACAGATATACGTGCACACAAAATCTTATTCTTCCCTTTTTCCAAGTTCATTACAAAGACATATACTTGAACACTAACAACAAAACTATCAAAAAGAGAAACTAAGGAAACAATCCCATTTACAATTGCACCAAAAGGAATAAAATTTCTAGGAATAAACCTAAAGAGGTAAAACACCTGTATTCAGAAAACTGTAAGACAAGACACTGATGAAAGAAATTGAAGATGATACAAACAGATGGAAAGATATACCATGTTCATGGACGGAAAGAATCAATACTGTTAAAATGACCATACTACCCAAGGCAATCTACAGATTCAATGCAATCCCTATCCAAATATCAAGGGCATTTTTCACATAACTAGAACAAAAAAATTTTTAAATTTATATGGAAACAAAAAAGACCCTGAATAGGCAAAACAATCTTGAGAAAGAAGAACACAGCTGGAGGAATCATACTTCCTGACTTCAGATCATATTACAAAGCTACAGTAGTCAAGACAGTAGTACTGGCACCAAAACAGACACATAGATCAATGGAACAGAAGAGAGCCCAGAAATAAACCCACACACTTATGGTTAATTAGTCTACAACAAAGGAGGCAAGAATATACAATAGGGAAAGACAGTCTCTTCAATAAGTAGTGCTGGAAAAACTGGACAGCTACATGTAAAAGAACAAAATAGAAAATTCTCTAACACTACATAAAAAAATAAAACTCAGAAAGGATTAAAGACCTAAATGTAAGGCCGGAAACCATAAAACTCCTAGAAGAGAACATAGGCAGAACACTTTCTGACATAAATTGTAGCAATATTTTTTTAGATCTATCTTCTAAAAGAAAAGGAAATAAAAACAAAAATAAACAAATGGGACCTAATTTAAAAAGCTTTTGCACAATGTAAGAAAACCATCAACAAAACAAAAAGACAACCCATTGAATGGGAGAAAATATTTGCAAATGTTATGACCAATGAAGGGCTAATATCCAAAATACATAAACAGCTTATATAACTTAATATTGAAAAAACAAACAACCTGACTAAAAAATGGGCACAAGACCTGAACAGACATTTTTTCAAAGACATACTGATGGCCAACAAGAACATGAAAAGATGCTCAACATGGCTAATCATCAGATAAATGCAACTCAAAAACACAATGAGATATTACCTAACACCTGTCAGAACGGCTATCATCAAAAAGAACACAAATAACAAATGCTGACGAGCATGTGGAGAAAAGGGAGCCCTCCTACACTGTTGGTGGGAATGTATATTAGTGCAGCCACTGTGGAAAACAGTAGGGAGGTGTCTCAAAAAACTAAAAACAGAACTACCTTATGACTCAGCAATTCCATTCCTGGGTACATATCCAAATCAAACAAAAACACTAATTCTAAAAGATACACGTACCCCAATGTTCATAGCAGCATTATTTACAAGTGCCAAATATGGAAGCAACCTAAGTGTCTATCAGCAGATGAATGGATCAAGAAGATGTGGTATATATACACAATAGAGTACAAAAAAGAATGAAATTTGTCATTCACAACAACATGGATAGACCTAGAGAGTATTATGCTAAATGAAATAAGTCAGGAAAGACAAATACTGTATGATATCACTTATATGAGGAATCTTAAAAATACAACAAATGAGCAAATACAACAAAAAAGAAACAAGACACAGATATCGAGAATAAACTAGTGGTTACCAGTAGGCAGAGGGAAGGGGGGAGGGACAATATAGGGGTAGAGAATTAAGAGTTACAAACTGCTATGTATAAAATAAATAAGCAACAAGGATATACTGCACAACCCAGGGAATATAGCCGATATTTTATAATAACTATAAATGGAATAAAACCTTTGGAAAAAATATATATTTGATGCTGTTCAATATTTCAGGTAACTTTAATGACTTTGCCAGAACATGAAAATTAAGGGGCAAATATTTCTGATTTTACAAATTTGAGATTTATGAACCTCTCATCACAGCTTTGAAAATAGACAGGTACTTATAATACATAGAATATTTTGCCATCAACTTGTCTTACAAAGAAGAGTCTGTCTTTAGGGAAGTTTAATGATACAGTGCTCTCCTGAGACTTACCTTGGAATTTCTTTGGCATGTTCTTGAGTACACTGCTGAAGGAGATCTATGAATTTTTGTGGGAAAGCTGAGAAGTCTATCAGAAGACCTTGCTGGAATTTTAAACTATACAGAAGAAAGGAAAAGAATTTTTTTTAGAATTTTAATTACTGTATTTAATTACAAATAACATCCTGAAAGACTATTCTTTTATTTACTGAATACCCATTATAATCAAGAATTAAGCTAGGGAACTTTGATTTTTATAGAGTTTATTCAATGGGAGGGAAAAGGTCAATAAATCTAGCTACAGCTCCAAACTTCTGAGCTGTTAAGCAAAATGCTGATAATCTATGAAATATTTATTTTCAAAAACAGCCTGAATAATTATAGTATAAATAGTTCAGTGTTCCCAAAATGCCTAAATGTTTCTAATAGGTATGTGTTTCAAAGAGGATAGTACCAATACATTCATAAAACTTAAAAACTTACTTATTCCTAGATCAAAGACCAGAAAAATAAATAGTTACCTCTGAAAATCTTCCTCTGATATAACAAGGTTATACAGAAAAAATGGATCAGTATCATCAGTCAGACGGATAACTAAATCCTAAAAGAAAGATTGTTATTTTTAATGTTTTCAGTAGATTTGGCTTTCAGAGTAATTTCTTCCTTCTTGGAAGTGAAATCATCTAGTATTATCAACATATCACTGTTACAGTTCAGACAGCTCTGTATTCTGGTGCTGGTGGGTTTTCACTGGTCTTTGGAGACTTTAGCATCTTAAATAGGAGTAAATATTCTGCTACTTGAGAGCCACATGGGGTGGAAGGTGGGAAGGAAAGGGGTCTATAAAAGCTAATTAAATGCTAGGAGTTGAAAGTTGAAGAATATATCATTCTATCAGAGGCTCAAGAAAGTTTAGACCCAGCCCTTGTTACACTATGATACCATAACAAAAGTATTCTTTACCACTGATCATATCATACTCGGTTATATTTTCAGTTTCCTTCAAGTGAATTGTTTGGTATTTCCAAAGTGGTAAATACATCAGCAGAAATGACAAACAATCATCTACCCTAGATAAGAAAGCTACATTTGTCTCTCAGGCAGAGGACAGGGGTATCAGGTGACAGGCTGCCAGGGCTTCTTCCTAAGAGCCTATTCTCTCCCACTCTAAGTGGCCACTGATGTGGAACCCCAACTGTTTTCAGTTTCAAATGAAGTGAATACCTTTCATAAAGACCATTTTATCACAGAAGCTAAAGCTGACAGAAAAGTACACAGAAATTATGTATTTCAGAGCACACTGGCACAAGGAAAACAGGACTAGCAAGATGATGGGCTAATAGAGCTTAAGATTAAGTTTCTACTTAGAAATAAAATCTACTTGTGGCTACTGAGGAACTGCTAGGGTCCTAGAAAAATCTAAACCACATTTATGAGTAGAGCTGGAAAATGAAGAGGTACAGCAGGCATAGGAATAACATGTAAGAAGTATAATATATATAGCAACCTAGGTGTTTGCTTTGCTTCAGAAGGCTCTGTTCTTAAAGTGGCTTCTATTTAAGTATTTCTTGAAATCCACCCCAAAATGCTATAAAAAACTGAAGCTGCTACTAACACCATTAGATCCTTGAATATGTACAGGGAAAGCTATGACACAGAGAAAACAGATGTATTTCTTAGCTCTCCATTCTATATCTTCATTTCTGTTAATGACTCATACTTTTAAATCAGATTAGACTGATGCTCTAAACACCTCTCTTCAAAAGGCAAAAAGATTCAAAAATATCTCCCTGCAGTGCTTCAATTCATTCTGTTCTCACATTTACATGAAATGCCAATTCTACAGGGTAGCAATATATATTCTAGCAACTTAAAAAAGCGTAATGGGGGAATTCCCTGGAGGTCCAGTGGTTAGGACCCTGAGCTTCCACTGCAAGGGGCACGGGCACGGGTTTGATCCCTGGTGGGGTTTGATCCCTGGTCCAGGAACTAAGATCCAGCAAACCACAAGGGGTGGCCAAAAAAAAGTGCAATGGGGGTAAACCTAAGGAGACTGTTGTCCCAATCCCCAATTCTTGCATGCTTTAGAAATATATGATATAATAATCTCTCAGTTGTTGTCTTAGTAGATTCTACCACCCCAGATCTGCAAGTTATAAAATGGCCCCAAATTAAAAAGCAAGACGATATAACAAAAATCTCACATTCTTAAAGAAAAAAAATAATTATAATGTACAGAATTACCATATCTCAAAAAAAGAAAAATATTTATTTCAAAAGAAATAAATACCAACCTTTCTGTGAACTGGATTAGAAACTGATTGTAGTTCAATGCTCAGTCTAATACTCACTCTCCTGTATGAAAAGATATGCCCAACTATCAGAAACATTCACATGAAATTACTACCATTTGTATAGTTAACATTTTCCATCTTTTTTTTTTTTTTTTGCGGTACACGGGCCTCTCACTGCTGTGGCCTCTCCCGTTGCGGAGCACAGGCTCAGCTGCCACGGTTCATGGGCCCAGCCGCTGCACGGCACGTGGGATCCTCCCGGACCGGGGCAGGAACCCGTGTCCCCTGCATCGCAGGCGGACTCTCAACCACTGTGCCACCGGGGAAGCCCAACACTTTCCATCTTAAGACACAAGATCCTCCACAGGTTGTCCCTAACTTATGAACAGATGTTTGGAAAGCACGCTGCATTTGAAGTTTAAGTTCCTGTTTTTCTACAAGTAAGCAATCAGGTTTTTAACCTGAGGATAAATTTTTCTCTCCTGTAATAAGAGGTTGTCGTGAGGATTAAATGAGATAAATGATGTGGAATGCCTACTGTTAGCCTGGTATACAACGTTACTGGCCTGATTCTCAAATAACATCTATTGAAAGACAAACCATCAGTTTTATAACAATTTTTCACATTAAAAAATACCACCTGAAATGACCAAATTGATTTATGAGAGATTTCATTTGAAAATTTCAAAGTGTGAATAATATTAAAATATGTTAATGTTTACAACAAAGGAAATAAGAAAACATGTTTGCTTCCCTTATGCATACACACAAAAATTTATTTTTCAGATTCACAAACTACATCTGATCAATAGACTCTCTGCAATATATCCACAGAAGTACTGTCAACAAGTTTATTATCTATCTAATCCCAGAGTAAATCTAAACCCTAAAGGGAAAAAACCCATAGCTTTACACATTCTATACTGCATCTTAGAAAACTCAGTACTGAACAGAGGCATATAAATAAAGGTGCTCATAAACATTAATTAAACTGAGCAAAAATGTTTAACTAATTGAGGAAACAAAGGGGAAATGGTGAAAAAACATCTCTGCACAAGTGCTTCTCAAACTATTCTGCTAGAATTAAATAACAATGGTTTTTCCCTGATGTGAAGGGAAAATAAATTGAATTTGTTCAGTTTTAAGTTATTCTTTTAAAGATGTTTTAAACTTTTTCCACATTCTACTACTTCTACAGAAGTACAGACAGAGTAACTGAGTGTTGATGGAAAAACTTGGTAATAGTTGACTAAGGCTAGATTCAATTGTTTATTTTAATGCTCTGACTTGTAATTTATATTGGTTAAATACATGTAATTTTAGTTAAATTTCTTATTAAACATATGACTGGATATTAAATCTTAGTTCACATGATGAGGTTACCATAACTTGTATATTATCTAAAAAGGAACAAGCAGCACTGGTAAACACCACAAGCAGCACTGGTGAACACCACAAAGATAGGAAGAATTACCTTTAAAACAAGAGAATTTTTTGTTTCTATCTTTCTAGTATCTAAAGCAATGTATGTGAAACAGATTAAACTCCTACTCCAATTCCACTTAAATTAAGTGTTCTTGCGGGGGGTGGTGGTGGGGAGACATGAAACTTTCAATTCCCTAACCTATAAAAAAAGTGGACTGAGTTAGGTTTGTGAGGGCCTTTTCAGCTCTACAATGGTGGTTGATAACTTTACACTTTAAAAAGTGTGTCATAAAAAAAAAAAAAAAAAGTGTGTCATGGGCTTCCCTGGCGGCACAGTGGTTGAGAGTCCGCCTGCCGATGCAGGGGACATGGGTTCATGCCCTGGTCCGGGAGGATCGCACATGCAGTGGAGTAGCTGGGCCCGTGAGCCATGGCAGCTGAGCCTGTGCATCCGGAGCCTGTGCTCCGCAACGGGAGAGGCCACAACAGTGAGAGACCCGTGTATCACAAAAAAAAAAAAAAGTGTCATACTTGATAAATATGTAAAAAAATTCAAGAAGCATCCATTAAATAAAGTATTCTCTACAAAATACTGGAAGTTTTATTACTATGATAAATTTCCAATCATATTAATGATTTTGTTGCATATATTCCAAAAGTCTATATGCATTAGATGCTGGGGGGAAAAAGAGGAGAAGCCCATAGATTAAAACTATTGGGGGCTTCCCTAGTGGCACAGTGGTTGAGAGTCCGCCTGCTGATGCAGGGGACACGGGATCGTGCCCCGGTCCGGGAAGATCCCACATGCTGCGGAGCCGCTAGGCCCGTGAGCCATGGCCACTGAGCCTGTGCGTCCGGAGCCTGTGCTCCGCAACAGGAGAGGCCACAACAGTGAGAGGCTCACGTACTGCGCAGAAAAAAAAAAAAAAAAGTATTCCCCACGTTTATCTCAAAAACCTCTAGAGAAATATCTTGTAGAAAAGCGTGAGCTTTCAGAGGATCTGAAATCACAAATCTTATTTCCTCCACTGTAATGGTTAATGTCATAGGAACAATATAAAACAAAGTTTAAAAAACAATTTAAAAAATTCTATTTTTCAGGCTTCCCTGGTGGCGCGGTGGTTGAGAGTCCGCCTGCCGATGCAGGGGACACGGGTTCGTGCCCCGGTCTGGGGGGATCCCGCATGCCGCGGAGCGGCTGGGCCCGTGAGCCATGGCCGCTGAGCCTGCGCGTCCGGAGCCTGTGCTCCACGGTGGGAGAGGCCACAACAGTGAGAGGCCCGCGTACCGCAAAAAAAAAATTATATTTTTCAAAATAAATGTCACATTCTGAACAATGCATAAATCTGCATAATATCTTCCCTGTCAGTTAGATTCAGCAGAACTGGATACTAGCCCACCTCTGCCACATAGTAGCTGGGACCTTAAACTCTCAATTCAAACAAAAGCTACTCTAAGCCAGGTACTATGCTGGGTGCTAGGGATACAAACAGAAATACACATGGTCCATGTCCTCAAATGGAGATCAGATTAAATGACTTTACCCTAGTTTTGCTTCTGATTGTATTTTAAAGCTTCAAGAGAGAGAGGAGGGAATGGTTACTAGGACTTACCGATTCATTCACTACTGAGTGCCTGCTGGACACTTTGCTTATATCGTCTTTTTAACAACAATAATGCTGTCAAGTAAATATTATCTCTGCCTTATAAAGGAAGAAGCTGAGATGCACAGAATTACAAATTTGGTTAAGGTCACACTGCAGAGCCCAAATTAGAACTCAGATTTTTCACCTACACCATGCTAATAAATGATTAAGGACAATTAATTTCAACTTAGGCAACTTTGAAAAGGTCCCTATAGCGGAAGAATTTAAGACAGACCTAGAAAGTTATGAATGAAAAAGCATTTGAGGTATCAGGAAAAACCGGAGTAAAGGTATGATATTGAGAGAGTATCAGGTACACTCAGAGGATAACAAGAAGTCCTGTGTGACTACTATATCGGAGAGAGGCGCTTAGGGAAAAAAAAAATGAAAAAGCAGTTTGGTGTCAAACCGTGGGCTTCAAAATTTTGCATCACTTTCCTCCAGACAGAGTTCTCTGAGCACTACCATTGTCTTCAACTGAAGTCCCTTTTTCTCTATGACTTTAATTCATTTACATTACTTCATGCATTAATCATACTTTAATAATAGCTAATGTTTACTGAATGCTCATTAAGTTCTAGGCACTGTTCTAAACACTTTATATGTATTAACTTATTTAATACATGCTCATAAGAATCCCACAGGCAGGTACTTTTATTTTTATCAATTTAAAGATGAGGCACAGAGAAGTAAGAAAAATTGTACAAAAGCAAGCAGTAAGGGGTAGAATAGGAATTTAAACCCAGACAGGGACTTCCCTGGTGCTCTAGTGGTTAAGAATCCACCTTCCAATGCAGGGGACCTGGGTTACATCCCTGGTCAGGGAACTAAGATCCCACATACCACGGGGCAATGGAGCCCACATGCCACAACTAGAGAGCCCGCATGCTGCAACTATGGAGCCCATGAGCCACAACTGGACAACCCGTGTGCCGCAACCAAGACCCAATGAAGCCAAAAAATAAATTAAAAAAAAATAAACCCAGACAATGTGGCTCCATAGCCTGAACTCTATTTTTTTTAATGTACAAAACAGAGGGATTATATATCCTTTTTTTAAATTGAACTATAGTTAATTTATAATGTTGTGTTAATTTCTGCTGTACAGCAAAGTGATTCAGTGATAAATATATATTGTTTTCATATTATTTTCCATTATGGTTTATTATGGGATATTGAATATGGTTCCCTGTGCTATACAGTAAGACCTTTTTATCAGAGCCTGAACTCTTAACCTATGCTATGCTGCCTCTCAAAGGAAGATATTTTTGTTTCCCCTGTTAAAGTGTGAGTTCCTTGAGGGCTAGAATGAAAATTGTTTTTTTGCTGTTGCTGTTGTTGGAGGAAGGTGGTGAGGAGGAAGGGAGCTTCTCAGCACCTAGGACAGTGCCTGGTACACAGTAGGCATTTATAAATATTTGTTGAGCTGAACTGGTCTTGAATACTTTTAACTAAAGAGTCTGGATTGTTTTTTCCTGTAAGTCAAGGGTCAGCAAACTTTAGCTGTAAAAGGCCAGATAGTAAATATTTTAGGCTTTGCAGGCTATAAGGTCTGTCACATTTATTCATTTCTGCCCTTATACCACAAAAGCAGCAACAGACAATTCTTAAACAAGTAAGAATGGCTAAATTTAATAAAACTTTATTTACAAAAAAAGGTAGTGGGCTATCTGGCCCACAGGCTCTAGTTTTCTGACCCCTGCTATAGGTGATACGAATATACGAAAAGTTTCTAGACAGAAAGACTAAAAAAGCTGAAACTGTTTTAAGAAGATAACTGTGATGGCAAGGTAGTGAGATGGAGAAGAGCTAGGAGTTCCAACATTGGGATCAGGAATTATGCCCTCCCTTTCTTTTATCTTTCTGTAATCATTCTAGAACATAGCTGTCCAATAGAGATACAATGGAGCCACAAATATAAGGCACGTATGTAATATTTAATTTTCTAGAAGCCACATTAAAAAATTAAAAGAAACAGATAAATCAATTTTAATATTTAATTAACCCTATATATTATTGTCACCTTAACACATAATCAATATAAAAACTGAAATATTTTACATTTTGTTTTTCTCCTAGTAAGTCTTCAAAGTCCAAAGTGCATCTTACTCTTATGCACATCAGTTCAGCTTAGCTCCATTTCAAATGTCCAATCACCACAGTGGCTCCCATACTGGGCAGCACAAAAGAATGACCAACTAACCTACAGATCTGCATTTACAGCTGCTGGTCTTGGTACCATCTCCTTGCCTGGCCTGCCAATTGATTCTGAATAGAATTCTGCACTATATACTACTTTCACATTACTGGCAGCTCAATATAGCAGTGTCTTCGTTTTTTATGTCACATTTCCACACCATTTAGTCTTCACACACATTTTCACACGTGATCCTCCTAACAACCAACCATGTAGGTAGGCCTGTTATATGTTTTACCTAGGAGGAAACTTACAGTTCAGAGAAGTTAAGAGACAGCTGACACTCAGTGGTGGAACTGAGACAAAATCGAAATCTCCTGACTTCCAGCCAGATCTCTCCATTTAAGCCTCAACAGCACTACCTCTTTAGTCAGTTGTAATTTTGTATTTACCTGTGAGACTGGCCTGTATTTCCTCCCCCACTGGACTGTGAACTCCACGAACACAAGGACTTTTTCCTGACCATTGTATCCCCAGGGCCCAGCAAGGTGTTTTGCAAGTATGCAGTATTTGTTGAATGAAAAAATGAATGGATGAACTTGTAGTTTTCCCCAACTGTCTTTAGTCTATAACTAATGTGGAAAAAAGGCAATATACCATAAAGTTGATTTTTTTTAAGTCGAAGCTTAAATTTACTTCCAATATAATTCAAAGAAGAGAGAGAGAAAAAAAAAAAGACTGGGAGCCAAGGCCTGAGTTCTAGTGCCCGCCCTGCTGTAAACTCGTCAGCCCTCGAGTAAATGAAGTTCTCTGGGCCAGAGTTCTTACCTGTCAAAAAGAGAGAAAGGGACTATACTGTCCACGAGAATGTTCAGAGATAAGATTTTTTTTTTTAACTTGATGCAGGTCAGCGTCCCATTCCTCACACCCTTCCCTCCTCAGCAACGGCGGACTTGGTGAGAGGTAGCCACTAGGTCCCAGCTAGGTCCCCCTCCACGTCCCGGGGACTCCTGCCGGACACCCAGCTGCAGGCCGGGGCCTACTGGCTGGAGTCGCCATCTTTCCCCCTTGGCCCGACCCCAACCGCCAACCGCGGGCACGGAGTAACGCGGACCTCACCTCTCCTCGCAGTCTTTGCATTTCACTTGCAATGGGACGAGGTGCTGGAACAGAACCTGGCTCATGCTGAACCGCTTCCCCGGCCGGTGTGCTGGAAACTCCAACAAACCCGGCCCGCAGCACTAGCCTAAAAGACGTCCGGGTCCTGTTAAAAGTTTGAGTTTGGCGCTCCGCTTCCGCGGAGGAGGCGGGGAAAGAATAAAACAGAGGGGCTGGGCGGGAACTTTTGGACCTCGCCAGCCACCGTCAGCTTCTTCCGGTTTTTTTCGGCGGATGGGGCGGTAGTTCCGGGTATTATCCTGCGTGGCTGGACCCGAGGCAGACATATTTGTTAAGGGAAGGAGACCCGAGAGAACCTGACAACTTTTCCTGTCTTCACCCGATCAATGCTTGCCACCCAAAGTGAACCCTGAATTATGGCGGCTTCTGGGCCGACGCCGCATGGAACTGGCTTTCCAGCAGAGGGGCGATGTGGCTACTATGTGGAAAAGAAGAAGCGCTTCTGCAGGATGGTGGTGGCAGCAGGAAAAAGGTTCTGTGGTGAACACGCTGGAGCCGCGGAGGTCTGGTATCGCCTTACCCTCTCGAGAGTCGGAAATAAGTTTCCTGGTCCGGCACTTCCCCTCTGACAGATTTCTGCTTCAGTCCCCTGGATTTTCCAGCTTTTCCTGTGATAAACGCAGTCCTGGCCTCCCTAGGGAGAGATGATGAGCCGTAGTGAAGTGCAGTGTTTTCTTGTACTAAGTAAAGCGCCAGCAGTGACCCGTTTATCTTGATACCAACTCATGGTAATGCTAGATTTTAGTTTTACGGCAGACTACCGCTTTTTGCCCTCCGCTCACTCTCCGCCTTCCTGATGGGAAATGGTGGTTTAGAAAGAAGAGTGATCAAAGAAGCATCCCAAGGTTTCACTAATTGTGTTTTCATTGTTCCGTGAATGATAATAACTTCTTGTCAGTGCGGTTGAGAGAAACTTTTAAAATTTTTTATTTAGACGTACAGTCTTTTGAAAGCAACTAATAACTACTTTGCTGAAAAGGGGAAGGAAAGATTTAAAAACATGTAAGAATTGACTTTCCTTTTAAAATTGAGAACAGAAAGTGTACAGTTTTGTTCAATTATACTTATGATTGTATTGTCAAACAACATATAATTTTATTATGTGTGTTTCTTAGGATATATATGATAGGAAATTTAAAAAACAAGAACAGTAAAATGCTAATAGAAAAAGAGCATGTTTGATAGATTTTAGAAAGATTAAACGAAAGAGACACGCATCTGATTTTATGCCTTCTGAATGTCCAGTATTATTTACATTATTTTTCTTTGTTAGATGGTTTATCCTTCTAGGCAATATCCAGTACAGATAAGCCCCCAGAACCCCTTCATCTCCTACTGTCCCTCATAGCTATAGTTCTAGTTCATATTTTGATTTGGCTAATATTTTCCTAGGGTGAAGTGTACTGAAACAAGCTTACTCTTGTTTAGGAATGTGGGTGACCTGTGACTTATGGGAACTCTTTGAAGTACACTCTCTGTTGTGTTGGCTGGTTTTGAGAACACCAGCAAATATCCCCTGATTGAAAAATGAACTTTCTGATAGGAGGAGGATTTTGTTCTCACTCTAAGACCTTACACTTCACCTTAATCAGACACCCATTGCAGACGGTGACAGTGGTAGAGTATGAGTAGATCCTTACAGGGTGATCCATATTCCTGGAGAGGAATGACATCATGTTATTAATCCCTTGAAAAAAGACTGCAAAACACTAAGTGGAAACACTTTCCATGACTATGATTTGGTTTTCAATTTGGGGCATCCTACTGAACCTGTAATTTATGTTATAATTGGGTGTATTGTTTCCGTCTTTTTTTTCTTAAGTGTCATGTATGGCTGAGATCACTTGTACTCATTTTTACCCAGTGGTTTTTAAATGGGGGTGATTTAGCACCCCCAGACAATGTTTGAAGACATATTGGTTGACACAACTGAAGAGTGTTTCTTGCTTCTAGTGGAGAGAGGCCAGAGATTCTGCTAAACATCCTGCAATGGACAGGACGAAATATCAGTAGTGCCAAGGTTGAGAAGCCCTGTTTGTAAACCCAAATAATAAATTTTAAAAGTGCTTTTTTCCCCTACTCTGTCGTTAAGCTTTGGGAGGTTAGTATAGAGTCTTCTCTTTCATGGAGGTTAGACATTCAAGTCAGCAAATAGGGAAGAATAATGTACTATATTTCAAAAGATACTGAAAAGTCTCTTAGCATGTTCATGTTCTTAGCATGTTCATGAAATTCAGTGTACATAGTTTCATGGATATGCTGGGAGGCAGATAAGAACTGAAATAAACTGAAAAAGGAATTGTTAATACTAATCGTGAACACTTAGCATTTACTGTATGAACAGCACCATGCTAAGCAGGTTTTTTTTTAACCTATTAGCTCACTTAATTTTTACAACCTTTAGGAGGTAAGATATATTATTCTCATCTTTCAGATGAGGCAGTAAGACTACCTCAGATCGTAGAGTTAGGAGCTGATAGTTAGGAGCCTGATAGATAGAACTGGAAATCATACCTAGGTAGTCTGGCTGACCTTTGGTTTTAACTGTTATGCTTTCCTGTTATATACAGATTCATATCAATGTTGGGTAGACTTGCCAACACTATTAATTCCTTTTTTTTTCCCCCGAGTATATGTAGTTAAATCCATGTAACTTAGAAACGAACAGGATGTAACTCTTCTATACGAAAAAGTTGCAAAGCTAGTAGAGTAGGGCCACATACCAAATGGTTAAAATGCCATATAGACAGTCCCCAACTTACAATGAATGGTTCAACTTACGATTTTTTTGGATTTATGATGTTGCAAAAGTGTGAGGCATTCAGTAGAGAGCATACTTTGAATTTTGAATTTTCATCTTTTCCGGGGCTAGCGATATGCACTGCTGGACAGTAGCAGGGAGCCAGGGCTTCAAGTCAGCCACGCTATCATGAGGGTAAACAACTAATATGCTTATTACCATTCTGTACCCATACAACCATCTGTTTTTCACTTTCAATACAGTATTCAATAAATTACATGAGATATTCAACACTTTATTATGAAATAGGCTGTTAGATGATTTTCCCCAACTGTAGTCTAATGTAAGTGTTCTGATCACATTTAAGATAGACTAGGCTATGCTACGATGTTCAGTAGGTTAGGTGTATTAAATGCATTATTGACTTAAGATATTGTCAACTTACGATGGGTTTATCAGGTTGTAATTCCATCATAAGTTGAGGAAGATCTGTCTTTTGTTGTTTCTGAGATACTTTTTCTTTCACATTTTAACATCTCTGAAATCAGAATGCTTCTTAAAATCAATGACATGTTATAATTTAAATTGGCAACATTTTTCCTTTCTTTGTAGTATCTAAAATAATAGTGAATATTATAGTCAGTGCTGTCATAGATTCAAAATTCCATATGTAGGCCTTTTCTATAGCCTGTTGGAAGCTATAGACCCTTGTTTTCCAAAGCAGTATTTGCTCAGATATACATAAACGAGCTACACCAAAGGTTTTTTTTTTATTGAAGTATAGTTGATGTACAGTGTTATATGTTACAGGTGTACAATACAGTGATTCACAATTTTTAAAGGTTATATTCCATTTATAATGATTATAAAATATTGGCTATATTCCCTGTGTTGTACAATATATCTTTGTAGCTTATTTATTTTATACATAGCAGTTTGTACCTCTTAATCCTCTACCCCTGTACTGCCCCTCCCCCCTTCCCTCTTCCCCCTGGTAACCACTAGTTTGTTCTCTATATCTGTGAGTCCACTTCTTTTTTTGTTATATTAACCAGTTTGTTGTATTTTTTTAGATTCCACATATAAGTGATATCCTACAGTATTTGTCTTTCCTCTCTGACTTATTTCACTTACTATAAAACCCTCCAAGTCTATCCATTTTGTTACAAATGGCAAAATTTCATTCTTTTTATGGCTGAATAATATTCCACTGTATGTATGTATATGTGTGTGCGTGTGTGTGTTTGTATATATATATATATATATATATATACCACATCTTGTTCTATTCATCTGTTGATGGACACTTAGGTTGCTTCCATATCTTGGCAATTGTAAATAATGCTGCCTTGAGCATTGGGGTACATGTATCTTTTCAAATTAGTGGTTTTGGTTTTTTTGGATATGTACCCAGGAATGGAATTGCTGGGTCATAAGGTAGTTCTATTTTTAGTTTTTTGAGATACGTTCCTACTGTTTTCTGCTGCACCAATTTACATTCCCACCAACAGTGTAGGAGGGTTCCCTTTTCTCCACATTCTTGTCAAATTTGTTATTTGTGTTCTTTTTGATGATAACCATTCTGACAGGTATGAGGTGATATCCCATGACACTGGAGATTTTTGTTGTTAAACTCTATGACCTGATTTTGCCAGTGTTTTGTTAATGTCCTTTTAAGGTTTCCATACCTTGTTTTGGGATAGCATAAGCTTATGATTACACTGAAGCTTGTATCTAGTATCTGTAAGCAGTGAACTTGATATTTTATTCAAATAAATATGTCTTTTTTTTTTTTTTTTTAAATTAGGAAGAAAATGCTCGGAAAAGAATCCTGTGTCCTTTAGATCCAAAACAGTAAGTATGGGTCAGAGAAGGGTTTTTCTGTGCTGGAAACAGTGATTATCACAGTCTTATTTTAAATAATTTTCTCTTTAAATTTAGCACAGTATATGAAGATCAACTAGCAAAACATTTGAAAAAATGTAACTCAAGAGAGAAGCCAAAACCTGTAAGTGTTTGATCAGTAAAACTGAATGGTGAAATGTGTGGTATGTAATGTTTATATGTACTTAGTAGATTACAAATGTGAATTTTTAACAAGGCTCTTGCCTCAGGAGGCTTAAATATGGCAAATAAATTTGAGTGTATATAGGACATCAGATTGTGAATCCACTTAGACTCCTAATTGAGATAATAGAATTTTATGCAAAAAGAGTGGTATTCAGAGAATAATTCCACAGTTTATTTATTCAAAAATATTTACTTAGTGCCTACTAAATTCATTTCAATAAAATATGATCCCAGCCTTCATGGAACTTATTTGAGACTGGTAGGTAACTTGTAAATAATGGGCATTATTTAATAAGTTCAATGAAAGAAGTAAGTGCACATGTGATAAGAGCACATACTTGCATTAAAATTAAATCCAAGGGGTCAAGAAAGGCTTCCCAGAGGGAATAACACTTGAGCTAAGTCTTGATTTGGCAAAGAAAAGAAAGAAGAATCTTTCTAAGTGGAAAGAACTATATGTGCAGAGGCAGAAATTGAGAAACCACTTGAGGTTTTCAAGGAACTTGTACTTATTCTAAAAGATACGGGGAACCATTGAAAGATTGCAAGCAAGGAAATTGTGGGGGTCAGATTTATCTCTTAGAAGACTTTCTCTTAGAGCAATGTGGTAGGATGGCTTGCAATCACAAGGTCTAGTTAGGGGGGCATTGCTGCAATCCAGGTAGGACATGATAAGAGACTGAATTAAAGAGGATGGAAAGAATATAGATAAATGCAAGAATTATTTAGGTAGCAGAATCAATAAAACTTGCTGACTGATTGGAAATTTGGAGTTGGATATGTGAGTCTGAAACTCAGTAGAGAGGTTGGGCGAGTAATAAAGATTCAGAAGTCAAATACATACAGATCATAGGTGAAGCTTTGGATTTTTAAGTTACCCAGGGTAAGAGATTAGTTAGAACTGGGGGGAAGTTGGGGGACTTGTTTATTCAATAGATATTAATTGAGCACTTATGCCAGACATTGTACCAAGCACCCTGCTTAAAATAACATGACAATCTAGTGGAAGGGATAGAAAATACAATATTCTATGTGTTAAAATAGAGTAAGTACAGAGTGCTATGGAGGAATAAAGGAGATGAGCCTAACCCTTTTGGGGGAGGACATAGGGGTTTAGAAAAATGGGAAAAGAGTCAGGGAAGCTTTTCTGAAGGAATGGCATAAGATGAGACCTAAAGGTCAAGGGAGGGTCATCCAGACAAGGAAGAAAACATGGGTAACTCACATGACAAGTATGAAATACAAGGGGAGAGCTGAATAGAAGGTGAGAGGTAGGCAGGAATTAGAGCATGAGACCAAGGACAGAGCTCTAGGTGACACTGACACCTAAAAGGTAAGCTGCTAGTAGGAACCATAGAAAAATATTGACAAGGGATGGCTGGAGAGGTAAGAAAGAGAAAAAAACAGAGAAGCATGGTATATGGGAAGTCAGGGGAAGGAGAATTTCAGAAAGCAACGAGTGATCAGCTGTGTCTAGCATCACAGTGGAGTCAAGTAAGGCAGGGACAGAGAAGAATCCATTGGGTTGGCAATATGGCAGTTGTTAAAGATCAAAGAGTGTAGCAAAATGCATGTTAAATAGAGTGGAGTGGGCAGAAATCAGACTGAAATGATATATGAGTAAGTGGAAGACAAGGCAGTAGAAATCTTAAGTGTCAACTATTCTTTTAAGAAACTAGTCTATGAATGGAACTTGAGAGATAGAATAGCAGTCAGAGAGGAAGGTAGGACAGAAGGAGTGTGTTTTAAAATGGGAGGGACTTCCCTGACAGTCCAGTGGTTAAGACTCCACGCTTCTAATACAGGGGGCATGGGTTCGATCCCTGGTCAGGTAACTAAGATACCATGTGATGCGCAGTGTGGCCAAAAAATGAATGTAAATAAATGATAGGTAGATAGATAGATAGATAGAATGGGAGAAAAGAGTTTTATTTGTATGCTTAGAGTAATGAGCCAGTAGAGAAGAAGAAATTGAAAACAGAAGAGGGCATCACTGATAGTGTAAGGCTCCCCAGGAAGCAGGCAGAAATAGGGTACAAAATAGAGGTCGAAGGGAAGAAATAGGGGAAGAAATAGCTCTTCCACTTATATAGATGGGAAGTAGTATAAGTTGGATATCAGTTCAGGCAAATTTGAGCTGACAGGAGATTAATTGAGAAAGATGTCATTTGATAGCTACACTTCCTTGCTGAAGTAAGAGATAAGGTGATTAAGGGAGGTGATGGTATAGTAGGAGATTTGAGGAGAGAGGTACAAGTTTAGAATTAGAGTTATGCAGAATAATTGCTAGGCATCTTTGAGAGTCAGACTGATGGAGATACTGAATTTGAACTGGCATCAGTCCAAATGACTGAGGAGCTTTGCTTCAGCAGTGTTTAGCAGTTTTAACTTTCAAACTATTGGGAGTTAAAAGTCATATTAATGCAGGCATTAGGTTTTGTAAGGGTGGGTTTGACAGACAACCAGATTGTGAAAGATAATGATAACAATGGTGCTGAGTGTCCAGACTGGGTGGCATGAAAGGGAAGCCAGAAATTAGCTGAGAAAAAATAGAGGTCTTTAAAAGGTGAAAGAATATGATTAGGAACAAGGGAATCACTATACTTTGTACTAACATAGTACAAAGTTATAGTCAGAGAATGGGCTAGTGAAGTTTAAGGTTTCAGAGGTTAAATGGTTCATAGTAACGCCAGAATCTAGAGGGTCCCTGAAAGTAGTTTGCCAAAGTGGAGCAAAGGTCATTTAGAATTAAAAAGGTCAAGCAGAGCTGTTTGTTGGATGGCTTGAAAACATAGTCAAATTGGCTGAACTTAGTGGAAAGAACAGTTTGGTGTCAAAGTTCCTAATGAATATTGGATAATGACCAACAGATTGATAGTTGACAACTGCTGGGAGATTTAGAAGATGTTTAACAGCCCAGTGTTTCTCAGTGGGGGCTTTTGGCATTTCGAGTGGGACAATCCTATCCTGTGTGCACTTCAGAGCATCCCTGTTTTTAGAATTCCTGGCTTCTGAGTGGCAAATGACAAAGGCCCTTGTCAAGAAGTATGAAGGATTTGAAATTTAATCTTATTTTCAAGCTAACAAGTTAGCCTACCATAGGATTGTGAATGCCAGAAGAAGATATGAGACTCCTGGGTCAGAGACAAAGGGCTTTATTACTCGCTGCACAGCAAGCAATGTGAGCTTCTTGTCTGCATCAACTCCCTTTGTTCCCTAAGTTCCCTCAAGTTGAAGTGGTCTTGGTGGATGCTGCACATGTTTGTGCACAGCTTGTGTCATAGGTGAAGAAGGCCAAGCTTAGGAAATACATCTTTTTAAATGAGCAGTAAGGAAACCTGCTTCACCTTTGTTCCATAAGTAGACATTTCTTTATTGTATTGTACAATAAGCAGGGCTGCCACTGCTCTAGGAGACACTACTTCTATCTTCCAAGATTGCTTGGTATACAAATGTCCTTGCAAAGATAGTCTGGAATAGAGAGGGGTCAGTGCCTTTGCTTATGAGACTTGCAGAAAATTGAGAGACCTGTAGATAATTGTCTCCCAATAGCACCTCTCAGTCATTTTGGGAACAAAATATCCCCATACATTTCCAGATGCTTCCCAAGTGAGAACTAGGAGGACATATGGCATAAGTTTAAAAAGAAAAATATTTTTACATAAAGATGTGTAGAAGATTGTTTCCTTAATTTCTCTTTCTGACCTTTCATTGTTAGTGCATAGGAATGCCAGAGATTTCTGTGCATTAATTTTGTATCCTGCAACCTTACCAAATTCATTGATTAGTTCTAGTAGTTTTCAGGTGGCATCTTTAGGACTTTCTATGTATACTATGTATATATCATGTCATCGGGGAACAGTGACAGTTTTACTTCTTCTTTTCCAATTTCTATTCCTTTTATTTCTTTTTCTTTGATCGCCGAGGCTAGGACTTCCAAAACTATGTTGAATAAGAGCGGCAAGAGTGGACATCCTTGTCTTGTTCCTCATCTAAGTGGAAATGCTTTCAGTTTGTCACCATTGAGAATGATATTTGCTTTGGGCTTGTCATATATGGTCTTTTTTTTTTTTCTTTTTTTACATGAATTCTCTTTATTTTGAACTTATCTTCTTTTTATTTTTAACATCTTTATTGGAGTATAACTGTTTTACAATAGTGTGTTAGTTTCTCCTTTACAACAAAGTGAATCAGTTATACATATACATATGTTCCCATATCTCTTCCCTCTTGCATCACCCTCTCTCCCACCCTCCCTATCCCACCCCTCTAGGTGGTCACAAAGCACAGAGGTGAACTCCCTGTGCTATGCGGCAGCTTCCCACTAGCTATCTAATTTACATTTGATAGTGTATATATGTCCCTGCCACTCTCTCACTTCGTCACAGCTTACCCTTCCCCCTCCCCATATCCTCAAGTCCGTGCTCTAGTAGGTCTGTGTTTTATTCCCATCCTACCACTAATCTCTTCATGACATTTTTTTTTCTTAGAGTCCATATATATGTGTTAGTATATGGTATTTGTTTTTCTCCTTCTGACTTACTTCACTCTGTATGACAGATTCCAGGTCTATCCACCTCATTACAAATAACTCAGTTTCATTTCTTTTTATGGGTGAGTAGTATTCCATTGTATATACGTGCCACATCTTCTTTATCCATTCATCTGTTGATGGACACTTAGGTTGCTTCCATGTCCTGGCTATCATAAATAGAGCTGCAATGAACATTTTGGTACATGACTCTTTGAATTATGGTTTTCTCAGGGTATATGCCCAGTAGTGGGATTGCTGGGTCGTATGGTAGTTCTATTTTTAGTTTTTTAAGGAACCTCCATACTGTTCTCCATAGTGGCTGAATCAATTTACATTCCCACCAGCAGTGCAAGAGGGTTCCCTTTTCTCCACACCCTCTCCAGCATTTATTGTTTCTAGAGTTTTTGATGATGGCCATTCTGACCGGTGTGAGATGATATCTCATTGTAGTTTTGATTTGCATTTCTCTAATGATTAATGATGTT
Source organism: Kogia breviceps (assembly GCF_026419965.1). Taxonomy (NCBI): domain Eukaryota; kingdom Metazoa; phylum Chordata; class Mammalia; order Artiodactyla; family Physeteridae; genus Kogia; species Kogia breviceps. The sequence goes on from NC_081310.1 coordinate 106,353,485, forward strand.
GAGCATTCTTTCATGTGTTTGTTGGCAATCTGTTAATCTTCTTTGGAGAAATGTCTATTTAGGTCTTCTGCCCATTTTTGGATTGGGTTGTTTGTTTTTTTGTTATTGAGCTGTATGAGTTGCTTATAAATTTTGGATATTAATCCTTTGTCAGTGCTTCATTTGCAAATATTTTCTCCCATTCTGAGGGTGGTCTTTTGGTCTTGTTTATGGTATCCTTAGCTGTGCAAAAGCTTTTAAGTTTCATTAGATCCCATTTGTTTATTTTTGTTTTTATTTCTATTTCTCTAGGAGATGGGTCAAAAAGGATCTCGCTGTGATTTATGTCATAGAGTGTTCTGCCTGTGTTTTCCTCTAAGAGTTTGATAGTGTCTGGCCTTACATTCCGGTCTTTAACCCATTTTGAGTTTATTTTCGTGTATGGTGTTAGGGAGTGTTCTAATTTCATAACTTTTACATGTAGCTGTCCAGTTTTCCCAGCACCACTTATTGAAGAGGCTGTCTTTTCTCCACTGTATATCCTTCCCTCCTTTATCAAAGATAAGGTGACCATATGTGCATGGGTTTATCTCTGGGCTTTCTATCCTGTTCCATTGATCTGTATTTCTGTGTTTGTGCCAGTACCATACTGTCATGATTACTGTAGCCTTGTAGTATAGTCTGAAGTCAGGGAGCCTGATTCCTCCAGCTCCATTTTTCATTCTCAAGATTGCTTTGGCTATTCGGGGTCTTTTGTGTTTCCATACAAACTGTGAAATTCTTTGTTCTAGTTCTGTAAAAAATGCCAGTGGTAATTTGATAGGGATTGCATTGAATCTGTAGATTGCTTTGGGGAGTAGAGTCATTTTCACAATGTTGATTCTTCCAATCCAAGAACATGGTATATTTCTCCACCTATTTGTATCATCTTTAATTTCTTTCATCAGTGACTTACAGTTTTCTGCATAGAGGTCTTTTGTCTCCTTAGGTAGGTTTATTCCTAGATATTTTATTCTTTTTGTTGCAATGGTAAATGGGAGTGTTTTCTTAATTTCACTCTCAGATTTTTCATCATTAGTGTATAAGAATGCCAGGGATTTCTGTGCATTAATTCTGTATCCTGCAACTTTACCATATTCATTGATTAGCTCTAGTAGTTTTCTGGTAGCATCCTTAGGATTCTCTATGTATAGTATCATGTCATCTGCAAACAGTGACAGCTTTACTTCTTCTTTTCCTATTTGGATTCCTTTTATTTCTTTTTCTTCTCTGATTGCTGTGGCTAGAACTTCCAAAACTAGGTTGAATAAGAGTGGTGAGAGTGGGCAACCTTGTCTTGTTCCTGATCTTAGTGGAAATGGTTTCAGTTTTTCACCATTGAGAACGATGCTGGCTGTGGGTTTGTCATATATGGCCTTTATTATGTTGAGGAAAGTTCCCTGTATGCCTACTTTCTGCAGGGTTTTTATCATAAATGGGTATTGAATTTTGTCAAAAGCTTTCTCTGCATCTATTGAGATGATCATATGGTTTTTCTCCTTCAGTTTGTTGATATGGTGTATCACGTTGATTGATTTGCGTGTATTGAAGAATCCTTGCATTCCTGGAATAAACCCCACTTGATCATGGTGTATGATCCTTTTAATGTGCTGTTGGATTCTGTTTGCTAATATTTTGTTGAGGATTTTTGCATCTATGTTCATCAGTGATATTGGCCTGTAGTTTTCTTTCTTTGTGACATCTTTGTCTGGTTTTGGTATCATGGTGATGGTGGCTTCATAGAATGTTTGGGAGTGTTCCTCCCTCTGCTGTCTTTTGGAAGAGTTTGAGAAGGATAGGTGTTAGCTCTTCTCTAAATGTTTGATAGAATTCGCCTGTGAAGCCGTCTGGTCCTGGGCTTTTGTTTGTTGGAAGATTTTGAATCACAGTTTCAATTTCAGTGCTTGTGATTGGTCTGTTCATATTTTCTATTTCTTCCTGGTTCAGTCTTGGCAGGTTGTGCATTTCTAAGAATTTGTCCATTTCTTCCAGGTTGTCCATTTTATTGGCATACAGTTGCTTGTAGTAATCTCTAATAATCTTTTGTATTTCTGCAGTGTCAGTTGTTACATCTCCTTTTTCATTTCTAATTCTATTGATTTTAGTCTTCTCCCTTTTATTCTTGATGAGTCTGGCTAATGGTTTATCAATTTTATCTTCTCAAAGAACCAGCTTTTAGTTTCATGGATCTTTGGTATTGTTTACTTCATTTCTTTTTCAGTGATTTCTGATCAGATCTTTATGATTTCTTTCCTTCTGCCAAATTTGGGGGTTTTTTGTTCCTCTTTCACTAATTGCTTTAAGTGCAAAGTTAGGTTGTTTATTCAAGATGTTTCCTGTTTCTTAAGGTATGATTGTATTGCTATAAACTTCCCTCTTAGAACTGCTTTTGCTGTATCCCATAGGTTTTGGGTCGTCGTGTCTCCATTGTCATTTGTTTCTAAGTACTTTTTGATTTCCTCTTTGATTTCTTCAGTGATCACTTCGTTATTAAGTAGTGTATTGTTTAGCCTCCATGTGTTTGTGTTTTTTACAGATCTTTTCCTGTAATTGATATCTAGTCTCATAGCGTTGTGGTTGGAAAAGATACTTGATATGATTTCAATTTTCTTAAATTTGCCAAGGCTAGATTTGCGACCCAACATATGATCGATCCTGGAGAATGTTCCATGAGCACTTGAGAAAAATGTGTATTCTGTTGTTTTTGGATGGAATGTCCTTTAAATATCAATTAAGTCCATCCTGTGTAATGTATCATTTAAAGCTTGTGTTTCCTTATTTATTTTCATTTTGGATGATCTGTCCATTGGTGACAGTGGAGTGTTAAAGTCCCCTACTATGACTGTGTTACTGTCGATTTCCCCTTCTATGGCTGTTAGTATTTGCCTTATGTATTGAGGTGCTCCTATGTTGGGTGCATAAATATTTACAATTGTTATATCTTCTTCATTGGTCCATCCCTTGATCATTATGTAGTGTCCTTCTCTGTCTCTTGTAATAGTTTTTATTTTAAAGTCTATTTTGTCTGATATGAGAATTGCTACTCCAGCTTTCTTCTGATTTCCATTTGCATGGAATATCTTTTTCCATCCCCTTACTTTCAGTCTGTATGTGTCCCTAGGTCTGAAGTGGTTCTCTTGTAGACAGCATATATATGGGTCTTGTTTTTGTATCCATTCAGCGAGTCTGTGTCTTTTGGTGGGAACATTTAATTCATTTACTTTTAAGGTAATTATCGATATGTATGTTCCTATTACCATTTGCTTAATTGTTTCAGGTTGTTCTTGTAGGTCTTTTCCTTCTCTTGTGTTTCTTGCCTAGAGAAGTTCCTTTAGCATTTGTTGTAGAGCTGGTTTGGTGGTGCTGAACTCTCTCAGCTTTTGCTTGTCTGTAAAGGTTTTAATTTCTCCATCAAATCTGAATGAGATCCTTGCTGGGTAGAGTAATCTTGGTTGTAGGTTTTTTTCCTTCATTACTTTAAATATGTCTTGCCACTCCCTTCTGGCTTGTAGAGTTTCTGGTGAAAGATCAGATGTTAACCTTATGGGGATTCCCTTGTGTGTTATTTGTTGTTTTTCCCTTGCTGCTTTTAATATGTTTTCTTTGTATTTAATTTTTGAAAGTTTGATTATTATGTGTCTTGGCGTGTTTATCCTTGGGTTTATCCTGTATGGGACTCTCTATGCTTCCTGAACTTGATTGACTATTTCCTTTCCTGTATTAGGGAAGTTTTCAACCATAATCTCTTCAAATATTTTCTCAGTCCCTTTCTTTTTCTCTTCTTCTCTTGGGACCCCTATCATTCGAATGTTGTTGCATTTAATGTTGTCCCAGAGGTCTCTGAGACTGTCCTCAGTTCTTTTCATTCTTTTTTCTTTATTCTGCTCTGCAGTAGTTATTTCCACTATTTATCTTCCAGGTCATTTATCCGTCCTTCTGCTTCAGTTATTCTGCTATTGATCCCATATATGGTCTTTATTATGTTGAGGTATGTTCCCTCTGTGCCCACTTTCTGGAGAGTTTTTATCATAAATGGGTGTTGAATTTTGTCAAAAGCTTTTTCTGCCTCCAGTGAGATGATCATATGGTTTTTATTCTTCAGTTTGTTAATATGGTGCATCACTTTGATTGATTTGCATATCTTGAGGAATTCTTGCACTCCTGGGTCAAATCCCACTTTGTCATGGTGTATGACCCTTATAATGTGTTGTAGGATTCTGTTTGCTGTATTTTGTTGAGGATTTTTGCATCTATGTTCATCAATGTAATTTTCTTTTTTGTGTGATACCTTTGTCTGGTTTTGCTATCAGGGTGATGGTGGCCTCATAGCATGAATTTGGGAGTGTTCCTTCCTCTGCAATTGTTTGGAAGAGTTTGAGAAGGATAAGTGTTCGCTCTTCTGTAAATGTTTGATAGAATTCACCTGTGAAGCCATCTGGTCCTGGACTTCTGTTTGTTGGAAGATTTTTAATTACAGTTTCAATTGCATTAGTTGTGATAGGTCTGCTAATATTTTCTAATTCTTCCCGGTTCAGTCTTGGAAGAAAGTAAGGAAACAATCTCATTTACCATCTCATCAAAAGGAATAAAATACCTAGCAATAAACCTACCTAAGGAGGCAAAAGACCTGTACTCAAAAAACTATAAAATGCTGATGAAAGAAATCAAAGATGACATAAACAGTTGGAGAGATAAAGCATGCTCCTGGACTGGAAGAATCAACATCGTGAAAATGACTATACTACTCAAAGCAATCTACAGATTCAGTGCAATCCCTGTCAAATTACCAATGGCATTTTTCACAGAATTAGGACAAAAAACTTTACATTTTCTATGGAAACAGAAAAGACCCCGAATAGCCAAAGCAATCTTGAGAAAGAAAAATGGAGCTGGAGGAATCAGGCTCCCTGACTTCAAACTATACTAAAAAGCTACAGTAATCAAGACAGTGTGGTACTGGCACAAAAACAGAAATATAGATCATTGGTACAGGATAGAAAGCCCAGAGATAAACCCATGCACACATGGTTACCTAATTTATGACAAAGGAGGCAAGAACATGCAATGGAGAAAAGACAGCCTCTTCAATAAGTGGTGCTAGGAAAACTGGAAAGCTACATGTAAAAGAGTGAAATTAGAACGCTCCCTAGCACCATACACAAAAATAAACTCAAAATGGATTAAAGGCCTAAATGTAAGACCAGATACTATAAAACTCTTAGAGGAAAACATAGGCAGAACACTCTTCGACATAAATCCCAGCACTATCTTTTTGGATCCACCTCCTAGAGTAATCAAAAAAAAACAAACAAATGGGACCTAATTAAACTTAAAAGCTTTTGCCCAGCAAAGGAAACCATAAACAAGACCAAAAGACAAGCCTCAGAATGGGAGAAAATATTTGCAAATGAAGCAACAGACAAAGGATTAATCTCCAGAATATATAAGCAGTTCATGGAGCTCAATATCAAAAAAACAAGCAACCCAATCAAGAAATGGCAGAAGACCTAAATAGACTTCTTTCCAAGGAGGACATGTAGATGGCCAAGGGGTACATGAAAGGATTCTCAGCATCACTAATTATTAGAGAAATGCAAATCAAAACTACGGTGAGGTATCACCTCACACCAGTCAGAATGGCCATCATCAAAAAATCTACAAATAATAAATGCTGAAGAGGGTGTGGAGAAAAGGAACCCTCTTGCACTATTGGTGGGAATGTAAATTGATACAGCCACTGTGGAGAACAGTATGGAGGGTTCTTAAAAAACTAAAAATAGAACTACCATATGACTCAGCAATCCCACTACTGGGCATATACCCCGAGAAAACCATAACTCAAAAGGACACATGCACCCCAGTGTTCATTGCAGCACTATTTACAGTAGCCAGGACATGAAAGCAACCTTAATGTCCAATGGCAGAGGAATGGATAAAGAAGTTGTGGTACATATATACAATGGAATATTAGTCAGCCATAAAAAGAACGAAATTGGGTCATTTGTAGAGATGTGGACAGACCTAGAGTCTGTCATACAGAATGAAGTAAGCCAGAAAGAGAAAAACAAATATCATATACTAATGCATATATGTGGAATCTAGAAAAATGGTACAGATGAATCTACTTGCAGGGCAGAAATAGAGACGCAGACATAGAGAATGGACATGTGGACACGGGAGGAAGGGGAGAGTGGGACGAATTGAGAGATTAGGATTGACATACATACACTACCATGTATAAAATAGATAGCTAGTGGGAACATACTATAAAGCACAGGAAGCTCAGCTTGGTGCTCTATGAAGACCTAGATGGGTGGGATGGGGGGTTGTGGGAGGGAGGTACAAGAGGGAGGGGATATAGGTATACATAGAACTGATTCACTTCCTTGTATGGCAGAAACACAACATTGTAAAGCAATTATACTCCAATTAAAAAAAAAGAAAAAAACATGTAGAAGAAAAGTGATGACTACCCCAGTTAGCCCCTCAGTAAGAGAAAGAATGTTGCCTGTACTTTCAGGTATGCATGGAGGTTATCTTCCTTACCTAAGTGTCAGGCTTTAGTTAAAGCAAGCAGGTTGAATACGTGATCTGGGAACAGTTTGAGAGAAGAAATGAATTTATTAAAAATGGAATACCCCTGTGAATTTCCTGGTGGTCCATGGGTTAGGACTCCGTGCTTTCATGGCCAGTGGACTGGGTTCAATCCCTGGTTGGGGAACTAAGATCCCACAATCTATGTGGCATGGGGAAAAAAAAAAAAAGGAATACCCCTGCACAGATTCCATTGCATGCTGGGACACAGTGGAAAGGAAGGGGAGAAAAGTAGTGGGATGATGAGATAAGAGGAAAGAAATGCAGAACAGTGTTTAGTACACTATGTATAACATGAAACCCAGGTAAAATCTTATCACTCGTTTGTTTACTAATAGTTATAGTTAATTTTCTCTTATAGTTTTGCCAGTCATCCAACAAAATATTCTAATACCTGCTTTCTTCGCCTGTTCCACTTAATCACTGGTTTCCGTTATTACCCATATAGGTAAAGGTAGCAGCATACAATGCACATGTTACCTTTCTCCTATCTGCGTAACTAAAGCCCATTGCTATGCATAATGTCCCAGGAGTTGTTTTCACTTTCAAAACAGAACTTGTAAAAATTGTGCTATTTCATTCATCTATATCTATGTGGTCTAATATGGTAGCCACTAGCCATTAACTATGGCTATGTAACTATTAAAATTTGAGTCAATTGAAATTAAACAAAATTGAAAATCCAGTTCCTCAGTCACACTAGCCATATTTCAAGGCTAATAGCTACCATGTTGGCCAGGGTAAATACAGAACATTTTCATTGTTGCAGAAAGTGCTATTGGATAATGCTAATCTAGATGCTTACCTAGAGTCTCTTTCTCTGAAAATGGACTAGAAATATCTCACTATGTTAATTTAAACAACATAATATCACAGGACATTTCTATTTTCTATTTTAATTAGTATTTTAAAATAGAAGAAATCAGACCTAAACCATTGTAATATTTTTTTCTTATCTCTGTTTTTGGCCCTGCTTCCTATCTGATAAACAGCCATTTGCAGTTGGGTCTTTGTTTTTGCTTTAACCATTAGCAAAAATGACAGTCCTCAGTCTATGCTGGAGACAGGTAAAAACTTCAATAAAAATTACTAATGAATTTCTTCAGACTATAAATATTTATTCAAATAGCTACCTCACTAGAATGTAAGATCGGTGAACACAGAGATTTTTGTCTGTAACTGTTCTCCACTGTGGTAAATCCTCAGCACCTAAAGCAAGTTAAGGACCACAGTATTCACTCAGTAATTATTTAATGAATAAATGAACGGGAGAAAGGGAGGATGTTAGGTACAAAGTATTGAAAGAAGGCATGGATCAGTTTTTCAGCTTAATTTTTGTGAACTCGTCACGTTAATAACGGTATTGTTATGACTTGGTTTTGTTTTTATTCAGGACTTCTTTATTCAAGATATTAATGCAGGCTTAAAAGATGAAACAGAGATACCTGAACAATTAGTAAGTACTTGACTTTTTAATTTTACAAAGTATTTATGAGCATCTCCACACTGTAAATAAGCTGTGTTCCAATTTTTGGAATAAATTAACTATTTTGATTTAGAATGCATTTTCTTATAGAATCAATGTTATTTATTAGTTCCCAGACCAGCTCACACCCCATTTTTGTATATAGGTTCCAATTTCTTTTCTCTCTGAAGAGCAGATGGGAAACTTAATTAAGAAACTGAGAAAAGCAAGTGAGGGTAAGTCTGCCTAAATTTGCAAGTTAAATTTTTTTAGAATAATCAGGTGGTATATGAGTTAATTCCACTGTGGTTTAAGAGATACTACTACCATTGTTTAGAGCCCTATGGTTTCATGTTTGGTTGTTTAAGCTTTTGTGCTTTTATTTGGCACAGGTTTGAACTCTACACTTAAAGATCAAATTATGTCCCATCCAGCATTGCATGATGCCCTTAATGACCCTAAAAACGGTGATTCTGCAACCAAACATCTGAAACAGCAGGTATGTTTAGCCATAGTAACTCTACTAAAAATGGCCTTTTTGTTCATTTGTCAAGGCTAACATTCTGTTGTTTCTCAATGTAATTATTGAGATTTTGTTTAGATTATCTTTCAGGGTACAGAATCCCCATTTCAAAAAACGTATATAAACATATTTAAAAATCCTTGGAATGGATATGGTTCTGAGTACTACATGTTAAATATTTGAAAGCAAGAGAAAAGCTTTAAAGCCAAACAAAAATTATCAGTGTGAACATGCTGCCCTATATAGAAATTATCTTGCTATTTTCCCATTTGAGCCGAATGTTTTTGCTCTAGTTTATAAAATAATCTCGTGAAGTTTGCAGGCTTCTATTTTAGGTAACATTGAAAAATTAAAGTTACTTGGTCCAAGAAGATGCTTTGTTGAGTTTGGAGCAGGAAAGGGAAAATTATCTCATTGGGTTGATATTGCCTTAAAAGATGCTGAAAAAGTTCACTTCATCCTAGTAGAAAAGGTGACCACAAGATTCAAGGTAAGTGAAACCATTGTAGTATATTGGTAACCAAACTGTTTGCACTTTTCTTGTTTGGAAAAAAAAAATGATACTCAGAAACAGGCCTCTTAATGAAAATGAATTTTTTTTGTGTTTATTTGATTATAGCTTTTTATTCTAATTATATTGATGATTTAAACTGAAGGAAAAATTTTTAATCTAAATTTTGATAGTTCATTGATCTGAGTTCTTAAAATATTTACAGAGACAAGAAATTATGTGGAAAGAGCCAAGCTCAAGCTAGGAGTTCAAAGTCTTAAGTCCTAACCTACATCTGAAACTTACCAACTATTTGTTCAGTAAACATTTATTGAGCATACCACAAGCACCTTGATAGATATTGGGTAAAGTCAAATAAGACAACGTCCCTATGTTCTGTTACTTATATTGGAAAGAAGAGACAAACAGATAAATGATTATAGAAAAGGGTTAAAATATGAAAAAAGGTCGTACAGAGTACAGTGTGGGTTCAAAGGAGGGAGTAACAAGTTTTACTGCAGAGAAGGGTTGGTGAATGGCTACACAGAAAAGGTGGTGCTTGAGCTATATCTTGAAAAGTGGGTATTTGCTAAATACAGGGTTTGAGAAGCATTCTAGGAAGCAAGAAGAGTGTAACCAAATGCCTGAAACGACAGGGAAGCATGGAAACATTTCTGTGTGATGGAAGTCCATGGTGTGAAGTAGAGTTCAGCAGTGATGAGATGGGAGAGGAGGCCTAGACTCTGGAAGGGCTCATATTTTATGCGAAGGGAGGAGTTTGACTTTATCCTGTTACATGCTGGGGGTACAGTGGAAACAAGATTTAATTCTTGTCTTCAAGAAGCTTACATCTAATGGGACAGACTTATAAGTATCTTGGCTCAGTATGCTAAGGGTCTTATGATAGTGATAAGTACCAGATGCTATAGGAGTGTGAAGATGGAGTGTGAAGATAGAGTGCCAGCCTCAGTCTAGTGTGGGTCATTGAAGTTTCCCTGGAGGAGGTGGTAGCTGAGAGGAGATTGAAAGAATATATAAGAATTGGTGAAGTAAATAGAAAAGGGTTTTAAAAGTTCCTCCTAGCAGTACCATTGAAGCTGTATCAGAAGAGTGTGAACCTTGAATTAGGGAGATTAATAATAAGATCATTATTCAGTAATCCAGGTAAGAAATGGGCCAGAGCTAAGAATGTTGCAATGAGATAGAGAGGAGGGAAAGAGTGTGAGAAATGTTATGATGTTGGAAGCCCCGAGACCTGGTGACTTGTTATCCATTAAGTGTGAAAGAGGAGTTACTTCTGGTGTCCTTTTGTGCCTTAAGTGACTAAGTGGTGTTCTTCCCTCAGATAGGGAATACAGAAGGAAAGGGAAAAATAGTTTGGAGGGAGAAATAATGAGTTCAGTTTTGAATGAATTTGCTGCTGAAGTAGAGCTTTTTATTATCTATGAACCTTATTAATTCCTTCATCAGTGAATTGGGGATTTTTAGAGTTAAAGGAAATAATGGGTACATAATAATTTATAAATTGTTCAAGTCTTATAAAGATGTACGATACTGTTATTTTGGAGTTTTCATCACAGAATATACAGTCTTAAATTTTTTAATTAACAATTCTACTTTTTAAACACTAAAAACTAAGATGGAAAATTATTTGCTCTGAATTTTGAAAACAAATAGAAATCTTTGTTCATAAAGCTCTTTTTCTTTTTTTACATAAAAGGCATTGTTATATTAATGTTCTATTTGCACAGGTAGATGGCAAACACAGAAAGAAAAATTCAGTGTTTGAGAGACTTCAAATTGATATTCAGCACCTGTGTTTGAGTAAGTTGCATAACTTGCAGTTGCTCTTCCATAAATCATAGAAGTTTCAAACTCTGAGGGTTGCTTAGAAATCCAATCCCACAGAACACTGCTTCAGGGAAAACAGAGATTAATCCTTTGTTAATATAGAATGTTATATCTAACATTTAGGTAAATATAAATGGAATTAGGGTTGAAACTTTAAGAAATTATTTTTCAGTATCAACTAGAAATGAAGTATCATACAAGGAATAGCTTAAAAGTTTTGAGAATATGTCCTTATGTTGCTTCTTTATCCTGTTTAAATTAATTACTGAGTCTGTTCATACCATACACTAGCCTTCTGCCTATAGTTAACATGACTTTAGCTAAACTATTACAGAAATGAGATAGTTCTCTGCTTAGCTAATATGTAAAAGATATTTTCTGCCTAGCTAATATGTAAAAAATACTTCCTACAATTTTAAATTGTACCAAAGAAAATAACCCATCTCTATGGACCTCATATTTCATACACACACACACACACACACACACACACACACACACACACACATACACACACACACACACACACACACACACACCCATCAGTCATACTCTTTAATGCCCTTTCTGTACCTTTTAATAGTTTTTCATATTATTTAAAATGAAAATATGGGCTTCCCTGGTGGCACAGTGGTTAAGAGTCCACCTGCCAATGCAGGGGACACAGGTTCGAGCCCTGGTACGGGAAGATCCCACATGCCACGGAGCAACTAAGCCAGTGTGCCACAACTACTGAGCCTGTGCTCTAGAGCCCGCGAGCCACAAGTACTGAAGCCCGTGTGCCTAGAGCCTGTGCTCTGCAACAAGAGAAGCCACCACTGCAATGAGAAGCCCGCACACCGCAACAAAGAGTAGCCCCTGCTCGCCGCAACTAGAGAAAGCCCGCACGCAGCAACAAACACCCAATGCAGCCAAAAATAAATAAATAAATTTTTAAAAATAAATTAAATGAAAATAATACAAACATATGCCAAGAACCTCTTCTGCTAATTTTTTTAACATCTTTATTAGAGTATAATTGCTTTACAATGGTGTGTTAGTTTCTGCTTTACAACAAAGTGAATCAGTTATACATATACATATGTTCCCATATCTCTTCCCTCTTGCGTCTCCCTCCCTCCCACCCCTCTAGGTGGTCACAAACCACGGAGCTGATCTCCCTGTGCTATGTGGCTGCTTCTCACTAGCTCTCCACCCTACGTTTGGTAGTGTATATATGTCTATGCCACTCTCTCACTTCGTCACAGCTTACCCTCACCCCCCCCCCCCATATCCTCAAGGCCATGCTCTATCTTCTGCTAATTTTAATTCAGCCCTGTCACACAAACCACAGCTGGCCCATGTAGTAAATAAAATTTGTTTATTGAGTTAATAGTTAATTTAAAATTTTGTTTACTTCGTCTTTTAAAAATGTGTTTGTTTTAAGGTTGTATTGTATAGCACAGGGAATATTCAGTATTTCCTGATAAACCACAATGGAAAAGAATATGAAAAAGAATATACATATGTATAACTGAATCACTTTGCTGTACAGCAGAAATTAACACAACATTGTAAATCAACTATACTTCAATTTAAATAAAAAGGTATAACTTTAAAATTTGTATTTGTTTTAACACATTTACCAAGTATTCTGTTAGTTTCTATCTTCCTGAAAAATTCTCTCCTGGATCCTTCAGATACATTCCAATGTAGACTGGGTGCCCTCTGTTCCTGGAGCATAATTGTCAACCTTAAAATTCTCTTCGTTTTCATCCTGGGAATTCCCTTCACTCTCCTAGGTTGGGATTTATTTTTCCACATCTTATCTCATATCTTCCTCTATTGATTTACTGTCTTTGGGGAAAGCATCTCCTCCTATAGCTTCCTGAGAAACAATTGCATTAGAGATAAATTTGAGACCTTGCATTGTCTGAAAATATCTTTTGCTTTACCCTTACACTTGATTTGTCTGGGTATTTCTATTTCTAAGAATTTTGCAACTATTACTCCACTGGTTCTGAAGTTCAGTGCCATTCTGAGTCCTGGTCCCTTGTGTGTCATCTGCTTTTTTCTTTCTAGAGATTTATAGGCTCTTTTCTTTGTCCTCAGTGTTTTAAATTCTCACAGTGATACATCTTGATGTAGTTATATTTTTATCTGTTGCACTGGGCACGTGATGGACTCTTTTGTGTATAGCAGTGATTCTCAACTAGAAGCAGTTTTGGCCCTCAGGGAACATTGGCAATGTCTGGGACATTTTTCGTTGTCCTAAGAGTGCACCAGCATCTTATGGATACAGGCCAGGGAGCCTGCTAATCCAGAAACCTGCTAAATATCCTGTAAGGTACAGTATACTCCCGACAACAAAGAATTATTGGGGCCAAAAGTTAATAATGGCAAGGATGAGAAATCCTGATTGAGAGATTCCAGTATTCTCAGCTTTCTGGGAAATTTCCTTGCATTCTTTCTTTCATAATTTTCTCTGCTCCATTTTTTCTTTTCTCCCTTAATGGAAGAACTTTTATGATTTAGTTATTAGACCTCCTGGAATGGTTCTCTACTTTTCTTGACTTTACTTCTCTGTTCTATATCTTTTGCCTTTTTAGTATACTTTCTCAGATTTCTTCAACTTAATTTCTTCTGTCATAGTTTTAATTTCTAAGATTTTTTTTCTCTGAATTTATCTTTGTAACCTGTTCTTTTTTCATAATTGTACTATCTTTGTGAGGATATTAATGATTTGTTTTAGAAGTATCCTCCCTTCATATTCTGTTTTCACTAAGTTGCTCTTTTCCATTTGTTTTGGTCTGTCTCTTTCAACTTAGAGGCTCTGCTCAAACATCTGTGCTTTTTGATGGTGTGTTCATAGTGAGGATTGAGGGACTAAGAGCTCTGAGTCTTCAGGTGGAGTTGTTGACTCTGAACTCCAGTTTGGAATGACCTGTCTAGAATGTGATCTTTCCTCTTGGGCTGGTCAGGTTCCCCAGAGAAGACTCTCTGATCACCTGCCTAGGGGGTAAAGGTCTGATTACCAACATTCTGGGACCCAGTGACAAGTAAGAGCTTAATCTATATGCATACTCACTTAATCCTGCTATTTTACCACACTTCAACTTTCAACTTCCTATTATCCTTCAACCCAGTGACCTCCTGTTTTACTTGCTTGAGAGAATTAATCTACAGTTTTCCGCCATTTGGTAAAGAGGTAGTCACCAGGTGGCTATGAGGTGAGGATCTGATTACTTCTTAAACAGGCTTTCTGCAGGCACACTCTCATCAGTAACTAACTCAGCTCTACTTCCAAGGTTCCTGATGCCCCCAGTTCCATAAGGGCTTTCTTAGACAACCTTTCTCTTCACTCTGATTGAAGATAAGTTTCTTGAACCACCTTACACAGGCAAACTATTCCAGTTGGTACCAATTTCTTCTCCTAGTATGTAATACCATCTGAAAGCAAGCAACAAAGAATTTGAAATATTTGCTAAGGACCTCCATTGGACAATTCACTGTGCTGGGTGCTGTAGCTGGATTTGTAGGGGGAAACATACTTTTCATTTCGAATCTTAGAAAAAGGAAGATGAATAGGGGGAAAAAATGGAAGCCATAACTGTGATATACTACATTTTACTGCATTATCTTGTAGATGTCTTTTTAAATTTTACTTTTATACTACTATTATGAATATTTTCTTTTATTCATATTCAAAACAGTGTGAAAGCTAAAATATCTTATCCTTGATTATCAAGATATAATGAGGGGCTTCCCTGGTGGCGCAGTGGTTGGGAGTCCGTCTGCCGATGCAGGGGATGCGGGTTGGTGCCCCGGTCCAGGAGGATCCCACATGCCGCGGAGCGGCTGGGCCCGTGAGCCATGGCCGCTGAGCCTGCGTGTCCGGAGCCTGTGCTCCACAGCGGGAGAGGCCACAGCGGTGAGGGGCCCACATACCTAAAAAAAAAAAAAAAAAAAAGAAAAAAACGATATAATGAAAGCTATATCTTTAGTTTGATTATAATATTGAGTATAGTATTCTATAATATAAAATGTCGGTTGTATTATATGTATTTATCATATATATTAGTTATGCAGAATAAATCTAGTAAGGAAACTTTTGAGTCCTTTTATCAATGGGTAATAATATTTAGCAAAATAAGGCTTCTACAGGGTAAAGTCCTGAGTCAGTATAGAAGAAATAGCATTGGCCTAAAAGTCAAGAAATTAACTCGGGGGTAAAGAACCAGCTGGGGGCAAGGTGGGAAGAAAAGGAAGACAGAAAAATTTTTAACTCTGATTCTGGCTATGTCCGTAGCCATCTGTGTTACTTATCAAGTCACTATATCTTTGAGCCTCTTATTCCTAAGCTATAAAGTGAGAATTTTTTGTCTGTGTCTCTTTCAGCCCTAAAATTCAAAGATTCTAATTAGTTGTCTCTTTGGGAGGCCACTTAATGCCTTAATTCACAAGAGAGCTAACTTAGTTCTCATTTCTTTTTATTTCAGACAAGATTCCTTTGCTAAGCAAAGAAAAACTACCTGTGGTAGGAATTGGAAAACATCTGTGTGGTGTGGCAACAGGTATATAAACATAATAATGTCGAGATGCACACATTAAGTTTTAGCTTAACATGGTCCCAAATATTTAAAGAGTCTCTTTTCAGTAGTTTTTATCCCTTGTTTGCAACTCATTAATCTTCATAGTAGCACTGGCCCTGTATTATATCAGACTTAGAGCTTTCCTACTTCTCTGCTCATTTTGGCCATTTTGCAGGATGAATTAGAGTTTTACGTGTAAATACTGTGTCATATGGAACCTTAAAGTTCGTTGGGTTATACTTCAACCAAAAAGGAAATAAATCATTTATGGAAACTGTATGTTTCTATCCCAGAAGCTACTCATTTTTTTAGAGGAGTTGCTTGGGAAGGACTCTGAAACTTCTCCCACTAGAAGGTGATTATGTATCAGGATTCTAGGGAAAACAAAAAAGGAAACATTAAGATGTGTCTTAGCACTTGGATCCATCGGATGTAGCATGATAAAGTAGAAAGAACATGGGCTTTGAAATCAGATAGTACAGGGTTCAACTTTGCTGTATAACCTTGGCAGATTACTTAACCTTTCTGAGCTTTGGTTATCTCGTCTGTAAAACGAGGATAACAACATGTAATGTGCCAGTTTACATGTAAAGTGTCTGGCACATATCAGTGCTCAATAAACGTTAACTATTGTTACATCTTCTTCTGGCTTCTGCTAATTTCATGTCTACCCATATGGGGAACTTGGAGCCTCCATAAGAGTTATTCAAGTTGGCTGGAGATGACTTTAAGTATTATATATTTGTGTTGCCCTTCATAGTTTTTAGATGATTTTCACATACCTTGTCTCATTTAACTCTCATAAAAGCCTTCTGAGGTAAGCCAGTTCTATCCTGGGGAGGAAACAAAAAATGCTCCTTTACTCCTACCCTTCTAACCCAAGTTTTTCAGAAATGTTATCTACACTGGCCATTTCTCATTGTTCCACACACTTTTTCCCTCCTTGATTCATTCTATCTGAATTCTCCCTTCATCACTCTATCATCATCTTAATGAAAAATCTCTGCTATTGTTGCTTACCCTTCTGGAAATTCTGTTTTCTTCTCTTTAGTGACATTCTTTCCTGGTTCTTCCCCTACATCTGTGCCATTCTTTCTGTATATCTCATGGTGTCCTTCCACTACTTGTCCTTTAAATACTAATATTCAGACCCATCTTCCACACACCTAATGTGTCTTTCACCTTCTTAAAACTATTCAGTAGCTCCCAGTCACCTACACCTTAAAGTCTAAGCTCTTTAACATGACATCCTAGTCTTAATCTGGCCTCTGCCTTCCTCTCTTTGCCGCTTCCTGCCTCTATATCTATTGGTCTATACATTCTAACCCTTCCCATATACTATACTGTGTCCATTTCTAAACTGATCAATTTCTACTCCTTCTTCAGCTTATTGTCACCACTTTCAGGGAACCTCCCTAGATAAGATACTCCTCCTTAGTGTTTATCATAGTTGCCTCTGCATATCTGGAGCCCATTGTATATTAATTTTCTGTTTATATATCTAATTCTGAATGAATTTGTTCAGAATTCATTTATTTATTATTTGAATGAATAAATAATTTTGGCCACAGATGTGCTGTTTCCTTGTCCCTTTCTAGGTACGTGGCTTTGTCCCTCAAGTTCTCTGTGAAGGAGGGGTTGAGATGGATTGCTAAAGCTCCTTCTGATTCTAAAATAACTTCATTCTTTTAATAATTTTTCTGATTATCCCCATTTCTGAAAATCATTTACTTAACTCCAATATAAGTAAAACAGTGACTGAATATCTTTTGTCAGAAAATAATAGTTTATAAAATAATAGATCAGCTATCACCTTCTCCAAATAACAGGTTCCTGATAGTTTGTTGACTTAAATTCATATATTGTATTATATATACTAGTAAACTATCAGATCATTTACTGGTCACTTGTGACATCTTGGGATAATAAAGTTTAAAAATACATATGTTTTTGATTGATCAAACAGTGTGACATTCTAATCAGACAGAAAATGTGGATTTTACAGCATATATTTGGAGTCTTTCCAGTATTGTCAATAATATAGCAGTCGTCAGTGGGAAATTATCATAATCTTCAAAAATCCGTTTGTTTAGTTTTTAAGTGGACTATAAATTTTTCATTCTAATATAGAGTTCATTTGTCTATAAGTTTGTATTTATTAATCATCATACATCCACAAAGCCTTGCACATGAAAGGCCTTCAGTAACTATTTGCTGAATGAATACATTGCTACTCAGCAAGGCCTACTTTCCACCTTCTGACCCCACTCTTCTCAACTCTTCACTATTTGCTGTGAACATCTTATATTTCAAGACTGACACCTAACATCAACTTAGCAGATGCTTAGCCGATGCCTTTCCTCTTTCTTTCTTTGGGTTCTTTAAGCTCAAAACTTCCCTGGAATGTTAAATGTAGAGACATAAAATTTTTTCTATACAAGTCATTTCCTTAACAAGGATAGGAGAAATGAGAGCAAATTTGAGTAGTTGGACAAAAAGTTTTACAAATTTTAGATCTTAAGCTTCACACAGTTTTTGGGCGGAAGTTGACTTTATGCAGAATAAATCATTAGAGAAAATGGTACAATAATGAGAAAAGGGCAAATATGAACAAAGTTGATAATTCATGAAAGAATTAGTACAAGTATAGAGCTAAGTAAGTTTTTGTTGGGCTTTTAAAAACCATACTGCCTAATAAATGTAAAAAATACTTATTTTTAAAGATGATGTGGTTTGGGGGGCCACATAATTGTGTTTGCAGATCTTGCATTACGATGTTTGGTTGAAACCTATGCTGCCAGTTGTGAGGAAAGGAATGAAGAACCTTTAGCCAAACGCGTAAAGAATGATAAAACAGAAAAAGAAATTAACACTTTGGCCAAGGAAGGAAATGAAAAAAATATCCCAGAGAAGTGGACCCCTGTGGCTGGCATTGTTATTGCACTCTGTTGTCACCACAGGTGTGATTGGAGACATTATGTGGGCAAAGAATATTTCAGGGCTCTAGGCCTTGGAGCAGTGGAATTCCACTATTTCCAGCGAATGAGTAGTTGGGCGACTTGTGGGATGCAAAAAACATCTTTGGAAGCTTCAAATATCTCCACAAAAAGAAAAGATAAACAGAATGATGGCAGTGAAGAGCATGATGATGGAGGATACAGAATCACAGATGACAGCACTGAGAGTTTGCCTGGGTAAGTGACTACTTTGAAATGCACAACAGTAGGGCAGAAATACTTTATTATTATTATGTTTTTAGATGAATATTACCAAAAATTCATTCATGAAAATGTATTTTACTAAAAAATATATATATTTTTTACTAATTTTAGAATAAGTTAAAATATACACACTTTAATTGTGGCATTAATAAAACGTATCTTGGAAGCATGGGACATAGCACATAGTATGTTGTGGGTTATTTAGCAGCTTATCAATGAATAAGACTAACTAAAATAATTTGTTATAAGGTTTTACAGAATTTTAACACTGTGTTGTGTGTATTTATTCAATTTAGGTTTCTTACTGTTGAAGAAAAGAAGAAAATAGGGCATCTTTGTAAATTGCTGATTGACCAAGGCCGAATCAACTATTTACAGCAGAAAGGATTCAATCCCGCTTTACAGTATTATACAGACCCTCTGGTGTCTTTGGAAAATGTATTGTTAACTGCTTTACCAAATCATTCTTCATCACCAGAAACAACTGCTTAATGGAAAAGAAATTTTGAACAACATCTGTCTTCCACCAAAAAAATTTTTTTAATTGTATTTTTATATTCATGAAAATATAATTTAAATAGAAGATAATATGAACTTTAAAAAATGTGGCCTCGTTGAACTTTGGTAATGGCTTTGTTTTTTCCTTTAGAAGTCCAAACATTAGAGAATTCACCAAATTCCCAAAGTAATCCTCTTCAGCAGGGCATCTTGAATTATATTACCCATCAGCGTTTATAGAATTTGGTAAAGTAGTAGAGCAGTTGACGTGGTTACCTGAAACACACATAACATGTCAACATGTAACTAGCACATTAACTTTCTATTTGCATTAATTTTGGAAACTTACTTTCCTTTGGTTTTATTTAATACTTTTTATTTTTCAAGTTCAAGATGTAGTAATCAATTGTCGGTTTATAACAAGGACCAATCTGAGAAGTTGGTTTATGTATGGATTTTTTTGTCCAGGCAGATCTTGAAAGAATAATTAATTGTGATTATTTGTTTCTACTGCAAACAAATTCAGCGATGTTCACAATTAATTAATGAATTCACCTTTCAAGAGCCATACCTGTGTTTATATATTATTAGAATTTGTCCATGACAGACACCAAAACTAAAAAGATATTTTCAAGGAAAAAAACTATTTCACTTCATTTTTTAAATTAGTTAATTATCTAGTGAGAACTTCCAGAAAGATACTTGTAAGCCTAATTCACAAATTAAATTGAAATTTGCAAATAACTTCTGAAGTTAATTAGATGTCATATCTTTTAAAAGGTCATTTTTACATATACGAGAACAAATGTAAGTATATTCTCTCCTGTTTGGGAAAATAATTTGGAATAAAGTAGAAATTAGATAGTGGTACCAAAAACCTCACTTTCGGGCCTCATTTAGCTCATAAGCAGTTTCTATGCACAAGAAAACATTAAACCAAACATACGGTAAGACTGTTAGTCTTTTCCTCATCTTATCCTTGGTTTATTTCTGCCTTATTTGTAAAAATTATCTTAATCATTGTACATTTGCCAAGACAAAGATACAGAATTACTGATTGTAGATATTATAATGATATTCTTAGGTAACTATTATTTGTAGGTCTATGATCACCTTAATTATAAGTTAGAAGTCTAGCTCATTTTTAGTTTCTGACCTTTCTACTTTAATCTTACATGTCTTATGAGACTGCCTACGTTCAAATCCCAACCCTACTACTTGATCTCTTTGTGCCTCAATTCCCCGCTTAAAATGGGCGTGATGAAGATAATAATACCTCACAAGGTTGTTACAAGCATTAAGTGAAATAACACATTAAAATGCTTAGAACAGTTCTAAGTACAGAGTAAGTACTCAATAAATATTAACCATTTTTAATAGTACTAATTCATAACAATATTTTTAATGAAATAGGCAGACTTGGTTTTATTATCTCTGTTTAAGTTGTAACCTTTTTTCTCTTGTTATAAGTTCTATGTCAAATATTATTAAAATAAGGTAGTTTGTTTAAATTAGCTACTCATGTCCCCAAATCAAGAAAACATAAATGAAGATAATAATACGTTGTTCAATAATTAACCTGATTTTACTCAGTTAGGCAATGCTAATTTGTGTTATACAATCTGTTTTGCTTCATTCAACAATTTATGCCCAGAAATAAAAGCTATCGTACAACAGGCATTATCTCTGTTATATTTCATAAAACATACACACACACACAATTATACTGATAGAGTCCTGTGGCCCAATGAATGTTTCTGACAATGATACCGAGTCCTCTGTGGGAAGATAAGGTTGTTCTTCAACATGCCAGCTGTACCAAGATTACTGTTTTCCCCAACCTTGCTTATTTCCCTTAAGATTACATGAGACAGTGAATACATGGGATAAGCATATAGCTGTTTCTCGACCTGCAGAATTTGCAGGTTCAGCAGACTCCTTGAACTTTAGGTTGATCTACACAACTACCTCTTCCTGCATGTCCCACAGATATATTAACTCTACTGTTAAAACTGAAGCTCATGTTCCACTTCTACCACCAAACCAGCTTCTATACTTCATTTCTGCATCTCAGCATCACCATTCATCCAGTTGCTCTAACCAAAAGCAGATTCATCCTGGACTCCTCCCTTTTCTCATCTTCAGTCACCAATTCTGTCTCCTACTTGGCTTTTATATATTTATACTCTACTTTTCAAACCTAGGCCCCAAACTATTACAGCTGTTTTACATATCTTCCTCCAGTCTAACCTCCATGTTACTGTTTCTGTGACCTTGCTACAACAGATCTGATGACCTCCATTGGATGTTGGTAAAAATATTTTCTCCAGCTGAAAATACTCTCATATCTGTTTGCTCAGATTATACCTGCTCTTCAAAGTAACTATTAGAAGAGGTAACAATTCTACCTTTTAACTCAAACATTCTTCACATTTTAGTGAATTATAAAACCATGTTTTCCATTACTATACTATTTATTTTTTTTATAAAGCTGTTTTTTAAAATTTATATTTTTTTTATTTTTGGCTGTGTTGGATCTTCGTTGCTACACACAGGCTTTCTCTAGTTGTGGTGAGCGGGGGCTACGCTTCCTTGCAGTGTGCGGGCTTCTCATTGCGATGGCTTCGCAGCATGTGGGATCTTCTTGGACCAGGGATCGACCCCATGTCCCCTGCATTGGCAGGCGGATTCTTAACCACTGCACCACCAGGGAAGTCCTATTATTTTTTTTATTAACAGTTATGCTCTTTGTCCTCGTCCCCTAATCTTGGGTTAAGTTAAAGTCATTCCTTAGTTAAAAAGACAACAAAAAAGAGGTTTTAATTGTAAAGTATCCAAGATAAAAGTGATTGAAATCTATATATCAAAAACTCACATTTTAACTGTTGGCTAAAATCTATGTTCTCTTGATATTTTTCATTCCTAGGCACAGTAGCAAAATATTTTTCATTCCTAGTCAAAATAATTCTTTTTGCTATTTGTGGATTATTGTAGAAAAAGAGGAAATGGCAGGGAAGGTAGTGTTCATGAGAAAACTGACATGACAAACTGATAGAATGAGGTAGTGAAGCTTTAAGAATTACGTCTTCGTTCACTTGGTCATGTTTCAAGTGCTTGACCAAAGAAGTTTATTTACTGACTCTACTTGAAAGACTTTCAGTATCTTTACAACCTTTCTCTCCAAGCCTTTATCAAAATTGTGAACAGATTAGAATTTCACTTTTTTTTCTTCAACAACATTGACTAAGAGACCAGAATTTGACAAAAGGTAAGATGGAATGAAAAGTCTATAAAGGAATTTATATATATATATATATATATATATATATGCATTCCTTTACTAAAAAGAATTCTTAACCTGTGTTATATACAAATCTCATACCTGCTCTCCGTGACTCCTGTATGTATGTGTGCATAAACTGAAGGCCGAATAATTCCCGTTCCTCTTCCTCATCTATGTTTTCACTGGGAGGAAGTGTTACTTCCAATTTCAGTGGGTTGTCTCGGAAGTTGACAAACCTAGCAGTTCACCAAAAAACAGTATTTTTATAGGTGCCATAGAAGTGTACATTTATTTTCCTGGAGAAAGATCAAGTGGTAATATACTAAATTACTCTTTTTTTTTTTTTAACTGAACATCTTGGTGAGATGTGATATATCCCAAGAATCTTTAAATTTCTTTCCTAGAAGAAAAAAATATTAGCTTTAGACAACTTATTTTCCAAGCTTGTAAAAGCAACCATTAGTCCATAGCATATGTTTAATGTGGTACACTTTAACTTCCAAGAGCAACCCTCATGCACCTCAAATATACAATTAATGCTATGAACTTAAATTTTCTGCATATTTTATAAAGCATGTCTTATTTATCATTGTATCGTCACCATCTAGTACAAGGCTCAGTAGTTGCTGAATAAGTAAATGAATGATTTTGTTATGAAAGTTGTGGGATTTGGTGTGAATTCTCACATCTTATGCTCACTGTCAGGAAATTAAGTTTTGGAAGTTATTTGAGGGAGTTCTGTTAGTAATTAACTTAGTAAAAAGTTATATTTACCTCTAACAATTGCCTTGTCCATTTATAGTTATTTAGGAGGAAAATAATCACTATTCTTATGGTTTTGGTTTATCGTGGATAAAACTACATTGTGGATAAAGTTTGTTAGCAGTTATAGAGATGATTTTCAGGAAAATGTCACCAACACAGGGCATTCCTTAAAGCTGATAAATCCCAGTACGGCTTTAGTTTCAAGGATTCTTTCTTGAATAATTTAGACCAGTATTATATTAATCCTATTTATAAATTATAGAATTTCAAAGTTGGAAAAGATTTTTAAATGTATTCATTTATGTGAATGAGAACTCAAATCTATTAATAACAATTTCTTTATATTACTTTGTTCTGCAGCCAGAAAGGAACATGTCAGTTCTATGTCTACAACTTTTACCTTAGATTGGTCATCTCTTCCATGCACACTGGAATATCTTTCAGTTTATTGTTGCTGAGAACAAGAGTACCCAGATTTTTCATATTGCTGATTGTTTCTGGCAAGCATGTTAATTTATTCCGTTGGAGCCATAATGTGTGTAGACTTTGCATTCTGAAGAATTAAGAGGTTTCGGTGATTAATCCCATATAATATGAAAACCCTGGTTCTTATTAACCCCAAATTTTAAAAAATGTCATCTCGTATAACATCTCCTTTAACCAGTATACCTATTGAGTTAACTGACTTCATATTACCTGATTTTAGGGAAACTATAACAAGGGAGTTAATCTCTATCTACCGTACAGCTGTCATCATGTAGTGGTAGAAATTAAATCAATGTATTCTAGAATTCTTCACTATTCTCATAGGATTTCTTGCAGAAGAACTGCTAAAATGCTACCTAATCTGAATTAGAGTCTTAAGAGGAAACTCAGAAATTATTAATATGCCCATTTAGGGCAAGGCAAGTATGCATAATGGTTAACAGCATGGACTCGGGGGCCAGGGTGCCTGGGTTCAAATCCTAACTGGCACACTTACTAACTGTGATCTTGAGCAATTTACTGTCATGTCTACATTTGTTTCCTCAATGTTTTTAAAGTGCACAGAAGTGCCTGGCATGCACTAAGCAATGTTGTTATTGCTGTGGCCTATTCCTGTCAATTTGTTGAAGTCAGATAGCCAGTTTTTCTATCCCAAACCCGTGCCCCCCCTTTTTTTGGCTGTACCACGTGGCTTGTGGGATCTTAGTCCCCTGACCAGGGATCAAACCCGACCCTCTGCAGTGAAAGTGCTGAGTCCTAACCACTGGACCACCAGGGAATTCCTCAAAACCCTTTTTTAAAATTTGGAGTACATGAATATTATTCTGTTAAAAAGTAGCATACATTATTTGGAACTAAATGGATCTATTGTGATTGATTATGCTTGGGGTCCCCTGTGTTTTGTTTATTCTTTCTTATTTATCATAGAGAGCTTCTACACATCCCTTGGTAGCAAAAAAAAGTTATTTATGTTACCTTTCTACAGTATCAGGAAGTTGTTCAAGTCTGTTGCTTCCCATATCAAGCCACTCAAGTGCAGGCATGTTCAACACAGCAGGAGGGATTGTAGTAAAGTGGTTCATACTCAAATCAAGGTGAGTAAGCTTTAACAAATTGCTGAGCTGAAGAGGAAGGCAAGGTTTTTCAAAATAAATGTCCATAACGTAAACTACTAGAACACCCACAATGGTAAAGGAGATATATCACATCAAGGATTGTCTACATGATGCTTGCACTTTATTTAGTCACAGCAGTCCACAACAAATCTGAGATAACAATAATGCTAAATAACCTCCAGATAAATGAAAAACTCATAGAAAGTTCATCTGTTCAAAGAAAACTTATCTTCCAAAATAACCAAGCTCCAGGATTTATAGCACCTGCCTGGCAGAAGGTTTTTTTTTTTCTTTCTGGGAATAAACATATGTTTTCCTTTTATCTAGTAGTTGAGATTTTCTTGGGAAAACCCAAACTTCAGAAAAATAGTTACTTTTGTTAACTCCCTATCTTTGTGCCTGATGCTTTACATAACGTTATGTCAGTCATAGAATTTACTGTTTGGTAATTCTATTTTTTAAATGAAAACATCAATAAAAAATTTATTAAGACTATATAACAACTCCAGTGTGCTCAGCTTAAGAAAACAAACATATCAATATGACTGCCCTCAATGTACTTCTCCCTTCTTCCTCTTTGAAGATAAGTCTATCCTGAATTTGGTATCTATTATTCCCATGCATTTTAAAAATGTTTTTATTACTATACATAAATATATGTTTTCTATATAGTTCTCTCTATATATTACTATTATGTGTATTTTTTCATAAACAATTTTTTATATGTTTTTGAATTTTATTTAAAGATGATGATACTGTACTTTGCCTTTTTCTCTCAATATCAGTCTATATGTATTCACATTGATGCATATAGCTCTAGTTTATTCATCAACTTTACAAGGTGAGTACCGTTTTTCCCTTTTATGGACAAAATGGTTTAGAGAGGCCTGTGACTAGAAATGATGGAGCTATGATGTGCACTCAAGTTTTCGTGGACCTAAAGCTGCAAAATTTCTAAATTTCTCTTTCCTCTGTAGTGAAAATTTCAAAATGTAAGAATTTAGTTAACTTTTACAAAAGATTCTCCATTTAGCTAGGCAAGTTCTATGTTTTATTTCTATCTCAGAGTACATTCAGATTCATTCCACAACTTTAACACCTCAAAAAATGCACAAATACAGTGTTTTATGGGTAATGCAAAACAGTTTTCCATTTAGTAGGTGATATTTCTCTAGCTTTATAATTCGTCATGAATAAAACACTTTTCAAAACTTGTCATCAGACTTTTAAAATTTTCAAATGATTCAGAATAGTGTATAAAAAGATTGTTTTTACATTAGCATAAATTTGTTTGTGTGTTACAGTGTGTGCAATTTAATGACTGAGAGCTAAGTCCCCTGTTGCAGATTTCTCAGTGGGACTAGAACCCTTTGGTTTTAAAAGCTTGAAGAAAGATATTAAAACCATTATAATCTAAGTCTTAGTTTTGCATATGTGAAAATTGAGACCTAGTTATGTAAAGTGGTGTGTTCAAGGCCACACAGCTACTTAAAGGCCACACTTGGAAATAATTCCAGGCTCAAGATCTCAGTTCACTATTTGTTCCTGTAAAACGTATTTCTTTAAGTAAAGACATTAAGGCAAAGACAGGTTAATAGACATGCCCAAATTCACATAGCTTTTTAGTGACAGAACCAAAGCTAGAAACAAAATCACAATAATTAAAAATTAGAAATAAAATGTTTATTGGCCCTCTTTTAGGTATAAAGAAATTGTTCCTGTGATCATGATTTTCATCATAATCAAGTGTATACATTTCACTAAACTGAACTATTATAAGATCAGATGGATATAGCTATAGAAATTATGTTTTACTTGCAAGAGCAACAATAATTGGTGCATGTTTACTGGTTTGGGGAGGAAAGTGATATTCTTACCAAGATAAAGGGGGAAAGGGGAATAGTCTTTTATTTAGAGTTTTATTATTTTTCTTAACTTTTATCTTGCAGAATCATTGTTTTCAAGGCAAAGCACCATGGAAATGTCCTTTGCTGATTCTAAGAGCCTTAAATATGCTTGAAAAATCATAGGAATGTCTATATCTCTATGATCAGTTTGGTCTTACCAAGAACAAGATATCATACCAAATCAAAGTTTGAGGGCTTTCCAAGCCCACTGGCTTGCTTTACTTGGTAGAGCCTAGGAAGCTAGCAAACACGTTTCCTAAACTGAAGAATTCATGTCTTTTTACTTCACCTCTATCTCAAAAGCTGATCACCTATAAAAACTAACTAATAAACAAAATAGTTTTTCTGTCACCACAGTGTCTGTGCTTTATGATAATCATGTATTCATTCAATAGGCATTAAGTAACATCTACAACCTAGGCTGTGCCTTCAATTCTGTGAATTGCAATAAGTAAGATTTTCACTCTGGCCTTCAAGGAGATCACTAATGATGTCAGTACTGTGACAATAATAGAAATAGCTTTTTATGCTAAATAAATCTTTCTCTAATTAAAAACATGCTTTATAATAATAGGAAATGGTTTTCACTAAATATTTTCTGAAATAAAATTTATAGCATTTTTCCATTAGTATTATTTTTAATGATCACGCAGTGGAAAAGTAAACCACTAGTAGAAGGAAAATAAAATCATAGGCATTTATATCATTCTGACCTCTTGTGGAAGATCACATATATCTCTGTTAACAGCAAGTTCAAGTTTCTCCAATCTGGCACAGTTACTTAGTTCCTTGGGGACAGTTTTGATTTTGTTGTAACTAAGAATCAGTTCCTGAAGTCTAGTGAGCAGTCCTGCGGAAAAATAACACACAATAAAGAGCAGAGGGATATAAAATAATGTTTCTAGTTATTAAGTATTATAGCATAACTTACTTGCCCGTTTCATATTGGCAAATTCACACTTAGGCTCTTCCCTTTTCCCACTGTGTGTCCTGTCCCTTCTTCAGATAAAGAGCTGGTGATTTATCAGTGCTATAGACAAAAATACTTTTTTCAGGGCTTCCCTGGTGGCACAGTGGTTGCGAGTCCGCCTGCCGATGCTGGGGACACGGGTTCGTGCCCCGGTCCGGGAAGATCCCACATGCCGCGGAGCGGCTGGGCCCGTGAGCCATGGCTGCTGAGCCTGCGCGTCCGGAGCCTGTGCTCCGCAACAGGAGAGACCACAGCAGTGAGAGGCCCCCGTACCGCAAAAAAATAAATAAATAATTGAAAAAAAATTTTTAACATATTTTTTTTCATTCTGTTTTATCTATACTATATCCTGACCAGTTTTCCATTTGGGGATTTTTTTTCCCTCATTTAAGGAATTTTTTCTAATTTTCTTTCTTGTCTTCAATTTGTTCCCTTCTAGGAGGAATAACCAACCAAACCAACAATATTGTTTCCAGAATCTACACAATATTATTTCCAAAGAGACTTCTCTTGCATTGAAATCTCATCTTGAATCACCTCAGTAAATCCAGAAGCTTGAATCCCCTGGAAGCTTCAGTTTAGACTAGATGTTTAAAAAATTTTAAGATTCAGGACTATATAAAGATGAGATCTTTATTCCATGTATCAAAAAAAAAAATTCTCAGAAACACAGGAATAAAGGCAATTTTCCTTACCAATTCCACGAGGTATGTCTGAAATTGTGTTTCGAGATAAATCTAACACAATAAGGTTCTGGAATCTTCCGATGAATTCAGGAATTTTCACTAAACCAGTTCTATGAAGTTGCCATTCCTGTAGCTGATTTAGTTTTAGTAGAGAAGAAGGGAGGGTCTAAACTCAAGTAAAAAAAATGAAAGAGTTACTATATTACTTAAATTATTTTAGTATCATGCCATACAGAAATATGACTGTAGAGATACTATTTGATTTGTAAAAGAAATTAGGAATATTTTTTCTTTAATGGGTTATATTTCCAAATACTTTGTGCTACTTCTCAGTTTTAAGAACTTTCCTTTTTAGGTGGGTGCTAAACCTTCAAACCCCAATCATAATAACATAAACAGAAATAACATATTTCAATCAATATTGCACACACATAGAGCTGTGTTCTAAAGATTCTATTTTATTAGGCTTAACTAGAGTATATATGTTACTGAACATTAGAATATGGTGACTAATTGAAATTACAGATAAACAAAAAGATCATTCTAATCAGTTCAAACTTCTCTTCCCATTCTGTTTTGAAATAGTTTAGTTTTTTAAAGCAGATTTTCTTTTAATTTAAGAATTTTAAAAGTTTCAACTATTCTGAACGCTATGCCTTTTCCCTTTCAGCCAAAAGTAGCCAAAAGACAAAATATGGGAGCTAAGCCCCTAGCTAAATATACTGATATGTATGAAAATAAACACTGACTCAAGGGATAGAGGTGGCCCTTGTCAAAATTAGAGTAGGCCTAATGTAATTAAGCAACTATATGTGTGTGTGTGTGTGTGTGTGTGTGTGTGTGTGTGAGAGAGAGAGAGAGAGTGGGGGGGAAGAGAGAAAGAGGAGATAATGTGAATCTGGTTGTGGATCTAAGAAAAAAATTAATATACATTTCCATTTTGTGAAGTTTTAACTGAGCATTTGCTTTTTTTTTTTTTACTTTAAGGCCAAAGCTTTATTTAAAACAACTTCCGCTGCTTTTAGTTGAGCATTTGCTTTGAAAAAGCTACACGATTTTTGTTAAGCAGATGGTCACCTTTCTATGGAAAATGAGAAATTGCTTATTAGAAGGATTAGTGGGAGAAATATTACAAATGACTTAAATTTAGGCAGAGTTAAAGCACATTGGTTGAAGTTTTGCAATAAAAAGTTGTGAAGTTACATTAATTTTCAGTTCATGTTGCCCAAATTCATTTGGTACATTATTAGAATTCCTAACTATGCCAGACTTAAGCACATAATTTAAGAATCATTCTCTCAACTCTCCCACAAAATGCGAAATATAAAAAACAAATATTACTTCTATAAAGCTTACCTTCCATTCCTCTTTTTCTATCTTCAAAATGACCCTTCCATTTTCCCTGGTGACCTTTTCTCTTAGCTTAGTTAAGCTCACTCGTTCTTCCCAGAGTTGCACTAGCCTAGGAGACCAGGAAATCATTTTAGTTCACAGGGAATGACATAGGTAGCATTCACTTTTGTATGAAAAAGTGACCCATCAAAAACAACCATTTGATTGATAGTGTCTGGAAATCAGACAAGTATTTTTCAAGAATTATAAATATGATTAATGTGATAAATGCACTATTTTTAAGTTTTTGAAAAGTATCATAACTCTCCATAGATTTTTTTGGTAACAGCTTTATTGAGATATAATTCACATACCATAAAAATTCTTTTAAAGTATACAATTCAGTATTTTTTCATATATTCACAGAGCTGTGCAACCATCACCACTTACCTGATCCAAAACATTTTCAGCACTCAAAAAGAAACCCCATGCCCTTAGCAGTCACTCCCCATTCCTCCCTCCCCCAGCCCCTGGCAACCAGTAATCTACTTTCTATCTCTGTCTCTACTTTCTATCTCTATCTTTTCTATATTTGCCTAATCTGGACGCTTCATATAAAAGGGATTATTTAATATGTGGTCTTTTGTGTCTGGCTTCTTTCACATAGCATAGTTTTATCCAAAGTTTATGCATGCTCTAATGTGTATCAGTACTTCATTCCTTTTAATAGAAGAATAATATTCTGCCAAATTTTGTTGATCCATTCATCAGTTGGACATCTGGGTCAATTCCATTTTTTAGCTATTCTGAATAATGCTACTATGAACATTCATGTACAAATTTTCAGGTAGACATATGTTTTCTCTTGAGTTTGTATATTCATAGGAGTAGAATTGCTGGGTCGTTTCGTAACTCAATGTTTAACTTTTTTTAAACTGCCAAACTTTGTCCAAATTGATTGCATCATTTTACCTTCCCACCAGCAGTGTATGAGGGTTCTGATTGCTCCACATCTTTGCCAACATTTGTTAGTGTCCATCTTTTTTTATGTCACATTTCTTTTTTAAAAAAATTTTATTTATTCATTTATTTATTTTATATTTGGCTGCATTGTGTCTTCGTTGCTGTGAGTGGGCTTTCTCTAGTTGGGGCGAGCGGGGACTACTCTTCATTGCAGTGCGCGGGCTTCTCATTGCGGGGGCTTCTCTTGTTGTGGAGCACAGGCTCTAGGCACATGGGCTTCAGTAGTTGTAGCACGCAGGCTCAGTAACTGTGGCACACGGGCTTAGTTGCTCCGTGGCATGTGGGGTCTTCCCGGACCAGGGCTCGAACTCATGTCCTCTGCATTGGCAGGTGGATTCTTAACCACTGTGCCACCAGGGAAGCCCAGTGTCCATCTTTTTGACAATAGCTATCCTAGGGGTGTGAAGTGGTACCTCACTGTTGTTTTGACTTGCATTCATTAAATATCTAATCCATAAATATTTAATAAAAAATGTTTTAAAGACTTGCAAATGATATAGTTCAACTTCAGAGTTAAATTGTATATTACTGTATTCTATTATATCCAGGTTTAGTTTTTCAGATATAAAAATGTACAAAATTCTAGAGCACATCCTATTGATTTTTGGTTCATAGCAAACTTACATAATAATAATAATGTCAAACTTATAAAAATGACTAACAAAAGGTTGCAGAAGGTTTTTTATTTCTATACTAGAAATTGTTCATGTATGAAAAATAAAGAATAAGTTTAGAATTGAAATTTTGCACTTTTAGCCTATTAGAATGATACATAATAAAGAAATATAAGCAATCATCAAAGAAGATAGGTTTAATTAATTTGAATATTTATTTGCCAAAATTCTCTTGACATCTAAGAGTTAATAAATATTCTTAGCAATTCTGCGTATTAACTGATCTTCAGCGAGGATTTTATTTTAATGAACAGAAAACCAAATATCTCTAAAAGTATAATATTTGCTGTCTATATATGTTTGTGTTTGCAAAACATTTCTATGGAGTCTGCGTATTTTCATCCACTGCTTGTCTGAAAGTTAACTAATTTGCTAACAACTGCACTGTGGCAATGGCTATGTGTGGCCTTCTAGACTGAACAGCTAAGCTTCCAATAGGTGTGGTTAAGTGAGACAAAATGTATACTGCCATCTATTCAATTACACCACGTTTTATAAAAATAGAACTACTGTTTAAATAGAACTATTTAAACAGTAGACATAATGATTATTAATTACTTATTACTCACTGAAATATATGTATTTCAGAGCAAGATTTAATGATGGGCAATGAAGTGTGTTATTCCCTAACATTTAATTTCAATTAAAGAAATCATCAAGCACGCATTATATGCCAAATACTATGCTGGACTTTGTGGATACAAAAAGCTCTGTCCTTAATGAGTGAGGCTAACTATTATTAAACAAGTTTATTTCCATCTCTTAAATGATTCATTAATTCTTTCTGGCTCTGTATTACTATGATCTAAGTCCAGAATGTATCACTTAATTTGGTGACCATGGGCAAGACATCTCACCTCTAAGGACCATGCCGATAAAACATGGGGTTTGGATTAAATAATATCTAAGGTCTCTTCTAGCTCTAGTATTCTATAATTCCTACACTGTTTATTTTAAGCTTGATATTCTTTCAGAGTTTTGAACAGAAATTTTCTACCTCCTCTAAAACCCTTTTATTATAGTCTAAAGACTTTCTCCTATGTTGTTAAACCAACTCTTACCCAAGTGCTTGCTTTCTTCAAGGCAGCTTGGCATCCAAAGACAGAACAATTTCTGTTTAAACATAAGGCTTTTTGAGCTAAATCTTTAGCCTCTTTTAGCTGAGAGAAGAAGCATTAGATTACATTTTTACCCCTTGCCTGTTTTGTACAGAGAAAACTTGAAGCTGCTGAAATTAAATGATTCTTAACTAGACACATATAACAGGTGAAATTCAAGAGTTTAGAACCAACTCATGATTTCTGACCACAGTTTTTTAAAAAGTGGATAGGATTTATGAGTACTCTCTGTTCTCAATAGAGAACAAAGAACAGACTTGTGGTTGCCAAGGGTGGGGTGGGGTTTGGGATTAGCAGATGCAAACTAGTATATACAGGATGGATAAACAACAAGGTCCTATTGGACCTTGTTGTCCTGTGTTGTCCTGTGTCCTATTGGCACAGGGAACTATATTTAACAGCCTGTGATAAACCATAATGGAAAATAAATATATATATTAAAAATACAAAATATATATATATATATATACATATAACTGAGTCACTTTGCTGTACAGTAGAAATTAACACGACATTGTAAATCAACTATACTTCAATAAAATTTTTTTAAAAAAGAGTACTTGAGTCAAGTTTGTCATAATTGTATAATATAAACATAATATGTGTCATAAGAGTAGTTTTACATATTTCAGTCTAGGGCAATTTAAGACCTAAGGTGAATATAAGCTTACTGAGTCACATTGCTTAGGTATGAATACCTGTTCCACATTTATTAGCCGTGTGATCTTTGACAAGTTACATAGTCCTATCCTTCAGGTTTTCCATCTTTAACGTGGAGAAAATAATATCACCTATGTGTGGCAGAGGCTGCTTATCATTCCCCAGTATCTGTTACTCCTCTTCTTCCTCAGTAACAGATCCTCTAAATTTAACTGGGCACAAGACTTCATTTAGCCATCCTCCTTTGCAGCTAGGTATGGGTCATATGAAGCTTTGGCTAGTGAGATGTTAGCAGAAATAGTAATGTGTGCAACTTCCTGCTGGCTGGAATCAAGTACATTGGCCACAGTTGGTGTATCTATGTATTTGGGGCCATGAGGTGACTAAAGTGCATTTCTAAAGGAATGGAGACTACGCACAGTTGAGCAACAAGATAAAAGCCTGAATGTGTGACTCAGTGCAGTACTGTGCCAGCCCTCTTCTTTGCTGGGAGGATGCCAGTTATTTCTAAGTGTTCACACTTCCTCCAAGTTACCCAAGTATAAATCTTAATTTGTCTAAACCAATCATACAATCTCATTTCCCTGGAAGGTAATTGGATTAGGGGTGTACTCATGACCCAATTCTGGCCAATGAAGGAGAAGTTTGATGGAGACCTCAGAAAGGTTTTCTCATTCTTAAAGAAGATACAGAAATAAATAATTCCTGCTCTTCCGATAACATAATGATGCCTGGCTGTGATGCCTGGAAGTATACCAGTCATCCTGTGACACTGAGAGAAGCTAACCTGCGGACCAAACTGACACACTGATAAAAAGAAGCTGAGTCTTTAAAACTGTTGAAGCTTTGGAATTGCCTTACCTCGGGACTTCCTTATTGTTTAACCCATTTTTAGTTGAGTTTTCTGTTATTTGCTGACACAAGATCATTTTTTAAAATGAGATATAACTGACATATAACATATTAGTTCTAGATGTACAACATAATGGTTTGATATTTGTACATATTGCAAGACCATTTAATGTTTAGAAGGAGACCTAACAAATGATAACTGTAGGGGGCTACGTGGAATCTATGAGGAAAGGGGCTATCCTTGCAAGAGTAGTAGGATAATTTGGAGATATCCAATGAAGAAGGTAGGTTGGTATCAATGAGGCAGAGGAAGTGAGAGCCGAACTGTTTTAAGTATAGCCCAAATAGAGGAATCAGGTGATCCACAGGGGCCCTGGCTGGAACTCACAGCTATTTAAATAGGTGAGACTCTACCGTACCTTCTACTGCCAGTTGTTGTTTTAGATCCTAGGGAATATAATGTTGAACAAACAATCTCTGAAAAGTAGACTAAATGATACTAATCAAACTTTGATGAAAGTTGAACAGACCCCTAGGACAACTACTGTTTTCACTTACAGACACTTGTATTTTTTGTGGCCCCCATCACTTGGCCACACTTAATTGTCAGGTGCTTCCTTTAGTTATATTTTGGGTTTTCAGTAAACAGAAACCTCTATCAAATTCAATAATAGGCATTTAATAAATACTATTTTTAATAATGAGGATGTTATGAATTTTTGTTAATTCAAAATAATAACATGTTATAGCATACTTTTGTTGAAATTCCTTCTCTCGCTTCAGGTCTTCATTGTATTTCTTTATTCTTTTCTCCCAAACTTCCTTTACAGCATTGACAGCCCCAGTACAAACCACATATTCTGACATGACTTCTCCACATTGTCACAGAATCACCAACTTCATTAAATTTTGAATAGCTGAATCACAGATGCCATCTCAGAAAGGGCCTGATTGTACCAGAGGAAAAAAAAACAGTAGTGTTTCAGAATGTTTACTGAGTACCACAATGATATAATAGCTTTTGACTGAACACATTCCATGTTCCCAAAACTATTTTATGCACTTTACATGCCATATTTCACTAAATAATTCTCATAAAAATATCATGACATGGGTAGTTTTATTGTCTCTAATACACAGATGAGAAAACCGATTCCTAAAAAAGGTGGGCAATTGGTTAAGGTCTCCTCTCTAATAAGTGGCAGAGAGGGGAACTGATGGCAAGTCTACTTCCTTTGTTACTATTAATTCACAATAATGAAAAACTGCAACTAGTTTACGTGTCCAATTATAAGGAAATGTTTAATAATGGATATACAAGATAAGCAGGTATCTTGGTATATCTGCTTAATCTAGATGCTATATGTACAAGCTGGAATTCAGTTAAGTGGGATATATTGGTATTGTTTTCTCTTGTGTAAAATAAATTGCAAACAGTCATCTAGCACTGAGGATTGTGATGTGAATCTCAGAAATGAGAGGAAAATAATAATAGGGGAATGGTTATGTAAATTATGGTACATCTATTTGATGGAATGCTCTTTGTCTTACAAATAACAGTATTGATTTTTCACCAGATTATATTAGTAATTATGAAAAAATTTGACTCACAATTAATTTAACTATTTTGTTCAAAATCCAAGAAGTCAAAGATGTCCACAATTACCACATCTATTCAACATTATACTGGAATGCAGTAATGCAAGAAAATTAAATAGAAAGGTATAAAATTTGGAAAGGAAAAAATGAAATTTGCAACAGCATAGGAAAAAAGGTACTCTCATGCACTAAAGGTGACGGTATATAGTGTTATATTGTCTATGGAGAGAATTTTAGTAATATCTATCAAACTTACAGAGCCACATTCACACTCATAAGAATATATACTGTAAATATTTTCAGTTGTAAAATGACATATTACAAAGTTATTCACTACGGTGTTTTTCATAACAGCAAAAGATTGGAAACAACATAACTTTCCACCAATAAATGATAGTACATGCATATCATGGGAAATTATATAGCTCCATAAAGAAGGAAAAGCATTTTATATACTGATATACCATGATCTTCAAAATGTATGACTATGACAGTTTATTGTCCATTCTAATTAATATGGATACTTGGGTCCCAGAGATTTTTGCTATTATGAGTAATACTGTTTCTAAAATTCCTGTTCTTATCTTCTTGTTGCTCAAGTAGTATTATTCCTACTGCATATATACCCAGGACTAGAATTGCTAGATCACTGTGTATGTGACTGTTCAAATTTATAAGATAGAGCCCAATTATTTTCCAAAATGATTATGCCCATTTATACTCTTACTACAACTGTGTAAGGGTCACCACTGATGTATATCCTCACCAATACACAACTGCATAAAATGATATCTCATTGTGGTTATCATTTACGCTTTCCTGATTAATAAATGCTCCAGGCTAATAAACAAAGATTGTCCAGTTGAATAAAAGACAAAATCCTGTGTATTGTTTACAAAAGGCACACCTAAAACATAAAGATAGAAAAAAATGGAAAGTACAAAAAAGAAAAAGATCACTCCTAGGTTTATACTCAAGAGAAATGAAAATATATGTTCTCACAAAAACTTGTACATGAATGTTGATAGTAGCATTATTCTTAAGAGCCCTAAAGTGGAAAACAAATGGCTATTAACTAATGAATGGACAAACAAAATGTGGTGTATCCATACAATGGAATGTTATTCTGGCATAAAAAAGAACTGATACCTGCATAAAAAGCACTGATACATGCTACATCATGGAGAAATTTTGAGTAAAATTATGCTGATAGAAGCCAGACACAAAATACCAAAAATTGTATAATCCCATTTATATGAAATGTCCAGAATAGGCAAATCCATGAAGAAAGAAAATAGATTAGTGATAACCAGGGGCTTCGCAGAGGGGGAAATAGGAGTGATTGCTAAGGGTACGAAGTTTCTTTTTAGAATGATGAAAATCAACTTTTTGAAATAAATCAACCTATGAAAAAGCAAAGACTTATTTATGGCTAAAAACCAGAATGTAATAAATGTGGTACATCTTGAAAATATAAAAATAAAAGTACTTTTAATAGAATGTGGAAGAAGGAAATGGGGAAGTAGAGGGTAGGGGAGTCCAGAGATACTGTCTATACTTTATGGAACAAGAAATAGAGATATAAGTATTTAAGTTATAAGGCAATCAAAAGAGAAATTAAAATAGGTATATAACTCTATGGGGGTGCAAGTGAACTTAAGCATCATCTTTCATAATGAAACTCCATAGATAATGTCTAAAGCTGAGAAGACACAGCATAACTGCCTTTGGGGGAAAAAAATGTATTACGGAGATAACCACTGAAAACTAATCCTGAAATAGTTAAAATGATTACTTCATGACAAAGGAGGCAAGAACATCAATGGAGAAAAGACAGCCTCTTCAATAAGTGGTGCTAGGAAAACTGAACAGCTACATGTAAAAGAATGAAATTAGAACACTCCTTAACATCATACACAAAAATAAACTCCAAAAGGATTAAAGACTTAAATGTAAGACCAGACACTATAAAACTCTTAGAGGAAAACATAGGAAAAAACTCTTCGACATAAACCACAGCAAGATCTTTTTTGACCCACCTCCTAGAGTAACGTAAATAAAAACAAAAATAAATAAATGGGACCTAATTAAACTTAAAAGCTTTTGCACAGCAAAGGAAACCATAAACAAGACAAAAAGACAATCCTCAGAATGGGAGAAAATATTTGCAAATGAAACAACGGACAAAGGATTAATCTCCAAAATATACAAGCAGCTCATAGAGCTCAATATCAAAACAACAAACAATACAGTTAAAAAACGGGTGGAAGACCTAAATAGACATTTCATCAAGGAAGACATACAGATGGTCAAGAGGCACATGAAAAGATGCTTAACATCACTAACTATTAGAGAAATGCAAATCAAAACTACAATGAGGTATCACCTCACGCCAGTCAGAATGGCCATTATCAAAAAATCTGGAAACAATAAGTGCTGGGAAGGGTGTGGTGAAAAGGGAACCCTCCTGCACTGTTTGTGGGAATGTAAATCGATACAGCCACTATGGAGAACAGTATGGAGGTTCCTTAAAAAACTAAAAATAGAACTACCATATGACCCAGCAATCCCACTACTGGGCGTATACCCTGAGAAAACCGTAATTCAAAAAGAAACATGTACTACAATGTTCATTGCGCACTATTTACAATAGCCAGGACATGGAAGCAACCTAAGTGTCCATCGACAGATGAATGGATAAAGAAGATGTGGCACATATACACAATGGAATATTACTCAGCCATAAAAAGAAACGAAATTGAGTTATTTGTAGTGAGGTGGATGGACCTAGAGTCTGTCATAACAGAGTGAAGTAAGTCAGAAAGAGAAAAACAAATACCGTATGCTAACGCATATATATGGAATTAAAAAACAAACAAAAAAAGGTACTGATGAACCTAGGGGCAGGACAGGAATAAAGAGGCAGAACATAGAAAATGGACTTGAGGACATGGGGTGGGAGGGCAAAGCTGGGGCAAAGTGAGAGTAGCATCGACATATATACACTACTGAATGTAAAATAGTTGGCTGGTAGGAAGCAGCAGCATAGCACAGGGAGATCGGCTCTGTGCTCTGCGATGACCTAGAGGGGTAGAATAGAGCGGATGGGACGGAGGCTCAAGAGGGAGGGGATATGGGGACATGTGTATGCATATGGCTGAGTCGCTTTGTTGTGCCACAGAAACTAACACAGTATTGTTGAGCAATTATACTCCAATAAAGATCTATTTTTAAAAATGGTTACTTCTAGGGTGATAGAAATGGGGTGGATAATATTGCTTTTCATTATTAATCTCTAAATTACTGATTTCTTTAAACTAAAAGTAAGCAGTGTGTGTGTGAGAGAAAGACAGAGACAGAGAGAGGGAGTAAAATGTGTTGATATTACAGAGGGAAAAAGTTTAACATTTCAGGATGAATGTATAAGTGCCAATACGCAGAAAATGATTAGGAGGAGGTCCTTATTTTAAGCAATGCATGCAGAATTTAAACAGGAACAGATCTGCAAGATCTTTTTGCCATCAAGAAACCTTGGGATATTTATGCTAATAATCCAACCACCTGTCCAGTTACAATGTATTATCTCAGATGTAAGCAGGTTTGAAGTAGTTAATCAAATAATAAAGTTTAAAATCTCAAGTATCTACATGTAAATGTGTATTTTACTGGACATATATAACTATTCATGTCCTCGTTTGCCATTAAACTTTGGTCAGCCATCTGTTTTTCTGTAATAGCGACCAATACCCCTTTGAGGAAAACAAGTCAGTAGTGATATGTGTGTGTCTGCCTCCAGCATGGGATTGTGTTCTCTACCTTGATTACTATAACAGAAAAGCACATCCCATGGCAGTAAAGTAGGCACGGCTGTGACATGACTCGGGAGTCAGCTTTCCAGAGTCAAAAAGAAAACAAAAGAAATACAATCTCAGAAGAAATACTTCTTGACTTCTGGGGAAATCAATCTTCCTGAGGAGGACAGCTACATGAATGACTATGAACCTCCAAGAGACTTTTAAATTCAATTCCAATTTTACTTGTACATTCCAGCAAATACTGACACAGTATAAACATCAACAGCAATTTATTTGTGTCAAGAGTGGGAAAAAATGTTTTTGAAAAATACTTACCACGGTCGGTAGATGCAAATGCTGACATGCCCAAAGTCAGTGTATCAGCTAGGAGTGGATTGCTGGGAGAATTGTTTTCAGTGTGACTCCGAATGATTAAAATCCTCAGTCAGACTGTAACCAAGTGAAATGTAACGTCAGCCTAGTTCTAATTTTAGTTCATGGTCAAAGCTGAGAATAGCAAAAATCACATGGAGCTTCTGCACAAAGGATCAGCTGATAAAGTATGTGAGTGCACTCTGTACACTGCAAAACGCTGTACTGCAAGTATTATAAAGCCATCAGGCGTAACTATTTCTAAGCTCCTGAAAAATAATTCCTATTGAAAGTCCTTCCTCTTTTCATGATTTATACCTTTTGAGTATTTAATAGAATTTAATGAATCTGTTCCAAGCAAAGAAATTGAGAAATACACAGATGTATGGCATAACAAAATCCCTACCTAGTAAGCCATAGATATTTAAATATTTAAAGTTTCAACTGCTTCAGAAAAAAAGAAAAATGAAGGTGTGGAGAAATTCAGGTAACAGATGAGCCCCAAGCTCCTGCTGCTTCCAGGTTTCAGATTTAATTATCTCTTAATTCTCATCTCTTCAGACTTCAAAAATAAGAGTTAATTCCAAGTTCTTTAAAAATATATGTATTTATTTTTTGAATTGGTAATATATGAACATGGAACAAAATTCAAAAGATGATGAACCCTTCTTGCCTCCAGCCATTAAGTTCTCTTCTCTGAAGGCAACCACTATTGCCAGTTACTTCTGCGCCCTTCCAATGATGGTCTGTGAATTTACAAGCATGACTATGTCTATATTCTTTAAAAGCGCACACACACACTGGTATGCACACACACAAAAATGGTAGCATACTATATACATTGTTCTATCCCATGTTTTCTTACTCAGAATATCTTGAAAATTGTTTTATATTAGCATATGTAGAGTTACATCCTTCTTTTTAATGCCTACTTAGCATTTTGGTGTGTAGGTTGGTCATAATTTGTTTAGTCACTTGGACACTTCCAACAACCTCAGTGCTTTTAAATGCCTGATTATTCCATAGAAATTCTCTAATGCTTCTACAGTGAATAAGCTCAGAGAGTTATGGGGTTGCTCAAGATTACAGAAAGAGTAAAGAAGATCACAGAACCTAAACTCTAGTCTCCCTGTCCAGAGAGTTTGCAGCATCCCACATGTGGCTGCCTTGAATATATTCATAAGTCAACAATAAAGTTCAGGGAGGAGTTTTGTTTCCATTTAAAAGATGACTAAATTGTCCCCGTGGAAACAATTTAGGTTTATTTCTGCCTTTGGCACTGTCTACAATTAAATTTTAATTTGACAATGTTTATAGAAAACCCATAAATTTCAAAGCTTCTCTCTCCTTCTCTTATCTAGCCTCTTATTTTCCATACTCAGATCTAAGAGTCAACACTGCCAGAAGTGAGACCAGTTGAGAAGTTGTTAAAGTGACCTACACTAGAGAAATGGCAGGGAGAGTGGGGAAAAGTGAACAGATTTATGAGCTATTTATGAAGGAGATTACAGTTTTAGTGATTTGAGGACAACAGAGGATTAGAAAGAAAGAAGAGATAAGGCATGTATAGTGAATATCTGTCATTCATGGCTGCTCCAAATCTTGAGAACACCTTCTCCATAGTTTGATAACCCCCTCATTGTGAATCCCACTTTACCAAGATAGAATTAAGGGAAAAAATCCCAGTCTCCCTTGCTACTGGATTAGGGAATGTGACTGAGGTTCTGCTAATCATATACTTTGATTCAGACACAAAGAACGTAAGGACAGAGGCTGGGTGACTGGAGTCCATTTTTGCTGGTACACGTACAGCAGACAATATATTCAGGGGTCAGTTTTGGCAGAAAGAGTTTCCTGACCACAGTAGACACAGCTAGTTCTGGAGACAGCCTCAGCAGCATCCTTACTAGGCCAGCTCTGTAATGTAGCTCCAGGAGTTGTTTTGTGCACTAATATCCCTTCCTTAAACTTGCTAGGGAGAATTCTGTTATCTGCATCTGAGAAAATGACACAACAACTATTTTAACGGTTTTGTGTTGTTTCCAAAAATATTCTTACGTTGCTATTTCTTCATATACCAATTTCAGAATCACCTATTGACTTTGTACCATGAAAGATGAAAATTCTGTGGTCTTAAACCACCCATTCATTATCCTATATCTCTCCTCCTGTCCCACAATCTAGTTCTACAATTTTTTGTTAAATCAGTAGTGTTCATTATTATTATGAAAATATTATTCATAGATGAACTAAATAGTGGGTATGATTACATTCCTTTGCTTTGTAACTTCATTTTTTCTGGAGTTAAGTGTACTTTTTTTAACTTGCTTAATTTTCTGTGTACCTATTACTATATCTTTATATACTTGAATATCCCAGCTCCCACTTGTACCTTGGACAAGTTATTTAATTTCTCTGTGCCTCAGCTCTTTATTGGTAAAATATAGATAAAAATTAGGGCTTCTCATGGGCTTTTGTATTAAGTGAGTTAACATATGAAAGAGCTTGGACAATGCCTGAACATAATAAGTACTCAGTGAGGGTTTGTTATTATTTCCACCCTCCAGTAGTGAAGCCAGGAGAAGGGAGGAGCTGGGTGTGGATTTGAGTGCCATATGATCAAAAGAAGATTGGCTAAGTCTAAAGGAATTTTCTTCTGTGACTGAGATGAAATTAAAGAGAAGAAAGCTTTCCAGTGGTGGGGAGATAAATGAGCTCATCTTAAGTGGCTTCACTCTTCACACAAAGTAAGTATCTCATTTTACATTGTTGCACACATTGGTTTATCCTTTCCTGTCATTGTGTGTTTCCAGCTGCTTGGTGCCCAGGTTTGCATTGTGAGGTCCCTCAGGGATATATTTCATTGTAATCTATGGCCCTGACTGCATTCAACTGCAATGCTTGTGTTTAGAAAAAGAAAACAAATCTAGAAGAGGGCCAAGTGGGATGGCCAGGTGAGAGAGGGAATAAAGGCACATTAAAAATATAACGTCATCCAAAAGAACTCAAAGCAGGACTCGAAGAGATATTTGTACACCCCATGTTCATCACAGCAATATTCACAATACCCAAGAAGTGGAAGCAACACACGTATCCATTGACAGGTGACTGGATTAAGAAATTGTGGTGTATACCTACAACGGAATATCACGTGCTACAACATGGATGAAACTTGAGAACATTATGCTAAATGAAAAATTTTTTAAAGTCACGAAAGAACAAATTATATATCATTCTACTCACATGAAGTACCTAGAGTAGTCAAAGTCACAAAAACAGAAAGTAGAAAGGTGGTTAATAATATGAGGAAATGTTCATGATACCAGTTACAAGAAAGAAAAGGTTACAGACTTTTTGTTCTATTCAGGTATTCACTTGACTGGATGAGTCCTACCCACATGAAGGGGTGAAATCTGCTTTACTCTGTCTACCTATTCAAATGTTAATATCATCCAGAAACACCTTCACAGACATACCCAGAATAATGTTTGACAAATGTCTGGGCATCCTGTGGCCCAGCCAAGTTGACACATAAATTAGCCATCACAGTAGGCATCCCTATTGTATGCACAAAAAATCCAAGGTTTAGAGCAAGTAAGGGACTTGTCAAAGACACAGCTGGAAAATAGCTGAGCTAAATTCCAACTCAAATGGATCTGGCCCCCAAACCTTGATCACTGGGCTATTCTGCTTCCTCTTAAAAACAAGTTTATGGAAGTTACACAGAATTATATTTGTAGATAGACACAATATCAAAGCAATTTTTTAAATTACTGCTTTATTTGTCTATTGAGAGGCAGTGAATGAAGATTGGAGAACAAATGTAAAAGTAACAGGAGGCTGAGGATAGTTCATGCTACCTAGTTCTATTTCCTTTTCACCCTATTCCACCATAACCTGTGTTAGTAAATGCAGAAATTTAGAGAAAGATTGTAACGTTCTTAAACACATAACACCAAGTAAAGCAGTTATTACCTTGTTTTTTAAAAAAAATTGATTTTATGAACCTAGAGTGTCTTCTTCTACAAAGTATAATAAAACAATAGGATTAATAGTTGTTTAGTCAAACTTCTTCCCAGAAATTCTGACAAGACTACAATACTATAAGTAATTATATCGAGCATACAAGCCTCTATTTTGTGTGTGACCCATTCATTCAAATAAGAACAGGAGAAAATAATGGAACACAGGGAAAAATGGAAAATAAGAGTGTATTACCTTGGGATTTTTATTTTTATCATTAATTAATTAATTGATAAATTTTTGGCTGCGTTGGGTCTTCGTTGCGGTGCGTGGGCTTCTCATTGCAGTGGCTTCTCTTGTTGCCGAGCACAGGCTCTAGGTGTGCGGGTTTCAGTAGTTGTGGCGCCGGGTGTAGTTGCTCCACAGCATGTGGGACCTTCCT
Organism: Kogia breviceps; assembly: GCF_026419965.1. Classification (NCBI taxonomy): domain Eukaryota; kingdom Metazoa; phylum Chordata; class Mammalia; order Artiodactyla; family Physeteridae; genus Kogia; species Kogia breviceps. The sequence continues at coordinate 106,397,757 of NC_081310.1, forward strand.
GGACCAGGGCTCAAACCCGTGTCCCCTGCATTGGCAGGCGGATTCTTAATCACTGCACCACCAGGGAAGTCCCTACCTTAGGAGTTTGATCTGTAATGCTCTTTTTATGACTCTCCAGAGTCCTTTAATAAAACAAGTAAACTATTAGCAATTTGTCAGAATGCAAGGCTTTGAAACAGAAACACCATATAACTCTGGAGAACAAAGAAAAATAAATATATGAGACTTACCCTCATTTATCAGATCAATAATTTTTCAATGTTAAAAATTCTATCTGCAAAGATAGAATTTGAAGGCTCTATAATTGCACTTCAAATATTTGAAAGACAAACAAGAATACTTTAAAAACTGATTTGTTCAGTTCCAGAACTTTCTGGAACACTGATATTCTTTAATGTGGAAATGTTCCAGTAAAAAAGGTTGGGTGAATGTGTGTGCATGTGTGTGTGTGTGTGTGTGTGTGTGTGTGTGTGCGTGTGTGTATGTTTGTATACCCAAGGTCCTAAATAACAGATCACATACCTGCCCAATATTAGGGAGTTAGCTCTTCTCCATATTTTGATACTTATATTAGAAAGTTATAGCTACATACTAACTTGTTCCACTTTGTCTGACAAAACAGCTATTTCCTCCTGAGATGGTAGGAAATACCATTAGGCACCAAATGTCTTTCCCCTGGAGCTCCGGCTCTCAGATTCTAGACAGTCTCAAATGACTTCTGCCACATTACTGCACAGATTTGCAATGTTTTAATAACTTTAATAGTGAAGTTACTAAAATGGCTGAGAAGAGTATTTCATTTTAAATGTTAATTACTCCCTTTTCCCTATTACTAAATAAGTGTTTTGTAACAAAAAGTTAATGTATTTCACCAGGCATGTACTTAAAATGTACTTCTGACCTTGAGACTTTTGTGCTGGTTACCATTTTTGATAGAAACACACACACACACACACACACACACACACACACACACACACAGCATTTCCCTAAACCAATCAACGGTGTAGACACAAGAAAATATTACATGAAAACCATTTATTCTATAGCCTACCGGGGATGGACCAAAAATTAGAAGGTCATGGAAATGATTTAATCTTCATCTGTGAAAAGTATGCTGTGAATCAAGGTAACAAATATGTCATTTAGCCAATAAAATACAAGTGAACAAAACATAATTTCTTTTATGAATGAAGTGGTTGCCATATTTTCTCCCTTAATCTGTCTTTCTTAGTAAAGAATTCTCACATGAAATATAGAACCTAGGCAATAGTACTCAATATTATGCAACTTCCTTGGGCAATTTAAACCTAAAATCAGATGAACACAAAATAAAAGCCATTATAATATTGCTCTGAAAGAAAAAAAAATAGAAAAAAAGATACCCCTTCTATACCCACCAAATATTGACACAAAAATTGTACTGTCTTCCTATATGTTGAATAAGATATTTTAACCTCATAAAAAATTGAAAAGATATACTCCTACTTTTATTTTTATGCAATGCTTTTTAGTTCTATGGAAATAAAAGTTACATTAATTTTTAAACTTTCACTAGGGGCTTCCCTGGTGGCGCAGTGGTTGAGAGTCTACCTGCCGATGCAGGGGACGTGGGTTCGTGCCCCGGTCCGGGAAGATCCCACATGCCGCAGAGCGGCTGGGCCCGTGAGCCATGGCCGCTGAGCCCGTGCTCCACAACGGAAGAGGACACAACAGTGAGAGGCCCGTGTATCAAAAAAAAAAAAAAACTTTCACTAGATAATTTTATATAAATTAATTACATAATACTTTGTTTCCAGGATATTGACCCAAGTTTTGAGATATTGTATACATTTCAGAGGGCAACTACAAAAATTATTTTTTCATATGCCCACAAATAACATGCATAACCTTTAATAGCTAATAAAGATAGAAACTATGAGAATTTTTATTGTATTCAGAAAGTATTATAAACTGAAAAGAAACATCTTATGGAAATAATGCCATTTTATTGAAACTGGAACGCACTGCATTTATATATCAATATTTTTAATATTCACAAACTTATTTGGGAAACTAGAGCAGTAAATGACAGTGGTGTTTTTAAAAAATTATGCCATCTCTCTGACAATTTGTCCTGCTCTGTCCAAGCAACACTTGAACCAACGGGGCCCTTCTAATCTTGTGCCAGAAACACAGTAAAACTAAGGCCAGGTGCAATTTGTGAGCCTCTGGCTTGCAGAGTTGTTAGTCTGATGGCTTAGCCTGTGGATTCCTCTCTGTCACATTTGAATATCTAATGTTTCAAATTGTTAGTCATGTTCAGATTTCTATTCATGTCTGCAGTTTCCAATTACTTACTTAGACCTGCCATCAACTTAGTTGACTTGCCTTGGTTACTGCACTCTGAACTCTGGTTGCATTTTTCAAGGAAATTAAACTGCTAAGTTTTTCCAGATGATTGCACTCTGTACAGTCTTTATAACTTTTTTCTTTTTACTTTCCTTTTCACCATATTTTTAGAATGATCTACCACATACTTAGAAGCTTCTTGCAGCAAACTGGAAGTTAAACAGTCTACTGCAAGTTTAACCCCGTCTGTATGGCTTCCCTGGGAAGGCGGGTGGGTGGGGGCAGTGTGCTGCCCGCAAGAGGAGGCTGCCGCCTGCTCAGCTGAGAAGGTGAGGCCACCTTTAACCGTCCTGACTTCCCCCTGTGTCTAACCTAAATTCGTGATCTCCCACCTGTTCTCATTTCTTCTGTCCTCTTAGTAAGACCCACAACAGCTGTTCCCCATGCTGGGCGTTGGAACATTCCACATGGTACTCAGTAAGAGCCTGATATATATGGCTTCTTCCTAACAGAACTGCCATTTTTCTTGTCATGCTTCGGTTGTTTTCGTGGCTCTGCTCAGTTTTAGCAAGCTGGCCTAGAGTTCCCTCACAGGGCTCTGACTCACATATGAATTAGCTTGTGGTCAGAGCCCTTCTACTTAGTACCGGGACTGCCTCCTAATGAATTTATTTCCTTTTAATTCTAAGCTTGCAAACAGCAAGGATTCATGATACCTTCAGTGTTTGTCTAAATGCGAATGCCTTCTGTCACATTGAAAAGCCTGTGGTTATTTTGATGCGGTAACAATGGTAACATGACCCATCTGTGGTTTGGCATAAATAGTTCAGAGTTGACCTGGTCTGTCTGATGAGATGTCACTGAAATGTGTGGTGACCTTGAGTTGCTAAAGAGTGAAAATGAGCTTAGGAGAGAGGTGGATCCAGAGAGAACTATTTAGGAAACATTTGGGAGAGAGATGTGACCAGACCTTTTGCCAAGCGCAAAGGTGAGTAGTAGGGTAGGAAGCCAAACTGCAAGGAGTTCAAGACCACCCATTCAATTCTAATTGAACTCAAGTTAGGCAAAGGCAGGAAGGAGCAGGATGGGAAGCTCTTCCATGCAGTGGCAGGCAGAGGTAACAATGTGAAAAAGGAGTGTTTTGAGTCTTCTTTTAGGCAGAGGGAAATTAGCCATTAAAGAGGTAGGGAGGTTTTTTTGTTCGTTGGTTTTTGTTTTTGTTTTGGTGGTGGGGGGGGGATTATTTTAAAAATAAGAACAGTTTTCTCTATATGTTTATTTTATTAGTTAGGGCAGTACTGTCCAGCAGAATTTTCTGTGATGATGGATATATCCTATATCTGCAATGTCCAATATGGTAGCCACTAGCCACACGTGGCTATTTAAATTTAAATTTATTAAAATTAAAATCAGTTTCTCAGCTACACAAGCCACATTTCAAGTGTGTAATAGCTACAATAATTAAAACTTAAATTTAAATAGTCACATTCGGCTACTAGGTATTGCACTGGACAGCTTAGAGTTAGGGTATTATTTTGAGATTAGTCTCCAAATAGTGTCTTAAAACAATAAAAGTTTATTTTTCACCTGCATTACATTCAAACCAATCAGTGCTAGGATATGGGGGATGGGGGCTTTGCTGGTGACCCCACTGTGTGTAGCTGCCACCTTCAACATGCAGGCTTCTCAGCAGTGGAGAGAAAGGAGAGAGAGTGTGGAGGAGTTCTTGGGAGGTTTACTGGGCCACATCTGGAAATGGCCTACATCACCTCTACCCATATTCTAATGGCTAGAAATAAATCACACGGCCCTACCTAACTGCAGGCTAAGCTGTATATATTTAACTGTGTGCCCAGAAGGAAAAGTTAATGGCTCTATGGACATTCAACATTAAACTTCCACATTTATCAACAATAAGTTTTTTTAAATTTAGAGTGTTCTGAGTCTCTAATGGCTTCGCTATGAAGAACTGGAAATTAATCTTAACTAGTGTGCCAAGGGAATTTTAACTAGCTTAATTGAGGAACGATTGGGAGGGCAGAGGATCAAAAGGGAGCGTGGCCAGGCTGCCCCTGCCCACTTGAGCCCCTGGGAGCCTGTTGAGATCCCAGGCCTGTTCCTCTGCCCACTAGGCCCCCTCCAGTGGCACGGGTCCTGAGGGAGTGGGAGGGAGGGAAGGGGGAGCAAAAGTAAAGGCCGGACCTCCAGGACCGGCACCCCTGAGGGGTGGCTGGGGGAGGGGAGGAGTTCCTACACCCAGCGGGACCCACCCACGGTTAGGGGTCCAGCAGGGACGGGGGAGACCCTGGGGGAGACAGTGGGGGAGGGGCACGAAGGAACGGAAGGGTTTCCCCATCCACTTAGGCACCAGGGAGCCTGTTGGACTCCTCTGGACCTAATCCTCTGCCCTCGGAGTCTCCCTCCTGCGGTGCAGAGCCCAAGCCCCGCTCCTACACCCCCACCCAGGGCCCTACCTCTGTAATCGGAGACCCCCTCTGAGACCCCCTCCAACACACTGGGCCTAAACCCCACCCACACACCCTCACTCAGGGCCCTACCTGCAAACTCCAGAACTCCACACTCCACAGGCCCCCCTTTCCATGCTGTGCCTCTCCCCTAATGTGCAGGTCCTAAGCAGAGGCCCTGCCACATGCTTGAATGTCACCCAGCCTAGGCTCCGCACCCAGGACCTTTCCCTGCTGCGTGGGTCCTGAGCCTAGGCCCTGCCCCATGCTCAAACATCACACCCCCACCATCCTAGGTCCCACCCCACCCTAAACCGAGGCCCTACCTAAGTTCTACCCCCGCCTAAACTCTGCCCCCATAGCCAAGGCTTCTTCTTTTTTCTGCTGTGGTTTTATTTTACCTTGTTGCAGTTGTTTCAACTATAGTTTTATTTTTCCTAATATATTTTTAATCTTTTTAATTTTATTTTGTTTTTTATTCTTTGATATCATACTGTTCCTTTTTTTCTTTTTTTCTTCCTTTCTTTTCTTTTTTTTTTACCATGCCACAAAGCTTGCGGGATCTTGGTTCCCAGGCCAGAGGTCGGGCCCGAGCTCCTGTGGTGGGAGCTCTGAGTCCAAACTGCTGGACTAACAGACAACCTCAGACCCCAGGGAATATCAATCAGAGTGAGGCCTCTGGGAGGTCCTCATCTCAGCACAAAGACCCAGCTCTACCCAACTGCCTGCAAACTCCAGTGCTGGACATCTCAGGCCAAACAACAAGTAAAACAGGAATACAGCACCACCCATCAAAAAAAAAAAAGAAATGACAAAAAATTTTTTATGGACGAAGGAGCAAGGTAAAAACCTACAAGACCCGGTGAATGAAGATGAAATGGGCAACCCGCCTGAAAAAGAATTCAGAGAAATGATAGTAAAGATGATCCTTAGTCTTGGAGGGACAATGGAGAAAATACAAGAAACATTTAACAAGGATCTAGAGGAACTGAGAAGCAAACAAACTGATGAACAACACAATTACTGAAATTAAAAATTCTGTAGAGGGAATCAATGACAGAATTGCTGAGGCAGAAGAATGGATGAGTGAGCTGGAGGATAAAATGGTGGAAATAACTGCCAGGGAGCAGAATAAAGAAGGAAGAGTGAAAAGGGTTGAGGACAGTCTCTGAGACCTCTGGGACAACAATAAATGCACCAACATTAGAATTATAGGGGTCCCAGAGGAAGAAGGGAGGAAGAAAGGGTCTGAGAAAATATTTGAAGAGACTGTAGTCGAAAACTTCCCTAACATGAGAAAGGAGGTAGTTGGTCAAGTCCAGGAAGCGCAGAGAATACCATACAGGATAAACCCAGGGAGAAACATGTGAGACACATATTTATCAAACTATCAAAAATTAAATACAGGGCTTCCCTGGTGGCGCAGTGGTTGAGAATCCGCCTGCCGATGCAGGGGACACGGGTTCGTGCCCCGGTCCGGGAAGATCCCACATGCCGCGGAGCGACTGGGCCCGTGAGCCATGGCCGCTGAGCCTGCGCGTCCGGAGCCTGTGCTCCGCAACGGGAGAGGCCACGACAGTGAGAGGCCCGTGTACCACAAAAAAAAAAAAAAAAAAAAAAAAATTAAATACAAAGAAAGAATATTGAAAGCAGCAATGGAAGGGCACCAGGTAACGTTCACGGGAATCCCTATAAGTTTAAAAGCTGATTTTTCAGCAGAAACTCTGCAGGCCAGAAGTGAATGACAGGTCATATTTAAAGTGTTGGAGGGGGGAGAAACCTACAACCAGGATTGCTCTACCCAGCAAGGATCTCATTCAAATTCAATGGAGAAATTAAAACATTTACAGATAAGCAACAGTTAAGAGGGTTCAGCACCACCAAACCAGCTTTACAAAAATGCTGGGGGAGCTTCTCTAGGCAGGAAACACAAGAGAAGGAAAAGACCTACAATAACAAACCCAAAACAATTAAGAAAATGGTAATAGGAACATACATATCAATGATTACCTTAAATGTGGAAAGATTAGATGCTCCACCAAGGGACACAGACTGGCTGGGTGGATGCAGAAATAAGACCCATACATACGCTGTCTACAAGAGACCCACTTCAGACCTGGGGACACATTCCGACTGAGAGTGAGGGGATGGAAAAAGATGTTCCATGAAAATGGAAATCAAAAGAAAGCTGGAGTAACAATTCTCATATCAGACAGAATAGACTTTAAAATAGGGACTGTTACAAGAGACAAGGAAGGACACTATATAGTGATTGGAGGATCAATCCAAGAAGAAGATATAACAATTGTAGATATTTGTTCACTCAACATAGTAGCACCTCAATGCATGGGGTGGATGCTAACAGCCATAGAAGGGGAAATTGACAGTAACACAATCATAGTAGGGGACTTTCACCAATATACAAATCAACCAAAATGAAAATAAATAAACACAAGCTTCAAATGACACATTAAACAAGATGGACTTATATTGTTTGGACTGATATTTATAGGACATTCCATCCCAAAACAGCAGAATACACTTTTCAAGTGCTCATGGAATATTTTCCAGGATAGACCATATCTTGGGTCACAAATCAAGCCTTGGTAAATTTAAGAAAATTGAAATCGTATCAAGTATCTTTTCCAGCCACAACGCTGAGACTAGATATCAATTACAGGGAAAAAACTGTAAAAGATACAAACGCATGGAGGCTAAACAATATGCAACTAAATAACCGAGAGATCACTGAAGAAATCAAAGAGGAAATCAAAAACTACCTAGAAACAAATAACAATAAAAACATGATGATCCAAAACCGGTGGGATGCAGCAAAAGCAGTTCTAAGAGGGAAGTTTATAGCCATACAACTTACCTCAAGAAACAAGAAAAATCTCAAATAAACAACCTAACCTTACACCTAAAGCAATTAGAGAAAGAAGAAGAACAACAACAACAAAAAAAACCCAAAGTCAGAAGAAGGAAAGAAATAATAAAGATCAGATCAGAAATAAATGAAAAAGAAATGAAAGAAACAATAGCAAAGATCAATACAACTAAAAGCTGATTCTTTGAGAAGATAAACAAAATTGATAAACCATTAGCCAGACCCATCAAGAAAAAAAGGGAAAAGACTCAAATCAGCAGAATTAGAAGTGAAACAGAAGTAACAACTGACACTGCAGAATTACAAAGGATCATGAGAGATCACTACAAGCAACTATATGCCAATAAACTGGACAACCTGGAAGAAATGGACATATTCTTAGAAAAGCACAACCTTTCGAGACTGAACTAGGAAGAAATAGAAAATATGAACAGACCAATCACAAGCACTGAAATTGACACTGTGATTAAAAATCTTCCAACAAACAAAAGCTCAGGACCAGATGGCTTCACAAGCGAATTCTATCAAACATTTAGAGAAGAGCTAACACATATCCTTCTCAAACTCTTCCAAAATATAGCAGAGGGAGGAACACTCCCAAACTCATTCTATGAGGCTACCATCACCCAGATACCAAAACAGACAAAGATGTCAGAAAAAAAGAAAGCTACAGCCAATGTCTCTGATGAACACAGATGCAAAAATCCTCAACAAAATACTAGCAAACAGATTCCAATAGCACATTAAAAGGATCATACACCATGATCAAGTGGGGTTTATCCCAGGAATGCAAGGATTCTTCAATATATGCAAATCAATGTGATAAACCATATTAACAAACTGAAGGAGAAAAACCATATGATCATCTCAATAGATGCAGGAAATGCTTTCAACAAAATTCAACACTCATTTATGATAAAAACTTTCTGGAAAGCAGGCATAGAGAGAACTTACCTCAACATAATAAAGGCCACATATGACAAACCCACAGCCAACATTGTCCCCTGAGTAGATTTCCCAGGGTTGGATGCCCTGGGAGACCCATTCACGGAAATTCTGTGGATGCCAAGTTAGGTTTCTGATGGTTACCAAGGACATATAAATTATAAGTTTTCATCGACCAGAGGAACTAGAATTCAGTTTTGGCAAGGCTGGGATGCAAAAAGGCGGAACTAGGAATTGGGATGAAGACAACTGACTTGGTGCTGTCTGTGTCTCTCTGGAAAAACAGAGAAAAATCAAGACTGAACTTAAGATTCCCTCTCTCTTTTTGTTTTTGGCTGTGTTGGGTCTTCGTTGCTGTGTACGGGCCTTCTCTAGTTGTGGCAAGCGGGGGCTGCTCTTTGTTGTTGTACACAGGCTTCTCATTGTGGTGGCGTCTCTTGTTGTGAAGCACGGGCTCTAGGCGCGCAGGCTTAGTTGCTCCGCGGCATGTGGGATCTTCCCGGACCAGGGATCGAACCCATGTCCCCTGCATTGGCAGGCAGATTCTTAACCACTGCACCACCAGGGAAGCCCTGAGATGCTTAATTTAAAATGTTGAGTTCCCTGGTGGCTCAGTGGTTAAGAATCCGCCTGCCAATGCAGGGGACACGGGTTCGATTCCTGGTCCGGGAAGATCCCACATGCCGCGGAGCAACTAAGCCCGCATGCCACAACTACTGAGCCTGCGCTCCAGAGCCTGCAAGCCACAACTACTGAAGCCCACACTCCTAGAGCCTGTGCTCTGCCACAAGAGAAGCCACCGCAATGAGAAGCCCAAGCACCGCAACGAAGAGTAGCCCCTGTTCTCCACAACCAGAGAAAGCCCGTGCACAGCAAAGAAGACCCAACACAGCCAAAAAATAAAAAAACAAGGAACCCCCCAAAAAACCCAACTTCATAGGGCATTAAAAAAAAAAATACATAAAAGGATGTGTGGGACCATGTTACAATAAAACTTTATTTATAAAAAAATTATGGGGGCTTCCCTGGTGGCGCAGTGTTTGGGAGTCCGCCTGCCGATGCAGGGGACACGGGTTCGTGCCCCGGTCCAGGAAGATCCCACATGGCTGTGGAGCTGCTGGGCCCGTGAGCCATGGCTGCTGAGCCTGTGCGTCCGGAGCCTGTGCTCCGCAATGGGAGAGGCCCCAACAGTGAGAGACCCGCGTATCGCAAAAAAAAAAAAAAAAAAAAAAAAAATTATGTAAAGGTAGCTATAAACGACAACACAACAATGATAGTTATACTGTTCAAATGTGGTGAATATGACTATGGACACAGTTGCTTTCTGAAATTCTTTCTGAAAGTGGCAGGGCATAAATCAATAAATCAGTAAGTCAATAAATTAAGTAGTCTCTACTTTTTTGGCATAGTAAATGCACCTGTAATGTGGGTATTGTTTTCCCATATAAATAACATTGGAGAATTTGGCTGTGTTATTTCCTGCTTGGCCTCAGATAAATCATTGCTTTGCTTAATCACACGGTGTAGTGGCACATATGAATCATTTGTAGTAAACATTTTAAAAAGCAAAATAATGATCCAAGTTCTATAAAATCTAAAATGAGCTTGAAAGCACTAAACATTCTGATTAACTGAGGAATTACAATGAACTATGAAATATACACAACACATAGAAAATATAACTGTCTTTTGTCCAAAATTTAAAACAAATGTCTTACCAATTATAAGGAGGTTTGAACAGATTCCTTTTCCTCTAGATACTTTTCCTTGTAGCAAGCATAGCGATTCAGAGTCATTCCATAGATACAAGAGCGGCCTCATGGCCATGGTTGCTTCACATTATACTTTTCTGGGTCATTGGCAATGCTTCAATGCTACATGAGGACTTCATAAAAAAACATAATCAGATCCAGGGCATAGATTTCTTAAGTCAACCAGTACATACTGAGTACTAGGCAATTGAGCTGGGGCTACAGAGAGGGTTCACAGGCCAGCAGTGAAGACATACTCATCCAGCTACATCACTGCATGAGTCCTGTTGGAGGTGTAGACAAAGCAAGAGAGAGAGAGAGAGGAAAAATAAATATTGATTCAAATGTAGGGAGGCGCAGTCAGAGGAGGTCTAAAAAAAGGAAGTGACTTTTGTTCTGGATTTTCTTCTGGTGGAGACCAGAGTGGAGAAACAAGCCCAGCAAAGGCATGGAAACATGAAATACACTGCATGTTGTTTTCAGGGAATGGGGACTAATTCATTGTGATGGGAGCTTAGGACAATAAAGAGCATAAGAGGATCTTCTAAAACGCAAATTCTGTGCTTACCTCTTTCTAGTTTTTGAGTGCTTGTACCTAGGGAAGATAAGGCACTGTCTGTAAGGACTGAGACCCCAATCTTTCCTCTGGAAGCCTCAGGATTTTCCTTTGATCATCTCTCGAAGCACGTGATGTGGTCCTCATGCTTTGCTACAGGCCACCAGGAACAAGTGGGAAGTCACTGCAGGCAGCTTCAGGTTTCATTCTCATTCCTAAAGGAAGCATCCTGTACTCTGAGAACCCCCGATGGCCAGCTCTTCTACAGTTTGGTTCTGGTGTGTAAAGGCTGGCTCAGTGAGAGAACAGGAGGATGTTGGTAGATCCTGTTCTGAAGTGAACTGACATCATGCTTCTCTCATAAACTGCTGCTGCAGAGAATTCATAACACCAAAACTCCTTCCTTTTGGTGCCTGGAGAACACGGGGCTTTCAGGGAGCATTTCAAACTGCTAAGACCCCTAAAACAAACAAAAACACTCTTTCTTTTAGCTCAAAAGTACCAGTTCCTCAAACAGCATAAAATCATGGACAATCCTGGCATTTAGAACATGAAGTGAGGTATAGTAGTTTAGCTTTTTATACTTCTTTAGAGTATGTTAATCCACATGCATCTAAGTACATGTTTCCTCAAATGGGGCCAATCATTGCACCTACCTCAGTGTTTCTGGAGAGACAAAACGAATTAATATATGTAAAGCATTAGCGGTGCCTGACACTATTATAATTATTGTCTCAAATTTTACTCATTTTTCCCTCTCTACCACTATTTCATGAGCATAGAGGCTAGCTGACTCATTATGGTAGTTTAATTAGAAGCTCTTTTATGTGCACTCTGAAAATATTATGCTCAGATGGTACAGCCATTGCATATTGCTCCCTAAATATCTGGGCTCATGTAGGTCCCCTATGTTGCTTGCCTCATGAAAAGCAACACCCAAACCGTAACCTGAAGAGCTTGAATGGCCTGTGTCTGTGTAACCTAAGGACAGAGTCTATCTTATTATTAGGTGTATGGTTTGTGAGGCAGGATCGATGAGGCAGGCCTAGTGTGTAAAGGAGACACAATGATCTAACCTCAGTGAGAAAAGACAGTTTATAGGGAAGGAGCAAAACCACCATTAAGAACTGACTGGATATGGGAACATATGTATATGTATAACTGATTCACTTTGTTGTAAAGGAGAAACTAACACACTATTGTAAAACAGTTATACTCAAATAAAGATGTTAAAAAAAAAAAAAAAAACTTTGTAGGAAGAAAAAAAAAGAACTGACTGGAGATACAATTCAACTCTAGAAGCACTGCTCTCCTCCATGTTACTGGCACAGACCCACTTCTGGTGAAGGCTTTAATCACCAGCCAGAGTTCTCACTGTGAGGTCAGAAACTTCATCTATCTTCTTCATCTTTATCCACAGTGTATATCCCAGCGCCTGGAATTGAATACATATATTCAGTAATAAATATGTGCAGAATGAACTAATTAATCAATTACAGGGTGAATGTTAAATAAGTCTGAAGACTTCAAGGAAAGGTTTGTACTTCGGGGCTGCAGGGTAGTGCTGAGTGAGTTCCATCATCTTTCTCAAACCGTAGTTTACTTAGAAGTCAGCAAAGAAATCCATCAAGTGATCTTTGGGATCCACTATGGAAAGCCACGGGAAATGCCGAAACAGGCCTGTGGGCTTTCTTTTCCCTACATAACCACTTCTTGGAATGTTTCAAGATTTGGTACATTTTGATCTCTAAAATGGAAATTAATACCACTCTGGCTTCTGTCCTTCAAACTTCCCTCCCTATTGTGCTTCCTTTTCAAAATCAGAGGAATGCCCTATATAATGAATGGAACCTTGATTTTCTGGTTGGGTGCTCCCAACAATAATTTGGGACCAATAACTTTGGCTTCTCCTCCTTGGACATATAGTACCTTCCAACCTCCAGACATACTAGTGAAGGACTTGAATTTTCTGGCTTCTTCCCTTTAATTTCAACCTTTAGGAATACGGCTAAGGCCTTGTTCTAAACAACTCCCGCCCTATGATGTGTGGAGCCCTGTGGATCAGCACTGCTACTAGGGCTGTGCTCCTGGCCCCCTCATCCCTCCCAGTGGATCCTCTTATATTAAAGGTCCAACACACAATGGAAAGCAAATCCTTTGCTGAATTCTCAAAGGATGAGACAAAAGAGAAGTTGGTAATGGCAGGGGTTTGGGATAGAACAGATAGCTCAAGGGTTTATTCTGAGCCAATGATGTTGGACTTTTAGGGGAACACATTACATACTTATTTCAAAGCTCTTGTTCTCCTAGTTTTCACATTTCTTAAGTGAAGGGGAAATTTTTACTGATCATGTCCTTCTTCACTTAAAATTCTGTAATTGCCATCAACAGGGAATTGGTTAAATTATGGTACATCCTCTCCTGATCTTCCCAGACAGGATCAGTAACTTCTATTAGATGCTCTCATAGCACCCTGTTTTCTCCTACTTAGAAGTTAACTATATTCTTATTTTTATGATTATTAAATATCTGTCTCTCTCCCTAGACTGTAAGCCCAATGAAGGCAGGAACCATGAGGATGGGCATTGTGTACCCACTGCTTAGCACCACACTTAGTATATGTTAAACATCTAAATGTTAAACATCTAAATGTTTAACATTTAGATGTGTGATAAATGCAAACAATAGAATATTATGCAGCCATTTAAAAGTATCATAATGTGGAACTGTTTATTGACTCATAGTGTTAAATTTTAAAAATCAAACTATAAAATAGTAGATACAGCACAACCTTATTTTCATAAAAAGAATAGCTATGTATACAGATACCTTGATCAAAATGTTAATAGTGGTAGGATTATGGTTGATTTTATTTTCTTTGCAACTCTTCATATTATCTGAATTTTAAAAATAACATTCATTAGATCCATTATTTTCTGAATTATACATCATTTCCATTTTGAAAAAAATCAAGTAGACATTAAAACAACTTTTTCTGTCACAAAACTTCACTTGAACATACAGTATTCAATTAGACAATATTAGAAACAACCTGAATTTCTGATTCAAGTGGGCCTCTAACAAAATGATCATGAGGATACCTTTATATCTGTGCAAAATTTATTATTTTATTTTAATATCCATAATTACCCATTAGTCTTCTCTCTCCCCTTATTCATATTCTTTCTCAGGATATGAAGAATAGAATAGACCCTGACTTCTTAATCTATCCTATTTTTTTAGCTGAAGACCAAGAAAGTAAAAAAAAAAAAAAGTTAAAAGGCAATGGACTTCTGAATGTAACACAATGTCAGTGGTTGCTACATTTAAAGTACCTTCCTTACATTGAAGTAAGGTTGTAAAGGTGAAGTTTTTCTCAATAAAACACTAAACCATTACCAAATTCTAAAAGTATATCCACTTTAAACAAATACTTTTAATGGCCTTACTGGCTATAAAAGTATAATTGGGCATTTTTAAGATTAGCTTATAATTTCCCTTTTAAAAGATATTAATTTATACAAATAAGACACTTACAGATGATAATCTCTACAGAGCAACACACTCCAGGATATCTTAAAAGGTAAATACAATTGCACTTATTTTGTACAATAATTTGCATTCTTGTGGGGAAATAGAAAATACTTTTGCATATAAATTCCTTTTCCCAACTAAGTATAATTGAAAAGTTTCATTAAGAATTAGTTTAGAGACTTCACTGGTGGTCCAGTGGTAAAGAATCTGCCTTACAATGCAGGGGATGTGGGTTCGATTTCTGGTCAGGGAACTAAGATTCCACATGCCCAGGGCAGCTAAGCCTGTGCGCCACAACTACTGAGCTCGCGTACCTCAGCTAGAGCCCGTGCGCCGCAAACTACAGAGCCCACACGCCCTGGTGCCCGCACGCCACAACTAGAGAGAGAAAACCCACACGCCACAACTAGAGAGAAGCCCACACGCCACAGTGAAGATCCCATGCCTCAACGAAAGATCCCGCATGCCTCAACGAATATCCCACATGCCGCAACTAAGACCCGATGCAGCCAAAAATAATAAATAAAATAAATTTATATTAAAAAAAAGTTAGTTTAAAATAAAAAAAAGAAAGAAAAAAATAGGGCAAATACTGTATATGGTGGCCTGTCTTTCAGCAATATTCATTTTGTTGTTCCTGCCAGTTTCAATCCATTGACACAAAGACCTCAGCACTATATTAAGAAGGCGTACTATGACCTATAAAATGTGACAGCCCAGGAGAACTATTATACCATTATTCATTTCCAGTAAAAACTCTAACAGAATAGTGATACATATTGTGTCTCAGAACTGTAATCATACATTACAAATCATTTACAATACAAACGGCAATGAGGAACGTGTGCTGCACAGCTGGGCTCTGCATTTTCTTTCGAAGCTCAGAAAGTTCAAGGATGTCTTATCAATCTTCATTTCAGATCTAGTAGCATAAAAGCTGGGTTTTCTAAGTAGGATTTCCACAAATTGGAGAAGCGTGACATTGTGGCACCATCAATAATTCTGTGATCAGCTGACCAGCTCACATTCATTATCTGGGCCTTATATACTTCCCCTTTCTCATTAAATCGGGGAAGGGCCTACAAATAAGGAAAAGGACAGAGTCAGCCTTCACTTGCTCAAAGCAAGCTCTAGTAAAAACAATGGTGAAAGATTAGGCAAATCTCCCTCCCTATAATAGAGAAGAAATGGGCATCCCAAATGACTTTTGATAATGCTAACTACTACTCTTCCCATCTTTGAGTGTGTGCTTCAAGCTTTCAGAGTTTCTCCAAGGTATTTCCTGTCGCCTGTATAATTTCCATATGTACAGTAAACTTCATTTCAGATTTCAATTATTTAACAGCTATTTATTGAGCATCTACCATGTACCAGGTACTCTTCTAGACTCTGGGGATAAAGCAATGAACAAAACAAATAACAATCCTTGCCCTCTTGGAGCTAAAATTTTAATGGGGAGAGACAGACGATTAAGATAAATAAGTAAAATATATATAGTGTGTTAGATAGTGAAAAGTGCAAATGAAAAAATAAAGCACTTTGGAATGCAGATAGAGATATACGCAGGAGGTGGAAATAGGGGAGAGGTTGCATTTTTTTTTTTTTAACAGGTGGGCAGGGAAAGCCTCACCAAGAAGGTGTCCTCACTGAAGGCAGTGAGGAAGGCAGTGAGGAAGCAAGCCATATGAACACCTGGAGAAAGACGGGGGGTGGGGGGAGTGGGGGGTGGGAAGCATGGCTGGAGTGTTGGAGGACCAGCAAAGTTGGCAGGGAGGCTGCAGTGGAGGGGCCGGGGTGAGAGGTGGGAGATGAGGTCACGGAAAGAGCAGGCTGAAGGGGGCCATGTTGCTAAGACAACAGTTATGCCTCCCAGTCTGCCTCTGACTTTTCCAAAAACAGATTTAAAAAAAAGCTAATTCATTGCAGATTATTTTCAAAAAATATATATATCAAAAATGAATATATATCAAAAATATATTATCTTTTTATAATGATATAAAAAGGTATACAAAATGCAAGATCCACCTCTTATTGTTAGGTTCGGTAGACCTAAAATCACTCTGTCAAAGGGCAACGAAGGTTTCTGAGCCCTACTCTCCCCTTCTGTAGTTCTCCCCTCAGAGCCCGGATACAACAGTCACAGTCTGATGTGGGTCCCAGTCACACTGAGTGGCACCAGTGTAGAGCCATGGTAGGTCACTGCAGCTAGTTTGCCTTTGATTTGGAATGAGGTGAGAAGCTATTGGAGGTTTCTGAACAGAATGGCCAGTCACTGAAAGGAGAAGACTTCAGGAGGAGCAGGTGAGAGGGTGTGGTAGTGAGGGAAGGAGCAGGAAATTGGAGATGCCTAGTTAGACTTCTGAGTAGGAAATAAGAGTTTGGAGTTCAAAGGAGAGGTCTAGTCTGGTCTGGCGATATAAACTTGGGAGCCATCAGCATATAAATGGTATTTAAAGCCGTGATACTGGATCAGATAAAGAAAAGGGCCAGAATTGAGCCCTGGGGTCCTCCATTGTTTAGCGATTAGGAGATGAGGAGGTACAGGCAAAGGAGACTCAGAGGGAACAGGCACTAGGTAGGGGGGAAGCAGACTAGTGAGTCGCAGCGAAGAAGGTTTTCCAAAGGGGGGGGGGTATTGATCAACTCAAGCGCAGCTAATAGGTCAAGAAAGATAAGGACTGAGAATTGAGGAATGTGGAGGTTTTAGTGACTTAAGACTATTTAGTGACAGTTTAAAATTTACAGTGAAAACAAAAGATAGCAAAGGAGAGATGACCCAAAGGGAGAGAGGAATGAAATATTGTCCCTACCCAACAAAGATTAACTACATTAAGTCACTATGCAGATTTATACTTTAAGAACTATGCTTCATAACCTGAAAAAACCACGAGTAAGATGATTCTGAAAAAATGCATCTCACACAGGTAATTGTACACCAGTGTTCACAGCAGCATTATTCACAATAGCCAAAAAATGGAAACAACCCAAATACTCATTAGAGATGAACAGATTAACAAAATGTGGTATATATTGTACACAGAGTCTCAGTTTGGGATTATAAAAAAGTTCTGGAGATGGACGGTGGTGATTGTTGCAAACAGTGTGACTGTACCTACTGCTGCTGAACCATACACTTTGATTAAAATGGTAAACTTTGTCATGTATAGTTTACCACAATTATATACCTATATGTACAGTTCAGAAGAAAACAAACTGCTTTCAGGAAAAGGGAAAACAAAACTTTGTTAAATAGGTATGATGGTTTGTTTGTAAGCTGCAAAAGGTCAGAATTCTGTGAGAATCAAATGCTGAATGCTTGTTGGGGGCAGACCAGTGACAGAGAAGTTAATCCCTTAGAGAAACTCCTGATTTGGACAGAACAGTGTCATGCTATGTGTTCTTATTTTTCCTCCCTGTCTCTTCCATGTGCCAGAAGGGAAAGTAGAGCTAGAAGAGGGAGTAACTTAGTAGCCAAAGTACCAGCTGCTAGAAAGCAAATCAAAGGCTGAGTGAAAGTATCTGTGAAGATTTTGGAAGCCAACATGAAAGTAATACACTCATGAAAAGCAAGTCCCAGAGATGTTCCATGTGGAAGCATTATAAATACAGAGAAGAAGAAAGGTTCTTCTGAAAACGTGAACATCAAAATCAAGGTTAATGTAGTGACAATGACATTTAATAATGGTGGTATTGAAATGGTATCTATGAGCTTATTTCTTTAACTCGGGTGGTTCTCAACCCTGAGTTAATAGGGATGCCCAAGCCCCAGCCCCCCGCCCCCCCCCCCCAAATTCAGGTGCAGTTGGTATAGGGTGAGCTTGGGCACTTTTTTCACACCCTCCAGATGATTCTAATGTGTAGCCAGGGTTAAGAATCACTGCAACCCTTATTCTAAGTCAGTCTCCTATAACATGGCCACATGGGTTCTTGTTTACTATGTAAATTTTGGAGGCTCTGTCCCCAAGGCCAAGAAATCTGAATTTTTAACTGCACTCCCAATGATTCTTTTTTTTTACAAGTTCATCATTTAATAAGTCTGAATTTATTTTCACCACATGGTATTGTACATGGTCATCTGTAGAAACAGATTTCTTTTTAACAGATCTTAGTTTAAAAATGTCATAGATACTGTGAGTTCTGTATAAACTGCTGGATAGTAAGTTAGTAGTTCCTTTGTTTTGACTTATAAGCCTCAACTTCACCACAGAATAAAGAATATAGGCCAAAAAAGCATAATCAGTCACTTGTATCGAATAGTATTTTTTCTATAATTTGAAGCTTTCTGAATGGATGGGTTCAGGCCTGATGTAACTGTAAAAAGATTACTTAATGAATAGGCTATATGGAAATCATACAAAATGTTATTAACTTTAATCATTAATAGCTTAAACAGCACTATGTTACTAATTGCTATTCAAACTCAAAAACCTGTTTTTGAATCCCCATAAAGGCAGCAGGTGTACACCATGCCACCTTGTACTTAGGGGAGTGTCAATATATATTTCAACAGAAACTTTGGCTTTAGGAAAGAGTCACAAACATTTAAAATAATGGCTTTAATCATCATTTTAAGTATATCGCAGGGGAAAGTGTGATTTAATTAAATACACATACCAGTGATGCTAGCAAGGTTGAAAGTTACTCCTAATGTTAAAAGCTGTAAAAACTAGCTTGTACCTGATAAGACAATGAGAAAAAAAGCAATCCCTTTGATAAAAAAACAAAAAAAGAGTTCACAGTGGTTTGTATCCAACAATATGCATTTTATAACAATAACGTACAGATTGAGCCCCCTAGGGCTCTCTTTATATCCTAAAGAAAGTGAGCATTTACATTATTCATGGGCTGTACTGAATTTAGAAAAAGATCACTTGTACACTCACCCCTTAGAAAGGATAAAATGCCCTGGGGTATACAGCTTTAACACCATCATTAAAGTTGTTTGCAAAAAGGAACTGAGAATTAAACAAAACAAAACATTTTTCCTTGGGAGTGGAGAGTCTTTCATTTGCTGTTATAACCAGCAAATACTATTCATTAAGTCAAAAATGGAAGGGGGGGGCCCACAAACACTTTTTGAGCAAGCTGACCAATACACATTACACTTTTAAAAATGAAGGTTATACACTATATGTTACAAGTTCGAACTAGGCAGTGTCAAAATGACATCTATTTCTTTGCTTGCTTTGTGATCATACCCCTTGGAGGTGTTACGGGCCTCGTGGCATTCGGCTTCTTTTTTTCTGCAGGTTTTAAAATCTGAAAAGAACACATTAGTGTTTCGTCCACACTCATCATGGCACCTGCATTGTCAAACTCTCCACAATAACTGGGTGCAGAAAACAGAGTGACCAACTGCCTCTTTGCAAAAAATTCATATCCATCTTCAACCACCTGATGGGCTCTACATATAAGATCCAAATCATTCTTATGGAGAAATTTTGCAAACACTTCTGCACCAAATGTGAAGGACACTCCTCTGTCATTTTCACCCCAGCCTAAGACATCTTTATCTGGGTCAGACCACAAAAGATCACAAGGAAGACCTTGATCTGGTACATCAGTTGGTTGCATAATTTGCCGAATCTGCTCCAGATCTGGTGATAAACCTCCATGACAGCAGAATATTTTCTCATCCACGATAGCTGCTATTGATAAACAGTTAAAGCAATCTGTGAAAGTTTTCCATAGTTTAATGTTATATCTTCTTTTACATTCATCATAAAATCCATAAATTCTACTGATGCTGGCACATTCGTGGTTTCCTCCGAGAAGAAAAAAATTCTCGGGATATTTGATTTTGTAAGCCAATAAAAAGCAGATAGTCTCCAATGACTGCTTTCCCCTGTCCACATAATCCCCAAGAAACAGGTAGTTGCTTTCTGGCGGGAAACCACCGTACTCAAAAAGTTGAAACAAATCATAGTATAGTCCATGGATATCACCACATATTTTGAGTGGTGCTTCAAGTTCTAGTAGGATAGGCTGACTGAGAAAGATCTCTCGGGACTTTAAGCACAGTCTTCTGATTTCATTCTCCTGTAGCTGGACATTCTTACCAGGGTTGGACCCTTTCACTTCCAGCAGCCGTTGGATGATGCTGTCAATGCTGAGTTTATCTATATCCGCCATCGCCTTCCCACCGCCAACCCTCCCGCAGTGGCGCCGCCGCCGGCTCGCGCCCGGGATTTACACCTCCTTTCCCACACCACGAGTACAGAGATGGTGGTGGCAAAAGCCGCGGCGGGTCCCCCTCACAACCGCCCCGCTCCCTGCTTCCTCCTTCTCTCCCCACTGGAACCACGAGAAGAACAAAATCCCAATGATTCTTGAACAGAGTAAAGTTTAAGAAAACCGCTCTCAATGGTGTTTTACCGTTACAAATAATAATTTGGATTGGTTTACTATTATTCTTTGGTATTCTGAAACAAAGATATTTTGATAGACTCAGATTGGCTATATTTGTGATTATTCATAAAGACTCACACCTGTGCCTGGCATAATCCACAATGGTTGATCCATACAGAAACAATCCAGATCACAAGCATTTACTCTACAGAGAGGCAGCCACCGGCGTTGTAGACCTAGTTCTTAGGAAGAAATAATTGGCTTACTAAACCCAATACCATACTCAAACCTACAAAGTGAGGGGAAAAACCTCAGAAACGGTTACTCTTCTTTGTTTTTCCTACCCCAATTTGCTTAAACTCTTTTTTCAACTATATAACAAACATACCTTAATTGTTCCCAGGGCCCCAATTGCCACTTCGGGTGGCAATATCACTGGTCTGGTGTAGGTACCACCAATCTAAAAAACAAACAAAATAGAGTAGAAAAATTAAGCTTCTGAGGAACAAATGGCAAATTAAAGTTTATGTTTTTAACTGAGCATATGGTCACAAATCTTAAGTTATGGTTTATGAACTTGAACATTACTATTACTCACTGATCCAATGTTGGAAAGAGTAAATGTTCCTCCTGTAAGGTCAGTGGTGCTGAGCTGACCTGCAGAGCCCAATTTCTGGAGGCGGTTCAATTCAGTGGCGATCTCAAATATGGAGTGGATCTGAATATTTTTCACATTGGGTACAATCAAGCCCTGCTCTGTATCCATTGCTATCCCAATGTTATGAGAAGCCTAAAAATAAACAAATAAACAATTATACAGCAGCCTTTTCATAAGCTAACAGAAAAGAAAGTCTCAACCTTCACTGCCTTATGAACTCAACTATAGAAAACTATTTTCACCATATTGGTGATGATTTAAAAGAAATCATTTTAAAAGATTTTTTTGAAAAAGATAAACTTTTTTTGGTAAGAATATAGGGCAATAGATTATACTTTCTGGAGAACATTTAACAGTATGTACCAACATTTACAAAAATGTGTGCTAAGGAGATAAATGCAAAAGTATGTAGAGATGAACAGAGATGCTGAGTCAGATTGTTTATAAGATTGAGAAGGTGCAAATGATCAAAATGTTTATCAATAAGTCACTGGCTAAACAAATGATAACAAAGCTATATTTATTGACATGTAATAATATCTAAAACATATTAAATAAAAAATTGTTAAAAGAAAAACATTTTAAATTTAAAAAGATAATGATATTATATATATATATAATATATATAATTCCACATTTTTTAACTGTAAAAATAAAATCCTAGACAGATGTACATCTTAGCATAAACAGTGAGTTATCTTAGGATTATGGGACTGAAGGTAAATATTGCTATTTTCTTGTCTGAATTGTTTGTAACAAGTATATACTTAATGAGGAAATTGTATTAATAACCTGGAAAGATTTTAGATCCAACCCCCCAGAATGTAAAGCTCACTTCCTGGTTGTATATTTCTAATAAGAAATATAAGTAAGGGCCGCATCCTCAAAAGAGTTCCTTAATGAACTTTCACTCCAAACAGAAGAGTTCACTCAATGAATTCAAACTTTCAGTACTTTGCTCATTTAAATGATTCTTGTTTTATTTTATTTTTTTAAATTTAAAAAAATATTTATTTATTTATTTTGGCTGCACCAGGCCTCTAATTGTGGTACACGGGCTCCACAGCGCTCAGGGCTTAGTTGTGCCGCGGCACGTGGGATCTTAGTTCCCCGACCAGGGATCGAACCCGCATCCCCTGTACTGGAAGGTGGATTCTTAACCACTGGACCACAAGGGAAGTCCCTTTATTTATTTTTTTAAATGGGTATCAATACACAAGCATGTGATTTTATTTATTTATTTTCTTTTAAAAATATTTATTTATTTATTTATTTGGTATGTGCCAGGTCTTAGTTGCAGCATGTGGGATCTTCGTTGCTGTGTGCGGGATCTTCTTGAGCCATGCGGGATCTAGTTCCCTGACCAGGAATCGAACCTGGGCCTCCTGCATTGGGAGCGCTAAGTCTTAACCACTGGACCACCAGGGAAGTCCCTAAATTATTCTTGTTTTAAAAACTGCAGGAATTCCATTTTGAGAGAGCTCTTCTGTTTGCAGAGAGGGTATGTACGATGGGAAATGTAAACCATTGCCTCACAGCTGTATATTTCCATTATTTTAACCAGAAAACCAAAAGGCGTTAAAAATGGCAATCTGCATATCTGAATAGTATCATTAATTATTAACCAGTAAAACCAACATCAATAGCAACAGATTTATCTTCAGTTTAATGTTTTACCCCATACTTTAATTTCCAGTTTGAAGAAGATCACCACTTGAGGTATAATAGAAGCTTCTTTAACCTACAAGCACATTTGTACTTTTATTTATCACATCACATAGCCAACCTTATATGTTATGTTCTGGCAGTTTTCATCCACAGAAGCATTAAGGATAGGAAACTGTAGTAATCCCAAGGAAGCAGCCTGTTTAGAGAGAGAAATACAACGTTAGCACTTTTAACTTGGAAAGGATAGGGGATTTGAAGCAATAAGATGTAAAGGATGGAAGGAAAGAACTCTTATTTAAGCTGAGTTTAATTGCAAGTCTACATGTACCAGGCATATTACTCCCTACGTTACCTCCCAGCAATGTGGAACTAGGTTACCCTTATCATTTAAGAATAAAAGATAAAGTAGTCAGGGAGCTTGTAAACATCAAGGAGATTTTCAAAGTAACTATGCAGGCTGACCAAAGTACCAAAAAAAGGTCTAAATTCTACATGTTTTCCTCACTTACATGTAGAGTCTTAAGGTTTCCGTAAGAAGCAAACCTGCAGTTCAAAGAAACACTTTGAATTAAAACACGAAAAGGCAGTAAGCTATTTTCCTGTGTAGAAAGAACAAATGATAAGGATTTGAGAGGCCAGTGTTCCACCTGGTGTCCTTGGCCAGAAGGGCAGAGATGGTGCAAACATTTACTTTAGAGCCCGTTTCCTAGAATTGATGGCATTTGTGCCTTCTCCTGCCTTAATCTCTCCCTTTCCTTTTTCCTTTTTTCTCTTACTACCATTTCTCTTCTGTCCATGTTCAGATTTACCTGTCTCCAAAGTATTCTTTATAGCTGTTTCTCTGCCCATTCAGGATCTAATCAAAATTCACACACTGCATTTGGTTGTCATGCCTTATAGTCAGTTTAAAAAATAGGAAAATAGAGAATTCCCTGGCAGTCCAGTGGTTAGGACTCCATGCTTTCACTGCTGTGGACCCAGGTCAATCCCTGGCTGGGGAACTAAGATCCTGTAAGCAGTGCCAAGTGGCATAGCCCCACCCCCGCCAAAAAAAAAAGGAAAATAAAAATGCTTAAAATTGTCCCTAAAAATAATTCCCTCTCCTACTGCCTTCATCTTGTCCAATTAAGAGTTCTTTATGCGCGTTGTGTTAAGTGTTATTTTTGTCTGTGGGTCAGTGGTCTTGACAGAAAAAAAAGAAATCATATCCTTGAGCTAGAGAGTTAAGGAAAGTTTTATTAAGCATTTGATTTGATAACTGTAACTTTAATCTTTTTATAAAAATCCATAACTAAGGTTAAAGTGTTATACATTAAAAACAGTATTTTGAGTATAATCCAAATTTTGTAAAAGGAAAAACAAGGTGTGTGTCCACAGATAAGAGGTCATTTTCCCCCTGTACAATACTTTGTAGTATTTTCCAAATGTTCTAAAATTATACAGACTGAAAAAAAAGTTATTTTAAATCAAAGCATATTAACTTTTATTTTCAAAATAAAGATCAGATATTTCATTCAGACTGGAACAATAAAGAGAAACAATCATGAAATAAATTTAACATATTAAAAAGCTGGACTGTCCTTGCCGCAAAAGACTTGTCACAGGAAGCAGTAAGAGGAACCTAGTCTGAAACAAGAGGTGGCACTCTCTTCTCCTCCAGGTGAACTTCTCCACCGGGGTCTTCACGTCATTGGCCCTCATGCTCAGACATTGTTCTAACAGTGCTTCCCATTCACACATTTTTAATTTTATTTTTAACCTCTTTATTGGAGTATAATTGTTTTACAATGGTGTGTGAGTTTCTGCTCCACAACAAAGTGAATCACTTATACATACACATATGTTCCCATATCTCTTCCCTCTTGCGCCTCCCTCCCTCCCACCCTCCCTTATCCCACATTTTAACTTTCCATTTTCCAGCTCTTTCCCTCAGCCTACAGATCTGCTCAATTTTTCCTCGAGGGTATGCAGCAGGGAGGGAGCAAACAGAACCTTTCTTCAGTCTACTCCAACCACCGTGACTGTCACCTGTACCTATGCCCTGTCTGCCTTTTTGCACATTTTTTCAGGTTTCTCCTCTTCCTCAATTTCTTTCATTCCACAGCCAAGCTTCTACCTCAACAATATTTTATTCAGTAAGTTCTGGCTGAGGCCACACATGACCTCTTCATTACCAATTCAATAGCCTGTTCCCATCCCTTATCCTATTTAACCTCTATATAACCATTATCTACTCTCTTCTTAAAACTTTTTTCTTGTCTCTTGGTGTGAGAGGCCGAATCAAAGGCCCCAATCTTTTTTTTTTTTTTTTTTTTTTTTTTTTTTTGCGGTACGCGGGCCTCTCTCACTGTTGTGGCCTCTCCTGCTGCGGAGCACAAGCTCCGGATGCACAGGCTCAGCGGCCATGGCTCACGGGCTTAGTTGCTCCGCGGCATGTGGGATCTTCCCGGACCGGGGCACGAACCCGTGTCCCCTGAATTGGCAGGCGGACTCTCAACTACTGCGCCACCAGGGAAGCCCCAAAGCCCCAATCTTTAACGAGCCTCCTTATCCAAGTCCCTTGGTAGTGCTCTTGCAAGTTGATTCTGAGTTTAGTCATGTGACTTGCCTTGGTCAATGAGTTAAAAACAAACTCAGTGCAGCACAGCTTGGGGAAAGTGCTTACATTCTGCTTCCTCTCTTCACCCCCGCCAGTACTGAGACCATGTGCAGGCTAGCATACTGGGCAGATAGGCGAGACATCCGGAAGAGAAAGGAGTCATCCTCACTGAGGCCATCCTACACCAGCTGGCCCCTAGCCAATCTACTACCTGTCTATAGACATATAAGTGAGCTCTGCTAAGATCAGCAGACTGGTCCTGCTCACCTGTAGATTCATGAGAAATAATAAATGGTAATTGTTCAAACCATGAAATTTGGGGGTGGTTTGTTATACAGCAATAGATACACTTGGCTATTAAGTGACTCTTTTCTGGTTCTCCTATTGTCAAACCACTGACCCCATTCAGCCTCTTCCATTGCCTTTGCCAACTCAATTTCTACCTACCCGTTAAACACTGATGTAAAACCCTTAGCCTTCTTTTCTTCTCCTTCACACATAATTTGGGTGATCTCATCTATGTGTTTCAATTGCTGTGTCTCTACAGATGACCCTCTATAGCTGTAATACAGTCCAGATCTCTCATTTACTGGCACTTACTACATCTCATGTTTATAGACCATCTCTTTCCCTGTTAGGGTAGTTGTTAAAAAGATGGGCATATAGGAGAACAGATTCTGCCTTACAGGACTCAGCATCAGTGAAGAGACAACTGAGTATAAACACTTTCAAAACATTGAGATAAACTGCAATGAGAAACAAAAGGCCATTTAACTCAAACTGTGACAGCCACTGGCTTCTGTAGGAGGAACCAGCTTCTGTATTCTGTTCTATTCTGGAGCAAAATTTGGTGTTTAGGATGCACATGTATTTGATCAAGGGAGGAGGTGGCGTCAAGTTGTGTATTCCAGCAACTATGCATAGCTTAATCTGGCTATAGCGGAGAGAGTGACTGTGAGAGAGAAGACTGGAGAGGTGGGAGGCAGAGACACATAGAAATACTTTTTTACGCCACGTTAACGCATTTAGAAACTATCCTGAAGGCAATCCCGAAGGGGAACCATTGAAAAGAACCATGGAAAGGGCTGGTAGGAAGCCACACTGGATTTAGAGACAACAGTATGCATTTTTGAGAAAAATGGACCAGAACCAAAAACTTAGCTTTTCTACTTGTTAGATATAAATTCTTGACAAGTTTCTCAACTTCTCTGAGTGCCAATTTCCTTAAATGGAAAATGGGGATAGCAATATTTACATGTTAGCATTATTCTGATCATTAAAAGATAATGTATACAGCACACTTGGTACGGGGTCAGGCATATGGAGGCTGCTTTCTAAATGGTGGTTAGTGGGCTGCTCAAGGTCAGCTGACGGCCTTATTCTTTTTGATACTGGCACCAAGGCCTAGTACTAGAAATGATTCCCAGAAGCCTCAATATAAGTTTGTTGAAAAGTGAAAGATCAATACCAAGTCTCACTTTTCTTTAAATTAGGACTTTGCTGGAGTGATCCTCTCAGAATTAAAGGCTTTACCTACATGGCAGGACAATTCTCACCTAGCTCAAAGAGATAAGTAGATAAAAATCTGACACAGAAATTTCAATTTTATAAACTTTCATGAAACAAAGAGAGTGTACTTGTACATTTTTCTAACTTCGTGATATTGTGAGAAATATATTTTTATTCAAACCCATAGTTAACACATTGCATATTCTCAAAACAAAATTTAAATGTCTTACTCAAACCTTGTTTGAAATGACTAAAATCTTACCTTTAAGAAGAAGGGCATAAAGGAGAGTTTAATTCCACGAGCAAAAGCAATGGGTTTTAATTCTTCTCGTAGCTTAACCAGTTCAGTAAGGTCAACCTCATCACAATACCCAAAATGAGGTATCTTCAGGGCTGCAGACATGGTCTTGACCATTGCTTTGTGAAAGCCTGGAAAATATTAAATATACATATATATATATGTATATATACATATATATGTACTTTATAAAAATTCGTAAATCCTTTTATCCCTTTAAAAACTAAAATAGAAGGTCCTCTAATGTCACTTACTCTTAATTAAACTCTTCCTCTTGGAGCTACCATCTTCATTACATAACTTGAAAGCCAGTAATTTCAATGCTGAAGCATTGACTAACACAACACCCAGTATCAATTGTAATATTATAACAGATAACTGCTTTCAACACAGTGGTATATAAAAAATTCAAAAGGGGCTTCCCTGGTGGCACAGTGGTTAAGAATCCACCTGCCAATGCAGGGGACATGGGTTCGAGCTCTGGTCCGGGAAGATCCTACATGCCGTGGAGCAACTAAGCCCGTGCGCCACAACTACTGAGCCTGTGCACTAGAGCCTGCAAGCCACAACTAGTGAGCCCACGCGCCACAGCTACTGAAGCCTGCGCACTTAGAGCCTGTGCTCCACAACAAGAGAAGCCACTGCAATGAGAAGCCCTTGCACCGCAACAAAGAGTAGCCCCTGCTCGCTGCAACTAGAGAAAGCCTGAGCACAGCAACGAAGACCCAATGCAGCCAAACAAGAATAATAATAATAATGCCAAAATAATAATAATAAATTCAAAAGGATGCAAGCCATGTATTTACACAATAGCTTCTTGCAAAGTTACTCTTCTGGAAGTTAATCATCCTAAGAGTTTCTAAATAAATCAGAAGTAGTTGTTTTGAAAGCTAACAAAAAATAATATTTAAAATATACCGAGCAAGTCTTCAAACAGAAAAATTATCTGTACAAATTTACACTCTAAGAAACCTGCTAACATATATCAGTATATATTAAAGCTTTTCCTAGAAAAACTGTAATTTCATCATGTTGAAGTAGCTTCCCCCCAAATAATTACTCTATTACCTTACATTACTATTATTATTACCTTTTATGGGTTCTGTTCTGTCTTTGCCTGTGAATACTGGAGGTTTTGATATTGGTATAGGAATAGTTCTCTCTTTTGGTTTTGATGGAGGTGGCATAATTTCAGCTTTTGGTGAAGGAGGTAGTATAGCTCCTGTTTGCTTTTCCAGATAGCTGAGAATATCTTCTTTAAGAATTCTGCCATCTTTTCCAGAGCCAACAACTTCACTCAGCTTAATCTAAAAAATGACACATTTTAATGTTAAAAATAAAACTACTTAAAAATAAATAAATCCATCATTGAGGTCTCTAAGTGAAATTAAATGAACTGAAGGTAAAAAAGTATCTCTGCCCAATAAATTAGTATAAGGAAATAACATTTTAATTATCTTAATAGAACACTACAAACTATAAATAACATCTTCGTCTTCTCAATAGAATGCTATAAACTACAGCTACTCTTTGTAAGTGATCATTTGTTAATTTTGTACTTACTGTTCATTTGCCCATGCGGTAACAATGTAATATCTACACTGTATATAGCTATTTATGAAAACATATTTTTAAACAGTCAACTATTTCTAAATTTCTTGCATAATTCTTATTTGATTTTTTTCTATTCTTGGAGACTGCATAAGAAGAACTAAGAGTTTAAATAAGAGTTAAACACTGTAACAAATGTAGACCACTGTTTCTGACCTTGGCTACCGGTAAACACATAATGGTTAAAATAATCATCCTATAAAAGCTCTCTTGAATAAGTTTTTTTCTGATGGCTGTTTTAGAAAGATCAGTACAAAACATTGAAATTAACTTTATTGAGGCATACTTGGAATGTGAGTTCCTTGGTCCAAGTTAAGGGTCAAATAGTTAAGTTTTATTATTGCTTTCCACAGAATAAACAATAGATGATATAATTCCACTTTCTACTGGGCACTCATGATACATTTTGGAAACATTTGTGATCTGGCTTTATTTAATCACTTCCTATGTTTGGTAATAGAGATAAAATATTTCACTAAATTGAATTGTATTTAAATAAAAAGACACATTAGCTTGGATGATATCCTCACGCATAGTGTATATTAGTTAAACTCTCAAGGTTAAGTCCTATTTCATTTGTATTAATGTTTCTCTTAAGAATGACCACAAAAGAGTAAAGGACTTTATCACATCAAACATTTAGTTTATACCAAATGAACTCTAAGAATTTAAACATAATTTTTAGGTAATTACAAACAACTGTAAGTGCCACTGGTTTTTAATTTTAGACAAACTCAATAATTAATATACAAACTGCAAAAAAAGGGGGGAAAAGGTGATTTTATAATAATAAATCTGTTATTTAATTTCTAGTAATTATACAAATGCTCTAATGTATACATCTTTAGGAAAAGGAAAGCCACATCATATATTTCTACAGGTAGTCCTTCTATATAATTTTTTTTAAAATGGTAAAATGTTTATACCTTTCAAAGCAATATATAAGATCATTATTTCACCTGCTGCCCTTAACAGTGTAGTGTTCCATATTACTATTTCTATTTTTCTGTTATGCTAAATCATCTTAATGTTTGAACACATTCAATGGCTAATAAATTTTCATTAAGGGTTTATAACATAATTTTCCTAAGCACTTCCCTGATTTTGAACACATATGTGCCTTCTAATTTGGGGTTATATAAAATACTTTAATATATCCTAGATTATCTCCTTGGGATAGTTCCCCAATGGTAGGATAACTAGCTGAAGGAGAATGAACATTTTAATGACTCTTATTACCTATTCCCAAAATGTAAACTTTTTCCCCCCCCAACTGTAATTTAACTACTTCTCTCAAAAACAGACAAACAAAAGCCTGCATTGTGAGGCATAGTGGAAAGAACTCAGGCTTTGGAACCAGACAGATTTGTGCTCAAATCCCCAGTTCAGCTACTTACTTGATTTTAGGCAACTTAATCAACTTCTCTACCTTTTCTCATCTGCAAAAAGCAGATAATCCAAACCAGTCTGCAAGGTTACTGTGAGGATTAGCGATAATGTATGTATAGTGTCTGGCTCAGAAGTGCTCAAATAATGGAGGCATCAATTGTTGAGACACTATTAATGATTAAGAGCACTGGTTTTAGAGTCACAGAGACTCACTTCAGAATTCTGGTTCCACCACTGGGTTAGCTGTGTGACCTTGGACCAGTTATTTGACCTCTCTAAATCTTAGAAGGGCCCTTTGTCTCAGACTTGTGAAGATTAAATGAGATAACATGTAAATTATTAGCACAATGCCTAGGAGCCATCTCACTTTGGAGGTTAAGCAGCAATGACTGTCAAGGTAAGAGGGAAAACAGAAGGCCAGGCTCCTTGACTCAAATCAGTATAGCTCTATGGTTTTCCCTACCTCCCTGGGATCAGGCAGATCCTTGGGACCACATCCTTAACTGGCCCATTTCCCTTGCCTTCCCTATACTGCTTCCTTCATTCCTAGTAAAGATGATCACTCTCTCAATCAATCAATCATGTGTTCCCAAACCCCTGTCTCAAGCTATGCTTGTAGGGTACCTGATCTAAGACACTAGTATTTACAAGTGCCAATAAATGGTAGTCCTGACTGTTATTAGGTTCTCAGGAAGAATAATAAATCCACACTTCTCAATTAACATGAATAATAAGTTCACAATTTTCTTCTCATTGCTCATGGGGACTTTTATGCAACTATCACTTTTTAGTAACAGACATTTCCATGTTTCCTTTAATCCCAACTTGAGCCATCTCATCATGGGATAGCTGGGTAATTCTTCATAGATACAAATGTATACCTTCTGGGTGATCTCACACTTAAATATTAAGAAAACTTACATTGTTTTCCATTGCAAGGCGACGAACTGCAGGAGTTGCCAGTGTTTTTTGGCCCTTTATCTCTTGGTGTGTGTGTTCATCATGGGACACAGCAGGAGTTTCAACAACATCTTCTTCTGAATCTGGTAACAAGGTAAAATTTTACTCTTTAGTAGAAAATATTGAAACAACAAAAACAACAAGCTTAGCGTCTTATATAAATAAATTCAACTTAAAGTATATAGATGAAAAGTATAATAGATGAGATACTTCAGAATGGAAAAACACAACTGTAAAATGGAAAAACATACAAGGGTACTAGAGTGAGTGAGAGGGGTGTACGGGTCCCAGGTACTGTTTAATGATTATTATTGCCTGCTGTTTACTTCATTTCTGTTAAAATTATGTAGCAGCTACAAGTTAAAAAATGCGAGTTTCTTTCATAAATTTTAAAACACATTGTATTGTAAACATTTTCCTAATAAATTTCTCATATACATATGAAATGAGAATCAAATGTGAGGTAAATTACATGAATCATATAAAATCTGTGACAATCTTAAATGCTTTCCTAAGATAATATAGCATTTAAACTTTTTCTTTGCTTTGAATATGGCTTAAGGAATGCTGTGGAAGGTTTTATTTTCATGGCTAATACTAATTTGGTTGTTTTATTCTCTAACTGTAGAGTAGTGATATAAGAAAAACTATCTTGGGCTATTAGCATGTATTTTTGCAACCAAAAAGAAAAAGGTTTTGAGAGCATTTAATTGTCAAGGTCGGATGCTAGGAAATCAGTGCTATAGTACAACAGAATCTCTGTGGGAATAAGTAAACTAGAGCCAACTCTGAAAATCAGCAGAAAACTGAGTTAGCTTTGACATTCAATTCTAAGCAAATAAAAATTTTCCACTGCTGGAAAACTATGGAAAGACATTCTATTCATTCATTCCTCCTCACTAGTCTACAAATTGGTCTGGTGGAGCTCTCAAAGTTCCCCTACAGTTAAGGAAGAGAAAAAACAAACACTTTGTATTGAACATGAAGAGTAGTAGAATATTCCACCCCAAAATATGATTGTAGGAGCTCAGGGCATGCCACCCCAAAATATGCCACTTTGATGTACTGATTATTTTCAAGAGCTGTAGGCACTTGAAAAACAACAAATGCAGGGAGAGGCTTACTCTGAACTCTCTTCATGTACCTAAAGACATCCAAAAGGAACTCAACTGTCAGAAACTCCCTCCCTAGGAGTTTCATCCAACCAGGGAAGATGGACTCATCACAGGAGAAGAGACTAGAAATCAGCAACACACCCATATACACTTTTGTCACAAACTATCATACCTCCCATATATTCTTCTAAGAGCCAATTCATCCTTCCTAAAAATCATTTACTCTCCCCTAAGAGGCCTACATCCCTCCACCCCTTTCCCTATTAAGAAGGTATTTAAACCTGATCCTAAAGCCACCTCTTTGAGTTATTCATTTTTCCTGGGTATCTCCCAGGTATACATGAGGTCTACATGTTAATAAATTTGTTTTTCTCTTGTTCATCTGTCTTTTATTACAGGGTTCTCAGCTAAGAACTCAGAAGGTACAGGGAAAATTATTCTTCCTTCCCACAATCACCTGGTATATATCGTATACTGCACTACATATGTAATATCTTAATCTTCATTCCAGTGTGCAAGATAGGTGTTATTATCCCCATTTTACAGATTTTTAAAAATGAGACTTGAGATGAAGAGATTGGCCCAAGGTCACACACCTAATAAACTGTGAAGAGCTGGGATTCAATCCTAGGGCTGACTCAATTTGTGCTGTTTCCTTTAGTTCATGGCCCTAATAGATATTCTTTCTGGTCAAATAAGCTGGAATACAACTTCTACAGCTCAAGGCATAATTTTATTGCACTTTGAGAAGCCCTGTGTATTGTCCACATCTGTTGAAGTTACTGGAGAAACTAGTAAGAAAGATTAGCATTAGGAACTAATATCCAAAGAAAAATCAAGGGGGTTCAGTTGTGGGAATCCCAAATACTAACTTGAATAATGCATATTTGCTACAGTTTGAGAAATGCATAAATACCCTGACATATCATATACAAGTTATTATATAACAGTTCCAAAATATCATGTTATTTATTGCTAGTCACCTTTCTGGAAAACATTCTATATATCACCAAGTAGTGCTGCCTTTTGGAATAACTTCAGTGTAAGTATTAAGTAATAAAACAAAGATTTGCAAGAAATCACTCATATTATATATGAGTTGTAGTTGTCATGTAGTTGTGGGAAGAAAGCTCTCTTAATACTAAAATACTACCTTGCTAAGGACATTGGAAAGCCAGGGATGATTTAACAGAGATTTAACAGAGAATATATACCAGAAAGTCATTTCCATTATCCAAGCGTTTCCAGTCTTTTTGTTACCTTGATCATAGAACTGATCTTAAAAGTGACCCAGTAGAGAAGAAGTAAATCATAAGGATATGGAGGGAATGTCATTTTCTAAATGGATGAGTGTTTGTGGCATGATGCCAAGATAAACGGAGTGATCAACATCAAATCACAATTTCACACAGATACAAAAGGATATTTGGTTCAGAACCTAACAACTAGGAAGAAGATCTAGGAAGATAATCAGATCTTTTAGGCAGGAGACAAAAGAACAGTTTCTAAATTCAACTTAGAGAGCTAGCAGCCACAATAACTTCTATTAGCATTTGATTCAATAACCTTAGCCCTGACTAGTGATTGCACATTTGAAAAACAGTTACAGTTTTGCAGAAAGTTGCTGCTGGTTCAGTTTTGCTGATGGAACAATCTGTTCCTGTTATGGTGCCCTGTTATCTCGATGAAATAGAGATTGCAAGCTGTACAACTGGGAAACCAGCAAAGTCAAGCTGTCCTGGCTATTCTGGTTTAGCCTTTGAACTGTCAGCTTAGCTATAAACTGCGACATGTTTAACACAGGGGGAAGCCCATATTGCTACCCCCAAAATGTGGAATGCTTATTACTTTTTCCAGATTTAATTAAACATATGATTGTTCTATGCAATATGAAGAAAGTGTGGACAGTAAATCAGAGGATGACTAAAATAAAACCATGGTGATCCTTGATGTAAAATCAGAGTTTGTGTAACAGAGTGGGACCTGGCAGTAACTTCTGTCGTTTTTCAACTTTTTGAAGAGTAAGTCCTAACATTTGACTCCTTCCTACTGTACTTCACATAGATGACCAAGATGATGAAGAAATTATTAATAGTAAATTCTAGTTTGTACTTTCCCCTGAAGCTACTGGACATAATTGTTTTCATATCATGAGCTTATAAACAGGAACCTAGTATTTTATGATTGTAACCGATCAGACTTTGAAAAGCAGGAAGTTTTTTATTGTAAGGTAGAAAAAATATTCTTTTCAGGATTGTTTTTGGACATGTATATGGTAAAGTACAACTTAAAGTGTTTTAAAATAAATGTTAAGTATTTGGCACAATATTTTGAGGAGCTTAGTTAAATGTAAAGTATTTCTGTGACTTTTCACACTAAAATGTCAAATTCTTTTCAAATGAGGCTTTGGGGAAAATGATCTTGATCATACTGGCTTTGGTTATAATTCCATTCATTCAATGTACTTTATTCCTTCCCTTTCAAAATAACTAATTTTGATTCTGAGAAAATTAAGAATTCCAGTGTGATAAAGGCAACTTTTCTTTTATGCAAAAATGAAGTCTTAGTAATTTTCAACTTAGTTTTGTATTCCAGGTATGAGGTTGCCTTAAAAAATCTTTTGAAACTTGTTTAAAAAATAAATAAATAAAAATACTACCTTGTTAAAAAGCACTTGAAGTAATTTTCTAAGTTTTTAACATGATTATACTTATATAAAGTATACTTTATATACTTATTTTCTCCTTTGATGTTCACAATAATGCTACAAGAATGCAGGGCACATTCTTGATTTTACCAATGTAGAAACAGGCTCTAAGGGGAATGGAGTTAAGACTAAGCTAAAATGTCATGATTCTCCCGAGCTGATGTGATTTTCACTGTTCTTGCACTATACTCTAATACGTGGGATTTTAGTCCTTCAGTAGTGGATTTAGATACAATTTTTAAAACCTTAATTAAATTTTAAGAAAGAACAAAAGAACTCTGGTAAATAAGTTTTTATCATGAAGACTGTCAATTTAGTGTTGCTGGAATTCATCATGTGAAGCAAATTTATAATAAAACTATATTATTTCAGATTAAATAAAAGAGTAATTTGAATTAGTAAAAATATTAAAACTGTGATTGCAATGGGAAATACTTTTTGAAATACCAAAGCACTCATAGTTTTTTTTTTTTTTTTTTTTTTGTGGTACGCGGGCCTCTCACTGTTGTGGCCTCTCCCATTGCGGGGCACAGGCTCCGGAAGCGCAGGCTCAGCGGCCATGGCTCACGGGCCCAGCCGCTCCGCGGCACGCGGGATCCTCCCGGACTGGGGCACGAACCCGTATCCCCTGCATCGGCAGGCGGACTCCCAACCACTGCGCCACCAGGGAAGCCCTCAAAGGTTTTTGAAAGAGTTGTTTTTGTAAGAAGCTTTAAACTTTTCCTCCCTGCAAAACTTCGTAGGAAGACCTTTCTTCACAGCATAAATCTAAAGCTTAGTTTAGTTTCTGCTCAAATGATCATAAATTGAGAATTGATGACATCTAAACCAATGAGATAGCATAGTATTTTCTTTCTCACTTCAAATTACTGAAACAGCTAATTCAATCAATTCAGTCTACAATTAGCTATACAAAATAAGGTTTTAGTTACCATTTATTGAGCACTTATCATGCCCAGGCATTGTACTATGCAATTTATGTTATTGAGTGTAATTTAATTAAATGACATGCTATGTTGTTCAAATGGTTTTATGTCAAAGAGCTTTTCTTTAACTCTAAAAAACTGTATTATCCTGGCAAACATTTAATACTATAAACTCTATAGGATGCCTAACTTGTGTTGTTACAGCAGATTGTACACATATGTACATTGTTAGAAATTTAGTCCCAGTGTTCTAGATGAAGAATGGAGCTGACACCACGTCTCTGAATACAATTTTCAGTGTAACAAAGTGGTTAGGAACATGCGTTTTAGAATTAAACAGAGCTGGGGGTAAATCATAGCTCTACCAATTACTAGCTGTGTGGCCATGGGCAACTTAAACCTCTGTGGGTCTCAACGTTGCATGTCTCAAATGTGGATAATAATCTATATGATTTAAAGAGGTAACATATATATAGCATTAGCACAGAGAAAGCATTCAATCGATGATAGGTGTTCATGCTAAAGGGTAAATGCAATATAACAGCAGAATAATACAAAAGTACTCTGCTACCTCTTATGTTCCTTCTGCTATAAAGTATTCTGCTACATCTTATGTCCCTTCCTCTCTTCCCTTAATATTTTTCCCCATGGTGGCAAGACTCCTCAATTAGAGCTAATTAGGTATAGTAACTCTCCACTTGTCTGGTGGTCAAGCATTCTGGCAACTTAATGTTGTACACAGCTGTAGGTGCAGAACACCTAAAACCGTGTCACACAGCCTCAGCATTAGAACCATACACTTGTTCCAGAGAAAAGTCATTTAGACTCTCAGTCACATCCTATTTTCTCTTCTTAGCACATATTTCTTAATAACTTGGTTATCTGTGTTGCCAGAAAGTTAGGAAGGAGAGTGATGGCCTGGCACAATGACAAGGCTAAGAGGTAGGCTGAAAAAACAAAAATCAGAGGCAGAATTGTGTTTTTCCCAGAATAATGAATGTTCATTAACATGCCTTTGCATAATCAAAAAAGATTTTAGGTTATACTCAATATCCTCACTTTAAGAAGGCTTAAAATATGTAGGTTTAAAAAATAAATAAATAAATGAAACTACTGATTCCCATTAAATAAATGGTTTAGAAAAGTTTGGGTTCAAAAAGCTTTACTTGTTTAGAAAAGTGAGGAGTCATCCTACTTTTTAAAATAGAGGTTAGAGAAAGCCAGGTTAGCTGTAAAGAGAACTCATGGCAATATTCTTAAAACTGAGTTCACAGTAGACAACACACTGAGACATGGATCAGCTTTGAGATAATCTTGATAATATTAATTAACTAAATTTCAATTTGTAATTTTTTTAAAACAGCATAAATGAGTCTAGTTAGCTCTTTTCAAGTAGAGTCTACCTACAGTCAGAGCACTCAGAGATAGGAGTTGGAGGTCACAAATACATTTTCCCTCATCAGAATTATCATGACACTCCAGTCTTGAAAAGCAGACTGCAACGCCATGTTACAAAGAGAGTACCATAGAATATTATTTAAACAAGCATTAAAAGACAGGATTTAATTTCCATTACTGCTATTAAGACGTCTACTCTTGATCCCTTACACTCTTGATGGTTCTATGCTACAATTAATTTCCCACCTGTAAAATGGACATAATGTGTCTTATACTTCTAAAAGACTTTTCTTTAGGTAATTTTCTATTTATAGTATAATTGCTTTTCTTGGCACTAAAACAAGGAACAATATAGACAAATTCAGTATTACTACAAATTCTTGTTTAAGACAAGGTACACAAAATATTTAGAAACTTTTCCTGTTTGCAGAATTTTAAAAGAGGCACATATAAATTTCTTAGTAAGTTGAACTTACTATTCTATAGGCTTGCTTATTTATTTTATGCTTCACAGTCATTTACAGTAAAAAACAATAAAAATTACAAGAAAACATAAATATAAAAGCAAAAAGGTACACACACAAAATAAAACTAGCATGCAAGGCAATTATTCAGAATACACTTTGAATTGCAAATGAAACAGAATAGCTAACAATGATCAGTTCTCTATGAGGAAAATTATCAGATAATTTTTACTCTGAACATAACCTATCCAATACCATTAAGTTTTTACAGATATATAATGAACTGCATGTACATAAAATACAAAATTTCATAAGTCTTGAAATATGCATATACCCATAATTATCACCCAAATCAAGATAATGGACATATCACCCCCCAAAGTTTCCTTATACTCCTTGGTAATTCCTCCCTCCTAAACTTCTGCCTCCTTCCTACCCTATCAGCAGGCAACCACTAGTGGGTTTGTTGTCAAAATATATTAGTTTGCATTTCTAAAACTTTATGTACATAGAATCATACAGCATGTTCTCTTTTATGTCTGCCTTCTCTGACTCAGCATAATTTTTCAAGATTCATCCGTGTCGCACAGGAAATTAATTTTTGTAAAAAATTATCTAGAAAAAATATACCCCCACCTGAAAAAGTTCTATGATTTTATAATTTGCTATATCAAGACTTACTAAGTTGGATTTCATTGGCGATACCAAAAGAAACTCTAAAAACTAAAACTAAGAAATAAAAGGAAACAATAAAACCCCCCATAAATCCCAATTGTTCACCTGTTCATACACAGTCAGCCCTGGGAATCCACAGGTTCTGTATTCATGGATTCAACCAACTGCTGATCGAAGATATACAGAAAAAAAATGTATGTAGGTTATATGCAAATACTACACCATTTTATACAAAGGACTTGAGCATCCACAGATTTTGGTCTCCCTGTGTGTGTGTGTGTACATATGTGTGTGTGTGTCCTAGAACCAATCCTTTGCAAATACCACAGGATGACTATAATTTGTTTTTGTGGATGGCCTAGATAGGTATCTAATCTGGTCTACAGCACTTGACTGGGTATTCTAATTTACTGACATCCACAATAATGTTCAGCGTATTTGGTTGTCTCAGTTTATGCCAAGAGTATAATTCTTTCCTTTCTAGGTCTTAACTGAATGAAAGAAAAATCTATATCTAGTATCTTGTTGATCCATCAAAATAATTGTGTTTATTTCAGGTAATTTTTAAAGGTAAATTCTTTTTTGTTTTTAATATTCCTAAATCATGCCTTTCAATAGAAATTTGGAGTCAAGATAATAGCACCCTTAGTACCCAGATTATGGTCTCTTATTTATGCCATATTAAAAGGAACAAGAGGCCCTCAAGGAATGGATAATTCTAGGTCTGGGGCAGGAAAAGTATCAATATAAGGTGAGTCCCAGATCATCTCCTTGTGCCAAAAGCAAGGAAGGTTTTGAAAAGTAACAGCATCATGTTAAAAGAACACACAGAAGCCACCTTGAAATGGTCACCACTATTAATGATTTGAGCATTAAAAAGAATTATAATAAAAACATCAGGTCAAATGAAATATAAACAAAGAGAATGTTGGAAAAATTAATATCACCATTTGAAGGGCCTATTAAAGTAACTCCTTATTTTAATAATTGGTAAAGAAAGACTGGAATGTCTTTCCAGTAGGAACTGTATTTCATAGTAAAAAATAGCCCCAATTGATGAAGGAAGGGATAGTTCCACTTTACAGAATAATTCAACCTAATAATGTTAAAGGAATCCAAAAATCATCATTCTACAACCATTAAAACAATTGTTGATTTAGGCAAGGATTCTCAGATGATATTATAAACTACTTATATAGTACCAAAACGTTACAACACCAATATCTCTCAGGTTGCAAAGGGAACAACATAAATGTACAATGGAAGGGCAAGGGTATGGTTATCCTAATTCCATGTTTAAACTTAGCATAATTACACCAGGTCATCCAGATGTTATTTGTGTCCTGATATGGAGAAATATGAAGTACATAATATTTCCATGATGTAGATTCTAGCCAAAGTATTTAACTGTAACCTAGTCTTTAAAACTTACTTCTAGTTTACAGGAAATATAAAGAAGAGAGAAACAAGTCAAATACCACCATGAAGAAGCAACAAGTCCAAAAGACGTGACATTCTGCAAAACAAATGGCACCATCTCTTCAGCAAGTCAGTGTCATGTGGGGAAGTAGAAGCCAGATTAAAAGAGACTAGGGGCAATTTGTAGTCCTGTACTAGACCCTAGCTTGAACAAATCAATTGAAATTTCGAGGACATTTTTGTGGCAACTGGGGAAATTTAAATTTAAATATGGTGTGACTACCAGATAAAATGAAAATGTATTGCTATGAAAACATGTAGAGTCATTAACTAAGCAAACACATTAGAATGTACCAAATACAAGTCTGGTTTAAAAAAATACCAAAATGCAAACAAAAATTAAATTCAAAGAAAAAATATTAAAAACAGCAAAGAAAAAGCAAAAAATAACATACAAGGGAATCCCCATAAGGTTATAGCTGATTTCTCAGCAGAAACTCTACAGGTCAGAAGGGAGGGGCAGGATATACTTAAAGTGATGAAAAGGAAAAACCTACAGCCAAGATTACTCTACCCAGCAAGGATCCCATTCAGATTCTATGGAGAAATCAAAAGCTTTACAGACAAGCAAAAGCTAGGAGAATTTGGCACCACCAAACCAGCTTTACAACAAATGCTAAAGGAACTTCTCTAACTGAGAAACACAAGAGAAGAAAAAGACCAAAAAAACAAGCCCAAATCAATTAAGAAAATGGTAATAGGAACATACATATCGATAATCACCTTGAATGTAAATGGATTAAATGTTCCAACCAAGACAAAGACTGGCTGAATGGATATGAAAACAAGACCCTTATATATGCTGTCTACAAGAAATCCACTTCAGACCTAGGGACACATACAGACTGAAAGTGAGGGGATGGAAAAAGATATTCCATGCAAATGGAAATCACAAGAAAGCTGGAGTAGCAATACTCATATCAGATAAAATAGTTTAAAATAAAGACTGTTACAAGAGATAGGAAGAACACTACATAATGATCAAGGGATCAATCCAAGAAGAAAACATAACAATTATAAATATATATGCACCCAACATAGGAACACCTCAATACATAAGGCAAATGCTAACAGCCATAAAAGGGGAAATCAACAGTAACACAGTAACAGTGGGGGACTTCAACATCCCACTTACACCAACAGAGAGATCATCCAGACAGAAAATAAATAAGGAAACACAGGCTTTAAATGACACAATAGACCAGGTAGACTTAATTGATATTTTTAGGACATTCCACCCATAAGTGGAAGAATACACTTTCTTCTCAAGTGCACATGGAATGTTCTTCAGAATACATCTCATGTTGGGTCATAAATCAAGCCTTGGAAAATTGAAGAAAACTGAAATCATATCAAATATCTTATCCAACCACAATGCTATGAGATTAGAAATAAATTACAAGAAAAAAAACTGTAAAAAACACAAATACATGGAGGCTAAACAGTGCACTGCTAAATAACCTAGAGATCACTGAAGAAATCAAAGAAGAAATTTTAAAACACCTAGAAACAAACGACAACAAAAACACAACAATCCAAAGCCTATGGGATGCAGCAAAATCAGTTCTAAGAGGGAAGTATATAGCAATTCAAGTTCACCTCAAGAAACAAGAAAAATCTCAAATAAACAATCTAACCTTACACCTAAAGCAGCTAGAAAAAGAACAAAGAAAACCCAAAATTAGTAGAAGGAAAGAAATCATAAAGATCAGAGCAGAAATAAATGAAAGAGAAATGAAGAAAACTATAGTAAAGATCAATAAAACTAAAAGTTGGTTCTTCAAGAAGATATAGAAAACTGATAAACTTTTAGCCAGACTCATCAAGAAGGGAGAGGACTCAAATCAATAAAATGAGAAACGAAAAAGGAGAGATTACAGCTGACTCCGCAGAAATACAAAGGATCATAAGAGACTACCACAAGCAACTATATGCCAATAAAATGGACTACCTGAAGTAATGGACAAATTCTTGGAAAGGTACAACTTTCCAAGATTGAACCAACAAGAATTAGAAAATATAAACAGACCAATCACAGGTAATGATATTGAAACTGTAATTAAAATCTTCCAACAAACAAAAGTCCAGGACCAGATGGCTTCACAGGTGAATTCTATCAAACATTTAGAGAACAGTTAATTCCTATTCTTCTCAAACTCTTCCAAAAAATTGTGGAGGGAGGAACACTCCCAAACTCATTCTACGAGGCTACCACCACCCCGATACCAAAACCAGACAAATATCACACACACAAAAAAATTACAGACCAATATCGCTGATGAACATAAATGCAAAAATCCGCCACAAAATACTACCAAACAGAATCCAACTGCACATTAAAAGGATCATACACCATGATCAAGTGGTATTTATCCCAGGGATGCAAGGATTCTTCAATGTATGCAAATCAATCAATGTGATACACCATATTAACAAATTGAAAAATAAAAACCATATGATCATCTCAATAGATGCAGAAAAAGCTTTTAACAAAATTCAACACCTATTTGTGATAAAAACTCTCCAGAAAGTGGGCATAGAGGGAAACTACCTCAACATAATAAAGGCCATATATGACAAACCCACAGCCAACACCATTCTCAATAGTGAAAAACTGAAAGCATTTCCTCTAAGATAAGAAACAAGACAAGGATGTCCACTCTCACCACTATCATTCAACATAATATTGGAAGTCCTAGCCTCGGCAATCAGAGAAGAAAAAGAAATAAAAGGAATACAAATTGGAAAAGAAGAAGTAAAACTGTCACTGTTGCTGATGACATATTATAAATAGAAAATCCTGAAGACGCCATCAGAAAACTACTAGAACTAATCAATGAATTTGGTAAGGTTGCAGGATACAAAATTAATGCACAGAAATCTCTTGCATTCCTATACACTAACAACGAAAGTTCAGAAAGAGAAATTAAGGAAACAATCCCATTTACCATTGCAA
Organism: Kogia breviceps; assembly: GCF_026419965.1. Taxonomy (NCBI): domain Eukaryota; kingdom Metazoa; phylum Chordata; class Mammalia; order Artiodactyla; family Physeteridae; genus Kogia; species Kogia breviceps. The sequence continues at coordinate 106,440,986 of NC_081310.1, forward strand.
CAAAAAGAATAAAATACCTAGGGATAAATCTACCTAAGGAGACAAAAGACCTGTACTCAGAAAACTATAAAACACTGATAAAAGAAATCAAAGATGACATAAACAGATGGAGTGATATACCATGCTCCTGGATTGGAAGAATCAATATTTTGAAAATGACTACACTACCCAAAGCAATCTACAGGTTCAATGCAATCCCTATCAAATTACCAATGGCATTTTTTACAGAACTAGAACAAGAAATTTTACAATTTTTATGGAAATACAAAAGACCCCAAATAGACAAAGCAATCTTGAGAAAGAAAAATGGAGCTGGAGGAATCAGATTCCCTGACTTCAGACTATACTACAGAGCTACAGTCATCAAGACAGTATGGTACTGGCACAAAAAGAGAAATACAGGTCAATAGAACAGGATAGAAAGCCCAGAGATAAACCCATGCACATATGGTCACCTTATCTTTGACAAAGGAGGCAAGAATATACAATGGAAAAAAGAGGAGCCTCTTCAATAAATAGTGCTGGAAAAACTGGACAGCTACATGTAAAAGAATGAAATTAGAATGCTCCCTAATGCCATACCCAAAAATAAACTCAAAATGGATTAAAGACCTAAAGGGTAGGATAGGGAGGGTGGGAGGGAGACGCAAGAGGGAGGAGATATGGGGATATATGTATATGTATAGCTGATTCACTTTGTTATAAAGCAGAAACTAACACACCCTTGTAAAGCAATTATATTCCAATAAAGATTTTAAAAATAAAATAAAATAAATAAATGTAGGGCCAGACATGTAAAACTCTTATAGGAAAACATAGGCAGAACACTCTATGACATAAATCACAGCAAGATCCTTTTTAACCCACCTCCTAGAGTAATGAAAATAAAAACAAAAATAAACAAATGGGACCAATTAAACTTAAAAGCTTTTGCACAGCAAAGGGAACCATAAACAATATGAAAAGACAACTCTTCAAATGGGAGAAAATATTTGCAAAAGAAGCAACTGACAAAGGATTAATCTCCAAAATATACAAGCTGCTCATGCAGCTCAATAGCAAAAAAAAACAACCTAATCCAAAAATGGACAGAAGACCTAAATCAACATTTCTCCAAGAAGATACACAGATGGCCAACACATGAAAAGATGCTCAACATCACTAATCATTAGAGAAATGCAAATCAAAACCACAATGAGGTATCACCTCACACCTGTCATAATGGCCATCATCAAAAAAATCTACAAACAATAAATGCTGGAGAGGGTGTGGAGAAAAGAGAACCCTCTTGCACTGTTGGTGGGAATATAAATTGATACAGCCACTATGGAGAACAGTATGGAGGTTCCTTAAAAAACTAAAAATAGAACTATCATATGACCCAGCAATACCACTACTGGGCATATACCCTGAGAAAACCATAGTTCAAAAAGAGTCATGTACCCCAATGTTCATTGCAGCACTATTTACAATAGCCAGGACAGGAAGCAACATAAATGAATGGATAAAGAAAATGTGGCACATATATACAATGGAATATTACTCAGTCATTAAAAGGAATGAAAATGAGTTATTTGTAGTGAGGTGGATGGACCTAGAGTCTGTCATACAGAGTGAAGTAAGTCATAAAGAGAAAAACAAATGCCGTATTGCTAACGCATATATATGGAATCTAAAAAAGTGGTACTGATGAACCTAGTGGCAGGGCAGGAATAAAGACATTGATGTAGAAAATGGACTTGAGGACACAGGGGGAGAAGGGGAAGCTGGGACTAAGTGAGAGAGTGGCATGGACATACATACACTACCAAACGTAAAATAGATAGCTAGTGGGAAGCAGCTGCATAGCACAGGGAGATCAAGCTGATGCTTTGTGACAACCTAGAGGTATGGGATAGGGAGGATAGGAGGGCAGGCTTAAGAGGGAGGGGATATGGGGATGCATATATACATATAGCCGATTCACTTTGTTGTACAGCAGAGACTAACACAACATTGTAAAGCAATTATACTCCAATGAAGGTGGGGAGAAAAGAAAAAAACAAAATGCATATGTACATGTGCCTAGAAAAATGTCTGGAATGACATACATTAACATGTTAAGAGTGGTGATTGGGCTTTCCTGGTGGCACAGTGGTTGAGAGTCCATCTGCTGATGCAGGGGACACGGGTTCGTGCCCTAGTCCGGGAAGACCCCACATGCCTCGGAGCAAGTCTGTAAGCCATGGCCACTGAGCCTGCACATCTGGAGCCTGAGCTCCGCAACGGGGGAGGCCACTACAGTGAGAGGCCTGCGTACCGCAGAAAAAAGGAGTGGTGATTAATGAGTTGTAGGAATGCGTTTTCGTTTTCTTATTTTTGTTTTTCTGCATTTTGTAACTTTCTACAATGCATGCATCCTGTTTTTATAATAATAGAAATTAAATAAATAATAGGAAGGCTTTAATAAGTTACCTTCCAGCTTTTGGAGGCAACATGTTATAGCTGAAAATTTTCTTGACAAAGACTCAGGACATCCAAGTTCTAAATTTGGCTTTGTGACTGCCATTGGGCAAATTACCCAATGATTCTTCATCCATTAAGCTGGAATACCTCACAAATAAGAATAAATAAAATACTAAGTGTGAAACATTTTATAAACTATAAAGTGTGACTATGATATTAGTTATTATATTATTGTACAGACTGCAGGACTAAGAGTCAACCAGCCACTCTAATTCAGGCTCCTTCTAGACTTCCAAATTACACTACTGAAATGTCTTTACCTCAGCACTTCCAGATAGATTGTGGGCTTAGGGTTGCATCACAGACTTTGCTCCCCCTGCCCACACATCAAGCTTTCTAGATGACATAACCTTGGTGTATTACAACAATGCCAAAGGGAACTTCTGATGTAGAGAGCCAGCTATTTGCTACCATAGGGACAGCGCACTGTTTTAATTTTCCAGTAACATTCTCATAACGAATTCCCTTTTGTCAGGACATCTACTGCTTATGAGTTCTATGGTTGCTGCTGCTTCTGAATGCTAGTTTCTTTGCTTCTCATTCTGATTTTCCTCCTTTTGTCTTCTGCTTCTCTTTAAGAAATTTGGCTCTCATAAACATCACCAATGAGTGTGTTTCGGTTTTCATATCAGCGGCAAACAGAGCAATCCCATTATATGAGATTTAATCTTTGCATATTCTAAGTTTCATTAGTGACCAGTGTTTAAAGCTTGAATCTTTAATTCCCAAGAGAGCTTGTTGCTTCTTTGAACACCAAGGTTTCCAGAAGGTAGGCCTCCAGATAAATGAAGTATTACTGTACATGTTTTTTAACATGGTAACTGGTCAAAAGATAATCATGCATCACAGAGTACCTTTCCTAGTCTCCTGATTTCAGCTTCTAAACCCCCAAATCAAATCCTGTAAGTTGTTAAAAGTAAACTCCACTTTCAATTGGTACCCAATGACAAAAGGACAGCAGTAATCAATTTGGCAAAATAGATGAACATATATATACAGTACCTTTTAAAGCTTCCGTTTCTATGTCTACTAATGGCTTTCCCACATAGGCAATATCGTCTAGATTATAATATAGTTTTTTAATGACTCCATCATAACGACTAGTGATAGTAACAGAAGCTTTATCACTTTGAACTTCACAGATGCTATCAAACTGAGACACTGTATCTCCTTCTTTTACATACCTAAAAGAAAAAGATGCAAGACACTTTTACATGAGCAATGATAATACAGATCATCTTAACAATATAAATACTACACTGAATTAGATCAGTATCCACTGAGCCCAGCATTTGGTCCCAGATAGTATACCAAAGAATGTTTCAGAAGAGACTACAGTGGCTTCCAGAGGCTCTTTGATGCCTCTTCAAGAAATATAGGGCTTCCCTGGTGGCGCAGTGGTTGGGGGTCCGCCTGCCGATGCAGAGGACGCGGGTTCGTGCCTCGGTCCGGGAGGATACCACATGCCGCGGAGCGGCCGGGCCCGTGAGCCATGGCCGCTGAGCCCGTGCATCCAGAGCCTGTGCTCCGCAACGGGAGAGGCCACAACAATGAGCAGCCCGCATACCGCCAAAAAAAAAAAAAATATATATATATATATATATACATATATATATATAAAATTTCAAAATAATTAAAAATTCATAGATCTATAATCCAAAAATTTAATTAATTTGTCAGGTTTTCTGCTTCAAATATGAAAAATGTATTTTAAAAGTTATTTCCTTTTATTGTCTTAGGCTTTATCAAATTTTAATAATGCCTATTATTTCTAGAATTAAATTTTTAAAATTGATATCCTCAATACACATCCTTTTTAATTTCATGAATTTTAGTTTGAGTTCTTAGTCTTTGTTTCTAAGATGGCTAATAAGTTTCAAATTCAGGTTCTTCTGACCTGAGGTCATCACTCTTTCCTTGATCCCACAATGCAATAGATACAAAATCATAAAGTACATTTATGTTATTATAGTCCTCTTCTAACCTACAAAGCAATTATAATGAGAACTGCAGTGAAAGAATGTTCAGGTGGCTGAATCAGATTTTTGAAAGGACCTTTAACAGTATACAATTGTGGGAGAGAATCTATTGACTCACCTTAACTGTTACTTCTAGAAATCTTTGAAAATTATTTCAGTACCCAGAGGTGTTTCCTTTTTTTCCAGAAAGGGAAAGAAAGAAAAGGGATAGAAGGATGACTAAGTAAAGAGCTTTTTAATTTTTGTTTCAAGCCTTTTTTTTTTTTAACATTTTTTTAACCTTTCAAAAACTATTTTTTGATTCATGCCTTTTGGTTTAATATTGTAAACTTTTCTAAAAATATAGGCAAACTCTCAGGTAATGGTGAGTTAAATGTACTTGCATTCTTAAGTAATTTTCGGTAAAGAGACCTTAGACTACATGATTATTTTAAAATAGCTTGGTAAAAAGCTCTAAGTTCATACATTAAATGCTTTTCAAAACACATGGTCATATCAACTTAATATGTCTTAGAGGCAAATTTCTCTTTTTTAGCTGAAGTGAGGGGTGGGTAGTGAAAAAATATTTTAAATGAGGAAAAAATAATCCTTAATAAATTACATTGAATAAAATGCCATACTGTAGGATGAATTGTGCCACCAGCATATTGGCAACACAAACTAGATTTACCTTATTGCTTTAAAAATATCATTATATATTACAGAAAGCGATGTCTCAATTTAAATAGATTTCTACTTATTTTTACTCAAATTATTTTTATACTTAAAAAATTTTTCAGAATAACTTACCATTCTTTAACAGTTACTTCTCTAATCCCTTCACCAATATCTGAGAGTTTGAACTGAACAATCTGTCCCTGTAGGGCTTCAAAGACAAATGAGAAATGATCTCATTAAATATGTAATGTATTGTTAATAGACAGATGCTTTGACATCTAAAATTAGAAAATATTCTCAAGCAGAGGCAGAAATTATTCCATTTTTATAGATTTTAAAAAGCATTTTATAATGTTGAAAAGCATAACCATCATTCATAACCACCCAAGATTTATATAAATCATTCAGTGACACAGACCTATTGATATTGCCACAGAACTGACATTTTCCAATTTCCAAAATAATGTTCTTTTACAAGGGTATAGGAGGCCCTTCCAACAAATGAGATTTTGCAGTAAGAGCAATGAACAGAAAACAGAACAAGATATTAGACAAAGGGAGACTCAGCTGGATCTCCTTGTTTCATGTTATGAAACTATAATAAACATCAATGGCCTGCTCTTAAATCTCTTTTGACTTCATACAACTCTTCTCATTCCCAGTGTCTAAAGATCAGGCAGATCCATTCCTAGAAGACTTGGAAAATTCTTATTCACCCAAATGATGTTCTACCAACTTCTTAAATTTTAGTCTTCTATTTTCTCTTAGCATTTTTTTTTTACTCCTTTTCAAATTTCTACACTCTCTTTATAACACTTAGATGCCAATGATAAGTTATGGTAATTATTCCCAAGACAGAAAGTATGTATGGATGCTCTCACTTTTCCAAATTAACAAATGGCTCTGAAGTGACTGAAGAGCGCTCCTCTATCTTTAAACTACTATTAATCAAAATTGCTTATAAAATATGCAACAAGCTGATTAAGGTAGGAAATTTTTCTTTAATAAATATGAGGAGATTAGTAGTTAAGAAATACAAAATACATTTTTGATACGGAGGTCTTAAGCACCCCTTGTTTCCTCTCTAGTAAGTTGGGCCCTCTCACAGCCTCCTGCTCATAGTATAAACTGGAACCTTTCTGAAAAAGTTTGGCATTAAGAATCAAAAACCTTAAAAAAAAAAAGTCTGTTTCTTTGACTCCATAGGTAATTTTACTTTTAAGATTTTTTTCCTTGAAGAAATAGAGAGGTACACGAAGATTTCTGCTCAGGAATAGTTATCATAGAGTTATAATAAAGAATTGGAAACCAACTGAAGTAATCAAAAAATGGCAAGTAAGTACACCATGGCACCTCTTATGCAAGGAACAGCATGTGAAAGGGCATGGGAATATGATAGTATGCAGCATGGTTAGGGAATGACAAACACTTCCGTACAGCTGAGGATAGGTAGGCTACGTGGCAAGAAATCAGCACAGATTTAAGGCTTTGTGCCATGATGAGGTGAGGTGTTTGGAACGTATCCTAGAGGTAATTAGGAACCAGCAGTAAATAATTATGGTATATAATATTAATTCTTTGCAGCTGTTCCCATTAGAGGTACAGTTTATCTTACCACTAGTTAAATCTATGCTGGCCTATGACTTGTTTTGACCAATAGAATACAGCAGAAGTAAAGTTGTAGGTTCTGGAGTGCAAGTCTCACAGGACCTCGCAGCCTCCCCTTTCTCCCTCTTGGAATGTGCCTTGAGATCCCCGTGTAAGGAAGCTGTTCTAGTCTACTGGAGGATGAGAGACACCACGTGGAGGAGAAATGAGATGCCCCAGCTAAAAACCAGCACCATCTGTCAGACATATGAGTAAGACCATCTTGGACCTTCCAACCCAGATGACCTTGTAGCTGAATCCACTCACATTAGTGAGCCCAGGTGAAACCAGCAGATGACCTTGTGGCTGAATCCAGTCACATTAGCAAGCCCAGGTGAAACCAGCAGAGGAACCACCTGACCAACCCACTCCCAGAATCCTGATGAACAATAAATCATTGTTCCTTTAAGCCACTAAGTTGTGGGGAAGGTTATTATTCAGCAATAATTGGCTGATAGGAGTCCCATCTACAATTTCAGACCTATAACTTTATATGTGTAATTTTAGAGAAAAATATCTCTGGCAGGAGTGTGATGGAAAGGACTGGGGGAGGGGTGGCAGAGAAAGCAGTTAGGAGGCTATTGTAGGTAAGAAACTGAAGTATAGAACTTAATATATTTACATATTTTCAAAGCTGTCTGAAAAGGTGAAGACAGATTTAAGAAACATTTAAGATGTAATATTACTATATCTTGGTAACCAACGTGATGTGAGACAAGTATCAGGATGGCTTCAGGTTTCTAGCCTGTTTACTGAGTTAAGGAAGAATAGGAAGAGGGTATATCCCAAGTATGTAGAGCAGTGCCTTGGAACGTAGTTGATCAGTCAGTTACCTGTGTTGAATGGATTTGCTCTCACAAGGATACAAAGTTGGATACTATGTTACTCCCATTTTCCAAATGATGAAACAGAGAGAAATTAAGTAACTTGCGTAAGGTTACACAGCTAGTAACCCAAAGCTCCTTAAGTGTTTAGAGACTAGGGTAGGAAGTTGGAGTTTCTGCTTGAATGGCCTCTATTTTCTCTGAGAAGTAAAGACAAAAGATCAACTTTTGAAAATAGAATTTTTTTTTTAATGGTAAAGATAAGGTTTACATATCTTAGGGTGATGTGGAAGAAGACATATTCAAGGCATGGAAGGACTAACTGATCTCAGGGGTTGGATCTGCCTGGAATCCTGTTATTTTTCATCACTAGCACAGACTAAGGCACTAAGTATCTGTCAAAAGCTTAATGCTGTAACAAAAGTCTAGGGTTCTTTACCAGGGTTCTAAATAGAACATCAGGAAAAAAAGTTTTAGTGCCTTTGCCAAATCTAATACTTAAGTCTCAAGTTCTTTGCAAGGTAGAAAAAGTTGGGGGAAAGGTAATTAAGTGGTAAAAGTCAGAGAACTTTCTATTTACACAAGCACCTCATCACACTATCTTAACATGACAGATTAAGTGCCTCATCCAAAAAACAGTAATACAGTGAGTACAAGGACACAATCTACTAAGTCAACAATTTAATCTAAGTCATATCAATGCTGACTGTTGCACTTAGTCATATGATAAAGAACAGAGGGCCCAAGAGAACCCAGTCCCAGCATTATGAAAACACAAGTATTAAGGGAAAGTATGTGAAAGGGGAGTGGGAGCAAAAAAAAAAAAAGAAAAGAAAAGGAGAATTGGATAGATGTGGGGAGAGCAAGGAGGGCCAGGCTAGAAGTAAAAGGTCAACTTTTTTACTTTGATGAGTCTTCAACTACTGAATAAATACAAAACATTATGTCATACAGGCTTTTCTGAGATTATACTTACCAGCAGTTGTTTTCAGCAGCTGATGTGGATGACTACACTTGAATGAAGGATAACCAAAGAAAGACACATAGTTTGGCTTCAAAACATGAATATTACCACATGTTTGAAAGTAGCGGACACAAATCTAGAGATGAGAAAACAAAACAGTAAAAGCTTTCATAAATGATCTTAATGGCGTATCTCTAAGTATCTCTATATTGAATTTCAAGTCTATTCTAAAAGTAGAACAATCATTATCACGATATAAACAATATGAAATTATCTAGGCTGAAATCAGAACACTTGGCATCTGTGACAAGTTTCTGTTCAAGAAACCAAAGGAATTCAAACACTAGCACACAGAATATTTTCTTGTTCTTTTGTTTATTTATTTTGGCCATGCAGCAAGGCATGCGGTATCTTAGTTCCCCAACCAGGGATTGAACCTGTGCCCCCTGCAGTGGAAGCAGGGAGTCCTAACCACTGGACTGCCAGGGAATTCCCTTGTTTAGTAAAATTATATCCTGATTTGTTCACATGCTTATGATCCTTGCCTAAAATTCCCTATGAAAGTAAAAACTTTTAACAATGTTTTCTATATAAACACAACAGTTTGTAGGTGTATTTGAGTCATTAAAGGCTTCCTGAAATAAAACAACTAAAGAATTCAAAAGTGACTGCTAGCAGGCTTTCCTGGTGGCGCAGTGGTTAAGAATCCACCCTCCAATGCAGGGGACACAAGTCCGGGAAGATCCCACATGCCGCGGAGCAACTAAGCCTGTGCGCCACAACTACTGAAGCCCACGCTCTAGAGCCCGCAAGCCACAATTACTGAAGCCCACGTGCCTACAGCCTGTGCTCTGCAACAAGAGAAGCCACCGCAATGAGAAGCCCACACACCACAATGAAGAGTAGCCCCCACTCACCGCGAAAGCCCGCGTGCAAATAAGACCCAACCCAGCCAAAAATAAATAAATTTATAAATAAATAGTCACTTTCTTATTCTTAAAAAAAAAAGTGACTCCTTTAGCATCTAAAAACACTGAAAAACACACATAGTATTGTCCCCAAAGGTTTTCTTATCATAATTTATAGATGACTCTTTAGATTTAACTATTGATATTTTATATAAAATCCTAATATAATAAAATACAGGGCTTCCCTGGTGGCGCAGTGGTTGAGAGTCCGCCTGCCAATGCAGGGGACACGGGTTCATGCCCCGGTCCGGGAGGATCCCACATGCCGCGGAGCGGCTGGGCCCGTGAGCCATGGCCGCTGAGCCTGCGCGTCCGGAGCCTGTGCTCCGCAACGGGAGAGGCCACAATAGTGAGAGGCCCGCGTATCGCAAAAAAAAACCCCAAAACAAACAAACAAACAAAAAAACAATAAAATACAATGTTACAGAAATAAGTAGGACTGAATGTATTTCATTTGATATATCAAAACCTAAGTGTGTGAAAGGTACAATATTTTATTTTGAAAGTTAACATTTCAATGTTATTAATACCTGATTATATCACACTTTAAAAAAAATTATGGTTTCAGTCCATTTATGGTTCTTACAAAATTTTGGCTATCTTCCTCATGTTGTACAATACATCCTTGAGCCTATCTTACATCCATAAGTTTGTATCTCCCACACTGTCATGCCTATATTTCCCTCCCTCCTACTGGAAACTGCTAGCTTGTTCTCCATATCTGTGAGTCTGATGCTTTTTTGTTCTATTCACTAGTTTGTTGAATTTTTTAGATTCCACACATAAGTGATTACATACAGTACTTTTCTTTTTCTGACTTATTTCACTTAGCATAATGCTTTTCAAGTCCATCCATGTTGCTGCAAATGGCAAAATTCCATTGTTTTTTATGACTGAATAGTATTCAATTACATATATATGTATATAGATACATATATATATATGTATGTATATCACATCTTCTTGATCCATTCATCTGTTGATGGGCACTTAGGTTGCTTCCATATCTGAGTAATTCTAAATAATGCTGCTATGAACATTACAGTGCATATATCTTTTCAAATTAGTGTTTTGTTTTTTTCAGATATGTACCCAGGAGCAGCTTTGCTGGGTCATATGGTAGTTCGATTTTTAGTTTTTTTGAGAAACCTCCACACTGTTTTCCACAGTGGCTGCACCAATTTACATTTCCACCAACAGTGTACAAGGGTTCCCTTTTCTCCACATCCTCGCCAACGTTTGTTATTTGTGTTCTTTTTGATGGTGGCCATTTTGACAGGTGTGAGATGATATCTCATTGTGGTTTTACTCTGCATTTGCGTGATGATTACTGGTGTTGAGCATCTTCTCATGTGCCTGCTGGCCATGTGGAAAAATGTCTATTGTCTTTGGAAAAATGTCTATTCAATTCTGCCCATTTTTTAATGTTTAGTTGTATGATTTGCCTTGATCAAATTTATCAAAGGGAGCAGTGGAAGGAGCTCAAGGACCAAACTGTTGATGACTGTAAATGTCAGATTAAAGAGTTTAAACTCATACATTGTGGGTTATTGAAGAAAAAGGATTAATTGTCCAACAAACAAAAGTCCAGGCCCAGATGGCTTCACTGGTGAATTCTATCAAACATTTAGAGAAGAGCTAACACTGATCCTTCTCAAACTCTTCCAAAAAATTGCAGAAGACGGAACACTCCCAAACTCGTTCTATGAGGTCACCATTACCCTGATACCAAAACCAGACAAAGATAGTACAAAAGAGAAAATTACAGACCAATATCACTGATGAATATAGATGCAAAAATCCTCAACAGAATCCAATGACACATTAAAAGGATCATACACCATGATCAAGTGAGATTTATCCCAGGGATGCAAGGATTCTTCAATATACACAAATCAATCAATGGGATACACCATATTAACAAATTGAAGATTAAAACCATATGATCATCTCAATAGATGCAGAAAAAGCTTTCGACAAAATTCAACACCGATTTATGATAAAAACTCTCCAGAAAGTGGGTATAGAGGGAACCTACCTCAACATAATAAAGGCCATATATGACAAACCCACAGCCAACATCATTCTCAATAGTGAAAAACTGAAAGCATTTCTTCTATGATCAGGAAGAAGACAAGGATGTCCACTCTCACCACTATTATTCAACACAGTTTTGGAAGTCCTAGCCATGGCAATCAAGGAAGAAAAAGAAATAAAGGGAATACAAATTGGAAAAGAAGAAGTAAAACTGTCACTGTTTGCAGATGACATGATACTATACATAGAGAATCCTAAAGATGCCACCAGAAAACTACTAGAGCTAATCAATGAATTTGGTAAAGTAGCAGGATACAAAATTAATGCAAAGAAACCTCTTGCCTTCCTATACACTAATGATGAAAAATCTGACAGAGAAATTAAGGAAACACTCCCATTTACCATTGCAACAAAAAGAATAAAATATCTAGGAATAAACCTGCCTAGGGAGACAAAAGACCTGTATGCAGAAAACTATAAGACACTGATGAAAGAAATTAAAGATGATACCAACAGATGGAGAGATATACCATGTTCTTGGATTGGAAAAATCAATATTGTGAAAATGACTATGCTACCCAAAGCAATCTACAGATTCAATGCAATCCCTATCAAATTACCAATGGCATTTTTTACAGAACTAGAACAAAAAGTCATAAATCGTGTATGGAGACACCAAAGACCCCGAACAGCCAAAGCAGTCTTGAGGGAAAAAAATGGAGCTGGAGGAATCAGACTCCCTGACGTCAGACTATACTACAAAGATACAGTCATCAAGACAATATGCTACTGGCACAAAAACAGAAATATAGATCAATGGACAAGATAGAAAGCCCAGAGATAAACCCACGCACCTATGGTCAACTAATCTATGACAAAGGAGGCAAGGATATACAATGGAGAAAAGACAGTATCATCAATAAGTGGTGCTGGGAAAACTGGACAGCTACATGTAAAAGAATGAAATTAGAACACTCCCTAACACCATACACAAAAATAAACTCAAAATGGATTCGAGACCTAAATGTAAGACCAGACACTATAAAACTCTTAGAGGAAAACATAGGAAGAACACTCTTTGACGTAAATCACAGCAAGATCTTTTTTGATCCACCTCCTAGAGTAATGGAAATAAAACCAAAAACAAACAAATGGTACCTAATGAAACTTAAAAGCTTTTGCACAGCAAAGGAAACCATAAACAAGACAAAAAGACAGCCTTCAGAATGGGAGAAAATATTTGCAAACAAATCAACAGACAAAGGATTAGTCTCCAAAATATATAAACAGCTCATAGAGCTCAATATTAAAACAATAAACAACCCAATCCAAAAATGGGCAGAAGACCTAAATAGACATTTCTCCAAAGAAGACATACAGATGGCCAAGAAGCACATGAAAAGCTGCTCAACATCACTAATTATTAGAGAAATGCAAATCAAAACTACAATGAGGTATCACCTCACACCAGTTAGAATGGGCATCATCAGAAAATCTACAAACAACAAATGTTGGAGAGGGTGTGGAGAAAAGGGAACCCTCCTGCACTGTTAGTGGGAATGTAAATTGATACAGCCACTATGGAGAACAGTATGGAGATTCCTTAAAAAACTAAAAATAGAATTACCATATGATCCAGCAATCCCACTACTGGGTATATACCCAGAGAAAACCATAATTCAGAAAGACACATGCACCTCAATGTTCTTTGCAGCACTATTTACAATAGTCAGGTCATGGAAGCAACCTAAATGCCCATTGACAGACGAATGGATAAAGAAGTTGTGGTACATATAAACAATGGAATATTACTCAGCCATAAAAAGGAACAAAATTGGGTCATTTGTTGAGATGTGGATGGATCTAGAGACTGTCATACAGAGTGAAGTAAGTCAGAAAGAGAAAAACAAATATTGTACATTAACACATATATGTGGAGAAAAATGGTACAGATGAATCGGTTTGCAGGGCAGAAATAGAGACACAGATGTAGAGAACAAAGGTATGGACACCAAGGGGGGAAAGCGGCGGGGGTTGGGGGTGGTGGTGGGATGAACTGGGCGATTTGGATTGACATGTATACACTGATGTGTATAAAATGGATGACTAATAAGAACCTGCTGTATAAAATAAATAAATAAAATGAAAGCATAAAAAAAAGAAATTAGTCAAGGGGTGTGTGTGTGTGTGTGTTTGTTAGATCATAACAGGTAAAGCTTTGAGAGAAAGGACAAAGTTAAGAAACAATTATTGTATTTGAGGCATGAAATAACAGGCTCCTGGCTGAGAAGATTTAGAGTAGAAAAAGAAAGAAAGCAACATACGTGCAATAGGCATTATGTGATAAACAGTGATTGAGTGGCTATTAAGAGAAAGCTAAAACCCATTAGTGAAGCTGCCGACTAAAGGTATAAAAAAGGAAAACAGAAGGATAAAAATTGAAGGGAGGGGCTTCCCTGGTGGCGCAGTGGTTAAGAATCCACACGGGTTCGAGCCCTGGGCCGGGAAGATCCCACATGCTGCAGAGCAACTAAGCCCGTGAGCCACAACTACTGAGCCTGTGCTCTACAGCCTGAGAGCCACAACTACTAAGCCCGCGTGCCTAGAGCCTGTGCTTCGCAACAAGAGAAGCCACTGCAATGAGAAGCCTGCACACCGCAACTAAAGAGTAGCCCCCACTCGCCACAACTAGAGAAAGCACACGCACAGCAATGAAGACCCCACGCAGCCAAACGTAAATAGATAAATTTATTTTTAAACAATGGAAGGGAGGAGAAAAAATTTTTCAAGTATGAAAGACATTGTCTTCTATAAACAACACACAAAAAATACAGAGTAATGAAAAGACAGTTTAGCAGATTCACATAATAAGGAAATAAATTAGTAATAATTCAGCAGGCAGTTGTTGAGTATACCTAAAAACAGGATTGTTCTGTGCTCGAGAATTAAAAGCTAAATAAGATACAGAATACAGTCTCTGAATTCAAATTGCTTACACTTTGCTGCAGGAAGACAGACAAAATAGAAAAATTCAAGCTAATAGGATAAGTTAATCAAAAGTCAAACGCATGATGCCATAGGGGAGTATAAACACAACATAATAAGGCTTTCTTAATTTAGGTGATAAGACCTCTTGTTGCTTATGATTTTTTATAACATATGGAAAAAAATAGACTTTTTTTTTACTGAGTCGTTCAACAAATGTTTATTGAGTACCTACTATGTGCCAGGCATTTAGGATTAGAAAACAAAATTGATGTGATTCCTTCCCTTATGGAATATATAGTCCATACTGTGAAAGATAAAAGCAAGTAAACAGGTGATTACAACAGTGTTATAATGGGGGAGATAGTGTTAAGAAAACACAAAGGAGGGAACCTACCTGGAGAAAGTGAAGTAAGACCTAGGGTTGAGTAGGAGTCACCCAGGGGGTGAGATGTGTTGCAGAGAAGTCTATAGGGGAGTAAGGCAAGAGTCTTTAAAGCAGAGGAAATAGACATGCAAAGGTCTGGAGTCAAGAGAGAGAAAACAGCCTGTGTTCAATTAACTGAAATTGTTCAATATACTTCTAGTGTAGTTTAGTGTGAGCTAAGGGTGAAGTGTCAGAGTGGGGACTGGGTAGTTAGGTTTTAGCAAGGAATGAAGCTGGAGAGGTTGGAAAGATCCAGATCATATATTGCTTCATTGTCATTTGAATTTTGAACATTTTGCTGAGAGCAGTTTTAAGCAAGGAAATGACATTCTCAAATTTGTGTCCTACTTTATAAGATCACTCTGGCTACACTATGGACAATGGGTTAGAGAGGCACAAGATTAGAGGTAGAAAGTCCAAATTAGGAAGTTCCAGGATATCTGCAGCTGGAGACAGTTTGGAGAAAAATGACTAGATTTTTGAGATTTACAGGCTAGAATCACGAGAAACAGGTTTGAAGGTTTAGTTCCAGAGCCTAGAGTCTGATGTTCCTCGGAGGCATTATAACAGTCACTGTGAGGTGGCTAAAGCCTAGTCCTTCCAAGCTCCCTTGTGCTAGCAGTGGCCATGTAACACAGTTCTAGCCAGTGAGTCTGGATGGTACCACCACTTCCTCCTTACTGCCCTGAATACAAAGTTGTAGCAGCCCTCTTGTGACCCTGAGGGAAAGGCCAAATGAATTGCTAAAATGACAACCCTGATAATGATGAGCCACTTAATCAATCCCAGCTGCCATCTAACTTTCAGATGCTTTGTATACACAGATACTTGATTTCCTACTTATTGGTTGGGTTTATTACTTACAGCTGAAAAACACCTAAAATACACGCAATTTGAAGATTTCCAGGACAGTGAGATATATGGGTCAGCAGTAAAGCTGGCTGGAAGACTGGGGAACTTCAGGAATCATCAGCATATAAATGGCAACTAAATTTGAAGAAGTGGATGAGGTAACCCTGGAAGCGCAAGAAGCACACAGAGGGGCAAAGTCAGAACCCTTAAAAACACCAATATTTAAAAGTTAGGCAAGGAAAGAGGAGGAGGTTGGGATAAAGTGTTCAAAGATGTAGGAAAAAGAATACCAGGAAGTTGGTGTCACAGAAGCCAAGCATGGAGAGCTTTCAAAAGAAGGGAGGCCAATACCCAGTAACGTGCTGCTGAGAAGAGCTTTCTTCTCTTGGTTACCTCCTACTCAGCTTCCACAAATCTCAGATTATACAGTATCCTCTGGGAACTCTCTGACCCCCCAAGATCCCTCCTGTGTGTCTCTGTAGTTCTAGGCAACTTGTTCCATCTTCTCATGCTGTGCTGTAATTGCTTGTTTTAATGTCTATCTCTGCCTTTCTCCCCCGTGCCACACCACAAGGCTGTAATTAAACTCTGAGGGGGCAGAAATCAGTGTCTGTCTTATTCATATTTGCACCCCCAATTCCTAGCACAGTACCTGGTACATAGCAGGCTCTTGGAAGGTTTTGTAAGATCAGGGGCCCAACACTATAGGAAAATTCTGAAGAGGGGACCCAGGAAGAACAACGCTATGCAAATAGGATGAAACACTATGATTATTGGGATGTTAATCGTTTGGTGCTAGAAGACTGTGTGAAAGGGGAGAAATGAAGGAGAAATGGTGGTGGGTCTTAGCTCTGGTGATTTAAAAGGTTGGAAAGATACTGCTGCAAATGTAGGAGATAGGTGTAAACCCAAAGAACAAAGCTCGAGCCTCTCAGCTGCTTGGAGGCAAGGACCTATGGTGTTACGCTTTCCTTGCCCAATCTCTTTCTCTAGACTGTAAATTCCTTGAGGGCAGGGGTCGTATTATCAGTGTCTGAAACTAAGGGGTGCTCAATAAATGTTTAATGAATATAGTATATCTCTGTTTCCCCAGTGCCTACTACAATGCCCGGTACCCGGATGGTGCTCAATGAAAGGCTACTGAACGAAAGGATAGCTGGGCTTCGGGTGCAGATGAAGCGGGAGGGCGACCGAGTCACGACATAAGTGCGCCCAGGTAAGGAGAGAGAGTGGGTCTCCAGACAGGTTGGGCGCCACCTTCCCTGCCCTTCGTTTTGCTACATCCCTCCACCTCTCCATCACGCGAGCCCTGTACGCGAAGCACACGGAGGACAAAGTAACACACCTCTCCCGGGTGACTCCGAACAAATCACTCCTTCCCGACCTCAGATCTGCCCAACCTGCTTACCAGACGCCCAGCAGTCCGGCTCCAGGTCCTCAACACACGCGCTGCAGCCATCTTACTCCGGAAATGACCATGGCTCTGAAGTTGGAGGAGTTGCCTGCGCGGGGGAACCTATTGGGAGCCGGGAAACGAGCCTTCCCCTGAGGCCTGAGCGGCCAATGGAGAGCGAAGGAACGAGCCTCCCACCCAACAGCCAATCAGGGAGCGGGGCGGGGCTGAGATAACCCTGGGGGTGGGGTGGGGAAGCCCTGCGGAGCGGGAGGAGAGACAAGTGGGGAGGAGGATTGCCCAAATTTTTAGTTTCAGGGACAGAGTTTGGTAAGGCACAGCTGTGTTAAGTGTATGTGCGCCAACGATCATCTTTTCAGTGCCAGTAATGGGAGAGATGGAGTATGTTAAGGAAACAAAGGAAGGACACTCACCTGGAGAAATTTACGTTGAAGTAAGATCTGAGGGGGTAAGTAGGAGAAAGCAAAAACAAAAACAAAAACCTTCCTTCAGCTTGTATTGTAACCGCTTGATTACAGAAAATGGGACATTTCTATACTTTGTAGCAAGGATCTGTACCGCTAGTTGAGTCAAGTCTATACTGGAATACTTCCCAATGACGGGCATTTCTTACTCGCATTGTGTTCTCGGTTACCGAAACTGGCTTTTCGATTTTTTTTTTCATGGAATATAAACAAGGTTACCATAATGTCTAAGATAAATGTCATCAACATTATCTTTCCTTTTTAGGGTATCTGTCAGATGTAGCTGCCCAGCATATGCAAGATATGTCAGACATACTACCTTTATTTATTTGCCTCTTGGAGAAATGTCAAATTGAGGTCAGTGGAACTGGTAAAACAAAGATCAGAGCTTTAATGGTCAATCCTCCTCACAGCAACTAAGAAACTAATTTCTGGAAATGTCCAGGATGATATTTGTCTGTTCTTCCTCTTATAAGGGAATGAAAATCTGTACAGATGTCTAAAGAATTACAGAGAACAAAACCGGAACAAAGACAAAATCATAAATTCTCAACACTGAAGATTAGTGGCCGTAAAACAAAATCTCAGGTACTTCACAAATTCACTGCCTGATATTACTCAAACTCACACTTTAAATTTTGCCTTATTTGCCTCTCAGTGTATTTCACACACACACACACACACACACACACACACACACAAAAAAAAAAAAAAAACTGTAAGCAATAAATTTAAATCATTACCTTTATAAGAAAAACTGGGATAGTCAAAGAACTTTGATTTTTTTTTTAACTTTCCCACTAACAAAACATTTTATAGGCACCAATAATATATTTCATAATACTACATACATGTGTTTGTATAAAAAGATTAAGTAGCTGTGCCTTTGAATTGAGTTATTTTTCTTCCCAGAGACCCTATACTACCTTCTTCCTCTTAACTTTCCCTTTGACTCTACCTTCTAAGGAAATGTCTAGTTTACTTCTTTTCTTTTATACTCTTTACCTCAACATGATTACTGCTTCCAAATTCAGTATGGTATGTTTCCTTATCCTTCCTTCCAACATCAAGAGGTATGCCACATATTCACTAGTTAATCCTTTCACTTGAGCTCAAAAGAACCAAATAACCCATTTCTTCTCTTTCTAAAAATTTAATTGAGGGAATTCCCTGGTGGTCTAGTGGTTAGGATTCCGAGCTTCCACTGCAGGGGGCCTGGGTTTAATCCCTGGTGGGGGAACTAAGATCCCACAAGCTGCGCTGGTGCGGCCAAAAAATAATAATAATAATAATAATTGAATGATTGATTGTTACCTGGCAATTCTACTCTTAAGTATCTACCCAAGAGAAATAAAAACATATGTCCACATAAAGACTAGTACAAGAATGTTCTTAACAGCCTTATTTATATTAGCCAAAAACTAGAAACAGCCCAAATGTCTTCCATATGTAAATGAATAAACAAACTGTGGTGTATTCATATAATGGAATATTATTCATCACTAACAATGACTGAAGTAATGATACATGCTTTAACATGAATGAACCTCAAGAATATTATGCTAAGTAAAAGGAGCCAGATCCAGAAGGTCACATATTGCCTGATTCCATTTATATGGAATGTCCAGAGAAGGCAAATCTATAGAGACAGAAAGCAGATTAGTGGTTGCCTGGCACTGGGGGTGAGAATGGGGAATGACTGCAAGGGGGCAAGAGAAAGATTTTTGTGAACAATTCGGAGATTTTTAGCATATGTACAAAGTTGTAAAACCATTACCACCATCTAATTCCAGAACACTTTCATCACCTCCCAAAAGAAACCCCATGCCCATTAGCAATCAATTCCCATTCTGGAACTCCTTCCCACCCCTGAGTCCCTGATACTATTAGTCTATTTTCTGACTCTATAAATTTACCTGTTCTGGACATTTCATATAAATGGAATCATACTATATGTGGCTTTTATGACTAGCTAATGTTCTCAAGGTTCATCTATTTTACACATGTATCAGTGCTTTATTCCTTTTTATGGCCAAATAATATTTCATTTTTAAGATATAAATATTTTCATTGATCCACTCATCAGTCGATAGATATTGGGGTTGTTTCCACTTTGGGGCTATTGTGAATGCTGCTATGAACATTAATGTACAAGTTTTTGCATAGACATGTGTTTTATTTTTCTTGGGTGTATACCTAGGAGTTGAATTGCTGGGTTGCACGATAACCCTATGCTTAATTCTTTGAGGAACTGCCAGACTGTTTTCAAAGGTGGCTGCACCATTTCACATTCTCACTAGCAGTGTATGAAGGTCCTGGTTCCTTCACATCCTCATCAACTCTTGTTATTGTCTGTCTTTTTCATTATAACCATGCAAGTGGATATAAAGTGATATTGAAATGGAGCAGGACCCTATGGTCCTTGTCCCCCACCCCCCATATCCTCAGCCTGCCTTTCATCTGTGGAAAAACTTTAGCCAAAGAATAAGTTTAATCAGAGAAGTGAGAAAATGCAGAAACAAAGGAAAACAGTCAAAGGAGACCAAATAATAATAGTTTAATCATTAAGCATAGTCAAGGACCTTTAGTTCCTCCTTAAGGGCTATAGATAATATTCTGGGCCATATCCTGTGAGCTGTTTTGCAGCTACTGAAGCCTCCACCAGGTGGAGGAGGATGACTACATGATGACCAAACTGAAGCCGTGACATAAGCTTCCACAGTTCTGAGAACTGGCCTCAAATAAATGGGAACAAACCCTGGAACTAAAGATTAATCAGTAATCTTGAAACAACCAAGATGATGCTGATCAGACCACCACATTACTTATTTCAAGATGACTGTCAGAATTCACTGTGCTGTTCTGTTCCCTCCCTCTGCCTATAGGGCCCTGAAACTCCCCTTTAAAAGGCCCTGTCCCCTGAGCAACAATCAGGAGTTTGTTCTTTTGCAGGAGTCCACCCCCGGTTGCTGGCCTCCGAAATAAAGCAACCTTTCCTTTCCTACCAACACTAGCCTCTCAAGAATTGGGAGAATTGTCTTTGAATTGTCTTTCAAGTGGCGTTCAGTAACAATATTTCATTGTGATTTTGATTTGGGTTTCCCTAATGACAAATGATGCTGAACATCTTTTCATGTGCTCATTGGCCATTTGTATATCTTCTTTGGAGAAATGTCTATTCAAATCCTTTGCCCATTTAAAAATCGGGTTGTCTTTTTATTTTGGCATTGTAATAGTTCTTTATATATTCTAGATACTAGACTCATCAGATATATGTCTTACAAATATTTTCTCCCATTCTTTAGTTTGTCTTTTCACTTTCCTGATAGTAACCTTTGAAGCACAAAAGTTTTTAAATTAAATTGAAGTCCAATTTATTTTTAAAAAATTGTTTGTGCTTTGGGTGTCATAGCTCAGAAACCATCAACTAATCCAAGGTTATGAAGATTTACATCTATATCGTCTTCTAAAAGTTTTATAGTTTTAGCTCTTACATTTAGGGCTTTGACCCACTTTGAGTTAATTTTTTAAATATGGTGGGAGATATTTAAGTCTTTAAATCATCTTGAAATGGTTTTTGTGTATGGTGTGAAATACAAATCCAATTTCATTTTTTCTTACGGTTAACCTATTGTTTCCACACCATAAACTGAAGAGTTCTTTACCCACTGATCTGCCATCTCATCTGTCAAAGAAATAAGTTTAAGGGCTCTAAGTAATCTATTTATCACTGTACCAATCTCACATTATCTTAATTACTTTAGCTTCATAGAAATTCTGGGTTTTGAGAGGACAAGTACCCTTCACCTCATTCTTTTTAAGTTATTCTTGCACTTTTGTTCTTTCATATAAATTTTAGAATTGTCTTGTCAGGCTCCTTAAAAATGTCCCGTGGGGATTTGATAGGAATTTTATTGAAACTATATTTTCAATAATATATCTAAAGATTCTTTGAGGTTTTCTTTTTCTAACTTTTTATTTTATATTGGAGTACAGTTGATTAACAATGTTGTGTTATTTGCAGGTGTACAACAAAGTGATTCAGTTATACATACATGTATCTATTCTTTTTCAAATTCTTTTCCTAATTAGGTTGTTACAGAATAGTGAGCAGAGTTCTCTGTGCTATACAGTAGGTCCTTGTTGGTTATCTATTTTAAATATAGCTGTGTGTACATATCAATCCCAAACTCCTTAACTATCCCCTCCCCCACCATAAGTTCATTCTCTAAGTCTGTGAGTCTGTTCTGTAAATAAGTTAATTTGTATCATTTTTTAAAGATTCTGCATATAAGCAATATCATACGGTATTTCTCTTTCTCTGTCTGACTTACTTCACTCAGTATGATAATCTCTAGGTCCATCCATGTTGCTGCAAATGGCTTTATTTCTATGTAGGTAATCATATCACCTGTGAATAATGACTGTGTTGTTTTTGTCTGTCCAGTCTTGTGTCTTTCATCTCTTTATTGTAAAATCTGACTAGACTTCCATCATCTGTTGAAAAGAAGCCATAACTGTGGGCATTACTATCTTGTTTTGATTTTAAAAGGTGTCTTATGTTTTACCATTATTTACTGTTATTAAGAATGAACTTTGCTGTAGAGTTTTCCAGATGTCCTTAATCAGGTTAAGGGAGTTGACATTTATTCCTAGGTTCATTTGCTTTTGTTTTATCATAAATAGATCTTGATTTTTTTCAAATGCTTTTTCTTCATCTATTAATGGCATCTTAGGTTTTTGATATAACATCATAACATCTTTCTAATGTTAGAATGATATCCAATCCCAATTTGGTCATACTGTATAGTATTTCATAAACGTTGTTGGATTTATTTGTTAACATTTTGATTGATCCTGGTGCATATGAATTTATAAAATTTATAAATTTTTCTTCTCCATGTCATCTTTGTCTGCTTTTGGTATCAGAGATTGGGTAAAGTATATGCATTCCCAGGGCTTTCTCTGTTACAAAAGTGGTGGAATGTTGGGATTAGGAGACAATTGTGTTCACATCAGAGCACCATGGTTCATATCACAGTATGCTAGTTAACTGTGTGGCCTTGTAGCAAATTGTTTAACACATGCAGCTGTAAATCAGAGTAAAAACAGTAAGTACTTCAGCAGGTTGTGAATGCATGCAGTGGCTAAGTGCTCAATAAATGTTGACTTTTTTTTTATGATTTATCATATTCTAATTGCTGCTCCCTCTTAACTGTAAGATAAGTACAGTACATTATTATCATTAAGAAGAATGACATTATAATTTATCACTTCTCAGTCTCTACAATATACTTCCAATAACTTCGAGGCAGAAAATACCTTACTCTTCTTTGCTTACCTAGAGGCTTGCATATGATTTGGTACTCAGTTAATATAGGAACTGAACCACAAGCGGAATCAAGAAGCGGGTTGTTGCTCCTGTCCTCCTCTGAGGTGAATTACGTTAGTGGCACTGTTCATTGTAGTCATGAACTTGCACTCATTCTCGGACAAGGTGGCATAACTTTGGCTTTTTTGAGCATTATATCACTGATTCTGATTCTGTCCTTTAACACTCATCCCCAAATAAATGGTGTCTAGCAGAAGAAAAAGATAATACTCTACACACACACGAAGAACGAGAGGGTCATGGTATCATCAATGCACCAGGGACACACATTTCAAGGGACAGGATGCAGAGAAAGCAAACCCGACCAGAGAGAAGGTGGTCGGTGCATAGCAGGGACCTTTCCTACATCTTCAGCTCTAAGAGTCTCCAGTTCTGGGTATGGCGGGATCCCCGAGAAAACAGAGCTAAACACAGATGCTTGCACAAGCCTGCGAGACAACTGGAGGATCCGACTAGAGTTGAAAGGGAGGCTTTCGGCAACCTGCGCGTTTTGCTGTGTTCAGTGCGCAAGTCTTCCAGGGACACATTTCTTTCCACGCTCCAGGGAACCTCCCCGGCCACCACCCCACATGCTGGACAGCTTCCCATTTGCCGGAATTTTGTGGGCACCGCCTCTTTAAGCGCCGCGCGGCGCGCATGCGCCCTGGCTGTGGGCCGGGCTAAGCCGGCGTCTGCACGCAGAGCGGCTTGATTTGGGTCGGGCGTTGCCGGAGCCGGCGCGTCCTCCACCTCTACGTGGAACCCCGCGGCCCCGAGCGAGGACCGCGCCTCCGGAGCTGCAAGGCAGGAGCCTGCGCCTCTTCTTCCTCCCGCTCGGGCCGAGGCTGAGTCGCGGTTGGCCAGGCCCCAGGACGCCCCCCATGGCGGGCCCGCGGGTCGAGGTGGACGGCAGCATCATGGAAGGGGTGAGTGCCGAGCTCGAAGCCTGGCGCGTTGCGGCTGCCGTCCGGGCTGTGGCACTGAGCTTGCCCATCTGATGTTCTCTCTCTGCTCTCCGCACCAGGGCGGGCAGATCTTGAGGGTGTCTACGGCTCTGAGCTGTCTCCTGGGCCTCCCCTTGCGGGTGCAGAAGATCCGAGCAGGCCGCAGCACGCCGGGCCTTAGGTAAATTGGGAAGCCAGGCGGCGGGACTGGAGGGTGGAGAGCGGGCTGGGGGTTCGGGGCGGGGGACAGGCCATTGGGGGATGGGGGGCGGGTCTTGGGGCTGGGACTCTGGAGCCCGGCGGTGATGCTGGGAAGATCCGCCGGCCCCAGGGTTGAGGACTCTGCAGCCGGGCCGCAGGGGCCGCGGGACGGTGTTCCCGGGCTGGGTGGTTAGCCGTAGCTGGGCTTGTGCGCCCTTGACAGTTTCAAGGGGCAAGTTTAGAAAATAGGCCCATGTTTTTTCTATTTGGCTAGAGTTGTCTCGTTTCCTAATGAGTTATCTTTTAAACGGTTTCCCCGCCTCCTCGGACAGTCCAAGTACCCGGAGAGCTCGGAGCAGCGGGCAAGGTAGATCAGGGCAGAACAGCTTCTAGGGCCGGAGGAAACCCCACTTTTTAACCAATGCATTTTCTGCTGCGTCACGTTTTAGTCTCATAAGGACTCTGAGATGTGTCATTCCAGCTTTCATTCAGACCTCTAGGAAGCTGTGGATACGACCAGGATTATCAGTTGTAGGAGAGGGAAAAATGTTGACAGTTGATCTTGTTTCTTCTGTCTGGGAAGCTAGGCATGCCACTATTTTAAGTGTCAGGTATATGCACCTGTTAGAAGAGGACCCGGGGGAAGACAGACTGATTCCTTGTACTTGTATTTTGTATATATTTCATTCTAATGGATCAACTATCTCTTAGTCTTTTATCCACACTCCATGTTGAAATTATTAAAAGGCAATTACTGATATGTGTGAACAGTAATTCTCTGTCACAGCAGTAGTTTGCAGTAACCTATTTCACCAATAGGGAAATTAATTCATTAAGGCTGTGTGAGGTATTTTATTAGTTTGCTAGGGCTGCCATAACAAAATACCACAGATAGGTGGCCTAAACAACAGAAATTTATTTTCGCACAATTCTGGAGGCTGGAAGTCCAAGATCAAGGTGCTGGTAGGGTTGGTTTCCTCTGAGGACCATAAGGGAAGATTCTGTTTCAGGCCTCTCTCCTTGGCTTGGAGGTGACCACCCTCTTGCCCCCTCTTCCCATGCTTATCCCCCTGTGCATGCACACCCCTGGTATGTCCTAATATTCTCTTTTTGTAAGGACACCAGTGAGAGTGGGTTATGGCTCACTCTTGACTGCCTCTTTTAACTTAATCATCTCCCCAGAGGCCCTATTTCTAAATACAGTCACATTGTGAGGTACTTCAACATATGAATTTTAGAGGAACACAGTTCAGCCCATGCAGGTATCATAGATTATTCAGTGAAATGCAAGTGAGACTGGTGGCACTTAGATAGTTTTATTATTTTTCCTCTTCTGCATACTTCTAATTTGCAACAATATTATCAGCATATATGTTTATAGTTAAAATAACTGGTCTGGAAGGAACCCTTAAAATAATGCCTACCAGCAGGTAGTCTACGTGCATAAAAAGCCAAAAGGGAGCTCTGGCACTTACTATGGTTAGAGCTTGCTGTTTTCTTGCCATTGAAGTTTTGTAAATGTGTCATAAAAAGTGGGGATATAGGCAGTCTGAATGCACACGTTTTGATGCAGTATTATGACCTGAAGGCCTCAGCATTTATCTGGACTGGAAATGATTCGAGATTTCTGTGATGGGCAACTGGAGGGGGCAGAAATCGGCTCAACAGAAATAATGTTTACACCAGAGAAGATCAAAGGTGGAGTCCACACAGCAGATACCAAGACAGCAGGGTATGTGTCACTTACATTCCATTTAAGTGTGGGTTTTGGAATTAGACCTGGATGCACATGCAGGTACTACCACTTGCTGGACAAGTTGCTTAACCTCTTTGAAGCTTTAGTTTCCTCACTTTTAAAATGGAGGTAAAACACTTACCTTTTAGCGTTAGAGACTGTGTAAAGTTTCAGATACCTAATTGCTTCCTAATTGTAGCTGTTGCTATACCTATCTAAAATTTTCTCACGTGTAGTGTAGCGTATTTGTTTCTTTAGTTTTATTACTTAGAAAATGAATATCTGAAAACAGCTGTAGTTTCATGGTCTATAGTGATAGTAGTCTTTGTGGTGTAGCATATTTAGTTCTTGGCTTACAATAAATTATGAGCCATCTTCTACTTTTAGTCTAGGTATTTTTGTTATCTTTTAATAGATACTTATACAGTCCTATTTAGATATTTTTATATATGATCTTGGCTTTTTCTCCCCATTGAAAACTGGATATTTAACAATTAAATTGAGCCTTTATCCCTTTCCAAGAATCCCTCCTTTTTTTAATAAAACATGGAGAGCAATTTTTGTGTTTTCTGTGTTATTGGCTGATTGTTATTGTATGCAGCATCCTTTTACCAAAATCCTATCCATTTACTAGGAAATCTGATAAAGTAAGAAATAGTACTATAAATGCAATGCCAGTTTGTTTCAGGAATGACTGTTTCAAAAAATTATGATTTTTCTTTTTAGCTTAAAATGTTTAGTGATGATTGAGATTTGAGTTATGATGTGAATAGACTTCTGCTAAAAGGCGCTTGCTGCTAGGCCTTAGGTGAAGTTTGCCAAATGAGAACTTTCTTAAGGGGATTAAAGCATTTTGAGGTGTCTTTATAGTCAGCTTATTATTCTGGGCATTCTCTGGTACAAAAGGGCGGGAAATGTTATAGTTAATCAGCTATCTAAAAATTAACTAACACAGAATCATAGAATTTTGAAGCTACAGGAGAGAAGATAGAAACGATGTGTTCCAACCCTTTCTCCACTTTGTGAATGAGAGAATGAAGACCCTCTGGTGTTAAGTGATTAACCAGAGGTCATAGAGTCAGGGTCAGAGCTAGAATTAGAATCTAGGCTTTCTGGCTTCTAATTCACTAGAACGTATGGGCAGTGAGTTTAAGGTTGATAATCCAGCTCCATTCAGTAGACTCAGACAAGCTTGTTCCTAGTAAGAAAACACATATTATTTATTTGAATTCTAACATTTTCATCCCTAACTGTGATTAGAGTACCATGTGTTTTCTCATGTCTACCTTTGTCTTTGCAATTCCTTACTCTTCTAAAATTAAGGTTTTGTTTAGTCTTCTTAGAATCTGATTTTATTGAATGGAAGAGAGACACTTTAGCTGTGTTGGGTTTCTCATGGAATAAACAGAAGTTCAGTAGCTGTAAACCTATGGTTTATAGTAAACTGAACATTTCCAGGTTTTTTTCACTTGCTCCTAGGCTCAATTCCTGAGAACAGGGATTATATTGCATGCATTTTCTCTTACAGTGCCTAGCACATACAGTCAATAAATATTTACTGAATTAATGAAATGCATTATCAGTGATAGAGACTGTCTAATTAAGTACACATGCATCATTGCTGTAAGAAAGTTAAGTAAAGGCTGTCTTTTGGTATGTAGAGGCTATGTTGCACTCCTTTTCAAACTACAGTCTATGTATTAATATGATTGTTTTCCCTTGACTTTGGAGAAGTGAGATAACAGCTCATTTAGAAAGTCTGACCGTTTCATTTTATAAAATGCTACATATTCTATAATTATTTCTTGTGATTTCTCACATTATTTGACTATAAGGACCAAACAGAGGTGAGTTATGGTAAGGATGATCTCCTTAACAGTTTTTTCCATGTAAAATATTTGGCTATCAATCAGTCTTTGTAAAACATTACTCTATCATACCACAAATGCCACCATGGTAGGAACTGTATCTTTTTTTTTTTTTTTTTGCGGTACGTGGGCCTCTCACTGTTGTGGCCTCTCCCGTCGCGGAGCACAGGCTCCGGATGCTCAGGCTCAGCGGCCATGGCTCATGGGCCCAGCCGCTCTGCGGCATGTGGGATCTTCCCAGACCGAGGCACGAACCCGTGTCCCCTGCACCGGTAGGCGGACTCTCAACCACTGCGCCACCAGGGAAGCCCGGAACTGTATCTTAATATCTGGAACGATGCCTTGTGCATGGTGGAGACTCAGATACAATCATTAGAATATTTCTAGACCTTGATGGTTTTGAATGCATTTTCATAAACTGTTACTTTTAAGAATCCTTTTATAAAAACATTGTAAAGATGCTTTAATTAAAATTTTTTTAAATTTCTTTGTAAGATAAAGAAAAGTGTTAGAACTTACCTAAGATCACACAGCTAATGTATTTAGTATTGGATTCAAACCCAGATTTGCTTATCATTTAAGGCCAGTTCCTTCTACTGCGAAATACTAATCGGATGTTATCATTCAGTCACTGGAGTGTTCTTTAACTTTAAACTTGAGGGTGTGTACCTGCCTTCTCAGTTGTCTGTGCTTCAGCTAATGGTGATATGTAGTTATGTCTGTTTCTTGAGACTTTAAAAAAAAATATGCAGCTAAGCCTGTTCTGCCTTCTCCTTAGGAGTGTATGCCTCTTGATGCAGGTCTCAATGCCCTGTGCTCTCTTTGCTGCTTGTCCGTCAGAACTTCGTTTGAAAGGTGGAACTAATGCTGAAATGGCACCACAGATTGATTACACTGCCATGGTAAGGGCTTTGGTTGCTATTGATAAACCAAGATGATCTCACATAGTCTTCTGAATCTCCATTCTCTATTTAAATATATCCTGAGTGTTTTTGTGTACATAGCTGTTTAATTTCTTAAAGGTGTCTGGTTCTGTTGTGGGAGAGGATGATTATTTTAGATTGTGTGTTGTATCTTAGAACTGTGCTCATAGTGAATTCTTTAAAAAGCCTCAGTTATTATATACATATTACTTATAATGTATGTATATTATATTACTTATATAAGTCTGTTTTTCTGAATACAGGGATTATGATTTGGAAGAAAAACTCAAAGTAAGAATTAAATACTGTGTTTGACAGGATTGGTGAGGATGTGGAGAAACTGGAACGCTTGCACACTGTTGATGGGAATGCAAAACGGTGCAACAACTATGGAAAACAGTATGGAGGTTCCTCAAAAAAATTAAAAATACAACTACGATATAATCCAGCAATCCCACTTCTAGGTATTATCCTAAAGAGTTGAAATCAGAATCTCCGAGATATTAGCATTCCCATGTTCATTGCAACACTATTCATAATAGCCAAGATGTGGAAACAACCTAAATGTCCATTGATGGATGAAAGGATAAAGAAAATGTGGTATATACATACAATGGATTACTATTTAGCCTTAAAAAAAAAAAAAGACATCCTAGAATATGTGACAACACAGTTGAACTTAGAGGACATTGTGCTAAGTGAAATGAGCCAGTCACATAAAGACAGTACTGGCATGATTCCACTTATATAAGATATCTAAAGTAGTCAAATTCATGGAATAAAAGAATGGAATGCTGGTTAGGGGAAGGGGGAAATTGGGGAGTTAATAATCATCAGACATAAATTTTCAGTACAGTAAGATAAATGAGCTCTAGAGATCTGTTGTACACATTGTAACTATAGTCAACAATATTGTGTTGTACTCTTAAAATAAATCTCATGTTGGGCTTCCCTGGTGGCACAGTGGTTGAGAATCCACCTGCCAATGCATGGGGCACAGGTTTGTGCCCCGGTCTGGGAAGATTCCATATGCCGTGGAGCGGCTGGGCCCGTGAGCCGTGGCCGCTGAGCCTGTGCGTCCGGAGCTTGTGCTCCGCAATGGGAGAGGCCACAACAGTGAGAGGCCCGTGTACCACAAAACCAATCAATCAATCTCATGTTAAATATTCTTACCACAATAAAATAAAATTTTAAAAAATAATTAAATACAATGTTTTGACTATAAATTTTTAGAATGATAAAATTCAGTATTGGCATGCTTATACAACTAGTGGGAGAGAAAAGTGGCATCATCTCTTTTTCTCCAGGTTTATTGAGGTGTGGTTATATATACTAAAATTCACCCTTTGTAGTGTACAGTTCCGTGATTTCTGATGTATGATTGTGAACCAGCCACCACAATCAAGATAGAGAATTACTGTAGAAAATTCTGTTATCCCTCTTTGTAGTCAGTCCCACCCCTCCACCCCTGGGCAATCAGTGATTTGTTTTCTCTCATGGTTCTGCCTTTTTTTCAGAATGTCATATAAAAGAATAATACTGTATATAGCCTGTTGAGTCTGTTTTTATCACTTATAATACATCTGATTAGGGGGAGTAGGATGGGGGAGGGATGGATTGGTAGTTTGGGATTAGCAGATGCAAACTATTATATAATAGAATGAATAAACAACAAGGTCCTACTGTGATAGACTATAATGGAAAAGAATATGAAAAAGAATCCATATATATGTATAACTGAATCATTTTTTTAAATAAATAAATAAATTAATTTATTTATTTTATTCTTGCCTCCTTGGGTCTTTGTTGCTGCACGCAGGCTTTCTCTAGTTGTGGCGAGCAGGGGCTACTCTGTTGTGGTGTGCAGGCTTCTCATTATGGTGGCTTCTCTTGTAGCAGAGCATGGGCTCTAGGCCCACGGGCTTCAGTAGTTGTGGCACGTGGGCTCAGTAGTTGGGGCTCGTGGACTCTAGAGCACAGGCGCAGTAGTTGTGGTACACGGGCTTTGTTGCTCTGCGGCATGTGGGATCTTCCTGGACCGGGGTTCAAACCCGTGTCCCCTGCATTGGCAGGCAGATTCTTAACCACTGCGCCACCAGGGAAGTCCCATAACTGCATCATTTTTCTGTATCCTGGAAATTAACACAACATTGTAAATCAACTATACTGAAATAAAATAAATTTTAAAAAATACATCTGTGAGTCATCCATATTGCTCAAATCAGCAATAAAAGCTAAGTAGTGTTCTATTGTATGGATGTTTGTTTATCAGTACCAGTTTATCCATTCATCAGTTGAAGGGCATTTGGACTGTTTCCAGTTTTTGGCAAGTATGAGTAAAGCCACTATAAACACATACAGGTTTTTCTGTCTGAACATAAGTTTTTATTTGTCTTGGGTAAATACCTACAGAGGGGTTGCTCAGTTGTAATCGTAAGTTTATGTCTAACTTTATTGAGAAACTGCCAAATTGTTTTGGCATACAACGTGGCTGCATTGTTTTGCATTTTCACCAGCACTGTAGGAGAGTTTCAGCTCTTCTTCATCCTCCCCAGTTCTTGATAGTCTCAGGTTTCAGTTAAAATTTTTTTTGCCATTTTAATAGGTGGTACAGTCTTTTAAAATTCAGTTTGATAGTATGTATAATGAAAGTTAATCTTTCTTCACCTAGTAATACCACTTCAAGGAAATGACCCTAATTAAATATTGGGAAATGCAGCAAAAGATAATGTTAAAGGTATTGGAGCAGAGCATTCTATACTATAATTATTGTTATATACATAATTATGTAATAATGAAAACTTGGACAATGGTTAGGTAAATTATGCTAGAATGCCATGAAGTCATTCAAATATTTTTTTAGGAGGAGTTTTATGATGTTGGGAAAATGCTTTTGTTTATAATGTTAAATGGGGAAAAATGTATAAAATGTGTATGCAGTGAGATTTCAACTATATAAAAAAATTGAGAACACTGAATGGGATGCTATTCAACACCCCCTGATTTCTTACGGTACACTATATTGAGAAGGTTAGGAAATACTGGCCTCTGCAGTTAAAAACTGCTAGGATCAAGTTTCCTGAGTTCTGATTTTTTTTTTCCCATTACATAGACTTGCACAGATCTGATTAAGTAAATGTTAAACTTTTAGCTACATGTCAGTTATTTTATTTGAAAAATAGAACTAGCCTACACATTTTTATATCACTGTTTATGCATTGTGCCTCATTACTACTTCAGTGCAGAGCACTTTTGTTTACTAAATATGCTTGTTGACAGTGAATATTGGTGATTAACGTAACAATAAACTGATTTTTTCAGGTTTTCAAGCCAATTGTTGAAAAATTTGGTTTCACATTTAATTGTGACATAAAAATGAGGTAAGTTACTTATTTCTTAACCCTTTGACCCACTACTTGTGCTAAAAATAGTGGAAAAGTTAGATCTTGGAGAACTGTCATTCCATAACCCACTTAATACATATCTTACAGGAAATAATAGTACTTCGTGGCTTAAAAACAATAAGCAGCAGAGGCATGGGGACTTGAAAGGGGATTGCTACACTGAGGTACCTTCATATCTGGAATTATCCATGCTCACCACAGACAGAATGCTCACTGTGTGCAGACAACTGGAATGGGCACTGCAGGGTCGTAAAAGGGATTCTCTTCCACAGAGCCACCAGAATTATTTTTCTAAGACACATGTTGGGCATTCAGGTTATTTCTCTGTAAGGCTTCCCTTCCCTCTGTAAGGCCACATAGTAAAAAGGCCATATTTCTTGGTGTGGCATTTAAGTAATTTGCAATCTTATTCCAATTTACTTTTCTAGCTTTATCCTCCCTCCCCTCCATGTATTCTAACTACATGATTGCCGCCATCCCCTAAACATACTTTGTGCCTTCAGAGTTCCATATCTTTGTTCATGTTTTTCTTCCCCTGCTCTCCTAAAAATTGGAAATCCTACATTTTCTGAAAATGAAACTCGTAATTCCTTATGTGAATTGTCAGTGATTGTGCCTCAGTTGGAGTTCCTATTTACATCTCTCTTGTAGTCCTTACAGCCTGGCTTGTGTCCTAGTAGATTATATGTGGAGCCCCATCTTACGAGATGGGGAGTTCTTTGTGGATAAGAGCATTGTCATTCTCATCTGTGTGTTCTCAGCATCTCTGTAGAATAAGTGACACTAAATATTTGAGTTAAAATTTTATTAGTGGTTCAGCTACTAAATATTCATCATATATTTATTGAGCACCTACTATGTGCCAGACATTGTTTTAGGCACTGGAATATAGCAGGAACAAAATAGACCAAGCTCCTACCATTAAGTAGCTTAAGTCTAAAACAGCACTGTTGAATAGAACTTTCTGTACTGAGGGAAATGTTCTTTATCTGTCCAGGATGGTAGTCACTTGATACATATGACTATTGAGCACTTGAAATGTGGCTAGTAGGATTGGGGAGTTAAGTTTTAAATTTTATTAAATTTAAATTTAAATAGAGAATTCCCAGGTGGTCCAGTAGTTAGGACTCTGCACTTTCAACCAGGTTCAATCCCTGGTTGGGGAACTAAGATTCTGCAAGCTGTGTGGCCTAAATAAATAAATAAACAGATTAATTAATTAATTAATATTCATTCATTCACATGTAGCTTGAGTCTACCATATTGGACAACACAGATCTAAAACATTATTTGGAAGTTTCAAACATGAATTATATAGTTGGATATCACTCACACGTTATTTTATTGTAAATATTGAGCTTTATTTTTGTCGTGCAATCAGTTTATGTGAGTATTTATGATACTTTTCATAGGGGCTACTACCCAAAAGGAGGTGGTGAAGTGATTATCCGAATGTCGCCAGTTAAACAGTTGAATCCAATAAATTTAACTGACCGTGGCTCTGTGACTAAGATATATGGAAGAGCTTTTGTTGCTGGTGTTTTGCCATTTAAAGTAAGCTGTCTAATTCACTTTACTGTATACCTGAAACTAACACAACATCGTAAATCAACTATACTCCAATAAAAATTTAAAGAAATAAAATAAAGTAATAAAAAATAAAGTCTAGATGATCTTAGAAGTGTATGCATATCTTGATAAGTACTATATCATCTAAATTTTGGAATTATTGAACTTAATTTTTAAATCTTTTCATTAAAATTTTTTCTTAAAATTCTGTGTTCTCTACTGTTGAAAATTGTGTTTTTATATGATGCATGTAAAAGTTATTAATTATATGCCTTTGAAGGCTTGAAAGCAATTGTCAAAATAATCATTAATTTATTTTATTCTATTTTTTTGTCTTGCCAAAATAGGTAGCAAAAGATATGGCAGCGGCAGCCGTAAGATGCATCAGAAAGGAGATTAGGGATCTGTATGTTAACATCCAGCCTGTTCAGGAACCTAAAGACCAAGCTTTTGGCAATGGAAATGGAATAATGTGAGACAATATACTTTTTCCTAGATGTTGGTTGAGAGAGCCCTGAAATAATTATTCTATTTTAGTTAAAGATTTGTCATTTTTTTGTTTAAATTTGTAGTTTTAAGAAGATATATTTTTAAGGGCATTCCTACCTAAAACAACAGTATGATGATTATTTCATTCTGAATTTTTTTTCTGAGGATGGTTTACCTTTTATTACATTATAAGAGCCTTTTTGTTTATATAGCGAACTTAAATGTTTAAGCTGATCAGAAGTTAGCCTTTGAAGATGATTCTAAGAGAAATATTTCCAGTTGCTTTTCTATATCTCAAGTGTGAAATCAGTTTACAAGTAAATATTAGATATGGCAAAGATCTATTTAGAAAAGAAATATAGTATATTAATCCATTTAGTAGTTATTTATTTAAGTGTTATAAAAATGCTTTAATTAATATTTTTGAAGAATAAAAGTGTCTTTTGTGGATATTTAAATTTAAGCTCTCTTTTTCAGATTTTCTACTAAAGGGTTTAAAGTAAATGCATTTTCTTTGTATGATAATACTATCTGAAAACTATAAAACAAAACCAAACATCTCTGTAAAAAGACCTTTTCATTTAAGATAATGAGTGCAGTATGCCTTCGAAATGGTACCCCTTGGTGCTGATGACAAGACTTCTGGGTGGGCCATTCCTTACCTGTGAGTGGATTAGAATCTAGTGTGACTTCTTGTCCAAAGTGCTGAAAGATACTCATACCCTGATGAAGATGGAGAATGCTAATCATGCTGGTCTCTGTATGAAGACTTTCACTTTTGTAATATACTAGCCAGATCTAATTCTGCTTATTTAATAGTCACTGTTCTCCTGTGTTGTATTTGCATGTAATTTTGGAATATTTATAGCATAGATAGTAATACTTTTTTTTTTCCCTATATAGCATTATTGCTGAGACATCCACTGGCTGTTTGTTTGCTGGATCATCGCTTGGTAAACGAGGTATAGCTAAATGAAGGGGGTCCACTGTTCTCAGTGCGACTGTACAATTCTTTAATTATCTGTCAGGATTAGGGTGTTGTAGAATGATGGATAACAAGTTTGAAAGGATATGGTTAACTGATTCTATTTTAGAGTCAATTAAATTTTCAGTCTTTCCCCCAACTTTATACTTTAAAAATTTTCAAACTTATAGAGAAGTTGAATGATTAGTGAATATCCATACACTGTTTGCCTAGGTTCACTGGTTATGAACATTTAGCTGCATGTTGTGTGTGTTTCTGAACCATCTCTATGCAAGTTGGAGGTACCAAGTCTCACCCTGAATACTGTAGCGTGTCCATCCAAAGAATAATAATCTGCATAATCACATTACCATTTTTATACCCAAAGAATCTGTCTATTATATATGTATTTATTTTTTTAAGATTTTTTTTTGATGTGGACCATTTTTTAAGTCTCTATTGAATTTGTTACAATATTGCTTCTGTTTTTATTTTTTGGCTTTTTGGCTGTGAGGCATGTGGGATCTTAGCTCCCTGACCAGGGATTGATCCCACACCCCCTACATTGGAAGGTGAAGTCTTAACCACTGGACTGCCAGGGAATTTCCCTATTATATTCAGACATAACCAGATATCTCCAAAATATTCTTTAGAGCAGTATGGGGTTTTTTTGTTTGCTTGTTTGTTTTTGAGCACACACAGCATTTGGTTGTCATGTCTGTTTAGTTTTTTTTTTTTAAACCACAGAATAGTCTCTTCACCTATTTTTTCCTTTCATGGTATTTACATTTTGAAAAGTCCAGGCCATTTTCTCATAGGATTTTCCACAATATGAATTTGTCTGATTATCTCATGATTAGATTTATTCCAGTTAAACATTTTTAGTAAGAATATTGCACAGGTGATTTTGTGTACATTCTATTGTATCACATCAGGGTGCACGTAATGTCAGTATGCCCTTTATCAGTACAGCTGACTGATCACTTGGTTAAGGTGGTGTTGTCCAGGTCTGTCTGCTATAAAGGTTCCTTATTTATTTATTTATCTACGTACCTATCTGTCTGTCTGCCTGCCTGCCTGTCTATCTCTACCAGGCTTCGCAGCATGTGGGATCTTAGTTCCTTGACCAGGGATTGAACCCATGCCCCTTGCAGTAGAAGCACGGAGTCCTAACCACTGGACCACCAGGGAATTCCCCATTTTCCCTTTATAATTAATAAATACTCTGGGATAATACTTTGACACCATCTGATTATCCTGTCTCAATACAACTTTCATCCAGTGGTTTTAGCATCTGTTGATGGTTCTTCCCTGAATCAGTTATTACAGTGTTGATTTCAAAATACTGAATGTTTTTGTGAAAGGGAAATTTCTGTAGTATTTGGTATATTTGGGAGAGTAGGTACATGTATGCATCTGTTGGTTAGTATTTAAAGTTACTTTTGCCATTGAGGCAACTTCTAATTGAACTTTTCACTGTTTGTGTAGCAGTTGATTGCTTTATTCCTACTTTGTAGCATCTTTGAAAGATGCTAACCCTCGCTATGCCATTTAACCACATTATTACTGCTGAATACAAAAACTTCAGATAATTTTAATCTGCTCAGTTGGTTGATCTAGATACAGTTGGGTGTCAGATCTAACCAGTGTAATAGATAGGTAAAATCAACACCTTTGGTTGACTGGACATAAATGAATTCTGTTTAAAACCGTGCTGTTCAATGTGTGGTTGGCGGACAGGTAGCGTATTGGCATCATCTGAGAGTTTGCTGGAAATACCAATTTGGGGGCCCACCTCATGTATCAGATTAGTATCTTTGTGAGTGGGGCCCAGGAATCTGTTTGAACAAGCTTTCTAAGGTATTATAAAATTTGAGAAATAGTGATCAAAAGCATATATTTAGTGTATAATCATTACTTCTTAGGTGCAGTGAGGAATCAACATGGATCAGTGAGCCACTACATGCAATATCTTTAAGTCTTGAGAGGGCAAAGATAGTGCAAAATATAAAGCAGAGACTCGGACCCTATGTTACAAGTAGTAAGTGCTTGGCAGGCATTGGGTGGAATGTGAGTTCAGTTTGTTTGTATTATCGTTAGGTACCAAGATGTGCCAGGTACTATATATGAAGGATTCAGAAGTCAGAGTCACCATTTCTGCCTCCTGGCTTAGTCTGGCAGAGGAGACAGACCAGTGCTGTTATTGTTCTATCCCTAGGGCACCATAGGAACACAGGACAAGAACAGCTTATTCTTTGGGGGCTGATTGACCCCAAATCTGTCTTGAGCCATTCAGTGATCCTCCAGTGGATTCTGTAGATAAGTAGAAGTTAGCCAGATAGAAAAGCGAGAGCTAAGGAAGAAGGACAAAGGAAAGTGCTGACATAAAAGTGTAGTTCTGCGTTTGGGCAGCTAGAACCGTATGTGATGAGTACAGGATCTGGGTCAATGCAGAGAATGAGGTTAGAGAGGTCAACAGATTTTTGAAGGGCTTTATAGGCCATATAAAGGAGTTTGGGTTTCATCCTGAAAACGTAAAGATTTTAAAGAGGGATGTAATTCCAGGTCTTTGGAAGTAAGTCTGATAGCTGTGTAGAGGATTAGAGGAAAACCATAGTGGAGGCAGGAAGACAAGAGTCTGTTAACAGCAATTCAGGTCAGAAATGGTGAGGACCTACACCAAGGAATGCAGGGACTGAGTCTAGAGAGATGAGTACTAATATAAGGGTATTTAGGAGGGTGAATAGACAATTTGGTGATCAGCTGGAAATGGGGGGTGAGGGATGCAGTGTAATGACCTTCTAGATTTCTAACTTGGGTAACTGGAAATACTTAAAACTTGTGAATATGGGAGGTAGAGTTAGTTTGCCAGGGTAGAAGATAGTTTTGGATATGTTGCATTGACATCATAAAGGGACCGTTACTCTGTTATGAGCAATACTTGGAATTAACTTTACTGCCAGCCCTGAAAAACTTTCTTTCCTAATATTCCATAAACATTTTTTTTCACTTTGTCATATGAGACCGTTTTTACTTGGAAGTTGTCTTTGGACAATGCTCATGTAGAATGCACAGTACTTATTTTTAGACTTACAGTGGTAGGAGGGAATAGAGGATAGAGCAGCACACATACTGAGGTTGCCTGACTCCTTCTGGTGCCTGCCCTTGTTTCCTGTGAGGCACTTAAGTCAAAGGACTTGTCATTAGCAAATGCAAAGACCTTGGGGTCTTCTCTCTTAGTCTAGGTAGTCTATATATTAAGCATCTCAGAGAATGTCATGGATCCCAATATCCAGATCCCCTTTTTATTTCTCATTTAAATTAACTAGAAAATTACTAGACTCTGAATCCTAATGTTTAAGCGTGATTATCAGAAGCAACATTGGCTGGTTGTGCACACCACCATATGTATTAGAAGCAGTAAGTTGTAACTAGTCATGTTTTTGTCATTGTCTTAGTTACTAAAACTATTTTGACCTTAGTTTCCTTATCTATTGAGTGAGAGAGTTAGCCTGAAGAATCTCTGAAATCCTTCCAGTTATAACATTCTTTAATCCTGTTGCAAAGGTGAGGTTTGTTTGTGGGTTGTTTTTTTTTTTTTTTAGGGAACCTTGCAGTTTTAGATGGAGGCAATGTATTATAACAGAGAGCACTAAACTGAGAGCAAGAAGACCTAAGTTTTGGTCCTATGTCTGTCATTATCTTACATGGTGACTCTGGGCTTTCCTTATCTGAAAAATGAGATTGGACCATTATCTATGTATAAGAATCCCTTCCAACTTTATATGATTGCTGTATGGACAGAATGTATTTGTCTTTACATAGTTGAATATCTGTGTATTCATTGATTCCTTGCCTTTCAGTTAGTATTCTTTACTATGGAACAAATCAATTTGCTAAGATGAATTATGACTCTGGTTTATCAATCCTGTTTCTTATGTATGGAAACTGCCTAGCTTGTAGTAAGCACTTTTTTCCCTCCTTCAGTCCATGTGGTAATTCATGGCATCTCTCTGATGCTGTAATTAGTCCTTCAGCTTTCTCTGTTCAGCCTGATAACTATTTTATAGTTTTGTCCTTTTAATAAGCTAGAAGAAACCCCAAATCATTGAATATTCATTTTAATTTGTTATAAACCATCAAAATTGAGACCGTTTTAAGAAACTTCTAGAATATCAGACGAGTATTTGTCAGAAAAGCCTTAAGTTTTCAGAAGAAACTAGGATTTTGCTCTTTTGTTTAGAACATAATACTAATAAGAAAAATTCTTATATTTACTTCATTTTGTTCAGTTGCCACAGACCGCTAGTAATAGGTGGTAATTATGTTAGATCCATTCGTACCATTATTTGCTCTCAAGGCGGCTGGGTAGGAAGGAATGTGAATGGCTCTGAGAAATACTTTGCCCCTAGGCAGAGAAACCTTAGTGTGTCTACTGCTCTCTGATACTATTGATACAAAGCCAGGAATTCCTTCCTTCTCCTTCACATCCTCCTTGCAAAATTTTAGCCATTCTTCAAGGTCTCACCTAAGTCCTTCATCTTCCATGAAACCTTCTCAAGTTATTCTAGAACCTGTAATTTCCTTTTCTGAAATCTCATTGGATATATAGTTTATACCATAGAGCTTAGCACTTATCCTCAAATACTCTTATATATGAGTATTTTCTGATGTCTCCTTAGCAAAGGAACCAGTTTCTATCACTTAGTATGGTACACACATAGTAGGTACTCAATGTTAACTATTTTTATTAATAGCTTATTATGAACCAGTCTTGGTAAAGAAGCATTATAAATATTATCTCTAATTTATTTTTTATTTTTTATTATTTGGTTTTTTCGCGGTATGTGGGCCTCTCACTGTCGCGGCCTCTCCCGTTGTGGAGCACAGGCTCCGGATGCGCAGGCCCAGTGGCCATAGCCCATGGGCCCAGCTGCTCTGCAGCATGTGGGATCCTCCGGACCGGGGCACGAACCCGTGTCCCCTGCATCGGCAGGTGGACTCTCAGCAACTGTGCCAGCAGGGAAGCCCTATTATCTCTAATTTTAGCAAGTTTGCAACTTAGGTATTATCATCTCCATCTCCATCTGGAAGAAGAAATGGAAAAGGCAAAGTGGTTTACCCAGGAAGTCAAGATTCATACATATTCCAAACCATTTCATTCAGTGATGTAAATACTTGCCTGATTGATGTTGTGAAGATAGTTTAATTTGTTATATTATTATAATAATTGCTGTAAGAAAAAAATGGTTAAAAATTTGATTTCTCCTTTTCTGGTAAATTTTATCAAGACATAGTCAAATGAATTTCCAAATATAAAATAAAATAAAAAATAACCACATTCTCATTTTTCAAAGGACATTTTCATTTGTAGCCAAGGGTTCATTTAGTTTAAAGTAAATAAAAAGAATCATTTGACATTCTACTACTTCTGATGGACTTATTTTGTATTCAGCGTTGTACCAAATATTTGTGGTATGTGTAGAGAAGTAGGAAGTAGAACATGGGAATAAATTTTCTGACTTATTTTCAAAATTAGGTGATACCGGGAAATATTCTGGTGGTCCAGTGGTTAGGACTCAGTGCTGTCACTGCCAGGGGACAGGTTCAATCCCTGGTCAAGGAACTAAGTTGCTGTAAACTGCGTGGCACAGTAAATAAATAAATAAATAGTTCAAATCTTAAAGGAATAAAACTTTATGATATTTGATCTGAGAATTTTTATCTGTTCTTCCTTAGATGAAAATTATCTGACTTAAAAGAAATCCTTTAATTCTAATGGAATCGGCTGCCGACTAATTGTAACACATATGAATTGCAAATTTAAAATTTTGAAATCAAGGTGTAGTGTTATAGGGTCATAACTTAGTTGTAAATTGGTTTTATAATTAGTACTTCTTTTTTTTTTTTTTTCTTTGGCTGTGCCGTGTGGCATTCGGGATCTTACTTCTCCTACCAGGGATAGAATCCATGCCCCCTGCAGTGGAAGCACGGAGCCTTAACCACTGTACCTCCAGGGAAGTTCCCCTATAATTAGTACTTCTTAAACAGGGCCAAAGCAGCCTGTTTTTTCTTCTACTTGTGCATTTAATAAAATATCTGCATATGCTAAGCTCTCAGAAGATTAAATATACATGAAGATCTTCTCCTAAAGGTTACATTGGGTGAGTTCAGAGGCCTAAAAGACATTACATCAGTGCTAACTGGGATATATTAAACTTTTTGCCTCTTAGTAATTAGGTTTTTTACATTGTGCCTGTTGTAGGTGTTAATGCAGACAAGGTTGGAATTGAAGCTGCTGAAATGCTGTTAGCAAATCTTAGACATGGTGGTGCTGTGGATGAGTATCTGCAAGACCAGGTAACGACACTTCTAGGATAAAAACCTTCAAGCCTATTAGATTCAAATACTGGGCAATTAGATTGAATATAAATTTTAGTCACTGACTTGCAGACACTGATTGGTATGTCCTACTTCAATCCATTTTTTAGGTATTATTCTGGAATTTATATACCATAAATTTCAGTTCTCATCTTACTTGACCTGGCTACAGCATTTGGCACAATCGAGCACTCCTTCCTTTTGAAATACTTTCTTTGCTTGCTTTCTGAAATACTATTATTATCTTTGTATCTCGCTAGCCTTACATTCTAGTCTCTTTGGCAGTTTGTTATTGTTATTTGCCTCTTCTCAACTTCTAAATTTTGGAGAGCCCTTGGGTTTAGGCTCACACCTCTTTTGTTTATCTGTATTCAGTCCCTCAGTTATTTTGTACAGTCTCATGGCTTTAGTACCATCTGTATGCTGACAGCTTCTAAATTTATATCAGTAGCCCAGACCTTTCTCCTTAACTGCATGCTCATTATATTTCTTATGCCTGTCAACATCTCTGCTTGGATGTGTCATACACCTCTCAAACTTAACATATCCACTCACATTGAGAAGTGCTAGTGAATATTTCCAAATACAATCTTTTTATGGTGCACTGTCTTGATAGATTTTCCTTTCTACCATAGTTTTTTCTCCTTAGTAGCCAATCAGATGTCTATGTTTAGAAATGTATTACTCAAGATTTCTTGACCAGTTTCTTAAGACAGTTTTCCTTATTTCTAGTCTCTTCCTTCTTACTAGTCTACACTCCAGTAATTCTGTATTAGTGTATTTATTTATGTGTTAAAATGTTGTAATTCTAGAGTATGGAAGAAACTTTCATATTATATATAATAGCTTGCAAAGATAGTTGGTCTGATTAAATTTATTAACTTTCAACTCTATATTCTTAAACATTAATTTAAAAAATCTGTATTGAGATCTGCTACTAAGCATTTCTGTGCTACACCACAGACTTTTGGTAACACAGGTTTTGTATCATCTTAAGACTTTTGGAAACCTAAAGAAATAGAAATTCTTTTTTAGCTATGTTGATTTCTAGTCTCAATAGTATTTTCATATGGAAAACAGTAGAATTTTAACCCCCAATATTAGTAAATGTGTGAGAGTTTTCTTCTTGGTTCTTTTTTTAATAGCTGATCATTTTCATGGCATTAGCCAGTGGAATTTCCAGAATAAAAACAGGACCAGTTACACTTCATACCCAAACGGCTATACATTTTGCTGAACAACTAGCAAAGGTGAGTATTCTATCAGAAAGAGTAATTGATTTTCATTTTGGCCAATTTGGAGTCACATTTTAATCAACAGAAAACTTAATAGTAATTGTAATTGCTGTCATTCGGTGAATACTTCCTATGTGGCAGACACTGAGCTCACTCAGCAGTGAAGCTGAGTTGTCTCACTCTGCATGACCATTTTAGGTGGCTATTTATTATTAATCCCATTTTACTTATGAGTCTAGTGAGGCAGAGGAATTAATTGCTCAAGATAGTTTCTTAGTGGCAGGACTGAGCTTTGAGAAAACTGGGAGAGCATACCTCTAAGCACATGTGTGGTAGGTACTGCCTTCCAGTAACTGAAGATGTTTTAATGGGAACTATAAAATCAAATCACAAGGGATTTGCAGTGGGCTATAAACTTAAATTATTTATATAAAAATTTAAAATGTTTTATTTTATTTTATTGTGATTTTATTGGGGTAGACTAGAGCATTTGCTGGACTTCTAACATTTACCAGTCCTTTCAGCTTCAGAAAAGTAGATTTATAATTTTTTTTTTTTTTTAATTTGGCTGCACTGCACAGCTTGTGGGATCTTAGTTCCCCGACTAGGGATCGAACCCAGGCCCTGGCAGTGAAAGCGCTGAGTCTTAACCACTGGACCAGCAGGGAATTCCCTAGATTTATAATTTTTAGTGAAAAAGGATTTAACATTGAATAAGCTCATATTTATACCTTTTCTACAGGATTCTTTTTTTTTTTTTTTTTTTTGGTATGCGGGCCTCTCACTGCTGTGGCCTCTCCCGTTGCGGAGCACAGGCTCCGGACGCGCAGGCCTAGCGGCCATGGCTCACGGGCCCAGTCGCTCCGCGGCATGTGGGATCTTCCCGGACCAGGGCACGAACCCGTGTCCCCTGCATCGGCAGGCGGATTCTCAACCACTGCGCCACCAGGGAAGCCCTACAGGATTCTTAAATTTAAAATTGTGACATGTATATTTCATCTGAAACGAATTTCTTTATAGAAAATTTAGAAAATAGAGGTAAAAAGCTGTCCCTAACTCCCCCTTTCCAGTAAAACCACTCTTGACGTTTAGATATTCTCCTCCTCTCTTAAAATTGTTTCTCTTTGCATTTTTTGCAGTTAATGCATACAGCTTCATTTCTTGCTTTTTTCAGTAATGCGTGGCATATTTCCATTTTGCCATAGTCTTTATAATGTAATGTTATAAAATAATATGAAATTTATAACTCAGAATTTTATGAAGATGCTGACCTTAAGCATTAAAAAAAGTTATAAAAGTAATGTACAGTAGTATTAAGAAATTAAGCATTACAGAGGTGTACGAAGCGCAAAGCCACGGTTGCCCTACTCCTAACATGTTATTTGTATGATTCTTAATAATATGTACTTTTTTGTGTTGTTATTAGAAAGGATAGGTAGATTTTGGTTAAATTGTGGGAAAAGGCTTGATAGGAGGCAAAGGCAAATTATATTTGATGTCAAAAGATAGTTAATTGTATTTTTTATTATTCTACTTATGCTGTATTTTGTTACTACAATTTCTCTCCCCACGTAGACTGTGATCTTCTTGATAGCAGAGACAAGGCTGTATTCATTCTTTTTTTAAAAAAATAAATTTATTTATTAATTTATTTTTTGCTGCATTGGGTCTTCGTTGCTGCACGTGGGCTTTTTCTAGTTGTGGTGAGCAGGGGCTACTCTTCATTGCGGTACGCGGGCTTCTCATTGCGGTGGCTTCTCTTGTTGAGGAGCATGGGCTCTAGGCGCGTGGGCTTCAGTAGATGCAGCAAGCGGGCTCAGTAGTTGTGGCACATGGGCTTAGTTGCTCCACGGCATGTGGGATCTTCCCGGACCAGGGATCGAACCTGTGTCCCCTGCCTTGGCAGGCAGATTCTTAACCACTGTGCCACCACAGAAGCCCTGTATTCATCCTTTCTACAGTACTTTGCACATAGTAGACACTCACATGTTATTTGAAGTGAATACACAGTGGAAAGTGCCGTGAACTGGAATTTTTAGCTCTGGTTTCTTGTTCAGCTTTGTTGTGTTTTAACTCAGTGATTTGGGGCAAAGGTGCTTCATCATTC
The DNA here is from genome assembly GCF_026419965.1 of Kogia breviceps. Classification (NCBI taxonomy): domain Eukaryota; kingdom Metazoa; phylum Chordata; class Mammalia; order Artiodactyla; family Physeteridae; genus Kogia; species Kogia breviceps. The sequence continues at coordinate 106,485,900 of NC_081310.1, forward strand.
TGTGTCTCAGTGCAGATAATTCATCAGTAAGGTCAGAGAATGTGCTGTAGTTCCTATGGCTCCTTCCAACTCTAAATTTTTGTAGTTTTCAGTAGGTTTATATGTAGGCTAGAAATGATTTCCATAATTGTTACCTGTGTTTCATATTTATGCAGTGCTTATAATTTGAGAAAAATATATATAGTATATAAATGGTCTGTCTAGCTCAGAATTCAGATTCAGTGTTTATTCATTCAACAGTAATTTTCAGTGTCCAGTGTGTCAGCGCACTGCCACGTAATATTGAAACTGGAATAATTTGTAAGTATTACAGTTCAACAGGGCCTCAGAGTGGTGGTTTTCACATTGTATTTCAGAGAATCAAAAGGTTTTAGGCATACTTGAAATCCCTTTGTCACAAATTCAGTCAGCCTACTCAGTTGTTTTGATTTTAATTCAGTTTTCTTAGAATGAATACATTTGCTTTTTAAAAAATCATGTTTCCACAGTATAATGATGGAGGTCAAATGTTTCAAAGCCAAACTCGAATTAGTTAAGTGAAAAATATGTTAAGCCCAATAAAGATGAATGAAGATGTTAATTGTTACCTCCCTCTACCTTTCTGCTCTGAACTAGGTATTTTAAATAGTATATTTAGGGAATTAAATTAGCAAGAAAATTTGAGGGAATTAAAGGGTATTTTGATACTCGACAAGATAAAAGAAATATAAATGCTTCAGTGCCATGTTTTAGAAAAATTTTAGGAAGTAGGTAGTAGAGATGCAGTATTATTAACAGTTGAGATTTTAAAATTTATATTTGCTTAAGCTGTACTCCTGGGGGGTTCTGATTCAGTGGGTATGGAGTAGGGCCCAGGCTGTGTATTCTGACAGAACTTCACAGGTATGTATACCTCTGAACAGGGACCATGCTTCTGGAACAATATTTTATATCTAGGCCATTGAATTTCTCATGAGTCATTTGACCTTTGTATCTCTAGCTTCTTCAATAAAATGAGTTTGGTATTAACTACTGCCTATTTAAGCTGGAGTTGTGGGCTCATCCCTCTGTCGCTTTTCATATTATTTATATACTAAACGCTCTTCTGGTTTCAGGCTAAATTTACTGTGAAGAAATCAGAAGATGAAGAAGATGCTTCTAAAGACACTTACATTATTGAGTGCCAAGGAATCGGGATGACAAATCCAAATCTATAGGGTATTTGCCTTTTAAATGATACCTCAATGATGTATTGCACTAATCATTTCATAAATATTATAGAACAATGAATAAGCAGTAACTTATTAAAGGACCTGACTTAAATTTGGAGATGAAGTACAGAAAGTTCTAGATTTGCTGAGAATGCTTCGTCCTATTAATCTCACTTTGACTGTCTTCTGAGATAGATAGGGACAGTGAAATTTAAGAGTTGGTGAATATGTATGATAGCTGATTTCAGTATTAAAGTATTGAAATAAAATATTGTTTTCACCTGAAGTGTGTTTTTATTTTTGATATAGTATATTAAGTTATGGATGTAGATTTGATCTGTAATTTGTGTATAATTCTAATCACTACTAGAATCTCATGTAAAATTTAATGAGACAACTTTGTACACATGTACTTGCTGTGTCAACAATAACATTTAATAAGCATTGTCTCATTATATGTATCTTCTTTCTAGTGGGTAGATATTGATTTTGAATCTGTTGAATATGTTGTGAAAGCTAAACAATGAGAACTGCAAAATTTCAACCCTAGTAAATTTGGCCAAATCAGCCCCAGGTATGTTTTTGTTTGGCTTATAGTATTAAAAAAATAATTGCCTTTAGAACAGAATGCTTTTCATTACTCTCTATTGTCTTACACCTAGCCTGTTCCACATTTAGATGACTTCCTGGTCCCTGTAGGCAGTTGAGGTTGTGACTCAAATGAAACTAGTTTTATGTAACAGCTAAATATGCCTTATTGTAATATAGTGAGGAATTCATTCAGACTTAGTTCTGTCTTGGACTTAATCTGGTAATGATTAAAACATAGTACAAGATTGGGATTGACATATATACACTAATATGTATAAAATAGTTAACTAATAAGAACCTGATATATAAAAAAATAAATAAAATAAAATTCAAAAATTCAAAAAAAAAAAAAAAAACCATAGTACAAGATACAGATCCAGAGGATGATATTATAAAACATTCAGAAAGTGCAGAATTAGTCTGTATAAAAAGGTGTAATGAAAAAAACTACTCCACGTACATAATCGTAATTCTTATCAGTGATTTCTGTGGCCTTGGACAGTTGAGTTCAATTTGTTTTAAATATAATGATGATAGTATTGCTTGCTATTTGTATTTTCAGGGAGTAAATTTTTTTTTTTGTTTGTTTTTTTTTTGAGGGAGTAAATTTTATAAGTTAATTGCTATAACACATAAGGCATGAAATGTCTTTCTGTTTTAGAGTCAAACTACACTTTTAGTATAGCTGTTGGAGGGGCTGTGATAAGTTTGGGGGTTTTAAGACTAGTGATGATATCTGCTGCTTCTGATGAGGTGTGTGGCAGTGTTAAGGAGGTTAGTTGGAATGCAGAGATTGGGAATTTTGGAGCAAGAGATTTAAGGTCAACAGTGTACATGATGGGTTTATGATTAATCTTGGCTTGGGTGTGTCACTACTGTTAGTCTCAACTTCAGGTAAAATAAAGGTGGGACTACTGCAAAGAAATTTTTGTGAAGTTCTAGTAGAAGATGTTTATTTTCCTCAAACAAAATTGTACCTCTGTTCCTATTTCTATATCTGAAATTGTATTGATATTTCAGTATGCGTCTTCATTTTTTAACAACGACCTAATCCAAGTAATTCTGTTGATTGGACCCTATGTGCACAATGGGTACATTTAAGTTTTTTTGGGGGGATACATTTAATATTTTGATATTCTTTAAAAATATTATTTAGTGACTTTCAAGCACGAGTATTCATACCACTTGAGTTTCACAAAGCCTTCCCATGAATTTCAAGTTTTCAGATGTCAGTAGTTTTTAGAGAATATGTTTCCAAATTTCTTAAATATGTACTTCTTTCTAAAATAGAGTTGCTTGCAGTCAAAGTAGAACTTTGCAGTTTCTCCTTTTTAGCTTCTCTTTCACAACCTCCATAATCCTTTTTACAAAAGTAAAGTTTATTTTTTACCCAGCCTAATTTTCCTATGGTGTATTCCCCTGGAATATAAGAAAATCTCAAAGGCACCAAATAAAGGGACAATCTGAAATATTAGTCTCTTGAAAGTCTTCTCAAACAAGCAGTAAACCTGTACCTTATTATATATATTTGCATGATTTTAAATAAGGAGATAAAAGCTCCAATGTTTACTTTCCCCAGATCAACATGACACCTTTAAATAAAGCTTATTTTTCTGATTATTAGGAGAAACATTTTCAGTAGCTTTGGCGAAAGGCTACTAGAAAATTTAAATCTTTTTAAAAATTTATTTTATTTTATTTTTGACTGTGTTGGGTCTTCGTTGCTGTGCACGGGCATTTCTCTGGTTGCAGCAAGCAGGGGCTACTCTTCGTTGTGGTGCGTGGGCTTCTCATTGCGGTGGCTTCTCTTGTTGTGGAGCACGGGCTTCTAGGCTTGCAGGCGTCAGCAGTTGTGGCTCACGGTCTCTAGAGTGCAGGCTCAGTAGTTGTGGTGCACGGGCTTAGCTGCTCCGCGGCATGTGGGATCTTCCCGGACCAGGGCTCGAACCCGTGTCCCCTGCATTGGCAGGTGGATTCTTAACCACTGTGCCACCAGGGAGGCCCTAAATCTATTTTTTTTTTTAAACTTTGGTAGATTACCGCTTAGTAAGAATTATGAGTCACTTCTCTGCTATCTGTTCACTCCTACCATGTGGAGTGTGTTGTAGCTTCTATAATCTATATTATTAATATTTTGTAAATAATACACACAACAATTATATATTTTTAAGCCCCACACTTGATAACCTTTTTGTTATTGGTTTCCATTGAGCTCTATCTCATCCCAATAATTAAGATTATCTGTCCATAGATGCATGATCTAATTTTTTAGAAAAGAACATCAATCTCATTAAGAGATGTATTTCGTTTTTTTCTTTTTTTTTTTTTTCCTATTTTTTGGCCACAGTGCATGGCATTCAGGATCTTAGTTCCCCTACCAGGGATCGAACCCATACCCCCTGCAATGGAAGTGTGGCATCTTAACCACTGCACTGTCAGGGAAGTCCCAAGAGATGTATTTCCATAAATTTTACTTTTATATTTAGTGGTATATCAAAACATATGCTTGTTATGCTCCATTGTATAATAATGCTGATAGTAATTAATCAAGCCAGAAGAAATTTAAAAAAATTTTAAGAGTCTTGTGTTCACTGAAAATTTTAAAACAATGTAAATTAAAAAACATTTTTATTGCAGAGAAATATAACAAGGTGAACTTTTAAGCATAAAAATATAAAATTGTGGGGGAAGGGAATTTTTTTTTTAATGGAGATGGTAGATATTAAACAGCTATGGTTTTTAGAGTCTAGTGGATAAATCTGAGAGTGATGGAATAGTTTTATTTTAAAATGACAATATTTATAACGTTGATTACCGTCTTTCCTAGAACTGTTGAAACGTATGATGAAAACTTTTGAATCCCAGATCTGTTTAAACAGTATATTTTTGTGTGTCCGTATGGATGTTTCTGGAAGAGATTAGCAGCTGAATTGGTGAACTGAGTAAAGCAGATTGCCCTCTCAAATGTAGGTGTACTTCATATAATCCTTTGAGGGCCTGAATAGAACAAAAAGGTAGAGGAAGGTTGAATTTGCCCTTTGCCTGATTGCTGGAGCTGGGGCATCAATTTTTCCCTGCCCTTTGTGCTCCCGATTCTCAGGCCTTCAGACTCAGATGAGAACCTCCACCATTGGCTCTCCGGCTCTCAGGCCTTTGAACAACACTTCTGGCCTTCCTGGGTCCCCAGTTTGCAGATGTGGAACTTCTCAGCCTCCATAATCACATGAGCCAATACCTTGTAAGTCTCTCTCTGTATCTCTGTGTGTCTTTCTGTGTATCTTTCTCCTATTGGTTCTATTTCTTTGGAGACCCCCTGACTAATACAAGTGATTTTATCAGAACCTACAACTTTGAAGGAGGGGCTCTCTGGGACTGATCATATCTCTCAAGAAGGGGTACTCTTTAGCTGGTTATCAGACCTCAGGAGCATTGTGGTTGGTACTCAGACTTTTAAAGGAGAGGGATGCAACCTGGCAGGTGCTTAGGTGGTTCAGGTGGTATGGCCCAGCAGGTGAGGGAGCACAGTGGAACTAATATCCTTACTGCCAAGGGAGCATAGCAGGGTATGTGGCAGGGCCAGCTGACGAAAGCTTGGTTGGAGCCATAGCTGGCAGCTGCTGTTGCTGATGCTGCTGGAGCATCCCTGACAGGAGCTGAAAGCAGGAAGAGTCCTTCTCTCCTCTTTCCAAATTCCACCTTGGGCTTCCCTTTTGCAGAATCTAACCAGAAACCAATTGGCAAGGGAGTCTGGAAGTTTTAGTTTATACACCCAAACATCATGAACAGAGTCTTGAAAGGTGTGCTTAGAGCTGAGAGACAGTGAATAGCTATAGCAGAATCTATTTTTTTTGGTTGTTCAGTATCCATTTACATGTTTCTATCTTACAACAATAACATTCTTTGCTTTTGCTTCACAAGATGCAACTATCCTTTTCACAAACAAAGATATTTCCGTCCTCTTCTTCAAAAGAAACCTAAAGTCCCAACAGTCAACCATAGCCATTTCTGGGGGATGTTATTATCTGTTTTACTCAATCCCAACTAAATAAATATTCTGTAGCATACAGACCAAATTGGTTAATCACCAGTAATAGTCCTCATAGAAAATAAAGAGGGACAATGAAGGGGAAGGAAAAAATAAGTAAATATATATTAATATATACATAAGGAGGAAGGAAGAAAATTTGCATAACTGCTGCAGTTGTGTGCATTCATATCTGCTATAAATTCTCTGTTTTCTTTACCCTCAGCTGGCACCACAGCCAGTCAGCATTCTTTTCCTGATGGAGGCAATCCAAAACTTCACTCCCAAAGGGTCTAAATCTTAGTGGCCTGTGTTTTTTTTTTTTTAACATGGGCAAATAAAACAATGCTTCATTTCTACTATCTAAAAAAGTATTCTAATATAACATTATATCAGGAAATAAACCCACATGTATTTTTCTATATTTTTATATCATTGTATAATTTAAAAACACCTAAATCCCCTAAATCTGTTCTTAGTGGTCTGTCTTTAATGTGTTGCTGTAGTTTTGCCTTAACTTGTACAACCAGATTTGAGAGAACTCAGAGAATGCCTTGGGCTCTAGACATAGTCCTCCTGGACTGTTATAGCAGCTACTCAGTTTACCCTTAGTAATTGGGAGCAATTGCCCCAGGAAAAGCAATGATCTCTTCTTTGTTATTTCAATAGCATGAAAGCTCAACATAGCCAGCGGAAGTCTTATCTTCCAGTTCATTGGAGGTCTTGTCATGATCTCTGGTGGGAGCATTCTGCCTTTGGGAATTAAAACCTCTAAACCAAGAGCAATCAAACTTGCAAGGATGGAAAACAAAATTTGGGCGGGGTGGTTGTAATTATTATATTGAAGGAGCCTCTCCCACTTCTACCCCTTGGTTCATGTATTCAGGCTATGGGAGAAAAGAATACCCTATATTAGTGTCTGATCCCAAGAATAGCCTACATCCTACAGGATAGCACCCTAACCTTTCAGTGTGTTGTTTCTCAGCTGGCACTGTGACTGATTCACTAGGCTCTTTTATCAGCTCTCCTGCTTCTGAGGGATGTCCTTCCTACCTGGCAAGACCAGTAAACTCAGTGGGCATGAGTTTACTGGCACACTTTTTTAGTTGAGAAATGAGTTCCTTGGTCAGAAGCAATATTGTGTAAAACAACCCTAAGTCCACAGATAGTCATTATATTTATCCATTATTGCATAACAGATTGCTTCAAAATTTAGCAGCTTAAAACAACAAACATTTATTATTTCACAGTTTCTGTTGGTCAGGTGTACAGTACCAGGTTAGCTCGGTGGTTCTGGCTCATGACATCTCCTGAGGTTGCAATCTAGCCAAGCCACTGGGTGGAGTTAGAATCACCTTAAGGCTTGAGTAGGGTTGAAGGATCCACTTCCAACCTCACTCATCGTTGTTGGCAGGCTTCCTTCAGTTCCTTCCAGGCTGATAAACTGTGGGCCTTTGCATAGGCCTTCTCACAGCAAGGCAGCTTGCTTGCTTTCCCTAGTGTGAGTGGAGAGAGAGAGAGACAGACAGACAGACAAGCAGAGACAGATATTGACCTGAAAATGGAAGCCACAGTCTTTTTATAACCTAATCTCAAGTTACATCCCATCATTTTGCATATTCTATTAAGTAGCAAGCCACTAGTGCAACTCATACCCAAGGGAATGGGATTAAGGGCATGAGTGACAGGAGGTGGGGATCATTGGGAACCCTTTTAAAGGCTGGCTACAACAGTCATGCTAGCAAAAGCACAGGCCACTAGGGTTTTGGAATAGATAACTATCCTTTTCAGAAACAGCTCTTGGTTTGCTACTGGATCCTGGTACCAACTGAACTTCTGATCTGGGTCATCTAAGAGACCGTATGACCTGAGCTTCCCATGATGAACTGGATGTTTTCTCATCCACCAAGATACAAGGTTGGTTGAAGGCATCAGCAGTCCAACATCAAGTGGAAATGGTATAAATAAGATTAAGTGCAAGCAGCTCCTGATGACATAAGCATCGGACCGAGGAAGAAAAAAGCTAAGGCCTAGTTTATAGCTGTTTTTCACAGTGTGTTGGCATCAACTCGAAGCAGATGGCTGCAGCATTACAGCTCCATTCAGGGGTGTCCCTGCAAGACAGTTGTGGTGGAAAATCCTCTCAGCGAGTAGAACTTCGAGCAATACATTTGTCCACTTTGTCTGCATTGAGAGATGGTCAAAAATGCAAATATACTGATTCATGGATAGTGACTGGCAGTTTGTCTAAAAGTTGGGGACTCAGAAAAAGGAAGTTTTGGCAGGTTGGTGACAAAGAAGATGGGGAAAGAGGTATGTGGATGAACCTTTCAGAATGAATATAGAGTGTGAAAAAAAATTGGGTCCCGTAATACTCAGCAAAGGGCATCCATGTAGAGGAGACTTTCAGTAAACAGGTGGCCAAAACGACCTGCTCTGTGAATGACATGCAGCCTCCTTCTGCAGTTACCTCAGTGCTTGCTCACCAGCCACAGTGGTGAGGGTAAAGGTTATGTGTGGGCCCAACAAACATGTACCCACCCCGCTCCCCCAGGGCTGGTGTGGCTGTCCTCATTGCTGAGTGCCTAAACCTGCCAATGGCAGAGACTGATGCTGTGCCCTTTACACAGCCCTTTCCCCAAGAAAGACCAGAAGGATACCTCGTGGCAGGTGGATCACAATGGAGGGGGCGGCAATTGGTCCTCACTGGAAAGAACTTACTCAGGATATGGGTTTGCCACTCCTGACCACAATGGTTGTGCCAATATGACTATCCTTGCGCTAGTGGAGATTTGACACAATATTGCTTTTGACTAAGGAGTTCATTTTAAAGTCATCCTTATGTTACAAAAAGGCAGCTTTCTTGGAAAAAAAGAAAAAGAGAAGGTAGGAAGGTAGTATATCAAAATGTTAAAAGTAGCTGTCTAGTGGGAATTGCTGTTTCTTTCCATTTTTCCCTTTTTTCCACATTAGCATGTATCTGGAGTAATATATTAAAATAAGTTATGAAGGCAATTGAAGATAGTTTTTAAACTGCACTCAAAAGTTCAGTTTCCTGACTCAGTATTTCCTAGAAGCTACTCTTTTTTTTTTTTTTTAATTTAATTTTTATTGGAGTATAGTTGCTTTACAATGTTAGTTCCTACTGTACAGCAAAATGAATCAGCTCTACATATAAATATATCCCCTCTTTTTTGGATTTCCTTCTCATTTAGGTCACCCCATTGCATTAAGTAGAGTTCCCCTCGCTGTACAGTATGTTCTCATTAGTTATCTATTTTATACATAGTATCAATAGTGTATATGTGTCAATCCCAATCTCCCAATTCCTCCCACCTCCCTTCGCCCTTGGTATCCATACATTTGTTCTCTTTGTCTGTGTCTCTGTTTCTGCTTTGCAAATAAGATCATCTGTACCATTTTTCTAGATTCCACATATATGCGGTAATATACGATGTTTGTTTTTCTGACTTACTTCACTCTGTATGACACTCTCTAGGTCCATCCACGTCTCTACAAATGACCCAGTTTCATTCCTTTTTATGGCTGAGTAATATTCCAAGGCTACTGTATTTTAATCATGATTTCAGTTCTGTTATTTTCAGGCAAAGACTGTTGCTGCAGTTTCAGTCAGTGACATTTCTGTATAATCTCAGAACTTCAGTGTACATAAGCCTCCAGGGAGACATAAATATGAAAACTCCCAGTCTACCTCTCTGTCCTGGAAATACTGACTGGGTGACTCTGGGTGGGATGCAGGAATCTGTATATTTTAAAAAGGAGTCCACCCTTGTTGAGGTGGTCCACATAACATCCTTAAAGGAACACTACTCCAGGAGGCTCCAGGGCTGGGGAAAAGCTAAGAAGAATTCAAATAAGACTCTGGGGAAAAAAACAGGTGTAAGTTGTTATTCTGTTTACAGTAGGATCAGGTTCCAGAAATACAAGTAGAAAGACAACCCCAAATCCTTTTTCCTTTGCTTAGCATTGATTCAAAATGTAGCACGTCATTGCACTCACATTACCAATCTAGGTATGCAGAACAGTTCTCTATCTGCATGAGAAAGGCTACACAGCATAATGGGTGCTGGTATCCGATTGCTCTTTCGCGACCATATCACAGCTGCCTCCAAAGCCAGTGGAGACATCTGAATTTGAATACGAGCTTCATCATTTATTAGTTGTTGATTTTGGGTGAATTAACTAAGCCCTTGGAACCTTGGATGTTTCATGGGAATAATATGTTTGAGCTCTTACAGAGTATGAGTTCTGTTGAAAGACTTAATCATTGTAGACCTCAGTTCTTTTATAAAATAAAGAGGACTAGAATCTGATATTCTTTCCAGCTCTAAAATCCTTTGTATATTTTACTAGGATCCTATTTTTATTATAAACTAAGTGAAAACATTCAGATACTTGCAGAAAACAAAAAAATCACAATGTAGAGATGAAAGCCATTAAAATAATTCTGCTTCCTTGGGCAGAATTTTTTTTTTTTTTAATAATCAGTATACTCTAAATAGAATAATGAAGGATAAGGCAGTGATTACTTAAGGTGAAATGAGACTACATGGTGAACCCATAGGGTCTCCTGAATTACAGGCAGTCTTTGGACCTGCCCCCTAAGTGCTGCGTTATCAGACAAATCCTGTGAATATCCTCAGTGGACTCTATCATGAAAAAGAGTGTCCACTGATGAGAACCTGGAGTTCCATCACACTGATCCTGACGTTACCAGCTCCAAAGTGGAGTATATGGAGAGTAGATGATGCTAAATTCCTAAGGAGCCTTTGAGCTAAAATAGGGCATGGCATCTCATCTCACCTCTGATGTGTCTCAGATTTCCCCCCTCTCTGTCACCACCAGAGAATACAAAGGGGAAAGGTTTTCCTATCAAAGACCAGGATCCTGGAATCCTGCCTTTTCCCCACTTTCTCTCATTTTCCTGGCACCCACCTGTCTACTCCAACACACATTGTCTAGGTTTGTGTAGACAACTGACCTCTGCTGCGCAGTGGGGATTCTGAGACACAAGCACTCCCTAGTTGAGAGTTTTTTCTCAAGTGCACTTCGTATCATTCAGTTGGTTTACACAGTTACTAAATCTCCTAGGTAGGCATACTTGCCAAACAGTCTTGCAGGTTTAAAGTACTAAGCAGATATTCTTCTTGGCATTCCACCTAGCTCTTAGGACTCCATGGGGACCTCACCACTGGGAGGGAGTATAGTTACTCTGGTGGCTCTTTCTCCCTTTTCCATACTCTGGGTCTTCCTGTTCCCTGGAGGACTTTCCCTCATCCTGAGAGGGGCCGGTAGCATCACTGAATCAAGGAGAAACAGAGTAAGTAAATAAACCAGGTTCAAGAAAGCCAGTGCAAAGGCCAAGAGTGAAGCACAATAGAAAACAGAAGGGCTACTCGCAAGTCACCCTGCGGGAAAAATTGCATGAGAGTCAGGGGTCATGTAGAAGTTATAGGTCAAACCAGGCGGAGCACTCAGGAAACAGAAGCAGATGTAGAGCACCGCAAATAAGACCTTGAAACTGAGCTGAGAAAGGAAGCACTATGTAGGGTTCTCTTTTTGCTGTCTTGCTGAATTCTTGTTGCATGACGGATGCAGGTGACTAACTTTCCCAGACAGGCTGGTCCAATGCAGGGTTGAAAAACTCACCTCGCCTTTGATGAAAGAACTTTATTCCATCCGGGGTGTAATCCAGATCTATACTCTGGCTTTTGGTTAAAGTGGCAATGATTTTTCTTTGTCAGTTTGGCTGGTGTAGCTTCTCTTCTGCCCCAGAGATGCTGCTTTTTCTGTCACTCTTGACTTATCTATAAAGATTCTAGATAATCTATTTTTCCCTTTCTCACTTTTTTGGTTTGTTTTTTTCTATCAGACAGTGATATTCTTTGGATTCTTCCTCTTGAGTTTCTCTCTCTTCTTATTTTCCTCCTTTGTAGATGATCTGCTGTCACATTCACTTTTATACCCTGTGCTTTTTTCTGGCAGGTATTTTGGTTATTCTCATAGAGTTTCCCCACCTTTCTCTTGCAGGTATTTTTTAGCTCGTCATAACTTCAGTCCCTGTTTCTCCTCATTGTCAATCATCTTAGATAAAGTAGAGATTATCTTGTAGGAATTCTCTTGGCTGAAATACATCTTTAGCCTTTTCAGTGTGGCTACCAACTTGATAAATTTTTATTGTCTTGCATTGAAACAATGTATATCAAATAGGATGTTTTATACAAGAATTTAAAAATTTTTGTTTTTTCAATTCAGTGATTATTTAGAAATTAATATAAGCATATTCAGGATCATCATAGTAGCCAAATAATGCTATGAAGGTTCAGTATTCACAGTTGCACATATAGACACCAAAGAGAACAGGAGTAGACTTAACATATAAGTGACATGTTTGAACAAAGTGAAGGCTGAATGAGATGAATATTTTTCATCGATTGAAATACAGAGAACTAGTGGGAGAAGTGAGTCACCACAGCCAAGCTAAAGCAAACCTATGCTTTAGCAATTAATACTGTACCTTGTTTAAACCAAATCACATCATTAATCACCTTAAATTAATGTTATTAATTCACTTTTGGATTTGATTATAATTAATTTGTAAAATTTTAAGACTTTTTAGTTGTGTAAGAGTTATATGTATAAGGGGCTTATAACTTTTTAATTTGAGGATATTTACATAACAGAATAAAAAACCCAATTTATCGGGCTTCTGCCAAGATGGAGTAAATTTACCCTTCTGCCTGAGACAACTTAAAAAGTGAAAAAAAATATATGGAACAATAATTTTCAAGATATTAAACATCAGGCAATGTAGGATAGTGTTCTTTGAGAGATAGAAAGCAAACAGAGCCCTGTAATTGCCCCAGCTGACTGCCAAGAGAGAGTTTTCAGGCCATGGCACAGGGAGGGAAAACCCAGGTGGAGCCTGGTCAACTCTCTGATTTGAAGATACTGACTGAGATCTTGAGGTAACCTGGAGGGCTAGAGTTTGCAGGACAGAGTACTGGGGAGGAGAGAGAGTGAGCATCACGGAGAAGTCCAAAGACCTGCAGAGGGTTCCCCTCAAATATTCAGCAGGGTACTGAAGAATGTGTGCACATGAAACTGAGGCCGTGAAAGAGTCACCCAAGAGGATTAGAGGGACTAGCACTTAGTGTTCTCACAGGGCTAAGAGATGTACCTGTCTACTGCCCATTCCCGTCTTCCCCCCACCTCCTGCCAAGTCAGAAAACCTCATAATTCATAGGACATTGTATAGAGAACTCAGAACAGTCATGGCTCAGAAGTGAGGAATCATTAGCTCTAGAATAAATGCTGAATTGGGCACACCTAACAATCTTGAAAGACAGATCTAAAAGGGCCATCTGTCTCCTACTAACTTAACTATGGCCCAGAACCAATCTCCAGGCTATTTGCAAGAATACAGAAATATCTAGCTTCTAACAAGGGAAAAAACAATGTTTGGCATCCAATCAAAAATTACCAGGCAATCATTGCTGCGGGAAAATATGAACCATAACTACAGGAAAAATACATCGATAGAAACTCACCCCAAATGACAAAGATGTAATTATACATGACAACATTAAAATATTATGACTGTATTCCATATGTTCAAAAAGCTAGAGGAAAGATTAAATATGCTAATTAGAGACATAGAAGATATTTTAAAAGATACAATAGAACTTTGAGAGATGAAAACAATGATATCGGACATGTCACAGAGACATGCATCCAGTGTAATTCCCCTTATGAAAACTTTAAAAACATGCAAAACTATACATTTATTTTATTGGGGTGCAGTAAATCCCAAGATAATATGAAAACTCAATATTTAGGAAAGTAATTACTCTGGGGTAGAGGGAGGGAGAGACAAACAGGCAACAAAAGGCACAAAGCAAGTTTCCAAAGTGCTGGTGATACTGGTGGTAGGCATGTGGGATGTTATATTGTTCTAAAAAACACACACATATATGCCATTTTGTATTTATATTTCTATTGTACATATGTGTAATATACACATTTCATAACATTTAATAACAGAAAAGATTACTCTGGTAGCCATGTGGAAGAAGGTAGATTAACAGGGTCAGGGAGAAAATTAAAGCCACTCATCAGTAGTGATAAAATGGGAAAGGACAACAAAGCTCACAAGTCTTTTGAAATATAATTTAGGACTTGTCAATTAACTGGATGCTGTAGGTTAAAGGAAAAAAAGCGTTTTTTTCAGTTTCCTAGCTTGTGAGACTTGATTGATTGATTGGCAGCTCCGCGCGGCAGGTGGGATCTTAGTTCCCCAACCAGGGATGGAACCTGCGCCCCCTGCAGTGGAAGCCGGGAGTCTTACACCGACTGCTAGGGAAGTCCCTGAGACTATAAATTTTTATGAATTAATAGAAAATTTCTGAAAGACTAACTATAAACTGGCAACATTGTTGCTTTCATTGGAGAATAGAATAGTTCCAGGCCCAGGAGGCAGGGTGTCTCTTGAAATCTGAACCGTGTTTGTGTATTAGTTACACAAAAAATGGAAAGGAAAATTAAAGAGTAGAGACTTTTGTTTAGCTCAGATATGGCTGTTCTAATTTAATGACGGGAAAATTTTGGTAGTAGCAATATAATTATGGAAATGACTTCACCTGTGTTTTGTGATCTGCTGCTAAATTAGGCTAAATAGCAAATCTTTTGTGTTTATCATAGGCTAGGATGGGAGTCAGGGTTGACTGTGCTCTGGTCAAGCGCTGACTCTTGCTGAGGTAAAATGCGGGTCCCAGGGTTGCCCTTTCAGTAGGGCATGGCTGTCACCATGATTGACACATTTAGCATAACAGCACAAAGGAACTATAAAATATTCCCAGGTGGATCCTTGTGTCTAGCAGCACCATTTAAAAACGATGAGCTGAGGTTGATCCTTGACACTATCTTACCTACCCTTTCTGTATCTTTTTCCTGGTCATGATCCTCTGCTGCACGTAATCCTGCACACATGTTAGCTAGTCCTCAGTAAGCTGCTAACTTACTGATAAAAGTCTTAAGGTATTAACCCCTCAAGAGGGTTCTGCATTTTTATCAGAAATCCTAAAAAAAAAAAAAAAAAAACCCTCAAAACTAAAAGAAAAGAGAATGTTGTTGTACACTTTCTAATATTTATGTCTTTTCCTTTCTACTATTTGACTAATTACTAAGGCTAATCTTGCCTCTCATTTTATAATGCCATTTACATAATATAAAAATTTTGATCATTGTTTAATTTTTATTCATACTTTACCTCATTTCACAAAATATTTTCAGAGACTTGTAATAAGCACATACCATAAAGTGGTGAGCCACAAATAAATTAAAAATCAGGCTCAGAAAAATAAAAACTAGAGTAGAAAGTCGTGCCCTGGTATATAAGTAGAACACAAATGAACCACTAGAATTGAGTTTCAAGTATGGTCTAGGATTCCTGGCGAAAGTGAAAAGGGAGACGTGATATGTTACTAGTTATCCCCTCCCCCTCCCACTGCCATGTCCCCCAAAGCCCACTATTTCCTTAAGGGAAGTATATAGGTTTTCCTACACATGACCCTAGAAGAAAATTCTCACCTGGGCTATCAGCTTTTATTATCACATTCAAATGCACATACCTTTGCAAAATAAAGGACACAAAAGCAAAGAGAAAATAAATTTTAGCTGAGCACTGGACAATGAAGGGAAAGTAGGTATAGCTGACATGACTTCAGAGAGCTGTGTATTTGTTTACCAGTTTATATCTCAGTATCAAATAACCAGGGATTTAAGAATCCTCATTCGTGTGCTTCAGAAATATCATGCAATCACCTGGTACAGCTGGATCATTTTGGGGGTTCATATGAAAATAGTTGAAGTGATGTTCACTTGAACATTTTTTTTGCTGAACTTTGTGATACATATCATTATTTTATAGCATATTTAAGTTGTTCTCTACAGAATTAAATACCTTTGTTTAACGGGCCACTGGGGAAATAATCGTAGTTTCTCAGGAAAAGTTTTGTCCAGCATGTTTATCGTTGACCTGGATGAAGAGAGAATATATTGATTAAACCTGTTCTGAGAAACAGACTCACAGACTTAGAGAACAAACTGACGGTTGCCAGGGGGGAAGGGTGGGAGGGAAAGGATAGGGAGTTTGGGATTGACATGTACACACGGCTATATTTAAAATGGATAACCAGCAAGGACCTACTGTACAGCACAGGAAACTCTGCTCAATATTCTGTAACAACCTAACTGGGAAAAGAATTTGAAAAAGAATAGATTAAAAAACGAAACAAAACTGTAGTTGACATGAAGCTGTCAGGGTGGATTGGAGCCATGGAAGTGACCATATCACAAGTTGTCTGAAACATGTTTACATCCAGCCAGAAACAATTTCTGCCTGTCTGTGGGGTTTTTCAGACCACTTCTCCTTCTGAGCTGCTCCTTGCTCTGCTCTGTGGCTCTGCTGGCTCAGCCTCTCTCATTCTAGGATTTTCTACAGGTCTTTTGCTCATTGACCTATTTGGACCCACTTCTCCAGCTAGGCCCTTGGTGCTGTCTGCTGGAGATGGGCTGGTGTTCAGCCTTTGGCTCTGCGCCCTGAAGCTCTGTGGCAAGACTGCCCCTGCCCTCCCCTGCTCCTGCAAGACTGAGCTGGCTTGGCCTAGCTTACCATGCTTCCTCAAGGCATGGGAGTGTGTCGGGGCATGATCAGTGTTTATCTCCTTTGTGTGAGGACTAGAGTCAAGAGTGAGGAAACCTAAGTGCTGCTCTGAGTTGTTTAAAAAACAAAAAAGCTCAAGGGTATATTCATTCATTCATTCATTCATTGTCCGTTGTGTGCTGGTACTGAGAACACTGAGGTAAAAATGACACACTGTTCATCTTCACAGAGTTGAATTAATAGCAAAGGAGGAAGTAATTTTAAGGCAGCCTTCTATGTATGTGATTTATTTATCATTTAGTTACCTAGTAGACATAGTTGATGGGACATTTAGGCAAGAGTGATAAGACAAAGATGGTAATGTCCTTGACAGCAGCTATTAATTGTTCTACCACAGTGGTTCTCAAACTGAGGTGATTTTGCTTTCCTTTCCTCCCCCAGAGACATTCAGCAATGTCTAGAGCCATTATTGGATGTCACAACTGAGGCAGTGCCCCATAGTGGTTAGATGTCAAGGATGCTGCTAAACATCCTACAGTGCTTAGGACAGTCCCCCATAACAGAATTATCGGGCCTAAAATGCCAACAGTACTGAGATTTAGAATCCTTGACTAGTGTATGTGTCGATTGTGTGTTTCTGAGAGAGCAACTATCAGGAAAGCTTTCTTTAGCCTGCTATTTATTGTTATTAGTTGTAGCTGACATTTGTTGAGGGCTTACTATATGCCAGGCATTTATGGGAAACACTTTAAATGGATTATCCCATTTAATCATCAAAAACTCTATTGAGTAGGTTTTTATTTTATTTATTTTTTTGTGTGTGGTACACGGGCCTCTCACTGTTGTGGCCTCTCCCGTTGTGGAGCACAGGCTCCGGACGCACAGGCTCAGCAGCCATGGCTCACGGGCCTAGTTGCTCCGCGGCATGTGGGATCTTCCCAGACCGGGGCACGAACCTGTGTCCCCTGCATCGGCAGGCGGACTCTCAACCACTGCGCCACCAGGGAAGCCCTGAGTAGGTATTATTATTAGCTCTGTTTTACAAATGGAGAAACAGGTTTAGTGGGGTTAAGAAACTTGGCCAAGATCTCATTGCTAACAAGTGGTAGGGTGGGGAGTTGAATCCAGGATGCCTGGCTCTTCACTCTTCACTCTTCACCACCACAAACAGTCAGCATCTCTAACTCAGGGGCCAGACCCTCCCTTCAGCTGGGACTTAGCTCCTGAGAAGTTACTTTAATGACAGGCTGAGCTAGCTCAGTCCTTTATTGGCTCTAGGCTTCTATTGGAGGCCTGAGGGGAAAGAGAGGTTAATTTAACAGTATAATTCAAACGAATTTTGGGAAAAGAGAATCTAATATTACATTAAACATCAACATCTAGTTTATGATGAATGGTTCTCCCACATGGGTGTGCAGCTGGCTCATTAATCTGACCCAATTAAACAGGATCAACCAAAACTGTTGGTCAGATCTAATTCAGCAATGATTGTGTTGATACAGAGTGAGTCACAGCACTATAAATAGCAGAATGGAGCTAATAGGCTCTGATGCAGTCAGCTTTCACTATCTTACACTTTAGCTTTACTTTTCATTATTTTACACTTCTGCTTTACTAAGAGCTTCTGGGCAGTTTTTGGTAAAATTTTAGGCTCAGACTGCGCTTTTTGTCAGTTTGGTGTTTTCCGAGGGCAAAGCAGCAGTCCACTGTCATCCATACCTTTACTTGCATTACAATGCCTGAACACTCCTGGACTGTAATTTGATCTAGTTCCTTAACCCCATAATCTAACTGATAGAAGGTAATCGAACACCACGTCTGCCCATGTGATAGGGCAGAATTCTTCTGTCTTCTCACCTGAGTACAACAGGCTTGTGCCACCCAGAAGAATGAAAAGGTAACTCAGAATATGTGGGGTCCTTATAGCCCAAGCGGATATCCTTGTGAAGAAGAGGAAGTATGGGCCCTACAGATCTCAGGTTAGTGTGAACCGAGTGTGGTTTCGGTCCCAGTAAGTTTCTGAAAGGACGCTCTGAGAACAGTATATGTGTGTTTCATTTTGAGGTCCTAGGAATTTTTAGAGAGAGTAACTTCCCTAGAATTCCTATCTGTTTGGCTGACAGTGAAAACACCTTTGTAACAGCTTCCAGTGGGCTGAATGTTAAGGATGTTTTCTTCTCTATTATACCTGTAGTATGAACTGTTATCATGTAGAGGGGAGGTTGGCAGCTGAAGAGTTTTGGTGGGTGAGCACCTTTTTTCTTGCTTGTTATCAAGACTGTTGTATTACCTTTCCCCCATATCATTCAATAGGTCTCATAGACACTATTTCATTAATCACCTCTCAGAATTCCTGGGGCTACTGCCTGGTGGGTTTTTTTTCTCTTGTCCTTTAAGAGTTATAGAAAGGTCGAATATCTTAAACTGAATGATAATATAGTAGTGATAATAGCAGCTATCATTTATTGACGGCAATGTGCTAAGCACAGTACTGACTGGCTTGAATGGGCCGTCTCTCTTCATCTGCATAACAGCCCTTTTATTTATTCATCCCCATTTTATAGAGGAGAAAAGTGAAGTTTCTATTAAGCAATACATGTTGGATTAAGTCTGGTAAGTAGGCAGCTGGTAAGAAGGCAGCTAGGCTGGGATTTGAATGCAGGTCTGCTGGTACCAAGGTTCCTGTGATCGACCACTCTTCTGCACTGGGCACCCTTCTTGGGCTCAGGGTTTAGCTGAAGGATCATAGAGCATAGAGACAATAGAATAAGAAGTGAAAGAATAGAGTGGGGGTAAAGGAGTGGAACTGTCTTCCAGGAGACTGGATATCGGTTTGTTTCGATTTTTCTCAGCCAGGTGCTGCTTCTGCATTCAACAGTTCTAAAAAGTGGCCAAGTGCTCTAGGAAAACTGATGTCACCTTCCAGATAGGTAATACAGTATTTCATGAACATCATTTTTAAGGGCCACACTTAATACATTTTCCTAGTGTTACAAATCTCAGGCTTC
The DNA here is from genome assembly GCF_026419965.1 of Kogia breviceps. Taxonomy (NCBI): domain Eukaryota; kingdom Metazoa; phylum Chordata; class Mammalia; order Artiodactyla; family Physeteridae; genus Kogia; species Kogia breviceps. The sequence goes on from NC_081310.1 coordinate 106,505,397, forward strand.
TTTCAGAATTTCCCACCCTGCTCTTTTCCCTTTAAGAGGCAAACAGAAGCTTAAATAAGTCTCTTAGTTAAGAAGCTACTATAAGTGTAGTAGTCATTTGATCAGAGATGTAATATGTTTAGTTCTAATTTCTATCCAAAAGTCTGTATGTCTTTAGAAGGACGTTTCCCAATACTTAAGCTTTGCAGACTTTGCACAGACCGTAAATCTTTAGGGGAAAACAGGAAATGTAGCTTCTTTTTGAATGTTTTCCGATACTTCTTGATTCTTACCTGCTTTTGACTCAACTGTCATCCCTGCAAAATTTTCACCCGATTCATCTGCAAAAGAAGGTTATAGAGTGGTAGTTAAATAAGCTGGTACTTCACTGTAATGTCTAATAATAGCTAATGTTTATTGAGCACTCAACTATCTGGCCCTGTGCTAAGGCTAGGTACTTTACATCACACTATGTCATTCATCCTCACAACCCAATATATAGGTACCACTGTCATCCCTTTTACAGATGATAAAACTGAAGTTCAGAGAGGTTTGGAAACTAGCACAGTCAGTGACAGAGCCTAGGCTCGATCATAGGTCTGACTCCAAAGTCAGTATTTTCAATTTTGCCTCAGTGGTGTCTGAGTTTCAGACTAATGAGGGTAATATGTATGAGAGCATTTTTTTCTTTCATTGTCTGCTAAAAATCTGAGTGTTTATTTTTGAATGCTGACACAGACTTATAGCTTTAAAAACCACTATTAGCCTTATTTACTATAAATGGAAGAGCAAGGCGTCAGGAGGCACAGGTTTGTGCTGTAACACTCCCTATGCCTCAGCTGGTGTTAGAAAGTCTCCATTATTTTTCTAGTTTTATATCCCAGAACTTCCTTTCATGTGCCCTTTGCTCCAGTCACATCAGATTACTCATCTTACCCCAGGCATACTTCACCTTTTAATTTTAATTTTATTTTTTTTACAGTTTAATTAATTAATTTATTTTTGGCTGCATTGGGTCTTTGTTGCTTCATGCCGGCTTTCTTTAGTTGCGGCGAGCGGGGGCTACCCTTCGTTGCGGTGTGCGGGCTTCTCACTGTGGTGTCTTCTCTTGTTGCGGAGCACGGGCTCTAGGCGCGCGGGCTTCAGTAGTTCTGGCACGTGAGTAGTTGTGGCTTGCGGGCTCTAGAGCACAGGCTCAGTAGTTGTGGTGCACAGCCTAGTTGCTCCACGGCATGTGGGATCTTCCTGGACCAGGGACCGAACCTGTGTCCCCTGCACTGGCAGGTGGATTCTTATCCACTGTGCCACCAGGGAAGTCCCACTTCACCTTTTTGATGTAACAAATTTGTCAAGGATTTAATAGATGCAAGGCACCCCTTAAATATGGGGAAATTTAAAGAAGAATAGACGGTTCATAGTCAAGTGAAATCCAAGGATAAAGCCAGCTCATTTCTTCCATCATGATTGATCCAGTGATGTCCCAAGTCCTGTTCTATTCCTCTCTCCATTCTGCCTTCCACAGGCTGGCTTTATCCTTGGATTTCACTTGGGGGTAAAAAGGGTAGTTACAGCTCTAGACATTATCTTTTCTTCCTATACCATCCACCTGTGGGGAAGGAACAGCTTGTTTGAAGTTGCTCTGGCAAGGAGTTTGGGATTCATTCCCTTTCTTTGATGCACATTGTGTCCCCTTTTCATCCCCAACTCTGTCACTGTGGCCACTAGGGGGACAGAATATGCTGACTGGCTAAGCTGGCTAGAGCCCACCTCTAGAGCTGAGTGGGGAGGCTGAGGTTAATGCTACCACAACCGTGTGTTCGAGGGTGTTTGAGAGATGAATATTTCAAAGGAAAATTAGGGTTTTATTGGAGGAAGAAAGTAAAAGTAGATGCTAGGGAGCCGGCCAAGACAAGACTAGCTTTAGCCTGTCTCTTTCAGGTAATTGACCTTCTCTGTTCCCAAGACTGCTCCTGATGGACCACAACTGTAATGGACTGGTTTCTAATATCAGTTGGGCAACATCCTCCCCCACCCCCATGCTGTTTCATTTCTATATTTCAAGTATTTCAAATATTCACCCCTCTCCAAAAAGTCTCTACCTAGTCCCACTCTTCTGTTAGGTGATCCCAACTTTGAATTCATAAAGAAAATAGCAGTAATTAGACAAGGATACCATTTTTACCACTTGTCAATCCAATTAATAAATGTAAGTACATTTGCTCTTATTCTTACCTTCTGCCCTCTAGTCTTAGAGTTGAGGTTGGCAAACTACAGTGTCTGGGTCTGCCATATGCTTTTGTAAATAGAATTTTATTGGAAGACAACTGTGCCCATTTGTTTATGTATTGTCTATGGCTTTTTTTGCAATCTGAAGGTCGAGTTGAGTAGTTGCAACAGAGACCCTGTGACGCAAAAAGCCTAAAATATTTACTATTTGGCCCTTTAAGATAAAGTTTGCTGATCTCTGTCTTAGAAGATGGGGTGATCCTCACATGATCAAGGCTAATCTTTCTCATTCTTAATCTTGTTCCCTTCAGATCATTTAGGCTTTCCCTCTGCCTTCTGCCTCTCCAACTCCATTGGCCCCTTTCCCTCAGTCTATCAGTGTGCTCAAACATACCAGCCTTAAGACAAAACAAAACAAAACAAAATGCAACTTTCCTTTGGTCTTTCAACACTCATGACCTTGTCTTATTTCTCATCTTCCCTACTGACCCAAACTTCTTCTTCTTCTTTTTTTTTTTTTTTTTTTTTGTGGTACGCGGGCCTCTCACTGTTGTGGCCTCTCCCTTTGCAGAGCACAGGCTCTGGACGCGCAGGCTCAGCGGCCATGGCTCACCGGCCCAGCCGCTCCGCGGCATGTGGGATCCTCCCGGACCGGGGCACGAACCTGGGTCCCCTGCATCAGCAGGCGGATTCTCAACCACTGCGCCACCAGGGAAGCCCCCAAGCTTCTTAAAAGTGTTGCTTTCATGATTGATCTCATATTTCTCAATTTCTAGTCACTCTGCGAACCACTTCTCTGTCTCTATTTCTGCCTTGTAAACTGGTGCATCTGTACCATTTTTCAGGCTTGCTTTTGTCCTCACCATCGGCTGTTAGTTAATTACTTAATTAAACCAATCAGTTTAATTAATTAATTACACCATTTAGTTAATCAATTAAAATATTTGTTGGGGGTACCACCATGTGCCAGGTTCTGTACTAGGCTCTGAGGACACCATTGGGTGAACCAAACTGGCAGGAATTCTTGCCATGAGGAATTTATAATCTGGTTGGGAAGACAGACAATGAACAAAATAAGTAAGTAAAATATCAGATATTTTAGAAAGTGATAAGTACTATGGAGGAAAATCAGTCAGGGAAGGGAGATAGGGAGTGTTGGTTGGGGGTGGGAAGTTCAGATTTTAAAAGAGTAGTCATAGAAGGATTCAATGAGAAGATGACATTTGAGCAAAGACCTAAAGGAGGTGAGTGAGTCCTTGGCAGAGAGAACAGCAAGGGCAAGAGCCCTGAAGTGGGAGTGTGTCTAGAATGTTCAAGGGACTACAAGGACCAATGTGGCTGGTGTGAATAGGAATAAAGGGCAACGTGATAGGAGGAGGGGCTGGAGGAATAATGGGAGGCTCTGTCACTTAGAGCCTTACATGCCATTTAAAGGATTCTGGCTTTTACTCTGAATGATTTGGGACATTTTGAGCCAAGAAATGATATGATCTGACTTAGCATTTTAAAGAAACTTCTGGTTGCTCTGTTAAGACAAGACCATAGTTGACAAGGGCAGAATGAGGGAAGCCAGTTAGGAGACTGTTGCAGTTATTCCCAGATGATGGTGGCTTGGATATGTATGGTAGTGAAGAACTATTCCAGTTCTCAATATAGTTTGAGGTAGAGGTGACAAGATTTGTTACAGATTAGATGCCGTATATGACATAGAGAGGTGGGTCATGGATAAATCCAAGGTTTTAGACTGAGGCACTGGAAAGGTAGGATTGCCATTAATTGAGATGAGGAAGCTTGTATGAGGAGCAAGTTTTGGGAGAAAGATCAGGAGTTTGGGACACACTAAGTTTGAGGTGCCTTTTAAATATTCAAGTGAAAATGTCTAGTTGGATGTATAAGTCAGGAGATCAGTGGAGACGTCAGGGTTGGAGGTAAACTTGTGAAGGTCAGCACATCAATCAGAGTTAAAGCCAAAAAATGAGCTGAGATTGTAACAGGAGTGGCTGAGATAGAGAAGAGAAGTGTATAGGCTCTGAGCCCTGGGGTACTCCAATTTTAAGAGGTTGAGAAAACGGGGAGGAACAGAGTGCAAAAAAGCAGCAGCCAGTGAGACTGAAGGAGAAGGAGAATGAGGAGTTGTGGTGTCAGGGAAGCCAAGTGAGGAAAGTGATTCAAGGAGGAGGAGGCGGGAAACAATGGGGTTCAGTGTTGCTAGTAGGTCAAGTAAGATGAGGACAGAGAATCGACTGTTTAATTTAGCATTGTGTGGGGCATTGGTGACCTTGACAAGAGGAGTTTTGATGGGATAGGGGGGATAGACACCTGATTGGAGTGTGTTCAAGAGAGAATGAGAGACAGAATTGGCAACAGGAAGGAAAGAAACATTTTGAGGAGTTTTGTCATGAAAGGCAGCAGTGAAACAGCCTCTAATGGACAAGTCCAAAGACACTTGTCATTTCTGAGTTTGTTTACCTGTTATCTTTGACTCTATGGACTGTCACCTCCACTGGCTTCTAAGACTTCCATCTGCCAACCTCTGCATCTTTGTGCTTAAGGAGTCTCTCTGAAACATGCATGCACCAAAGGGAAGTGTCAGAGAATTAACACCCCCAGGAGTAGTCCTCAATCAATGGATGGTGGGGGTTGGTAGACAAATATCAGAGGTCCTTTGCCCTTTGGGTGAGTTGGGGGTGCTCTGGGACAGGTGGTTTTACACCCTTATCCAGTACACCGAGTGGTAGATGGCCTTGAAAACATACCCTCTATTGGTTGACTTCCCTTCCCTTCCCACTTCCTCACTCCCCAGGTGAAGTTCCTTGCACCTCCCAAATAAATTACTTGCGTTTGAACCCTTGTTTCAGAATCTACTTCTTGGGAAACATAAACTAAGACACTACATATATAGATATAATCTAAATAAAGGTCAAACGGCTCCATGTTAATAAATACTGATTTTTGGCTTATGGTTCACATATTTGCAATTAGAAGCCCCTTCTTAACAAGTAGTTTTGGGCAGTGTACCCATGCATTAGAAAATGGAAAGATTGGGAAAGCCTCCTTTCCCAAATAATCCCTAGGCTTTTCTTTTTCTATCTGTGATAAGAAATATATATTTGGTCTTTTTCTGTTCCTGACACAGAGCTTCTAAAACCCTTGGAATTTCCTAAGTGGAAGGGGTGAGAGGAGCATCTTTTGCTATTTGCAACAAATCTTACCTGAGGTTATGCTAATGAGGTGACTCCTGGTGGGCCCACAGATACCTTCTGGAGGGCATAGGTGTTGGTAACCCGAGGAACAACCCTTGTAATTAGAAGGTTGGCACTTTCAGCCTCACCCCCAGACAGCCAAAAAGGGGAGGGAGGCTTGAGACTGAATTCCCTAATGGCCAATGATTAAAAGAAAGGATTTGGAGAGCTTCAGAGTTGGTGAACACATCAAGGTGCTGGGAGGGTGACATGCCCAGAGAGGAAGGACATGGATGCTCTGAGCCCCTCTCTCCCTCAGATGTTGCCTTATGCATCTCTTCCATTTGGCTTTTCCTGACTTGTATCCTTTGTAATAAACTTGTGTTAGTGAATAAAATATTTTCCTTAGTCTTGTGAGCTATTCTAGCAAATTATTGAACCTGAGGAGGGAGTCATGGGAATCCCTGATTTATAGCTGGTTGGTCAGAAATACAAGTGGCAACCTGGGACTTGTGACTGGCATGTGATGTAGGGCAGTCTTGTGGGACAAAGCTATGGGGCTTGTGCTATATCTGGGTAGACAGTGTCAGAATTGAATTGAATTGTAGAACGCCTAGTTAACATCCACAGAGAATTGGAGAATCGCTTGGTGTGAAAAAACCCCACATATTTGGTGTCAGAAGTACTGTGAGTAGAAATAGTACAGAACTATCAAAAACTATTTTTAAAAGGTACATTTCCTGCATTTTAAAGGCTAATATTACCACACTATGAGCATTGCCGGATATGGGGATGGGAGTAAAAGTCTGATTTCATGCCAGGTGAATTAATTTTGTAGCTGTGGTATCTGATCATGTAAAGTCTAGGAAACGATTAATTAGACAGTAATACTTAGGGCTCTTAAGTGATTTTCCTTTTGGAACACTTTATGAACGTTAATTATTCAACCTAGAATCTGTGAAAGACGTTATTTTATGGTCAGAGTCGCTTTATTCCTCTTGAGAGCCTGTGTTTTTTCCTAATACAGCACACTCAAAAGCTTTTAGAACGTGAGGCTTCTTTATAACTGGAAAAAGAATACTAGACACTTCCCGTTCAACGTAGCTAAAGACTTTCCTTCTCTCTTGTGGAACCTGTAAACGTTATACTTCTAAAACCATCTGAGAGCCTGCCTGTTAAAGTTGTAGACAATCTGGCAGGAGGAGTTAAGCCCCAATTCTCTTATTACCTCTATGACTCTGTGTCTCAGTTTTGATGTCTTTGGAGGAAAAATAAACTATTGACGTTTTTTTCCCATTTTCTTTCAAGAGTACCTATTTCTTTACCCACACCTTAAAGTGTTAATATTCCTCATGGCTAATTCTGGTTTTCTTCAACTATTGTTCCATACACTCTTTCTTTCTTTTTAAATTTAATTTTTATTTTATATTGGGGTATAGTTGATTTCATATACTCTTTCTTGGAGACCATTTTTATTTGAAAAATATGTGTATGAATGTTTACTGTGTGCTGTGCACTATTCTAAGGAAACAAACTGGTTTCATCTTTTTTAAAATTTTAATTTAATTAATTTACTTTTTTTTTGCGATACGTGGGCCTCTCACTCTTGTGGCTTCTCCCGTAGCGGAGCACAGGCTCCGGACGCGCAGGCTCAGCGGCCATGGCTCACGGGCCCAGCCGCTCCGCGGCATGTGGGATCCTCCTGGACCGGGGCACGAACCCGTGTTCCCTGCATCGGCAGGCGGATTCTCAACCACTGCGCCACCAGGGAAGCCCTAATTTACTTTTTATACATCAGGTTCTTATTAGTTATCTATTTTATACATATTAGTGTATACATGTCAATGCCAATCTCCCAGTTCATCCCACCGCCACCACCCCTGCCACCGCTTTCCCCTCTTGGTGTCCATACGTTTGTTCTTCAAATCTGTGTCTCTATTTCTGCCTTGTAAACCGGTTCATCTGTACCATTTGTCTAGATTCCACATGTATGCATTAATATACAATACTTGTTTTTCTCTTTCTGACTTACTTCACTCTGTATGACAGTCTCTAGGTCCATCCACGTCCCTACAAATGACCCAGTTTTGTTCCTTTTTATGGCTGAGTGATATTCCATTGTATATGTATACCACATCTTCTTTATCCATTTGTCTGTTGATAGGCATTTAGGTTGCTTCTATGACCTGGCTATTGTAAATAGTGCTGCAATGAACATTGGGGTGCATGTGTCTTTTTGAATTATGGTTTTGTCTGGGGATATGCCCAGTAGTGGGATTGCTGGGTCGTATGATAGTTCTATCTTTAGTTTTTTAAGGAACCTCCATACTGTTCTCCATAGTAGCTGTATCATTTTACATTCCTACCAACAGTGCAAGAGGGTTCCCTTTTCTCCACACCCTCTCCAGCATTTGTTGTTTGTAGATTTTCTGATGATGCTCATTCTGACTGGTGTGAGGTGATACCTCATTGTACTTTGATTTGCATTTCTCAAATGATTAGTGATGTTGAGCATCCTTTCATGTGTTTGTTCTCAATCTGTATATCTTCTTTGGAGAGATGTCTATTTAGGTCTTCTTCCCATTTTTGGATTGGGTTGTAGTGTTTTTTTTGATATTGAGCTGCATGAGCTGCTTGTATATTTTGGAGATTAATCCTTTGTCAGTTGCTTCATTTGCAAATATTTTCTCCCATTCTGAGGGGTGTCTTTTCATCTTGTTTATGTTCCCCTTTGCTGTGCAAAAGCTTTTAAGTTTCATTAGGTCCCATTTGTTTATTTTTGTTTTTATTTCCATTTCTCTAAGAGGTGGGTCAAAAGGATCTTGCTATGATTTATGTCATGGAGTATTCTGCCTGTGTTTCCCTCTAAGAGTTTTATAGTGTCCAGTCTTATATTAAGGTCTCTGATCCATTTTGAGTTTATTTTTGTGTTTGATGTTAGGGAGTGTTCTAATTTCATTCCTTCACATGTAGCTGTCCAGTTTTCCCAGCATCACTTATTGAAGAGGCTGTCTTTTCTCCATTATATATTCTTGCCTCCTTTATCAAAAATAAGTTGACCATAGGTGTGCGGGTTTATCTCTGGGTTTCTATCCTGTTCCATTGATCTATATGTCTCCTTTTTGTGCCAGTACCATACTGTCTTGATTACTGTAGCTTTATAGTATAGTCTGAAGTCTGGGAGCCTGATTCCTCCAGTTCCGTTTTTCTTTCTCAAGATTGCTTTGGTTATTCGGGGTCTTTTGTGTTTCCATACAAACTGTGAAATTTTTTGTTCTAGTTCTGTGAAGAATGCCATTGGTATTTTGATAGGGATTGCATTGAATCTGTAGATTGCTTTGGGTAGTATAGTCATTTTCACAATGTTGATTCTTCCAATCCAAGAACATGGTATATCTCTCCACCTGTTTGTATCATCCTTCATTTCTTTCATCAGTGTCTTAAAGTTTTCTGTATACAGGTCGTTTGTCTCCTTAGGTAGGTTTATTCCTAGGTATTTTATTCTTTTTGTTGCAGTGGTAAATGGGAGTGTTTCCTTAATTTCTTTTTCAAATTTTTCATCATTAGTGTATGGGAATGCAAGAGATTTCTGTGCATTAATTTTGTATCCTGCTACTTTACCAAATTCATTGATTATCTCTAGTAGTTTTCTGGTAGCATCTTTAGGATTCTGTATGTATAGTATCATGTCATCTGCATGCAGTGACAGCTTTACTTCTTCTTTTCTGATTTGGATTCCTTTTATTTCTTTCTCTTCTCTGCTGTGGCTAAAACTTCCAAAACTGTGTTGAATAGTAGTGGTGAGAGTGGACAACCTTGTCTTATTCCTGATCTTGAAATGGTTTCAGTTTTTCACCATTGAGAACGATGTTGGCTGTGTGTTTGTCATATATGGCCTTTATTAGGTTGAGGTAATTTACCTCTATGCCTACTTTTTGGAGGTTTTTTTAAATCATAAGTGGGTGTTGAATTTTGTCAAAAGCTTTTTCTGCATCTATTGAGATGATCATATGGTTTTTCTCCTTCAGTTTGTTAATACGGTTTATCACATTGATTTGCGTATATTGAAGAATCCTTGCATTCTGGGATAAACCCCACTTGATCATGGTGTACGATCCTTTTAATGTGCTGTTGGATTCTGCTTGCTAGTATGTTGTTGAGGATTTTGACATGTATGTTCATCAGTGATATTGGCCTGTAGTTTTCTTTTTTGTGTGACATCTTTGTCTGGTTTTGGTATCAGGGTGATGGCGGTCTTGTAGAATGAGTTTGGGAGTGTTCTTCCTTCTGCTATATTTTGTAAGAATTTGAGAAGGATAGGCTTTAGCTCTTCCCTACTTGTTTGATAGAATTCACCTGTTTAGCTATCTGGTCCTGGGCTTTTGTTTGTTGGAAGATTTTTTTTTTTTTTTTTTGTGGTACGCGTGCCTCTCACTGTTGTGGCCTCTTCCACTGCGGAGCACAGGCTCTGGATGCGTAGGCTCAGCGGCCATGGCTCACGGGCCCAGCTACTGCGTGGCATGTGGGATCTTCCCGGACCGGGGCATGAACCCATGTCCTCTGCATTGGCAGGCGGACTCTCAACCACTGTGCCACCAGGGAAGCCCCGTTGGAAGATTTTTAATCACTGTCTCAATTTCAGTGCTTTTGATTGGTCTGTTTATATTTTCTATTTCTTCCTGGTTCAGTCTTGGAAGGTTGTGTTTTTCTAAGAATTTGTCCATTTCTTCCAAGTTGTCCATTTTATTGGCATATAGTTGCTTGTAGTAATCTCTCAAGATCCTTTGTATTTCTGTATATCCTTTGTTGTTACTTCTCCTTTTTTCATTTCTAATTCTATTGATTTGAATCTTCTCCCTATTTTTCTTGGTGAGTCTGGCTAATGGTTTATCAATTTTGTTTATCTTCTCAAAGAACCAGCTTTTAGTTTTATTGATCTTTGCTATTGTTTCTTTCATTTCTTTTCCATCTATTTCTGATCTGAGCTTTATGATTTCTTTCCTTCTGCTAACTTTGTTTTTTTTTTTTTTTCTTTCTCTAATTGCTTTATGTGTAAGGTTAGGTTGTTTATTTGAGATGTTTCTTGTTTCTTAAGGTAGGGTTGTATTGCTATACACTTCCCTCTTAGAACTGGTTTTGCTGTAGCCCATTGGTTTTGGGTCGTTGTGTTTTCATTGTCATTTGTTTCTAGGTATTTTTTGATTTCCTCTTTGATTTCCTCAGTGATCTCTTGGTTATTAAGTAGTGTATTGTTTAGCCTCCATGTGTTTGTATTTTTTACAGATTTTTTCCTGTAGTTGGTATCTAGTCTCATAGCATCATTGTCGGAAAAGATACTTGATACAATTTCAATTTTCTTAAATTTACCAATGCTTGATTTGTGACCCAAGATATGATCTATCCTGGCGAATGTTCCATGAGCACTTGAGAAGAAAGTGTATTCTGTTGTTTTTGGATGGAATGTCCTATAAATATCAATTAAATCTATCTGGTCTATTATGTCATTTTAAGCTTGTGTTTCCTTATTTATTTTCATTTTGGATGATCTGTCCATTGGTGAAAGTGGGGTGTTAAAGTCTCCTACTACGATTGTCTTACTGTCGATTTCCCCTTTTATGGCTGTTAGAATTTGCCTTATGTATTGAGGTGCTCCTATGTTGGGTGCATAAATATTTATAATTGTTATATCTTCTTCTTGGATTGATCCATTGATCATTATATAGTGTCCTTTGTCTCTCGTAATAGTCTTTATTTTAAAGTCTATTTTCCCTGATATGAGAATTGCTACTCCAGCTTTCTTTTGATTTCCGTTTGCTGCATGGAATATCTTTTTCTCTCTCCTCACTTTCAGTTTGTATGTGTCCCTAGGTCTGAAGTGTGTCTCTTGTAGACAGCATATATACGGGTCTTGTTTTTGTATCCATTCAGCCAGTCTATGCCTTTTGGTTGGAGCATTTAATCCATTTACATTTAAGGTAATTATTGATATGTATGTTCCTATTACCATTTTCTTATTTGTTTGGGGTTTGTTTTTGTAGGTCCCTTTCTTGTCTTGTGTTTCCTGACTAGAGAAGTTCCTTTAGCAATTGTTGTAGAGCTGGTTTGGTGGTGTTGAATTCTCTTAGCTTTTGATTGTCTGTAGCTTTTGATTTCTCTGTTGAATCTGAATGAGATCCTTGCCGGGTAGAGTAATCTTAGTTGTAGCTTCTTCCCTTTTATCACTTTAAATATATTGTGCCACTCCCTTCTGGCTTGTAGAGTTTCTGCTGAGAAATCAGCTGTTAACCTTATGGGAGTTCCCTTATATGCTATTTGTCATTTTTCCCTTGTTGCTTTTAAAATTTTTTCCTTGTCTTTAATTTTTGTCAATTTGATTACTATGTGTCTCGGCATGTTTCTCCTTGGGTTTATCCTGCCTGGGACTCTCTGCGCTTCCTGGACATGGGTGGCTATTTCCTTTCCCATGTTAGGGAAGTTTTCGACTATTATCTCTTCAAATATTTTCTCTGGTCCTTTCTCTCTCTTATCTCCTTCTGGGACCCCTGTAATGTGAATGTTCATGCATTTAATGTTGTCCCAGAGGTCTCTTAGGCTGTCTTCATTTATTTTCATTCTTTTTTCTTTATTGTGTTCAGTGGCAGTGAATTCCACCATTCTGTCTTTGAGGTCACTTATCCGTTCTTCTGCCTCAGTTATTCTGCTACTGATTCCTTCTAGTGTATTTTTCATTTCAGTTATTGTATTGTTCATCTCTATTTGTTCTTCAATTCTTCTAGGTGTTTGTTCTTTAATTCTTCTAGGTCTTTTTTTTTTGTGGTACGCGGGCCTCTCACTGTTGTGGCCTCTCCCGCTGCGGAGCACAGGCTCCGGATGCGCAAGCTCAGCGGCCATGGCTCACGGGCCCAGCCGCTCCGCGGCATGTGGGATCTTCCCGGACCAGGGCAGGAACCTGCGTCCCCTGCATTGGCAGGCGGATTCTCAACCACTGCGCCACCAGGGAAGCCCCTCTTCTAGGTCTTTGTTGAACATTTCTTCCATCTTCTTGATCTTTGCCTCCATTCTTTTTACAAGGTCCTGGATCATCTTCACTATCATTATTCTTAATTCCTTTTCTGGAAGGTTGCCTGTCTCCACTTCATTTAGTTGTTTTTCTGGGGTTTTATCTTGTTCCTTCATCTGGGACGTAGTCCTCTGCATTTTCATTTTGTCTGTCTTTCTGTGAATGTGGTTTTCGTTCCACAGGCTGCAGGATTGTGGTTCTTCTTGCTTCTGCTGTCTGTCCTCTGCTGCATGAGGCTATCTAAGAGGCTTGTGCAAGCTTCCTGATGGGAGGGACTGGTGGTGGGTACAGCTGGGTGTTGCTCTAGTGGGCAGAGCTCAGTAAAACTTTAATCCACTTGTCTGCTGATGAGTGGGGCTGAGTTCCCTCCCTTTGGGTTGCTTGGCCTGAGGTGACCCAGCACCAGAGCCTACAGGCTCTTTGTTGGGGCTAATGATGGACTCCAGGAGGGCTCATGCCAAGGATTACTTCCCAGTACTTCTGCTGCCAGTGTCCTTGTCCCCGTTGTGAGCCACAACCATGCCCTCGCCTCTGCAGGAGACCCTCCAACACTAGCAGGTAGGTCTGGTTCAGTCTCCCATGGGGTTACTGCTCCTTCCCCCTGGGTCCTGATGTGCACACTACTTTGTGTGTGCCCCCAAGAGTGGAGTCTCTGTTTCCCCCAGTCCTGTTGAAGTCCTGCAATCAAATCCTGCTAGCCTTCAACATCTGATTCTCTGGGAATTCCTCCTCCCATTGCTGGACCCCCACATTGGGAAGCCTGACATGGGGCTCAGAACCTTCACTCCAGTGTGTGGAGTACTGTGGTATAACTGTTCTCAAGTTTGTGAGTCACCCACCCAGTGGTTATGGGATTTGATTTTATTGTGATTGTGCCCCTCCTACCATCTCATTGTGGCTTCTCCTTTGTCTTTGGATGTGGAGTATCTTTTTTGGTGAGTTCCAGTGTCTTCCTGTTGATGATTGTTCAGCAGTTAGTTGTGATTCTGGTGCTCTCACAAGAGGGATTTAGCACATGTCCTTCTACTCTGCCATCTTGAACCAATCTCAAACTGGTTTCATCTTAATGGTGTTATGAAATAGGTACTCTGATTATTCCCATTTTATGGACTAGGACACAGAGGCACAGAGAGGTTAATAATTTGCCTAAGTTCCCACCTCTGGTAAGAGGAGGTCCAGGATTTGGACTCAGAGAGTCTGTCTCCAGAGTCCATACTCTTTCACATGCTTATCCTTCAGTTTAGACTATGCTGATTCTGTGGAGACCCTTACACCTGTCAGTCAACCCCATCTACCTGTCCTGAGCTTCAGATCTATATATTCAAGTACTTAATATGTGTTTCCATCTCAGTTCCCAACAAATACTTCAAATTCTAGATAACACAAACTGAGCTCATTTTATTCCCCATGAACATCCTATAGAAGATGGCATCACCATCGAGCCAGTGAAAGAATCACAGTTCTTGGAGTTATTCCTGGCTCCCCTTTCCCCCCTTGACTTCTATATACATCTTTTTTACATATCCTGTCAACTACACTTCCTAAAGATGTCTTGAATTTTGCCCTCTCTTTATGTCCACTGCCATTTACCCTCATTGTCTCTTTCCTGAATTACTGAGTAGCAGGGGTTCCAGTGTATGCATCAACCATGCCTATCCACTATCGGGATTCATATCTGCTTGGGTATATCTGATGAACTAGTAAGGAAGGCCCTATAAAAGTCTATTTGTAAAAAGAAAAGAGAAGTCTATAAAGGGGGCAGGAAAATTAAACATAAAAGAAAGAGGAAACAATAATGAGTTTGTCCAGTTAAAGCCAGGTTTCTTGTTTTTGAAGGGAAGAGAACTGCTTGGTAATGTGTGATGTTTTTCACTTGCAACTGGAACTCATAGCATCTGTTACAATATACTGTTGCTGAAATTTTAAACAACAACATAGAACGAAGGTTATGAACCTTCGTTCTTGGCTACATATTAAAAAAAATTTTCTTTGTACATTAGTTTAAATTCTTTTTATTTATTCTTAAAATAATCTCATAAACAACACTAAAAGAAATGTGAAACAAATATGTCCCATAACTCACTTACCAAACAGAACAACTATTTCCATAGCTTGGTCAAGATGAATTACTCTTCAGATGAAATGCATGGTTTTATTTTTACAATTATATTTAAAATCACAAGTAAGTTCACAAATGAAATGGGCACATAGGTTTTGTTAGTGTGTTATTTTTGTCAAATTTTAGAGTAGGACCTGATATAAGCTGGGTAATGTATTATATTTTTCTAAGACCAAGTCACTGTTCTTTATAAAATCTTTTTAAAGTCATAAAAAAATAATGAAACAGTGTATAATATACAAATAACCTGTAATCTGTCAATTCCAGTGTAATCATTGTGATATATACTCTTTCAGTCATCTTTCTAAATGTTTTAAATTGTTGTTTCTTAGGTAATAGTATTAAAATATAACAATTTTATTAATACCTTAAAAAATGTAGAACTTGATACAGAAGGCCACAGTATAATGGTGAAAAGGTTGCTCTTTGGGGATAGTCATACTTGGTTTCCAGTTCAATGTTGGACACATTTAAACATGTCTGAGCCTCAGTAGCACCATCTGAAAATGATTTTTTATGATTAATATTGTGGTTAAATGATAATATAAGTGAAAGGCTTGCCATATAGTCTGGAACATAATAGGTGTTCAAAAAAAATAACCAATAACCAGTATAACAACAAGTTATCTTCTATATATATGTATGTACATAACCTTCCTAATTATCACTTTGACTTTTTCATAATAGTTAATTCATTAGATCAGTTATAATATTATACATTTAACCCTTCTGTCTTTTCTAATTTATTGTATTAAAGACTGAGAAGGTCCATTGCTTCAACTGTGATTGTTGTGATTTCTTATAGATTTGTACATATTTTCTACATAAAACATAATAACTCATTATTGTCATATTTCCTGAAAATATTTTCCCCGATTTGATGCTTATATTTTCATTGTGATTAAGTTTTTACAGTCAAACCTGTTGATCTTTTCCGCTGCAGTTTCTTCTATTAGGTCTATGCTTTTACATCCTGAAGTGACTGGATAAATAATTAGTCTTATTTTCAATTATTTGATTTTTAAAATATTTAATTCTTTCATATGTATGAAATTCACTCTAATATGGGTGAGGCAATTAAATATTTCCTCACATATTTCTAACCAAATATCCTAATGTCATTTATTGAACATTCCTCTATTGTGTACAGAAATTGCTTTCCATATTTTGAATTTTTTCTATGGTCATTTCAGAATCAATATTATTATCCAAAAATATCCTGTGTTCCAACCTCATCACTGTATATCTCAGAGTTCCAAAATACTATCTTAATCTCTACTCTATGTAAACTCTTTCTCATTACATAAATAACTTTTCACCCAAAGAAAATATCAGTGCCCCTAAAGCTGAAGTATAGCCTTTTAATTTGCCTTCTCATCACCTAACTTCTAAGTCCATTCATCACTGAAAGTCTGTGTTTAGTAACAAAAAGTAAGGGGCTTTTCCGAAATTTTTACATGGAGCTTGGAGCCCACAGTAGAACTTCTCTACCCCAGAGTTCTTAGGTCACCCACAGGCACTCACAGAAAAGGCATTACGTTGAACTCTGGCTAATAAACATAGGTTTGGGCCTTATAATATCAGCCCTTAGGCACTAATATCCATGTCCTTTCCCATCCTCACTTTTACTCAATACATTCTCATCATTTTCTATGTACTGCATCAGAAAGTATCAAACTAGTTATGTGATTTTCCCTTTTTAGAAATGTTCTGTGACTCCCATCATTTAAAGGATAAAGGTCCATATTTTTCTGAGTGTTCTCAAAATGAGACCATTCACAATCTGGCTCTTGTCTTATTTCCAGCCTCAACCTTGCCTTCCCAACCCCAGACAGGAAGGTATGTTCTGACCAGGCACAGGAACCTATGCTCTGACCAAACATCTTAGGTTGGGTTCACAAGTTCCCATCGTTCAAAGTTGAAGTATGAGGCAGGGCAGGAGGCTCAGGTAGACTTGACAGTGACCCCATCCCACATTAGCCAAAGGCAGTGGATGCTTAGATATCTCTTCCCCAGGTTGCTTTCTTGGGATTGTGACGGGAAGAACTAACAAAATAACTGCCTCCCACCCCCACCCTTAAAGGACACAGTAGGGAAGGAATTCCTTGGACCATAGTCCTTGGGTCTTATCTACAGATCAAAACACAAGTCTTTCCAGTTGCAGAGGTCCAGGGGGAAAGGATGATGAGACAAAAGTAGAAGGATTCAGGATACATTATAAGGCAGAGCAAGCAATTCACATGGAATGACTCCGAGCAGGGGATCAGTTAAGATGATTCTTAGCTAGGAGTGTACTTGAGCAACTGGTAACTGGTGGCAGTATGTACTGAGCTGGAGAAGTCTGGAGGAGGAAGAGGTTTAGGGATAGAAATAAAAAATTCTGGCCTGGAACAAAGTGTTAGTAAAGGGATGAGTCAGTGTGGTAAGTGAATGTTCTTCTTATCAGTTTTTTTGTGTGTGTGTGTGTTTTTTTTCCCCATTCCAGTAGGTAAGTGGGTAATACTTAGGTTAATGGTGTTCCAAGAACTAAAATCACTTTCAGAGGAATGCTGTAAAGGTCAGTGATGAGATAAAGCCCATCAGGAAAACCTGGCTAGGCAAACCACCCAAGAGCACTAAGAAAGGCACCACATGCAACACACAGACAGATAGAGCATGTTAGATAAGAATTATGTCTGCATTCTGGTGCATACTTTTCTGTCTTAAGAGGAGATGGCAAGATTGGGATTGGCTGTCCAGCTGGGAGCTCCAGGCCACAAGTCATGCCCTATAGCTTCTCTGCTTTTTTTTTTTTTTAAATCATTAGGCACTATCAACTTGTCCTGTAAGAAGTCAGGTAATCAAATCATTCATGTTAACTTACTATTTCTAAAATTTTTTAAAAAGTTTTTTAGAAATCAACTTTTTACACATCCCACCTTACTTTTTCCCGTTAATTAGTATATTTTAATGAAGTGTAATTCTTGTATATTTTACTTTTTACATTTGCTTAGGGTCCTTTACTAAAAATACCCACAATTTGGAGGAAATATGCATTGCCTTATCCACATTTATCCTCAGTATATGCAAATTAAATTTCCAGAATCTCGGACAACTCTTTCCTTTATGCACTTAATTATGTTCTGCAAAAAATGGGTAAGTTCGGCTTTGTGTTTTTAATAGTGAGAAGAAAAGGAGAGAATGAAAGAGCCTATTAAGTGGAGCTTAGTCTATATTCTTGTTATAATTCTGCTTCTTTGGGGATTAATGGGGTAAGCTCCAATCTATTTACAATTAGTGTAACTACTTTGTAGACTATTTCCAGCAATTTTTAAATCCCCACCTGACTAGGCTTTTCCTATTTAATATCTTTCATTTTGGTGACCTATTGCCCTCTGGATAACGTCCACATTTTTAACCTTTCTTACCAAGATCCTTTCCCCTCTCCTCCCACTCCACACTCTGTGCTGGAGCCAAATGGAACTATTTCAGATCCCTGAATTAGCCTTTCTCATGATTGTTTCCCAGCCAGCGTACATGGTGTTTTCTCAGCCTGGGACTCTCTCCTTGTGTCTTTCTCCTTCCCACCTCCCCTGCTACTTTGCTCCCTCCTCAATTTGGCTACCTCCACCTGGCTAACGCCTGTTCAAGCTCAAGTCTAGGATTCTGCAGGGAACGCTTTCCTCGCTTCTCAGCGCTAATGTTTTTCACAAAAGCTTCCTAATGCTCTGTACTTACTCCAGCCTATCATATGTCTCTTGCTTATGGAGAATGCTTGCTTATCTATATCACTTTATAGAATGTAAATTCCTTAAGAAAACAATCTACCTTGTTTTTTTTTTTTTTTTTTTCCCGCGGTACACGGGCCTCTCATCGCTGTGGCCTCTCCCGTCGCGGAGCATAGGCTCCGGACGCGCAGGCTCAGCGGCCATGGCTCACGGGCCCAGCCGGTCTGCGGCATGTGGGATCTTCCCGGACCGGGGCAGGAACCCGCATCCCCTACATTGGCAGGCGGGCTCTCAACCACTACGCCACCTGGGAAGCCCGCCATCTGCTTTGTTCTTGATTGTTATCCTAACACCTAGTACAGTGCCAGGCAAATAGTAAACAGCAAATATTTGCTGAATGAATGAATGCATAAATATAAAAAGAAAATATATGTTTGATGTTATGGGAAATAAAACACAGTTATGAAGAGAAATAATATATTTTAGGATAAGCAGAAATTATTTTTGTTTGTGTGCACATTATTCATATCGTTATTATCCTACACTAACAAGTCCAAATTATACTTTAGATAGAACCTGAAGATTAACATAGAATCTTTATGTAGGAAGGCTTGGTACACAGAAGATATTGTGTGTTTTTTCCCACTGGAATCAATACAATTATAGGTGTTAATAACAGCAATAGCAGCAAGAACAACCATCAGGAATCTGTCCAGTAATTGTATAGCATTTTGTGATTGGAAAAATGAAAACCAAGGATCTCCCATTAGTTTGTTGAAATTATTTTCTCCTGGAGTTTCTGCACAGCGGTAGGCACCAGAAAACCTGTGATTCCAAAGGGGCACCAAGGGGCACCATGGGAACCGGAGGGAACAACATTTGTGTTCCAGGCTTCTGGAACAGAACGATTGAAAGAATGTGAGCCAGAGCAGGGGAATTTAGGAATCCATGGAGGATGCCTGAATGAGGTCGTTGGCCCCAATCACATTCTAGGGACAGTACCATGCTTCAGGCAATCAGAAATGAAAGACAACATTAACTTGTATCCTCTGGAATTGTCTTCAATTGATAAAAAGAGCTTCTCTGTGAGTGTATATTTTGCTTGTGTTTTTTTGTTCGTTTGTTTTTAACATCTTTATTGGAGTATAATTGCCTCTATGTGGTCACAAAGCACTGAGCTGATCTCCCTGTGCTATGCGGCTGCTTCCCACTAGCTGTTTTACATTTGGTAGTATATATAAGTCCATGCCACTCTCTCACTTCATCCCAGCTTAACCTTCCCCCTCCCCATGTCCTCAAGTCCATTCTCTATGTCTACCTCTTTATTCCTGTCCTGCCCCTAAGTTCATCAGTACCTTTTTAAAAAAAAATTCCATATATATGCATTAGCATACGGTATTTGTTTTTCTCTTTCTGACTTACTTCACTCTGTATGACAGTCTCTAGGTCCATCCACCTCATTACAAATAACTCAGTTTCGTTTCTTTTTATGGCTGAGTAATATTCCATTGTATATATGTGCCACATCTTCTTTATCCATTCATCTGTCAATGGCCACTTAGGTTGCTTCCATGTCCTGGCTATTGTAAATAGTTTGCTTGTGTTTTTAATCTAGGAGTAAATTAAGTAACGATACCTAGATCCAAATAGATATAATTTGAGACTTCCGATCATCATATTTTGGAAATAATTTAGTATTTAATATCAGCTTTAACACTAATAACAAATATTTGTATACAATGGCATCACAGCATGATAGTCTTATTTAATTCTACTCTTATTCCTGTGAGTTACAAGTTATTATAATTCCCATTTAACACCAGAGGAAATAGTCTAAGATAATGCATACAGTTGGTGATAAAGCGGTGCCTGAAACCCAGGCTTCTGATTATAAATCCAGTATTTCTTCCACTACTCTAGGCTACAGATGTAACTAATTTACATATCCAAGTGATTCACATAAGTTCACCTCCCAACCTTTTTTTTAAACTATGAAATTCATTTTTGTTTTCACAGTTATGGAAAAAAATACAATTATAAGATTAACTGCAGGAAAGATAGGTAAGAAATGACAATGTGAATAGAGTGTGGTAGTAGAGATCAACTCCCAACATTTTAATTACTCTATTTATTTATTCTCCAAATATTCCATGAGCATCTGTTTTGTGGCAGTTTCCTCAACTGTAAAGTGGGAGTAATCATAGTACCTACCTCATAGGCAACTGATGTGAGACCTGAGGTATAAATTGCTCTGCTTGGTTTTTGATAAAACTCAACTATTATTTTCCTGATAGAAACATATACAGAATATAGTAGGGGCATGTATTAAATGTGCATATGGGAGTGAACATGGAAACAAGATTAAAACGTGAGCTCACTAATGATATTTCTTAACAGGGTGATGGTAAAGGGGTGGTGGTAAGTTGAGGCAGTGGTGATGAGGGCAAGGAGTAGTGTGAGGAATATTATTTTATATATTCTTGGAGAAAAAAATGTTCACTTCTTCATTTCTTCTCCAGAAAGAGTAGGAATGACTCTTTTTATTTACATAAACTATGTAAATTTAAAAACCGCATTTTAGCCTATTTGAAAAATGTAGCAAAGTGGTTAATAAATTGAGCAATCGTATGTATACTGACCTGCCCATGGAACTTTCTTTTACTTTCTAAAACTACATCATTCTTTCCTGGCTGCACTAGTCAAGGATGAGATGATTATCGAATTATTTTATTTAATGTTCACTAAAACAGTATTTCTTAAGCTATGTTCTGTAGAACGCTGGTATACTATTAATAAATCACAGGAGTGAAAAATAATTCAGATTTTTATAGAAGGCACATGACAATAATAGCAGTGGCAGATAATGAAGCATCTTTTATTTTTTCATTCTGGGTTTAAATCATTTTCTCTAAAATTTTGAAGAAAAAAGTTATTAATATACATTATATTGCTTGATACTTTATCATCTCAAAAGTTTCAGAACCTATGAACTAAACAATGTTAGATAAGCTAAGTTAGGGGAAAATTGAGAAAAGATTGCTGGTATTAAAGCAAATAATGAATACTGGTCTTGAGTCTACCACCAATCAGCTACATAACTTTGGAAAATTGATTACCAACTGTGGACCTCAGTGTCTTCTCTTTTCTTTCCTCTATTTTGACACATAATCTTTTACAAATGAAATATTTTGTAAAAGCCCTGCCCGCTCATCTTTCCCTCTCCACCCCCAACCCCATGTGGGCTCTCTTGCTACCTTAGACTCCATGGAGTCTGTTTGAAAACTGGACCTAGCTGATCGTCCAGGTCCCTTCTGTTTTTTACTGTCTTTGATTCTGGCTTGAAATCCTTAAACAGAATTAGTGTGATGCAGAATATGGCTGGGTCAGGCCAAGATCTTAGCATCTGTAGGCAGTCATGTTGTCTACAAATTTTTGGTATTCTTTTTGTACTTTTTTTTGGGGGGGGGTTACTATTCCTTTTATTGCACTCAGATTTTCAACAATCCATGTATAACATATTTGGCAGTGATGATAATAAAGTAGAAAACACCATTCTTCCCCATTTTTCAAGGAAGCTTCCTGAATCAGATACTGACAGGAACAGGGGAGAACAATAATGGCCTGGGGTTCCTTTGGGAAGGTTGTTTTTACAAACAGGATGAGTGCAGAGTAGATGAGCTGAAGAACAAGGGCAGTATTCTCATTCTGGATTTGAATCTTTAATTGTAAAAGAAAACTAAAGAATGATCATTTAAAAAATACTATTATAATAATACTCTATAATAATAAGATAATAATATATAATATAATATATATTAATATATAGTTAATATATAATATAATATATAATAATATAAAATATATAATAATATAATAATACTCTATAACAATAAACCTCAATTGTTTTCTGCCATTATTCACTTTCGTATGCATTCTCATGAGATTGGGACAGGCTTGTAATGACTTTTTTGCATATATATTTTACTAAAAGCTGCTTTAAATTATTTTTGGCATTATATAAGCAATTTATCAAAATATTTAAACAATTCAAATTACTTTGAATTTCAAATTACTCAGCAGTGTAGGTTTCTACTGCCCCTTCGTTCATAGTTAAACTGAAAATTGATTTTTAGAAAGAATTCAAAGTATGTATTATATATTCCCTTTTATTTGCTTAGATAACATAATCATGACTGAACAAACAACTAAAAGAGCATGTTAAAATCAGATATTCTGAGAAATGAAGGTAATTTTAAAAGAATAGAATATGTAAGTATCACAGCGGTCAGGCCTTTGACTATCCTGAGCAACTATTTTCCCCCCTCTTCCAACGAGAGAATATTTTCTTTTTTGCAGCTAAATAATAAAACTTAGTTCTTTAATGTTTTTCAGTGCTTTTGTTCCCATCTGAATTTTCATCAGTGCTTTTTTTTTTCTGATCTCAGAACTAGTCACACCAGGTCACCACAGGCCTGCATTCAGTTCTGGGACACACTTTATGAGAGATGCAGACAAACTGGAAAAGAGAGTGACTGGACAGCAGGGCTTGAAGCCATGTAATTTAAGAAAAGGTTGAAGAAAATGGAGATTTTAATCTGGGAAATACCAAGGGGGAAGAAGTGGTCCAAGGGAGCTGCCTTTGTATATTTGAAGAGTTGTCATATGCAAGAGTAACTAAGGGAGTTCAGCACAGTCTTAAAGGCCAGAATTAGAACCAGAGGGTGACAACATATTTTAGAGCTGCCTCTAGCAGTGAGTTTTCTAGCTCTCCAGGTGCATGAGCATAGGCTGCAGACTACCCTCAGGGCACTGGAGGCAGGATTCAAGCTACATTTGCAGAGTTAGAATAAATGTTGTCATTTTCAAACTTGAGACACTTCTATATTTACTAAATTTGTTTTTTCAAAAAATGTATTTATTTAATTTAGGCTCCGTTGGGTCTTCGTTGCTGCGCATGGGCTTTCTCTAGTTGCAGTGAGCGGGGGCTACTCTTCGTTGCAGTGCGCAGGCTTCTCATTGTGGTGTCTTCTCTTGCTGCAGAGCACGGGCTGTAGGCGCGGGGCCTTCAGTAGTTGTGGCTCGCAGGCTCTAGGGCGCAGGCTCAGTAGTTGTGGCTCATTGGCTTAGCTGCTCCACTGCCTGTGGGATCTTCCCGGACCAGGGCTCCAACCCGTGTCCCCTGCGTTGGCAGGCAGATTCTTAACCCCTGTGCCACCAGGGAAGCCCTATACTTAACTAAATTTCTCTGTGTAACATTACCTGCCCTTTCTGCAGTTGAGTGAAATCTTTATCCTCCTAGTAATTTCTTTATGTGTGCAACACCATTCTTTATTGTTGTTTAAGATAAAAGTCAGTTCCTAACATTTATTCTGAGTGATTGGAAAGTTTTTTCCATATCTTCCTCCATAGACTGTGAAGTCATGCCTTTATTATGAAACTACAACCAATAGGAACTCTGACCTCATGATAATTGAGAGAATATAGTATTTTATGATCTCATTAGAACCTTGACATGTGTGCTGTATGCGCACTATCTTGTTCATAATTTTTCTTGTAGGATTTTTTAAATACCATTTAGGTTGTGCAGATTTTGGTTTAGAGAGATTTGATTATACTGACAATCACTTATTTTCCTTTCATTGAGCTTCAGAAAAAACATTATAAAGTCTTAACAACTTGAAAAATTTCATTGTAATACTCATACTGTAAATATGCCAAGGAAAAACAAACTTTTTCATTTTGAGTTCTTAATTTTAAGGACTTCTATTTGTTTAGGTCATAATTCACTCCTCATGACCAAAATTTCTAAGCAGGAGAATTATATGAAAGAAAATGTTTTTGTAAATTCATTTCAGAAAATAACAAGGTGTTTAATTAAATCTGACTTCTCTGAACTATAGATTTAGAGTTCTTTTCATTAGTCTATTTACTTAGTAAAATTAAAAGTTTATGCGTTGAATGAGAACCTGGGCTTCTTTTTCTAAAGCAGTTTTTCTAATACAACACTTAGATGAAAAGTTGTTAGGAAATTTGTTAAGAGAATTTAGGTTCTACACGAATTTTACATCATAAAATATGGAAATAGATTGCCATCATTGAATTAGCTTTTTTAAACAAAGTGGATAAGTTTACTGAGACATTCATACACTTTGCTTTTCCATAACTGTCACATATAAAGTCTCAGTTGGAACTTTTCAACAAAATAATATGAATTGGCTAACATGATGGTTGACACACGATTTGTGGGAGTAAATATCAGGCAAAATTCGAAGAATTGTTGAGTGTGGACAATACATTTAGAGATACTTCATTCTTTAGAATTCCATAGCCGTGGCTGGGGGCCTGGAAAACATGGACTGCATCTCAGCAGAGTGGAACACTCATGACAACTCATCTTTTCAGGACTTTTACACGGTTTTAAAAACACTTTTGAGATCGTCTTTCCTCGTGGGAAGATTAGGGTATGGTAGGAGGTCATATTTAGTGATTCTTCCAGCTTTAAATTTATATGGTTCTTACCTTAGAGTTTAAAGATTTGGATGTTAGGATAGGTTTTCTTTTAACTGTCTTGCAAGGGCATGTTCGATTAGAATTACTGATATGTTCAGAATATTTTTTCTGAATATCTAAGTAATATTCGTTTATCATTTTTCTGTGGGCTCTTTAGCTTTTTGGAGAGCCAGCAAAGCTAACGGGTTGAGACCAATAGATTGAGCTTTACTTGCTGGCCTCAGAGCACTCCTTCAAAGTCAGTGGACTCTTTCTCTTGCGCGCCCCCTTTCTCCAAGAGGTAAACAAACGACTGCGAAACCGAAGGCTGGCACAAATCCCTGCCTTTCTGGAGAAACCACTCAGAGCGCATGCTCTTCCGGTGATGGGTCTGTAGCGCCATTTTCATATGGAAGGGACTGCTCTCTAATTAGGCACGCCGGTAGGACACCCTGCTTTAAAGTTGTTCGAGCTGTACGAGAAGCCTCACAGAAACAAGTCAAGGGCTTCTTTGAGATGAACCACTCCCTGCAGCGCTTCAGCTAAGACTGTGTAAAGATATTCTTTTGTGATAATTTTCCCCGTGGACAAGTGGGCCTCTTCCCTCTCCCCTATTCCCTCCCCTCCCCCACCGGCTGGCCTCGCTCCTCCGCCCCGCCCCCCTCCAGGACCGCAGCCACGTAAAGGTTAGGTATTTGTGATGATTTTGCGCCCACAGCGGTGACCCAAATGAGAGGACGCGGGGAACCGGATGGGGACGTTTTACCCAGTGAGAACAAAGCACAAGTTAATTCAGAGTCCAATATGTGTAGAGGAAACCAGTAGGTGTTCTTCTGAGCTAGGAGGTAGGGCTTCTTTTTAAAATAAAGATAGAGATCCGTCAGTGGTGAGGATGGGGGTTGGTTGAAAGATTAGCTATAGGTAAGGTGGGGCACGGAGTTCTGAGATCTTTAAGAGTGTGTGTGTGTGTGTGTGTGTGTGTGTGTGTGCACGCGCGCATGCAAGAGTTTAGAAGAACAAGGGTGAGTGGGGCGAGAGAGGTAGAGAATGAGAGACAGAGACGAAAAATCTGGAATAGGAAGAAGGCTAAGTGGGTGCAGAAAACGGAGGGGCGCGTGCTCATCCTTGCCTGCGAAGCCGCTGCAGTGCCCTCCGGAACCACTCCCAACTCCACCGTTTCATTCATAACTTTCTGGTCTGGAGGCCCCGCCCGGCTCCTCACGGCCTGGGCCGCGTTTCCTGTACAGCAATTGGTGGACGGCAACAAAGCCTTAGCAACCGGCTCTCAGTGATCCGCGGGGCGCTTGGTAACTGGGGCGCGGGGCGGGCGCGGAGAATGGAGCGGCGCTGTCCCTTTAAGGGATGGCCGCGGAGCCGTGAAAGTGGAGGGGGCTGAGGGAGGG
The DNA here is from genome assembly GCF_026419965.1 of Kogia breviceps. Taxonomy (NCBI): domain Eukaryota; kingdom Metazoa; phylum Chordata; class Mammalia; order Artiodactyla; family Physeteridae; genus Kogia; species Kogia breviceps. The sequence continues at coordinate 106,531,562 of NC_081310.1, forward strand.
CGGGGAGGAAGGTCTGGGGGCGGACCCAGGGGCAGGAGGAGGAGGAAGAGTTGCTGCTGAAAGAAGGTGGCGAAGGAGGAGCCGGAGCAGCTGCTGCCAGCCGGCGGGCACCAGAGTCCTGCCCGCTGCCGCACGAGTAGCCACGGGCGCGAGCGGGGCCAGAAGTCTCCTCCTCCATGATCCCTTTGGGAGCCGGGGGAAGACTTTGCCCGACCGTGAGAGCTGGTCTGCGTTTCCCAGGCGCGGCGGCGGCGGAGCAGCGGCAGCAGCCGGGTCCGAAGCGGAGTGGCCACAGACCGGGGCGTGTACGCCCCGCTCGGAGGGTGCTCGGGTTCCCCACGGAATGTCCCCGGGGCGCCCTGCGCGCTGACCCGGGAGCCGCCAACGCCTTCGGCGCCTGCTGCCTCTCTCGGGAGGGCTCGGTGTTTGGGACTGCAAGCTTCTCGGCGCCTGGACAGTGGGGAAGCCCCCGGGGGCGGGTGACCTCAGCTGGCCAGGACCCAGCCCTCCCCCGTGCGTATCTCGCTTAAGATGGCAGCGGAGTCCGGGGAACTAATCGGGGCTTGCGAGTTCATGAAAGGTGAGGAGCAACCGCCCCGCATCCTCCAACCCCCCGTCGCCCTCAACTCTTTTCACTTCTCTCTCCAACGTCCCAAACACTGTCTCCGGCTTCTTCCTGGGCCCCCAGCGTATTGCGGTAGCTGCGCGGGCTCTCGTCCCCTCTCGGTAACTATCCTCTTCCCGAGGACCCCCTGCTTCCGGCTTCTCTGTCTTTCTTGCGTCCCTCGTTCCCTCTGCAGCACCCTCGGAAGGCCTCCCCGCCCGATAATGGGACGGCGCCGGCCTCTGCCGGGCTCCTGCGTGCAGCGGCTCGTGCGGATCCTGCTCCGAGGGATGCTTTCGGTTGCCTTTATCCTACTACTGCTGGACTCGGTTTTCGGGACATCTCTAGACACACACCCCCGTCTCTCCTCCCTTCCTCTTCTTGAAGTCTCCGGAGCTGCAGGGGAGAGGCTCGCCTCTGGCCTCTCCCTTCCCCTTCCGCAGCTGCTGAGGTCTGGAGATTTCTGAACCAAACTTGCATCTCCAGTGCTATGGGTACTCTCAGCTTCTACCTGCTCCCCGCTGGCCTGAACAAGGGGGTTATGGGAGCTCTGCCCACCGCTGAGTCCCTCAGTCGGGCCCTCTTCTCGCTTCTCTAACTGGTATGCTCTTGGATCTCTGTCGCTTTGTGGGAGAGATCAGGGGTCTGCAAGAATTCCATGTGTTAATGGGGTCTTTAAATAATGGGTGGCGGTTGTTATTTTGATCTTGTTGCATTAGCAACCCCCCCTGCCCCCAGCTTCCCTACTTCTCATATGTTTTCTCCTGTCTTTTAAACTTGTCTTTCAGATCGGTTATATTTTGCTACTTTAAGGAATAGACCAAAAAGCACAGTAAATACCCACTATTTCTCCATCGATGAGGAGCTGGTCTATGAAAAGTAAGTTTCTTTCTTTCTTTCTTTTTTTCTTTTTTTTCTCAACCATTTAGTTTGTTGGCTCTTTGGTGAGGAAATGCTATTCACCTTTATGGCAGTTTTATTCACCTTCCCCCAGTGGTGCAAGCAACAAATCCAATTTCTTTAGGCTCAAATGCTTGGGGAGAGGTGCAGGGAAAGTTAGCATAATTTGAACCTATCATCACCTCATTCCTTTTAGACCTCTATCTATATTAGTTCTTTCTACCACCACAATAAACTGCAACCGTAGATTCCTAACACTCCCCAGAGCAGGACCAGGGAGACGCACCCTCTGTCCTTGCCAGATTCTGTAGTAGGCCTGTGAATCAGTCATGGAGTATTTATTGGAGCACCTACAGAGTACAGGGCAGTGTGTGTATTATAGGTGCTTCAGCTTTACAGTTCACAAGGCTTCTGTTGTACCTCAGGATGTTTTTGTTTGTGCAGCTCATATTTGAAAAGTGGGACACACTTAGCTGGAGATAGCTGTATCCAAGCCATATCTATGAGTAAGATTTTATCTGTGTGGTAAATTATTGAGTTATTTTATTTGGGTGCCCCAAGCTTCACAGTATTATTATTTTTGCCTTTGAGGAAGTGGTATAGGAGTGCTAATTTACATTCTTTGTTTACTCTGCCTCTGTGGGATTAGGATTTGAGAGTGTAAGATACAAGTAGGGAACTGTTTTCTGTGAAAGACCATTGATCTACAGGAAAAAGATATCGTATAGGATAGTAAAAGCTTAATTAAAGAGAGATAAATCTCTACTTAATAAAAGCAACATATAATAAGGAATAAGAAGGCTGAGTTGACTTAATTATGTCCTTTTATTAAAAGAGCTAGTGTTTCAGAGTAGTCCAACGTATTCTAACAAACATATAATTTTACTTTCTTGTTTTCTTAACCAAACGTGCAATTAAATGAACATAGTTAAATGAATCATAGTTACTTAGTAAGCTTCCTAGGACTTGTCCTGTTAAGAGGGATTTTGGCAGTTCTGCCAAAGGATTTGTGGGTACCACCAGGTATTGGAAGAGTGAGAGTATTCTTGAACTTCAAGAGCATATCTTTTATTTGAGGGCAAACATTCTTTAATTTCACTTCATCATAGGGATTCTTGAAACTGATGTCTTCAGGACATTTCTCTTAGTGGTACTGGGAGCAGGATGCTCCTTGAATGGCTGAAGTGAAAGTGGGAATGAAAGAACCCTTTGCTGCTGCTCATGAAATGCCCAGAGTTGCTGGGCAAAGAGGTCTAAATCCCTGGTGTCCGATTACAGCTCTGCTCCTAGATAGCATGGAGTACTGCACTGCCTGCTCCCTGACCTCTGGTACCTGGATGATGTCACTGCCAGCAGTGTTTATGGAGCGTTCATTCTATTGTTGGGAATGTGCATTGCTGTCGCCCTCTTTTTCCGTGTGTGGGGTTTGGGGACCTCTCATGAGTCCGAGGGTAGGGACTGTGGATATGCCATTATGTTTAATTCTTCAGTGATGTGCCAGAGGTTAATATGTCACTGAACAAGCTCCGGGCGTTGAGGTCTAAGTTGCTTCTCTTGGGATTGCTAGATGGTAGATCTAGCAGAAAATTACGTTTAGTCAACTAAACACAGTACTCAGTGGTTTTTTGATTCTAATATTGATATATGAGGAAAATTTTTTGTGTGATTTTAATGTTAATATTTTAGGATAGGCCTACAAATCACATTCTTCTTATATTGAATCTACTGTATTTCTGGTGTGCTGTGAAGAAGGACTTGCTGGAGAGACCATCCAATTTATATTGTGAATTTTGATGTCATTCAAAACTATGATGAGGACTCCAGTCTGGGCAGAGTGTGTATTTCTTTTTATTTGAGGTGCCTCACTACTATGCCACAGTAGTGGCTATGGTTCTGATCACCCACAACTCCATTTTTTGGTCACCTCAACATATTTCACAGGGCTAGAGGATGTAGTGAATACACGGATGATGGATGCATATGTTACCTTCAAGGAGCTCCAAACCTGCAGGGAGAAAGACAGGACTGCAGTGAGATGGGGAGAAAAGATAACTGCCATAGAGTAACATAATCCCTGTGCTGGGAGGAGTTCATGGGCATTGGGGGGCACTTCTGGTTGAAGGTTCAGAAAAGACTTCATGAAGGAGTTAAGACTGGCTTGAAGGATGGACAGAGATATGAGAGGAGAGATCCCAGAAGTGGGAACAGCAAGGATGAGGAGGGAGGCTCTGGCGTGTGTTCAGGAAATAGTAAGACCTCCAATCTGCCTGGTGTGTGTACAGGTTCAAGTGGGGCTGTGTGATATGAAGCTGAAAGGTCAGCTGGGCAGATTGAATGCAGCATGGTATGCCATGGGACTCTCTTGAGGATCTGGGGACAGTCCAGGGTATGACTGGACCTATTCTAACTGCAAATAATGGCAAACATTTATTGAGCATTTAAATGCATGCCAGATGCTGTTCTGGGTGCCCCACAACTATTAATTTATTTTATGTTCACAACAGTTTTGAGGCAGCTACTATTACCATCCTTAGTGTGCAAACGATGAGAGTAAGGTAGAGAGAGGTTAGGTAACTTGCCCAAGGTCACAGAAGTAAGAAGTAGTAGCAGACCTGGAATTTAAAACTAAGCCCTCTGGTTCCAGAGTACATATATCCTCTCTCAAAAAATTAGTATGATGCTATCATCACTTAAGATGGATTAGAGGGGAGGTAGAGCCCACTTAGAAAAATTCCAAAATGTTCAGTGGGGGGAAATAAGTGCCTAGATTAGGACTGGTGGCAATGGTGGTGGAAAGAAGAGCTCTGAATCCATGTGACTTGGCAACAGATCAGGTGGGTGGGTTGGTGGGGTGCTGAGGAAAAAGAGGGGTCAAAGAAGTCTTTAAGACAGCCTGCGTCATGGTGAACCTGCTGGGGCCATTGACGGAAATAAGAAGTAGGGCAGAAGAATTGGCTTTAGTGGGGAGATCAGGCGTTGGTCAGGTTGGAATTAAGGAATTTAAGGGATGTGCACGTCAGTGTTGGATATCACATAATTTGAAGTCCTTAAATTTGGGAATTTTCCCCAAAGAGATGATAAAGCCGTGAGAATGATGTGATTTCTGGGGAGAAAGAGAAAATATCAAGGCCTGTTTTTCATAGGCATGACCAGGATGAGAGGAGCAAGGGAAAGAGGTGGAAATAAGCAGCCAAAGAGGTGGACAAATGCTGAAGGAGAGAGAGGAAAGGGGAGAGGGACAGAAGTGGTGCAATCCATCTCTTCAGCTCCACTTCAGGGAGGTATTGAATGAGAGAGACTATAAAGCCCCTGAAGGATGAGTAACATCTGGGTTCTTCTACGGGGGATGGCTTATGGTGAGGAAAATCTTGACTATCATATCAGATTGTACATGTCTCTAAGGAAATGGGAATATTAGTATACATAATCACACAGGACCTTGTACAGCCCTGTATCTGTGTACTTATTTGCTGAATTTATAAGTGAAATACTGCCTTTCTGGCTAAATTATCACCCTGGAAATGCAACTATTATTTTTGAATCAGGAAGTAGACTCTTTAAATATTAGGCTGTGGGCATTCTGGACACTGATGTGTTTTGTGCAGATGTTTATTTAGTTATGGAGAGACATTAGTGCATTATGATTGAAATGGCAACCTTCTGAGAAGCTGGTGGAGAAAATTTAACAAAGTGGCCTTATGAGGTCAAGCTGTCTATTAGAAATGAAAGTCTGAATTTTCTCCTTGATTTTTAAAAAAATTAATTAATTAATTAATTATTTTTGGCTGCACTGGGTCTTTGTTGCGGTGCACAGGCTTCTCATTGCGGAGCACGGGCTCCAGGTGCACAGGCCTCAGCAGTTGTGGCTTGCAGCCTTAGTTGCTCCGCAGCATGTGGGATCTTCCTGGACCAGGGCTCGAGCCCACGTCCCCTGCATTGGCAGGTGAGTTCTTAACCACTGTGCCACCAGGGAAGCCCTTCTCCTTGATTTTTAAACAGAATTTATCACATTAATATAAAGGCCTGAGCAGTTTTAGTAAAATCTGACTGATAATAAGCATACATTAGCCCTTGGCTTATGATTTCACAGACCAGAATTAACATCAGCGTATAGACTAACACACTTGTGGGAAAAAAAATAGCCCCATAAAAAAGGGAGCCTTTCAAAGATTTGTCTGTATGTGATTAAGCTACAAATAATGTACAACCCTCCAGAAAGGCTAGTTCTTTGGTTTTTGAATTGGGCCGTGTAATCTAAATAGAGGCTTACTTTTTATAACTTGGCTCAAATTTTTTTTGGCTCAAAAGTTAGCAAAATCAAATATGTTAATTGTTATAACCTTTGTGTGCCCCTCTTAACGGTGATGGGTGTAGGGTTGGATGTTTATGCATAGAAAGCCAGTTTGCTATAAAGGAGAGTGTAGAGGTCTTGTCCATTTTCATTTCTTCTCTCCTTTTGTTTGCAAAGGAAAGGTATTGAAAATGCAGGAGAGAACCCTTCATGGTCATACTCTGGGGACTGAATATTAAGCAGTTTCTGAAATGATTCAAAGGATTTCACCAAATGTTTTAGCATGGAAGAATGAGCAGCCTCTAATGAGGACTAATTAGCTAACTTGAAGATTTAAATAATTTAAAATGTTCAATTTTCATTTAAACTTTATTAAAGCAGCCTGATATTAATACAACCGGGAATTTTTGGATAACTAATTTATAGAAGAATGATTTCTTTTATGTAGCCTTTAGCATAGGTTTGAGTTGAAATGTGAGCCTAGGACATCTTTGAGAGAAATACAGAAAAACTTCTCTTGCCCAGAAATACTTGTGGGAATGGATATTTAGGTTAGATAGAGGTAGGAAGAAACACGTTTGATTTTTCAATTTTTATTTTAAATTTAATGTAGGTTTATTTAATGGACAGCTGAATGCCATCTAAGCACATGTATACATACACAGATATGTGATCTTATATAGAGCCTTAGGGCCATCATTTGGTACCTTAGCTTTCATTATGAATTGCTATGATATAGACAGATATTTATAGTCCTGTGACAGGCAATGTTCTATATCCTTTGTACACATTAACTCAATCTTCAGAGCAACCCTCAGAGTTAGGTGCTATTATTGTCACCACTTTATAGATAAGGAAACTGAGGCCCAGAGAGGGTTATGTAGAGCTTAGGGTCATTGAGCTAGTAAATTTGCCCGAAGTCTTGCTCTTATGTTTCCAGCAAGTTCCCAGTTGTCCTGAGCCTGAGGTTGGTGGGGAGGGTGCAGAACAGCTTTGCCCCTCCCTGGCTCACGTGGCCCTTCTAACTTGGATGGTGATGGCTTTGGCAGTAAATGTGCTGCTGACGTTGTGTGCACAAATTTGTGTGCAGGCTGTATCTGGGAATATGTGATAGTAATTTAAATGTTTTTCCACGGCTCCACTTTTATGGGTGTAATTTTGCTTTTTCTCCTTTCAGTGGACTGCCCTGCCTAAAAAGGAGAAAGTAAACTGAGTTAATTATCATTGTATATTAATAGGAGAGATGAGAACAAAAGAAGCCCAGTTTTTATAAGCCTGTGAAAACTTTTTGCAGGCTGTCTGGTGAAATGTTCTTGCTGCTTAACTGGTGTAACATAAGATGTAATGATTTCTGTATAGAATTCTCCTAAAAACTTGGAAAACTCTTTAGCTTTTAAAAGATGGTATAGGTTTCTACTTTCTTCCCCTTTTCTCCTTCCTCCCATCCTAACTTTGCAGAAATAACCCAGTATTGTTCAGGGCCACTTTTTCCACTCTCTTTTGAACACATGAGTTTTAGGCGTGTGCTTGTGTATGTGTACACCTGTGTACATAACCAGGAGTACTATGCTGTGTACGTGATGAGGAAATAGACATATCTGTATACATTCACTGGTCAGTTCTTAATTCTGTGACCCACTGGAGTCAACTGTTACTTTCAGGATATTGATTTATTAAATAGTTGCTGTTTTGACCTCCTAGGCATTCACAGTGGGTACTCAGTCTCTGCTCTTCATAAGGACAAATTGTTACTCAGTTCTTTCAGTTTGCTTGAGATAAACCTGGTGAAAATGCAAAATTTAACGGAGGTGCTGAGGACTCAGTTAAACATGACAGGGTTAGTCTTTTTTTTTTTTTTTTTTTTTTTTTTTGGTTCACGGGCCTCTCACTGTTGTGGCCTCTCCCATTGCGGAGCACAGGCTCCGGACGCGCAGGCTCAGCGGCGATGGCTCACGGGCCCAGCCGCTTTGCGGCATGTGGGATCTTCCCGGACTGGGACACGAACCCGCGTCCCCTACATCGGCAGGCGGACTCTCAACCTACTGCGCCACCAGGGAAGCTCCAGGGCTAGTCTTAATCGGACAGCCTGAGAGAGAGATCCAAATGGACTGTACGAGAGTCCACTGAGGAGCTGTCTGCCGTCCAAGTTCTTTGTTGGCCAAGTCACCACAGGGCAGCTTCATTATTGTGTTTGAAGTAGATCCCTAAGACATCAGATGTTCTCATTTGTAAGTTCATAAACACATTCCAAAGCTGAAAGTAAATGACCTTTACTTAGCCACGGCTTAATACACCTTTGTGCTTAAAACACAAAGAAAAAGAAAAGAAGACTCTTGACACATTTTTATGGGAAGTGAAAAAAGCAAAATTTAAAAGAAAGCCGTAAGCGGTTGGAAATAGAGAAAACTTAACATTTAGATGGGATAGATTTTGGTGCAGAGCACTGTGCTAATGCCTTGGGGATACACAGATACATAAAGAAGGAAGTGGAAACAATACATTGCAAGGCAATATATGACAAAAGCTGTAAATGTACATTATAGAGATCTAAGAAAGGAAGAGATATAAAGGCTATGATATTTGAACTAGCTTTTGAAGTGTGTGTAAGAGCAAAAGAGTAAATTTTATGATTTCCATGAGGACAAGTACTGCCTATTTTTGCTCACCACTGTATCCCTATACCCAGCACAGTGCCTGGCATAGAGATGGTGTACAAGAAATTTTAACTGAATGAATGAGTGAGTGAAGAAGGAGGAAAGAAAGATTTCAGTGTTGGGGAATAGCAAGATTCTGTCAGGTGAGGCAAAATACTTGCGGTGCAGAGAGGTCACAGGTGAGGCTGGAAACGTGGTTGGGTACTGGCCTATGGAAAGCTGTTTGGATCTCAGTTCTGCTGGCTTATGAATGACAGGGAGGCAGAGCAGAGCTCTGCTTAGGACAAGGACTCCCATGGCTGGGAGGTGGGGTGTCTGTTGTCTGTGGCCAGGCTGGTTTATGGTTGTAGCAATGGGAACAGAAAGGCCCGGTGGGGGAGAGGCTAGAGAGGATGGAGTGACTATATTTGGGACTGACCAGATGAGGGGGTAGGGGGTGATTGGGAGAAAGGGACACCTTAAAGTAGGCCATGTCTGTAAATCAGAAGGAGGAGCTGCCTTTTTTGTTGCCTTGTTTTATTGTATTTTATTATTTTATTTATTTTTTTTTTAATTTGCGGTACGCGGGCCTCTCACTGTTGTGGCCTCTCCCGTTGCGGAGCACAGGCTCCGGAAGCGCAGGCTCAGCGGCCATGGCTCACGGGCCCAGCCGCTCCGTGGCACGTGGGATCTTCCCGGACCGGGGCACGAACCCGTGTCCCCTGCATCGGCAGGCGGACTCTCAACCACTGCGCCACTAGGGAAGCCCGCCTTGTTTTATTTTGGGGGATGGCGAAGAGAAGTAAAAAAGCGGGGGGGGGTCCTATAATGAAAGTGGAAGAGGAGTCTTTGTGTTTTGTGAGCTTTCAGCAGAAAATAAACAATGTCTGCCCTGGATATTTAGATATTTACTTGTTTAAAATCTGGGGAGGTGGGTGGGACAGTTGATCTCAAGTTCTTTTCTGGCTCACTGATTTGAGTTGGGCTTAAGTGTGGAATTCATTGTTTCTTTAAAAATTTTTTTTACGTTTAAAAAGTTGGTTTTGTTAATCACCTAAATACTTCCAGGACCACCAAAGAATCAGATGTTGAATGAGAACCATCAAAAATATTGCCGTATTTATTAACGGACATAACAGTCCCGGTCCTTGACAACTTGGAAACATCTGGTAAAGGATCACGATTACTTGTGATTGATAGAGAATTCCTTTATGGAAAATAATTTGTGTGAACTAGAGTTTTTGAATAAAATATTTCATTTATTAATTTATTAGTTTAATATTTTGGCCTTAAAGACGATCACGTCCTATTGACAAATTAAAGAATTTGCTAGTTTGGACTTCTTCTTTTCTTACAAAATTTACTTTTCTTTTGAGAACCAGAAAAGAGTTTATTTCAGATTTGCTCTCCTTGATGGTTATACTCTTGTAATGCATTTATCTTGTCTGGGAATGTGACATTTCACTGGGGCAGCGTCTACAAAGAGTTAGAAAATCACATCTTAAAATATCAAAGCAGTTTTGTAATTTATGGAAACCTTCCTAAAGTGAATGTACATTTTTGCCTTGTTAAAGAATTTACTGATTATGATTTGCTTTTTCTTCTGTAATACTCAGACTATTATTACGAATATATTGGTTGTACAGTTTCACTGTAATTCAGGGATAGTTTTAGGAGCTCCTAAGGAATAAAGGGATCTCTGCTTTTATGTAGCAGATGGTACCTGCTTGCTCAATGTCTTTTGTCTTTTAGTGGTTTTAATTTATTCAGTCAGTTTTTGTTGATGACTACAATGAGTACTTTCTAGGTGATACTTACTGTTGGGTTAGCTTTTGACATTACTATCAATGTACCAGCTGCCAATAGCTGCCTCCTGACTATGATCTGTCTGATGAGTCTAATATACTATGGGCATAGGAACTAGATATCACATTTTATACAAAATAAGGCTAAATAGACTTCAAGTGAGTCTGAGAGTGTCTTATAAACATCGCTAAAGGGCATGGGTTTGTGACAGGCTTTAGAAAAAGCAATGTGACTTTGTTTTTTGGCTTACTTGTGATTCTCACTTATATTCCAGATTGAGATTTCTGAATTGGGGACCCTTGTATAACTGATTTCTTATTCTATACATTTATCTTCCTTTTAAGAGAGTGTGGAATATATACAGCATTTATATTAGTCCTGGTAATCAAATTATTGATCATTTGCAGCTGAATTAATCCGAAATGCTAAAAACATTTTATATTTTTCTAAGTGTGTGATAGAGAAAAGAGTTAAAAGGTCTTTTCTAGGAGCTGTGAATAGTGGGCTTTAAAATAGTGCCTTTCCCGATCTGCCAGATGCTTTAACTAGTGTCAAATGTGTTTTATTTTATATGGCCTATAGCAGATTGCCTACAGCTATAGAAAACACCAAAGTAAAGGTTTAGAATGATTTTAACTTGGCAAAACTCTCAGATAGAATTTAAGGGGCTGCTAAGCAAAAAAGGAGTTGGGATGGTGCTTAGTTGGGGTGAGTTTTTAGATTGGGGATTACTTCTGGAGCAGGTCCCATTGGGAACAAGCCAGTAATAAAGATGCAGGCCAGGGGGGAGACTGTGGAGATGGGTGCACCCAACCGCTTCCTGCTCTAGAGAGGCAGGTGACCTCGCCATTCTCCATCCCCCTCACTGTTCTTTCCTTCTTAGGTTAGTTTTGTCCATTTTGTATACTTGGTTCAATTTTGTACCCAAAGCTAGTAAAATGTGATATCGGATATCTTTCCCCAGATTTGACCAGGTGTATAGCTTAGAAGGATTATATGGAAGAAGGTGGTTTTTTTTGCAGATGAACCAACCACGTCAATCTTTCATTCATTTACCCAGTCATCTCCGTGCCAGGTCCTAGGGAGACATTAATGAGCAGATTTTAACCCAACCCTGTTCTCATAGAGTTTATAGTCCAGTGGGGCTTAGGGTGGCTATTAATCAAATATTGAGACATAGGACTGTTTTGTAACTTCTCTGAAGGAAAGACCTATGGTTTTGGAAGCACATAACAACAAAAACTGGCCTCCAGGGTGAAGGGGTGCGTGTGCGCGTGCGTGTGTGTATGTGTGTGAAGTGGGGTGACAGTGGAGGTGGAGGTAGAGGTCGGGAAGGGATCAGAGAAGAATTCCCTGAGGAAGTGTGACTGGAGCTGAGACCTAGAGAATAAGTGGGTGTTAATTAGGCCAGGGAGGGTAAAGTGCCAAGGGCCTGAGGCCGGAATTAAAAGAAACAGCTTGGTTGGAGCTTACTAGTACTAAAATGGGAGAAATGGTGCAAAATGAGGCCCCAAAGAGAGATAGGTAGGGGCTGCATCACCCTAGGTCTCATAGACAAGTTTGAGGGTTTTGGTTTTACTTCCAAGAGCTTAGAGAGATAATGTGATCATTGCCGGGTTTTAGAGTAATTATTTTCCTTTTCAGGACCTCAGTGCTTTATGACATGTGAGGAAGTTTAGTCTTTTGTGTAAAGGGGATCAGTCCCCATTGTGTTTTTTACCAAAGTCACATGCATACTGTCTGCATAGCCCTCTTGCCTTCAATACCTGCCATTAAGCAAAGGGGTTAATTTCCACTGCTTGAGAGTGTTTCTGTGGGAGTGAATTTTAATCTTGCCAGTGCATTCCTGAAAAAGTCTTCTTTTGTTTACATTAGTTTGAGAGTGGAAGGGGTGTTTAATTAATTGACCTGCTCCAAAGAGGGAAGGTACAGAATTACAGACCCCGGTGCTGAAGATTCCTTGATATCATTTAGTCTGTCTTTTGGCTTTAAGGCAAAGCAGCAACCCATTTTACGGAAACAGCAGCTGAAGGCTTAGATGGCCCTGCTACTTGCCCCAGGTTAATAAGGTGGTGAGTGGAGAAGGGTTCCTCATATTCCCAGTTGTGTATCTGGACTTTCCTAAAAACCTAGATAATGTACCAAAGGACAGGCGTGAGAGTTGATATTGGCATTCTCTCCTTCCTTTGTGACCTCAACAAATTTACTTACCTACGTAAGGTAAGGTATTTACTTACCTTACGTAGGTAAGTAAATAGTACTGATGTGAAGGTTCCTACCTCATGAAGCCGCTCTCTGGACTGTGGGTTTGTTTTCTGGCTATGTAGAAAGCATAGTGAATATCAGGAAGAAAGCTGTGAGGTTCTTTCTATTCTCTGAGGAGACACTCTGAGGAAAATGCCTTCTGTACCTAGACCCAACACATTGAGAGGGCAGAGTGCATCAGATAGGGCGAGCAGCCCTTGAGAAACATTTGAACTGTTGAATGGTTTGTCTAGTATGGATAACTAGAGTCATAGACAATCTAGACTATTTTATTTATATATACATATATATATATATATACACACACTGTGATATATATAATATATATACAATATTATATATTATATATATTGTATATATTATATATAATATAATATATACTACAATATTTTATTTATATTATATATAATATAATATATAATATATGTAATACATACACACTATAATATATAATATATTTAATAGTCATATATAATGGCTAGGAATGTGATATGATAGGGTAATATAATATAATAGGTGGAAAGAACTTTAGAAGCCATCTAATTCAGCATTTTTATTGATAGATGAAGATGTGGAGTACCAGAGAGACTAAGACATCAGCCCAGGGACTTTGAAGGATCAAGCTGAGACATGAACCCCTTGCTTCCCAATGGTCTTTATTTTTCCATCAGTCTCTAGGTGACTGATGTGGGGTGAGAAGCTTCTTACATGTGCAGCCTCTCTTCCCTAGGAGGTAGACATCAATGTGACTGTGGTTTGTTATAGTTGAGCAAAAACTCAGACTTGTACTTCGATCTTAGATTAATGTTTGCTGAGCATTTGAGGCCTTTTTGAAATGTGATCATTGTGAGTTTTAGTCATTTACAGGATCTTTATCATCAGACTGGAGGGTTGCTGATAATATTTTAGTGATAGGGAAAATATTAGGTGAAGTGTATAGCCCAGAGATCAGTGCTGATTAATTTCACCAAAATTTTGCACATATGTACATACACACACATACACACACATCTCACTGTGCCTTGGAGGTTACTACTATCTTAGCATTTATCAACGGTAATTATGTTTACTTGTCTGTCATTGGGTGGTGAGCTCCTTATGGGTAGGGACTGGTAGTCAGCAGGTTTTCAGTAATATTTGAATGAGTGAGTGAATGAATGAATAGACGAAACATGTCAGCAGTGCTGGTAAAAAATTTGAAGAGTTGGCATGCGTTATAATGATCTTATAGAATATTTTCATATTTTTTTGTATTGTCAGCACTCTTTGATTATTATGTTAACTTGTAGTGCCTTGCTCAGAGTAGGTGGTCATAAATTTTGTTCAGTGTGTATTGCTTGGAATATAGTTTATCTTTTTGCTGAGGAGTTGACAGTTTTCAGAGGAAACTTCTGATATGTAGAATAAGGTACAACTGTGCTTTAAATAATGATTCCTCTAGGAATGGACCCACTTAAATTAGAGTTTGTTAGAAAAACCAAACACAAAAGAATGATACATCATAAACTTCATAAATCTCGTGAGAAGAGCTAGACATGTAGGGTATAACAGAAAGGCTTCTAGTCCCAAATTCTATTTCCCTTAAATTCTGTGGGTAGCGGGTGACCCTGGTAAACATTTGCTCTGATCCCATTTCTTCATTCTCCCCAGAAGATGACCCTATCTTTCCTTCTCTCCCCACTTGCAGGACTCCAATTCTTTTCATTTCTTTCCTATCAAAACAGGGAAGAATTTGATTTTAGCTATTTCCACTTACTGAATAAAAAGACAGATTGACTGTTTTTCACTTAATAATTCATGAGTTTCATTCTAGGTATTGACCCATAATTTACCAACCTTACAAGGGGAAATTTATATATATATGAGGGATACTTATTCATTTGTTCATTCGTACATTCATTTGGAGGGGAAGCTCAGGGTACTCTGCAATAATAAAATAATATATCCATGGTTTTCCTTGTCCAAATGAGACGAGTTTCCCCTGACTCTAGAAAAAGTGGGGGCCCTTGCTTGGCTGTGGCTCTGGAGGCCTCTTCCTGGGAATGGCCAGAATGGAGAAGACACTATCATGTATCATTAACCTCAGGTTTAGGAGCCCACTCAGCCCTCGGGTTTCTTTATTGTCTCTACACGGCTTATCTCTGCCATTTCTCCTCCCGATTTTCACTGTCCCCAGGTTGATGATTTTCCAGTTCTCTTCTGCCCTGAGCCCCATTCTTTTATTCTCCTGCCTTGGTTCCAAGTACATATTTTATACCTTTTAGCATATTTGAGTTATTTCAATTGTTATCAGTTGATTTTTGTATTTTAACATTTTCCTCTAGCTAATGGTCTGGCCTGTAAATGTGTTACCATTTTCCCCACCTCTGGTGAGGAAGTTTCTTACAAAGAGGCATGTTGTTGGAAGGTGTCTTCTCTGTTCATGGCATTTTATTATACCTAAGTCAGTGATAACCTAGCATGGTGTGAGCAGCTGTGACCATTTTTTCTTCAATGCTCTTGACATTTTCAGAAATGTATTTAGCTTGTTAGAAAATTATATGTATATAAAACTATATTATAAATACATATATATTTTTAGAACTGTAAGCACTGTAAGGAAAGGATATATAAAACGACCTTAAGATAGAATTTGTTGGCTTTATATTTGTCTGTGACAATTCTGACTTTTGAAGACATGTTCTAAATTGCTCTTGGTTGTGCAAAATTTTTGACTGAACTTCATAGTGTGACTTGAAAGCCGTCCCTCCTTTTGTAGGATATAAACGCTGGCCCATTGAGCTTCAAGATATTGTGCGGTTAGAAACCTTCTAGGTTAAGATTGCTTGTTTTTCTTTTACCCTTAACCTGGGGCTGGGGTTAAGATAGAGGTATACATCTTTCATTGTAGCTATTTGATGCTCTGAGCTGTCTCTTTGAGGGACTGTGAAGGGGAGTGGGGACTAGGTCCTCTTCTATTTTTCCACCCTCTCCTGTCCTAGGTCCCAAACTGGCTTTCTGGAACTGTGACCCCCTCGAACAGGAAGGGACAAGAATTACCAGTGCCTAATCTCACTGTTGGGAAAACTGTGAGCCCCTGAAAGGAAAGGACATTGTCCTTAAACATTTCATCTATACCTCACTCATGGTACCTGATTATTTCTCTAGTTATTTTAAATAAGTTATTTATTTATATTTCTCTAGTTGTTTGTTATTTTTGTTTGTTTCTTTTTTAAAATCTTGATCAGTGTTGTTTATCAGCAGAGAACATTTTCTGCAGTGATGGAAATGTTATATATCTGTATTGTATATCTTGGTAGCCATTAGCCACATGTGGCTTTTGAACTCTTGAAATGGGCTAGTATGATGGGAGAACTAAATTTTAAATTTATTTAACTTCAATTAATTTAAATTTAAATAGCCACATGTGGCTAGTGGCTGCCATATTGGAGAATGCAGATCAACTTAAGGACGAGGTCTGTATTTGATTTACTTTTTCTTGTGTTGCTGGAGTATACCAATTTATTTTCATGGTGTTTGGTGAAATAGGTATGTTCATTAACCATGTTGCTTCCAAAAGTACATGTGGCTAAGCTGGCTCTATTGTTAGGAATAGCTTTGAGTCTGGAATTGAAGTTGGCTTATAATGGTTAGTATGAAACTGGAATTAGATGACCTGAATTCTTTATACTTTCCTAAAATTTGTTCACAGTGGGTTAAAAAGCTGAAATAATCTTAACTAAAAATTCCAGATTTACCTTAAAGTTCTCTGTCTCAATATTCATGTTCAAGTAGCAAAAATAAGATATATTAGTTGAGTTTTGCTTACAATAACCCAAGGATAAGGAAATCTCTGTGATAGAAACAAGGCTGCTTTAATCAGTGCTGGTACATACTTATTTGTACAGTCTTTTCATTTTGGTTCTTTTGAGTGGATTCTTGTTCACAGGGCTTGAACTGGTCGGTAATTGTTGTAGGCATGGTTCACGGGTATTTTTTTATACTTAGAGCACAGCATCACACTGGGGACTAGAAAGAGAAGAACTTTTAATTTCAAATTTTTGCAGGTTTCCTTTTTTGGCAGCTATACTCTTACTCTCATGAAACCTGTGTGCAGGAACAGCTAATTTTCATGTTACCTTGAATATAAGGGCGAAAATATTGTCAACTTGTTTAAGATGGATAAAATATACAAGTTTAGTATTCTTAAGTAAGGCAAGAGGCTTTTGGCAGATTTGTAATGACATATCTATGGTAATGTAATTTGGGTAGCAGAAAAAATTAAATAAATCCTAATTTTTATTTAAAAAATTAAATGTCTTTTGGAGATGCTTTTTTTTGGAAACGTGTTGATATTTAGTAAATTTATAGTCCAGGCTAAATTGAATTTGGGCATTAATGAGCAAAATAGTCATAATGAAGACTTATTTGTTGAAGTTTATTATGAGCAGGACATTCTCAAGATATCCAGTCCCTGAGTGAGAAGCTTACACTGTAGTTGGCCAGGTAGGATCTACACTTAAAAAGATAATTCATAGTATATGATAGTATGTGTCGTGGGCCAAAACAGTGGCTCAGATGATAAGTTTTGGGAACTTTGAGAGAAGGGTGGTTAGTTTTCTGTTAGGGTGAGTGCAGGAGGTAGGACTTGAACTGAATTTTGAGGAAACTAGAGGATAGTAGAAAGAGAAAAGGAGAGCATTCCAGGCAAGGAGACCAATCTGAGCAGCGGCTTGGATTAAGAATATGCATGGAGTATTCGAGAATGAGGAATGGACGTATTTGTTGGAATGAAGATTCCATATGGGAACTATTAGGACAGATCAGCCTGGAAGCTAGGGGTGTGATGGTTAGCGCTTTGATTTCTGAGCCAAGGAATTATTCTGAAGGGAGTAAAGAGCCCTTACACATTTTTGAACAGTGAGAGGATATGTGAGAAGTGAGATTTTATAAAGATTAATTTCTAGTGTGGAATATAGGTTGACTGGGCAGGAGAGAGAGAGAATTAAAACACTAAAGATATGAGATGAAGAAAGATCTGGACTTTTTTTGCTAAAGTAGGAATAGAAAAGGAAGGGATGACTTAGAGTAGTAGCTTATTTGATATATAATAACTAAATTAATATTTATTTGAACTAAATTAATAGGAAGTTTCATGTCTGAGCAACTGGGAGAAACAAAATGTTTTCAGCCTGGAGGGCTGATTTGAAGGAAAGATGGGTTGAGTTCCAGGTGATGGAAGGACCCATAGATGGGAAGTACAGCAGGTAGTTGAAGATGGGAAAAACTGATGTTGAGTCTTGGGTTAGGAGCTGTCTGTTTTCCATAGTGTTATCGTTTAATTCATGACAGCAGATGATCTGCAGACTGATGCATGTATCGGAGATGTAAAGGGGTGGAGAGAAGGAGACGAGCCAGGGTGTTATATGATACAGAAAGTCCAAGGAGAATGAAACTGAAAAAAAGACCACTGGATTTAAGATACTTGAAAATTGAGAGCAAGGTTTGAGTGGAATAGTTGGAATTAGAATTTAGGGTACATGAGCTTTATGACTAAGTAGGTGATAAATAAAACCAGGAAGTGTAGGCCACATATATGTTTTGTTGGTTCTTTCAGTGCTTGCTTTTAATTCTTTTACTTAAGGACCTGGCAGGGAGATAAAAGGATGTGGAACTCAAAACTGTCCAAATAGTTCCCTGTTATGAGACTGGTTATAGTAACTGGAGGGCATTGGCAGGGTGAAATCACTAGTTATTTGGATTACTATGATTCAGTCGTATACTAACCTTTATTCCCAAAGATAATTGAAACTTGATTGTAACTTTAATGAAAATAAAAATGAGCATTGATGTTACTGAAAATATCTTTACTAAATACTACTTTTTAAAAAATCTCAGTTTCTATGCAGATTTTGGACCTCTGAACTTGGCAATGGTGTACAGATACTGCTGTAAACTAAACAAGAAACTAAAAGTGAGTATTGTGGTGATGTTTATATTTTAGTATTAAAAATTTGAACTGTGAAATCTAACCAGTGAGGTTGCTGTGCATATACCATTTAGTTAGATAATCTTGATCTTTGGAAATTTAAGTGAATAGTTCACCTAGAGGTTGAAATTGATCTACCTGATTACCCCACAAAGGACATGTTAACCTCTTTCATTTTTCAGGATCAATGGAAACATGAGCTGAATGAAGTCATTGAAATAGTGATCTAAGAAAGAAAACACAAATCCTTTCAGGTTGTTGTTAATGAGTTTATCAAACTCCCTCGTAGGATGATTTTTCTGAAACCTTCAGGTCCACTTCTGGACACTGTTACCAAGCGATGAAGGGGGCTGGCTCATCATTGCACGGCAGGAGCTCTGAAGCATAAGCTTTTTATATCTGATCAAGATTGAAATTTTTGTGTATTTCTTGAATGTCATCTCTGTAGAGTTAACAGCCACGTGAGATTGGTCAACTAGCAGCAATAGAGTATGGATTTTACCTGTTATGACAAAATTTGGGTCATACATTCACTATTCATCTCTATTTTTAAAATTTTCCATGTGGCTTTTTTTCCCTCTTAAATTCTAAGCATATATGAGGAAGAGTGACATCTATACTCCTAGGTTTGGTAAACTTACTTCATCACATAGAAAGAAATATTTATCTTTTTCTCTCAATTTTCTAAATGAGGATCTTAAATAAATGTTTCAGTTTTCAAGGTGAAATCTACACACCGTGCTCTTGAGGATAACCACTAAATTATAATGCTTGGATAGTTTAATCTTTCTGCTGGGTAAAATGTTACTGGCATGACATAGTGCAGTGCCTTGTATATATTATCTGCTTAATGATAATTTTTTGATTTGATTGATTTTTATTGTACTTAGGTATAAAAGACAGTCAATTGTGGAGAATTTCCTGTAAAATACGAATTCACAGATTTTTGTCATTGATCTCAAAACGCTAAATGGACATGGAATGATACCAAAGAGAGATTTTTAAAGTCAAAAATCACATAACATAAGATCTGATGTAATCAGCTTTTTAGGGGATTAATTTCTAAAGTAGTGTCTGACTCAGAAATACATAGTATGTACATTCCTTTAACTAAACCTACTTACATTTAAAAAATTTTTTATTTTTATTTTTTAGTCATATTAAATTTTAAAATTTTCTATTTTTTTAACATCTTTATTGGAGTATAATTGCTTTACAATGGTGTGTTAGTTTCTGCTTTATAACAAAGTGAATCAGCTATACATATACATATATGCCCATATCTCCTCCCTCTTGCATCTCCCTCCCACCCTCCCTATCCCACCCCTCTAGGTGGTCACAAAGCACCGAGCTGATATCCCTGTACTATGTGGCTGATTCCCACTAGCTATCTATTTTACATTTGGTAGTGTATATATGTCCATGCCACTCTCTCACTTCGTCCCAGCTTACCCTTCCCCCTCCCTGTGTCCTCAAGTCCATTTTCTACGTCTGCATCTTTCTTCCTATCCTGCCCCTAGGTTCTTCAGAACCTTTTTTTTTTTGTTTTTTTAGATTCCATATATATGTGTTAGCATACGGTATTTGTTTTTCTCTTTCTGACTTCACTCTGTATGACAGACTCTAGGTCCATCCACCTCACTACAAATAACTCAATTTCTAAACCTACTTACATTTTTCAGAAAAGAAGCTACTGCCTATCGTTTAAAAGATAAAGTTAAAATTTTTGTAATCACCAAGGAAGCAAATAATATCTCCAAAAGGATTTAATAAAAAATATTAAATGACTTTTTATGGATGAATTAACAAGGAAAGGATAATTCATAAATAATTAAAATCCATTTCTTCCTTTTGAGGACCTAGGAATTTCTTCACTTTCTTGATTAGTCCTGTTAGTATGTAGTTGGTATGAACTGGGTATTATAATTAACAGTGTAGAACCTGTCTACTATCTGGAATGATTGGAGAGAAAGGAATCATTATCAGGAAAAGAAATTTTCTGGTCTGACTCAGTGCTGTATATAACAAGTACATAAGAGTAGATGGATTGAATTAAGACTATTTTACTATCATGGTCTATATTAAACCGTATGGGTAAGCATATACAAGGACTTGTTTTGATTTTTTTCATTTACAAAGCTTTCTTTCAACATTATACAAATTTAATAAAGTTCAGACAGTCCCCTCGGTTCATTTCAGTGATCAGGTAATCCGATGGATGCCTGGAATGAATGACCTTTTTAGCTTTAGTACAATTAGTGGGCCCCTTGTTACTTGCTGAGGGAATGAATTTTAAATGTTAGTAAGTCATGGGTTATCTCAATAAAGCATACCAAGTAGAATCTCTTTATCAGGAGGAAAAAACTTACGTTACCAATTCAAAGCCGCAGTCGCTTCAGCCTTGTAGAATCTGTTTCTTCAGCTCTAAAATAGGGCTTATAGAGCTCTCACAGAAAGGTGGTTAGGATTATATATGTACAGACGTTAGAAAATATGTGTAAGAGAGCTTTGTAAATTTTGAAGTCCTATACAAAAGAAAGTTACTAAGGTAACATTTGTGAATTCTGATAGGAAATACAATAAAGACAGTTCTTCAACAAAGTTTACGAACACCTTCTCAGTCTCATAGCTATCATTTCCATATACGAAAGCTATCCAATATCATTTTAGGAATCCAAATTTGCAAAACTGTGTATGTTATTTAATTTAAAATGTATCAATGATTGATAGGCTAGACTAAGAATTGTAATCTTGTACTTCAAAGAATCCATAAACTCCTGAAATTATATATAAAATTTTGTATGTATTTACATTTTTCTTCTGAGAGGATTCATAATTTTTTAATAGGTTCTCAAAGGGAATTTTGGCACAGACAATGCTAAGAACACTGGGCTGGAATATATGAGCTTCTAAAAGAGAAGACTGTAATAATTAAAGACAAGGTAGTGGTATTTTGAAAAGCAGAGTACCTTTTTCAAAGTTAATCAGTTAAGAAAATCTTTCAATTACTGATTCAATAATTTGACAATTTTATAAACATAATATGATTGAACTGGCTTTTTCTAAAATAATCAACACAGTTTTAACTGTTGATTTCACTTTTCCTCAGAGAAAAATAAAACCCCAGCCTGCGGGAAACAAGAGTGTCTCTGAAAAAAGGGGACGTTTTCTAGGGCAGTGATTTTTTTTTTTTTAATACCTGCTCTTATGAATCAACAGGACAATCACAGTAATCTTGGGGACAATTTAGAAAGATTTAAAAGAATATTGACAGAAATGTAATTTTAAATGTACAAAACATCCCACATGGCCCTTTCAAGGTAAAAGAAAATAGGAGAGGGGGGCATGGTGAAATGGATGATTATATTAAAGCACTGAAAGTACCTGGCAGATGGTGGGGCTCAGGGAATGTCCTTGTTGCTGAATGAATCAGTGCAGTAATCCTATCTGGTAACCAGGTACCTGCCACGGTATCAGGTGGTTGTACACAAGCACTCTTTTGATACAGTGCTCAGACCACCCTCTTATAACTACAAAAACATGTTGAAGATTTCTTCATGAGGTTATCTTCTGTTGCAGGTTCATGGACTTTTGGGGGAAGAAAAGCAAGCTACATTCTGGAGAGTGTTCATGTAGTTTAAAGAGGTTTCAGGGGTGCTAAAACAGTGTTAATTCCCACAGGAGTGAACGTACATAGAGTTTGCAAGGCCTAGAGCCCTTTTGCCCATTCAGAAGCCTCAGGCAAGAAAAGCCCCTTTTATAGAGAATCCCCAAATGCCTTCAACTATATTATCAACCTGATCGATTAACCTTTATGAGCAACTTTTCTTGACGTTTTGACTTCTACTTTGATCAAAGGTGCCATTTCATTAAATGAAACATACGGGGTTTGAAACAAAATGGACCATAAATAGACACCGTTTTCTTTTTAAATAAACTATTTGATCTGTTTTATTTTAGCTTTAAATAAAAATATAAACCGTATTTTGTTTTGTACAGCCAAAGAAAATTTTCAAGAATATCCCTTTCCTGGGAAAGTTGGAGGTAAAATATGTAGAGGTCATGGCTGCTCACAGGAAGACCTGTTCATTTTATCACTTTTGCAATGGAATGACCACTGATTGCTATGGAGACGCTGATTGCTGCAGCCATTACTGGGCTAGCCTAGTCACTGTAAGAGAATGATGCCTTGGTCACCATGGTCCCTGTGCTGTAATCTGCTTAATCTGACCACCATCATTGGCAGAGCTTGCTTGTTTAGGGAAGTGCATGGGCTCAGTTTTTTTATTATTATTAAAGGGTATATAATCCAGGCTGCACTAATGTCTTCCTTAGCTTAATCAGGCTGATAGACACAGCTTAAACATCACATTCTAACCACACGACTTGAAGATTTTACTTTTAAGCATGGCAAACGGCTTGACCGAAAGGCTGCCCCCCAAATCTGTTTCTTTAAATAGGCCATTAACTCTTCTGTTTTTGTTTTTTGGCTTTGAGCTTAATTGCATCACCTTTTGATTTTGAATGGTTAAGTAGTTTGTGGTCTCCTGACCTAAGCTGAACAAGTGCATGATTTGTGTCTGTCACCATAATTCCAGGATAGCCTGGGGTATTTGTGATTTGTGTAGCATGTCATCATTTTCTCTCTCTGAGTTGTCGTGGCTTGTTTTTCACAAGGAGTGATCCCATTAGAATGCAACTTTTCACATAGCTTTCCTTTCTGAGATAGAAAATGTCTGTCTGGGGTCAATATCCTCATCTTAGTTTGTATTTTGCTAATATGGCAGTCATTGTACTTGGTTTTACAAGTGCCATCAAACATTTATATGCTATATTACATACTTGTCATGATTTACATAAGAGTGGTAGAATTTAATTCTCACCCAGGGAAGCAGTACAGGTCTGGAAATTTACATAGGTTTGCTTACGTTAATTGATAGATATTCATTACTAAATCCCATCTTTTAGTTACTATTTTTTTACCTTGTTAAATGAAACAATTATTGTACCTGTAATTAAGATCATTCCATTGGACCTTGCTGTGCTGTGAATGCATCCCTAGGTACTTATTCTCTTCCATTTGTAATAAGCCTTGGCTAATATTTTCCCCTTGTTTAGCATCAAATATTCATTAGACTTTGAGCACTTAGGAGGCTAGAGACTGGGGTTCTGCTTCCCTTGTTACCATGTCACTCAGCACTGTGCTTGACACACAACAGCTGCTCACTTCATGCTGATTAAACCATTAGAGCTTTCTTCAGCTGCAGTATCCCAGCACTCAGATTCAGCAAACTGATTGCCTATGGGCTGCTTTCAGTCCACAGACATGTTTGTTTTGGGTTTTTTTTTTTTTGGCATGAATGCTGTTTAAAAATTTTGAATTCATGGTCAACATCTGTAATTTATGGAAATTTTCATTAAATTATAGATTTCTGGCTTCTTTTAAATATTGCAGTATCTGATTTGGGCCCAGATTCCTGCATGAGAGCTTGGTCTGCATTGGGTAGAGCATGCTTTTCTAGTTTCCCAGCTGACCCACTTTAAATTCTTGGCCCTTGAGAGCATCTGAATTTGGAAGCTCTGGAATAACACCATTATTTATTTATTTATTTATTTATTTATTTATTTATTTATTTTTGGCTGAGTTGGGTCTTCGTTGCTGTGCGTGGGCTTTCTCTGGTTGTGGCGAGCGGGGGTTACTCTTCGTTGCGGTGCGCAGGCTTCTCATTGTTGTGGCTTCTCTTGTTGCGGAGCACGGGCTCTAGGTGTGTGGGCTTCAGTAGTTGTGGCTCGCAGGCTCTAGAGCACAGGCTCCGTAGTTATGGCGCACAGGTTTAGTTGGTCCACAGCATGTGGGATCTTCCCGGACCAGGGCTCGAACCCGTGTCTCCTGCATTGGCAGGCTGATTTTCAATTACTGCACCAACAGGGAAGCCCTGGAATAACACCATTTAAAGTAGCGTAGTTACTGAAACATTAAAGGAACTTTTTCCTTAGGTGTTATCAGCTGGAATGCAAGAATTTACAAATTGTAATAAAGTTTCCTGAGGAATCTGGGGAAATATGTTTTCTATAACATGCTTTTAAAAGTCACATGGCATGATTTGGAGTTCCTAAAAGAATTTAAATGTCTTTTGGGGCTACTTGACCAGATGGACGGTATTTTAGGATCCATATAGAGCATTTCCAGGAATGGGGCCTTTTCCCACATTTTCATGCAGCTCTTTTCCAAAATTTAGCAATATCTTAGCACAGTGGATTTCAGTGTGTGGTCCCTGGACCAGCAGCATCAGTATTAACTACCAAGGAATTGTTAGAAATGCAAATTCCCTGGCCCTTTCCTGCTGAATCAGAAACTCTAGGGGCGGGGCCCAGCAATCTGTGTTTTAATAAGCTCTCTAGGTGACTCTGAATCAGTCTGTTAAGAGGATGAAATACAATATGGTAATATAATAAAATATAATTTTGATTGAAATTTAGTTTGTTTTCTATTTCTGAAAAGTTTTAAAATTATTGACCAGTTCAACCTGAGAATTATTTAAATTTTGAACCGTGAAACTTGTTATGGCCTTATAATTGAGAATTAAGGTTTACACAAGTTATCAAGCTCAGTGAGAGAGTTCTGGATTCCTCCCATCTACCATACTTGTGGAAAGCACTCTCATCTGACCTGGGAGCTATTGGCCAAGTGTGGTAAGCCAGGCCCTCCATGGCTCCAGGCTTATGTTCTCTTGGTAAAAGAGAGACACAGCATGCTCATTATACTTCAGCCTTGCCCAGGACCTCTGGTTTGGAAGTCACTCTGTGTCTGGTCAAACTGGACCCCTTTGGCACTGTCCTACTGCTTTGAGAAATAATGGCATGTAGCAAGTGACTAATAAATTTTACTGTTGTTGTTATTATAGAGGGCTGGCTGTGTCCACTTAGGTTAAGAAGATTCAGAAGGCTATATACTCTAGTTTCCAGATAGAAATCTACAATATAGTGTGGATAGTGGCTGCATTTTATAATTTGCAATGGGTCCTGTGCAGCCTTGCTGCAGAGCAGACAAATAGTCCAGAGGTCTTAGTATTCCTTCTGTGACATCCTCTTCTTTATATTTAAGACTATATTCATTTGTTTTACTGATTTCTAACTTTACTTTGCTATTGTACACAGTGTTTTTGTAATCTCTAAGCTTTTCATGTAAAGCAGAAACAATCTGTATTAGAGCAAGGAGCTCACTGAAAGCCAGAGGTGATGGTATGATTTAGCAAGTAATCTCCATGAAGGGCGTGTCCGGTACACCGGACTGTAGAGGAGGCAGCCAGGTAAGGAAGAGGCAACTGTCCAGTTTGGGGGCATGAAATTCTCCTGATATTAGAGCAGAACTTGAAAAAATATCTACGGGGCTCATTTATAAAATAGAGTCCTATTGTCTGCAGGACTTTCTTTTCTTGCATGGTAAAGTTCTTCCATATGAAAGATCTCAAAGGATGAGCCAAATGTTCCTCTAAAGGCATTTAGTCATCAGTGTGCTTTGATATGTAATAGGTAGTTTTTGTTTTTAATATAAGGACATGTTTAATATTTGGAAGGAGAAAACGTTAAAGAGGTTGTGTAGATCAACTCAATCATATAAAGCACCAGCTAAACGATGGGCAAAATGTTTTGTTATCCCTGAAATTTTTCATCCTAGTACCAGAATATATCCTCTGTTGAACAGTGTTACTGCTGCAAGACTTGGGTATGCTGACCCATAAGAGGAAGGCCTGGCTGTGACAGGGAGGGAAATTAGGACAAGGCTTGTAATATATAAGATTTTTCTCTGTTGTTGTTCACTTTGAATTAGTTTTGATTCCTTGAGTGAGAACTCACCTCTCTGTGATCTGACCTAGGAGATATTGGCTAAGCTTCACTAAACAGAAGATCATTTCTTGACTTGCAGTGCTGAGAAAAACACTTGAATTCCAAAATATCTAACCCTAAGCAAGGTAAATGCTAGGAGTTTTAAAAGCTTTCCTAAAAGTCAGATAGAGAACTCTCATTTTAAAAAGTCAGTTATTGTAACGTACAGCATGGTGACTACAGTTAATAACACTGTATTGCATGTGTGAAAGCTGCTGAGAGAGTAAGTCCTGAAAATTCTCATCACAAGAAAAAAAACCTTCGTGAGTAGGTAGGGTGACAGATGTTTTAAAAAAAGTCAATTATGTTTGCATCCTGTAGGCAGCTTCCAACAGGAGGTATTTCATTTTATTTTTTAATTTATTATTTTTACTTTTAGCTGCATTGGGTCTTTGTTGCCGCACGTGGGCTTTCTCTAGTTTTGGCGAGTGGGGGCTGCTCTTGGTTGCGGTGCTCAGGCTTCTCATTGTGGTGGCTTCTCTTGTGGCAGAGCACGGGCTCTAGGCGTGCGGACTTCAGTAGTTGTGGCTTGCGGGCTCTAGAGCGCAGGCTCAGTAGTTGTGGCACGCGGGCTTAGTTGCTCCGCGGCATGTGGGATCTTCCTGGACCAGGGCTCGAACCCATGTCCCCTGCATTGGCAGGCGGATTCTTAACCACTACGCCACCAGGGAAGTCCAGGTATTTTAAAATAGTTAAAATTTCTAGGTAGATTTTGTGAAGGATATTCTTTATGTGATATAATTTCTGAAAGCTAGTAAAGGTAAAAAAAATTCTTCCCTTAAAATTTAATTTGTATTATATTTACTTTAAAAAATGTGTAAGTATACAGCGAAAAGAAAGTTTCCTTCAGAATTCTGTCCTCATGGTTCCCATTGTAGGATGGTTCTCTGCATTCCGTATACTTTAGAATTAGAGAGAAAAGCAAAAAAGAAGCAAACACAAAAAGTTCAAAAACAATCCAACAATAAAGACCATTGGCGATGAAAGAAGAGCAATATAGGATTTTGTCACTGTTGGCGAGTAAATTTGTAAAATAAATTTAATTCCACATTATTTAATGATAAGAGTAGCTTGTTATAAAACCTAAACTCTTAGTAGAAAAGGGCATCGAAACAGATAATTTAAACTTCCTCAGAGGTGTGTTAGGGATCCAGGAAATGAAAATAGTGAGAGGCTGAGAGCCAGAAGAGCTGAGTCCTTGTGTTCCATCTGACTCATGTTAACGGGATCCTGGCCTCTGTAAGTCAGTCTTTAGGTAGTGTAGGATTTAGAGACCGTAGAAGAAGCTTAGGTCTTAAGAGCCTTGATTCTTCTTTCAATAAATCAAACATAACTTATTGATGGAGATAAATCACTGGCAAAAACAAACAAACAAACGAGAAATGTCCAGCAGGTAACGATTCCAAATTGAGAAAGCAAGTAGACAAGTGTCAATGCCACTGATGGTGACCTTGAAGTCTTTAGATAACTTGTGTGCTTTAACTCCACTGACCTGAATTGGATAAAATGTACTCTTTTTTAAAAAGTTTATTATTGTTGTTTTTAAATATACTCTTTTAAACTTTATATCATAGGGGTATTTTAGTAAGCTTGTCTGGAAATAAGGACTTTGGTAATAAGAGACCAAACCTCAAAGAGGTTTGAGGCAAACACTTATTTTTCAAAGTTCAATTTAAAAGAGCAGTGCTGGACTTCCCTGGTGGCGCAGTGGTTAAGAATCCGCCTGCCAATGCAGGGGACACAGGTTTGAGCCCAGGTCTGGGAAGATCTCACATGCTGCAGAGCACCTAAGCCTGTGTGCCGCAACTACTGAGCCTGTGCCTTAGAGCCCGTGAGCCACAACCACGGAGCCTGCATGTCACAGCTACTGAAGCCTGCGTGCCTAGAGCCCGTGCTCCGCAACAAGAGAAGCCACCACAGTGAGAAGCCCGTGCATCTCAACTAGAGAAAGCCCATGTGCAGCAACGAAGACCCAATACAGCCACAGATAAATAAATAAATTAAAAAAAAATAAAAGAGCAGTGCCATTTTCAGAACATGATTCTTGGTTATCAAAGAAATGCCTGACTTGGGGTGGTGAGGGTTTCTAGGCTTACAGCCATGATGCATAGAACTATGTTTTCTGTGGTTACACATTAAAGCCAGAATGTTGCTGTCATCTTAGAATGGACTTCAGAGTTTTGGAAGAGTTTCTTTTCCTTGTAGAAAATAGCAGGGTAAAGAAAGGTATATAGTTGAGTTCTTACATTTTTAAGGGGGCTCTAAAAGCAGATATTCTGTGGGTTGTGGTTAGTATGTAGAGTATAAAAAGCTGCCTTTCTAGTCAGTATGAATTTATAGATAAATATTAAAACGTACTTATGTGTCTGTATTTTGAAAACCATTTGTCCATTTTGAAATATGAGGAAAACCATATAACTGTTTTGAAATATGAGGAAATGGAGTGGATTTCATTGAGTTGTATCATGTTCTCGTTGTTTTATGTCTGAATTTTTAATAATAATTTGATTTCATTTTAACAGATCTTTTTGTTTTTACCTTCTTTTCATGTTTAGCATGTATACAATATACTATGTTGCTTATTTTGGATTTAGTTGAGCATGCAGCATATTGCCTGTCATATAGCAGCTGGTGCTTAATAACTGTTCGTTTGAGTCCATGAATTTAATATATGGCTATTGTATTAAGATGTTTGCTGACATAATCCTTTTGATGGTTCATTTTTTTCCATTAACCATTTATTTTCAGGTAATTAAAAGGGGATTTTTAATAGAACATTATAAAAAGAAAATATTAATATTGGTGTTCTGGTTAATATAGACATTTAAACATTTTTAGAGAGGAAAATAGATTGGTTGACACATTTAAAAACAAATGGCATAATATGAAAAGCATAGATAAATTTTCTGGGAGTGGGTGTGGTGTGTACATATAAGATCAAGAGTAAATCTTCAAAAATGATTCCTGCTATAATAAATATGCCAATAATTTATCTCCCATTGTATCAGTCTCCTTTCTCGGAGAGAAATATATTTGGTATGTGCTAATACTTACATTATGATTGAGCTGTAAAAAGTATGAGATAGAAAAAAAAAAAGTATGAGCTAGTAACCCTCCATCCCGTACTACTTATGTATGAATGCCATAGAAATTGAAGTCGAATGTTGTTAAATTTCACTGATTGTGACATGTATTTGAAAGTTAAGAGACGATGTTTTTCTGTACATTTCAACATTCTCTCTGTGGTTACACGAACTCTTTTTATTCCCTCTTTCTAGTCATACAGTTTATCACGAAAGAAAATTGTGCACTACACCTGTTTTGACCAACGGAAAAGAGCAAATGCAGCATTTTTGATAGGTGCTTATGCCGTAAGTACTTTTTTCATGATTATTTTCTATAATCAGTCCAATGGAATGCTAACACTGTCAAATAAAATCCAGGCCACTTTTTCAGTGGAATTGGGAGATGGTGAAGATTATTAGCAGCTTGGGAATTGATCTGGAATGGAAAGTGTGGACCAGTATTGATTGTCTGTTTACTCTTGGATCTTATTTTCCATTAGCTAATGAGAGAATCTTGGGACTGCAATGTGTAGCTTGTATTCCACAGTTATATAGGTGTTTTTTTTTTTTTTTTTTTTTTTTGTGGTACGCGGGCCTCTCACTGTCGTGGCCTCTCCCGTTGCGGAGCACAGGCTCCGGACGCGCAGGCCCAGCGGCCATGGCTCACGGGCCCAGCCACTCCGCCACATGTGGGATCTTCCCGGACCGGGGCACGAACCCATGACCCCTGCATCAGCAGGCGGATTCTCAACCACTGCGCCACCAGGGAAGCCCCTATAGGTGTTTTTAATAAAAAGAATACCCAGAAAGGATATTTATAGGAAAAAATATATAGTGGAAGATTATTAAAGACTTAATGGTTTCCTTTTTTGGGGGATAGGAGGAAATCCTTGATTGCATGGGGGAGGATTATTATTATTATCAGTCCATTTATTTATCTATACGAGTGTTTGCAGTAAGCAAACTGAATATAAATCCTGCTTATATTGCAACATCCCTAATGACTAGACATGACTTTTCAAAAATAATTTTGATTAGAAATTTTGTTCTCTGTAGGCACTAAAATGTAAATGTGAGTTCCACATGAATGTGCTACACTATTTTGTTGTGAATACTTCTAGAATTTTCTATATATACTGGGATTGGGCAGGCAGGGGAGAGAGGTGTCCTTTTCCCTCTCATCCTTCAGGGGGGTTGGTGTTTCTCTAAAGCCCGGAAGCTCACTGCTGCATGACCTTTCAACGGCCTCCTTCTGAAGACCTTGATGGAAGGAGGCACCAGCTACTAGACATCAAACTCTGCCACATCAACCCAAAAGCTTTGGGGGAAAAAGCCCAGCTGTGATGTTGAAAAGACTGTCAGCTGTTGCAGGGTGTAGGCTGAGGATAGTGGCAGGCTGACAGCCAGACTGCAGCCCGGGGCCTTTTTTCCAGAACTGAGATGCCCAGCTCTGTCCGCCTTTTCTCATCAGGATGTGGCTACAGTAAAGCCTTGGGCCATCCCTTGTGGTACTTTTCTTTCCTGCTCCATAGAAAGCGTGCTATAGTATTTGGAATCATGACTAAGAATCAGAAACACAGTTTTTCATCCTAAAGTGGCTCTGGGATGAGGGGTAAGCCACTTTATCTTTCTTAGCTTTACTTAGTTTCCTTATCTGTAAAATGAGAGGGTTGGATATAATGACCTCTAAGTTTCCTTCCAATTCTGAGGATACTAGGATTATTTGTAGTGCCAGCCAGGCTCTTGCTTTTATTTTAAGAGCATGCATGAAAAACTGGCTGTTGGCATGAAGGTTCAGTGAAGTGCTGGTAAGCTGGATGAAGCAGGCGTGCTTATTTTTCACTTTGATAATTATTGTTTATTTGAAACTGATAATTGACACCGTGTTTAAAATATGGAGAGTCTGTAATAACCTCTGGATTCAAGCCATGTAAACAAGCATGTCTTCCTGAGGGGTTTTGTGATGTTTTTGAGCATGTTATTCATGAATCCTTTGTCACAGGGATTGCCGTCAGGAAGAGGTCATTTGCTACTCTCTCCTTCCCCCCTCTTCCCCTCCTTCACCCCTTCTTTCTCTTTTTTTCTTTCTTAATGCCCGTCCTTCCTGTTTTTAGTGTCTTCCTTAATTTCAGCTTGGCACCTTTGGAATTTTGAATGGAAGTTTAGTTCTAATAGATGCGTTGAGCTTGGGGATAAAATATATCTTCTAATGCAGAAGTTTCCACCACTTTAAAGCAGCCAAATGAAAGAAAGGCAGTCTGAGGAAGTGCTGAGGGCAGCATGATCTTGTCTTAAATGCTGGTTATGGTCCTGAGAAGCAGTGTAATTATTATTTTACTAGTCATTTCCCAGTTGATTTTCTTTTCTAATTTTAGAAATGTGTTCCCCAGAAAGCTTTTTGACACAACCCTTAATAAAAATGAGAACCAGGAATTGTAAACTTTCCTTAAAGGAAATTTTGTGCCTTACTTTGTATTATATGTATGCATTTAATTGTTGACTCAAGTATTTTAAGAAGACAGTAATGGCATTATACATACATCTCAGCTAAGATTCATATGTATTATATATTGCTATTTGGATAAGTCATAATCTCCTGGGGGAATCTTCTTGGACATAAAAGACTTTTACTTTTGGAGTAGCTGTGTAGCCAAATGGGGTGAGCTATGTACATGTGTATTTTTCAGAATCCCCAGCAGTGAAGGTGTTCCTCTTTTTTTTTTTTTTTAATTTTTGTGGTACGCGGGCCTCTCACTGTTGTGGCCTCTCCCGTTGCGGAGCACAGGCTCCGGACGCGCAGGCCCAGCGGCCATGGCTCACGGGCTTAGCTGCTCCGCGGCATGTGGGATCTTCCCGGACCGGGGCACGAACCCGTGTCTCCTGCATAAGCAGGCGGACTCTCAACCACTGCGCCACCAGGGAAGCCCGGTGTTCCTCTTTTTAATATGTGGTATCAGCCCTCTGTCAAGGGGCACTGACGACTAATTTGTACTAAGACAAGCCTTTTTCCCTGAGCCTTATTTTTCTCATTTGTAAAATTTGGTTAATACCAGGGTTTTCTGGTCTACTTCACAGGATTATTATCAAGGTCAAATATCTAACTGCCTGTTTGATAGCACCACATAATATATCTAAATGATATGTCACATTTACTGTGGCAGAATATTTTATTCCTTCTCTCCACAAACCTATTTATTCCCCTACTCATTGTCTTTTTAGTAAATGAGCTACCATCAGCAACTTACGGAATCAAAGGATAGTAGTCATTTTGATTGCTCTTGCTTCCTCTTCCCACATTATACTCATCAGTAATTTCTAACTCTAAAACACATATTGAGTCAGAATACTTCTTTCCCTCTCTGTTGCTATCACCTAGTCCAAGCCACTGTTCACCTGGATGCCCACCACAGCTTCATACATTGTCTCCTTTTCACACCCTTGCTTCCCTTTAATCCAGTTGCTGCACAATTGTCAGAGTAATGTTTTAAAGCTATAAATTAGATCATGGCCCTCTTTCAAATCTGTCTAATGATCCCTCGCTCTTCTTGGCATGAAATTCGGCCTCCTTACCAATGCCATGAAGGTCCTCCCTGATCTGGCCCTTTTCTCCCTCTGTGATCACCTTACTCAAGATGCTCCCATCACACTGGCCTTCTAGCCGTGGAATTGCAAGTGTGCTCCTGCCGGAAGGCCTTGATATTTCTGTTCTCTCTCTCTCCTCTCAGGTTTTTGCCTCAGACCCTTGCATTGCTTCTTCCTTCGGATCTGATGTCACCTCCTCAGACAGACTTTCTCTTGAGTTTTACCTTGCTTCCTCCACCTCCAGTCACCCTCTAGCCCTTTGCTGTTTTAGTCATTTTTTTGGTAGCGCTCTGCTACTTGAAATTATCTGGTTCATTTGTGTATTTACTTGTTTATTATTTCTTTCCTAGACTAGAGGGAAGGGACCTTGTCAGTTTTGTTCATTGCCGTGTTTAGGAGGTGATAAACCATTTAATCAGGGGTTAGGCTCAGGCATTCACCGGTTGAACTGGAAACTGGCCACAGTGGGGCCTTCCTGCTGTGCTGAATCATGGGGAAGTCCAGGGTCGGGGGCGGGGTCCCGGGGAAGAGACTAGGTGGCCAGCCTGGAGGGGGCGGGAGGATTTACCAACTGGAATGGAACTATTTTGGTGCTTGAACACTGAGCATCAGTTTAGAACTGTGCCCAGCCTATGGTAGATGCTCCTTAAATATCTACTGAATGAATGAATAATGGAACGATAAAATATGAAAGAAAGAAGGAAGGTGAATTTCTTTGGGTAACTTCAGAGACAAACTGAAAATGATCACATTGGATCAAATTGGACATAAAGTTTAAAGTCATGTCTTCCTCATTACTGGAAATATTTGCAGTAATGATTGATCCAACCATGTTTTTTTTTTTTCTTAATTTATTTATTTTTAAAAAACTTTTGGCTGCATTGGTTCTTCGTTGCTGCACAAGGGCTTTCTCTAGTTGTGGTGAGTGGGGGCTACTCTTTGTTGCGGTGTGCAGGCTTCTCATTGTGGTGGCTTCTCTTTGTTGTGGAGCACGGGCTCTAGGCATGTGGGCTTCGTAGTTGTGGCACTCGGGCTCCGTAGTTGTGGCTTGCAGGCTGTAGAGCGCAGGCTCAGTAGTTGTGGCACAGGGGCTTAGTTGCTCTGTGGCATGTGGGATCTTCCCAGACCAGGGCTCGAACCCGTATCCCCTGCATTGGCAGGCGGATTCTTAACCACTGCACCACCAGGGAAGTCCCTCAACCATGGTCTTTAAAGATGCAGAATCAAAGCAAAGGTTATAGACCAAGGGCAGTACCTCTATACAAAGTCACATCACTATCTTGCTTCTTTTTTAAAAAAATTTTTTGATATACTTTGTTTTCAATTATTTTTATTATGGTAAAATACTATGTGTAAAATTTACTGTCTTAATGATTTTTTTCTTTGTTTTTTATTATTTTTTATTGAGGTATAACTGATATAACACTATATTAGTTTCAGAGGTACAACAAAATGATTCAATATCTGTAAATAATTGCAAAATGACCACTACAACAAATCCAGTTAACATCTGTCACCATACATAGTTACCAAAAATCTTTTTTCCTTTGATGAGTCTTAAGCATTTTTAAGTGTATGTATAGTTCAGTAGTATTAGGTACGTTCATATTGTTGTGCAACTATCATCCCTTGCTTTTGAGTGTGACATCTTGTGCAGACATTATGTACCTACAGAGTCAGGGCTTTGCCTGTGGTTTCTCTGTTAGGTCATGACTTTAAGTATGTCACAGAAGCTTTTGTGTTTCTATTTCCTTATCTGTAAGTGAGGGAGAGCCTTTTTATGTTTTATCTCCTAGAGGTGTCATGAGTATCAAAAGGGAGATAAAATACAGAGCATCATGTTCAGTAGGAAATCCACAAACCCTTCTCTGTGGGTGATCTGAAAGCCAGAGTTGCTGGAATGATGTGGCCACTGGAGATCACAGTGACACTCAGCAGATGACAGGCACCCATTTCAGGGCAGTCCCCACTCATGAAGCATCTCTTTATCCCTAAGTTGTGACACTGTGCTCCTTGAGATGGAGGGCTCAGATTTGAAGAACGGACCAACTTTGTTGGAAAGATGTTTCCCTTCCAGGACAATACTCAGTGCAGTTTCTGTTTTAGAGTTAGGATGCTTAGATTATCATAGTATCCAAAATACTCCCATATGAATTTGAAGAAGATGGCTTTTAAAAAATTAAAAGCATGAATTAATTAGGCTCTTGCCACATGCTTAGAGACCAAATCCTCACTTGTTTCTGTATTGTTTTCAGTTCACAGAACTATGGTAAAGAGATCAAGGAGAATTTGGAGCAGGCCATGATGATTGAAGTATTGGAAAATAATTCAGAGTTAACGAATTAAGAATTTTTTCAGCTATGTGGAGGATTCTGGTTACCACATTGTATGTTCCTTAACGTACTTGTTAAGGCCTCATATTGCTAAATAAGGGGTCTAATTATGGATTAACTGGGACTGGCCTGAACCAGATGTCATGTCTGAATCAGGGATGACAAGGCTAAGGTTTGTAGACTTTCTAACCATATCTATGTCTGCTATTTGTTTTGTAGACTATACTTAAGGCCTTAGCAGTTATATTATACCTCTAAGTCTACTACTAATTGCAAAGAAGCCATTCTCCATCTGGTGTAGTGGTTGAGAGCAAAGACTTCAGCAGAGCCACAGGCTTGGCCTTGAATTCACTTGTTTTTTGTGTGTCTTGATCAAGTTATTTAACTCATCCAAACTCCTGTTTTTTCCATCTTAAAACAGAGATAATAACACCCCGCCTAACATAGTTGTGGTGAGGACTGAAGGAGGTCATGCTCATGAAGGTGTCAGGGCAGTGCCTGGCATTTTAAGCACTTAGGAATGGCTGGTGCTCTAGGCAGGAAAGTTGTGTGGCCTTCCAAATCATTTTCTGAGCCATTGTCTTACTTCCCCTGAAGAGCTGAAGGCTGCTTGCCTCTTTTTCTCTGCTTGTCTTCCCTCCTTTCCATCCCATTTCACACTTAGATCCTTCCTTGACTCAGTAACACTCAGAAGGTTGTTAATGTGATGATTGCTTAGGATAATTCACTGGAAGGTGTGAAGGTGTGTGTATGAGTTTTTTTTCCCCCTCCTAGGATGTTATCTGCATTCTAAAGGAAGAACCTGTCTAAAGCAAATGAATTTCTCATTTTTGAGGTGTGTATTCAGGTATTCGTTAGTTCAGTGAGTATTTATTTAGCTCACATGAGCTCGACTCAGCATTGTGGTGGGCTCTGGGAAATAAAATAAAATTTTTTTAAACAAGAAAGAAAGAAAAAGAGAAGAAAGAATGAATGCCTAGCTTTAAAATAGGGGAACAGATGAGCAACAAGTAACTTGGGAAAAGTGTGTAGTAATAAGTGCCAAATTTGGATAAAAATTCATTCAGCACTGTTTTTCCAGGCCTTGTCATACATGAGGTCTTGTTCTAGGAGTTGAGGATACTAAGGTGAATAGCTCCCTGCCTTCTGGTGTCGGTGTTGGGGGACCAGGGTCAAACCTGGAGAGATTTGAGAGGGATCAAGGATGACCAACCCCAGCAGGCCAAGTTGGGAAGGGAATATCAGATGGGATATCCATGGCATGGAGGGGAGGATGCTTTTTGGGGAGGATAGGAGGGGTTGGGAAGTGATTAAATTATTATTCTTTTATTTTTATTTTATTTTTATTTTTTAGTTTTGCGGGACGTGGGCCTCTCACTGTTGTGGCCTCTCCCGTTGCGGAGCACAGGCTCCGGACGCACAGGCTCAGTGGCCATGGCTCATGGGCCCAGCCGCTCCGTGGCATGTGGGATCCTCCCAGACCGGGGCACGAACCTGTGTGCCCTGCATCGGCAGGCAGACTCTCAACCACTGCACCACCAGGGAAGCCCTGATTAAATTATTTTAAACGTCTAGTTTGAAAAGAGGATAATTTAATGAATTTAATCTAACAAATTGGCATAACCACATTATAGAAGAAAAGTAGGAAGTTTCTCTTGTAATTATATCTCTCTAAGTTTGAACTATTTACTTAGGTATAATTGCAGTGTAGTTTTGTGAACCTTTTTTCACTTGGCCTACATATGTTTTGCATTTTTACTACCTACGTGACCAAATAATATTCCCTTTAGAGTACATACCATTGCTTAACATTTTAGATTCTTTTCAAAATTTTTTATAATGTGACAACTTTCTGCATTGTAAATGCTTCTTTTTGTGGATTTTTTTCTTTAGATTGCCAGAAGTGTGATTAATAGATTAAAAAAAATCAGCATAACTTTAGGCTCTTGGAGTATATTACCATATTTAAGCCAATTTCCACTAAATTTGGTATCATGTGGATTCTTCAGTGTTATATACCTTTGCATAATGGGGATAAACACTAAAGATTTAAAAATTTACTTGATGGGGCTCGGGGAGGGAAGGATTGGGAGTTTGGGAATTGCAGATGCAAACTAGTATATATAGGACAGATAAACAACACGGTCCTACTGTATAGCACAGGGAACTCTATTCAATATACTGTGATAAACCATAATGGAAAAGAATATGAAAAAGAATATATATGTATAAATGAACCACTTTGCTGTACAGCAGAAATTAACACGTTGTAAGTCAACTATACTTCAGTAAAATAAAAAAACATAAAAATTTAATTGGTGAAAATATTTCATTGTTTTACTATCATTTTTTAATGATTTAAAAATGATTATGATTTAATGATTTAATTTAATAAAACTACAAGAATAATCAACTAGGTACTAATCATTTTTTAATGATTAGAACCTAGGTTGATTATTCTTGTAGTTTTATTTGTAGGTTTATTAACTTTTTGAATAGCTGTGTTTTTTAAATTTGTTTACTGTATTTGGACCATTAAAAGTTGAAAAGTGACTATCAGTCTCTTTCCTTTAAAAAAAGAAGTCATTTCCCTGTGTCTAATTTGTATCAATAGATGTAGACCCCTAGAAATCACATCCACCAGTCCAAGCTTCTGTAAGAAACTAGGAAGTTCGTATACCTTAAGTTCTGTTACTTATCAAAATGCTGTATTAATAAGTACTTCTGTGTGGTTGAATACAAAGATGGTTAATTGGAACTGCTGATAATGGACTTATTGATTATTTAACACTGAGTGGTTTACTGAATTTTACAAACAATTATATTTGTGACAGTATTATTTAAAAGTGGTTAACGTGTGTGTGTTTAAATCATTGGAAAATAGTGAACGAGGCCAACTGACTCTGAATTTGTTTTTGTCTTATTTCTGACTCACAGTTCACCCATAAATTGCAATTTCAGAACTGCTTTACATTATCATTAAAAAAACTATAGGTTAAACAAATGTTATTTAAAAATGTAGGTAAAATTATCAAGAAAATAGTTGGTTCAAAATAATAAAGGTGTTTACCTTAAATATTTATTAAAATAGTAATAAAGTGGATGTCAGCTACCAGTGTTCTGTCAACCTCTGTGGCTTCTTGGTACACCTACCAGGTAGCGTTTGCTTCTGCTTATAGAAATTGTGGAGAGGAAGGGAGGAGTGGCTTATGGCTGGGGCAGGGCAATTTCCTGTTTGCAGTTCCTTCCTTTTATAGCTTGATAGGCAAGAATGCTAGTGCCTGCAAGTGGGCCAGAGAGGCTTTTATCCTCGCAGGCTTGCATTTTTGGTGTCTTTAAGCAGGTCAGTCTCCCTAAAATCATACAACATTTTCAATTTCAAACTCTTTGAATTTGGAAATTCTGTTAATCTTCTGCATATGGATAGAGCGATATTATCTTTTTAAACTCTTCTTGCCTGTTTCATTTAGCTGTGGGCTAGAGAAAACAGCTGTTTGCTTTTCACTTGTGGAAGGTTTGTTTCTCAAGTTCTTTTCAGTCTTTTTTTTCCCCCTTCTCCTGCTAACAAGTTTCCTCTGTGCTGTAAACACACACACACAGACACACACAGACACACACAGACACACACACTGTATTTAGGACAGTATATTTCAAGGGTGATACTGTGTCTGCTCACACAGTTTTGAATCTCATTAGTAGCCTTGAAAAGGCATATACTTTCTATGTGAATGCCTTGAAGAGGCATATACTTTCTATGTGAAAAGCTTATGTCCGTTTGTTTCATTTCCATGCTGAATTAAGGGGATGTACTTTTTTAAAAAAAATTTATTTTTGGCTGCATTGGGTCTTCCTTGCTGCACGCGGGCTTTCTCCAGTTGCGATGAGCGGGGTCTACTCCTTGTTGCGGCGCGCAGGCTTCTCGTTGCGGTGGCCTCTCCTGTTGTGGAGCACGGCGCTCCAGAGCGCAGGCTCAGTAGTTGTGGCGCACGGGCTTAGTTGTTCCGCGGCACGCGGTATCTTCCCGGACCAGGGCTCGAATCCGTGTCTCCCGCCTTGGCAGGCGGACTCCCAACAACTGCGCCCCCAGGGAAGCCAGGGATGTACTTACTTAATGCTCGGAATGGGAAATTTCGTTTTGTTCCTCACAGCAGCCCCAGCATCTAGAACAGTGTCTGATGCATCCTAAGTGCTCAATGAATACTTGCATGAATGACCGAATGTTTAATTGATAAATAAACATTAGTAACATTGATAAACACATTGATAAATAAGTTATCTTCCACGATTCTTGAAAGTTTGATATGGGCTAATTAAAAAGCTGAAGTGCTTAAAAATAAATTAGGAAGTCAGTACTAATTATAGAAATAACAACAAGAATCACAGTGTTTTGAGGCATTACTTTTTTAAATTTACGGAGTAAAATAAGGTGTTTTAAATAGCTCTCTAAAATTTTAGAACTGAAATGGACTTTGTTAATATATATAAACATTTAAAATCAGTATTATGGATGATAGTCTTCATTTTAGCCCCAGCATTATTTCTGTTTTTCTCAGTAGGGGAAAATCCTTATTTATGCATATAAGTAGTTGTTTAAAAATGTCAATCACTTTTTTAACAGTTGTCCTTGTACTCTCCATATACTTTTCAATAAGAACTAATTCAAATGCTCAAAAAAAACAAAAAAGAATACTGGAAAAATTTTCAATCAGTTGCATTAAAAAAATTTAACTGTATTCATTTTTTATGGAAAAAAATTAGAAAAGAGACACTGAAAGCCCTGAAGACATTATTCATTATCATCATGTGACTTGGTGCTAAAAAACCCCCAAAAGACTCACTTTTGCAGAACCACTGAAGTATCTCTGTAAGAAACTGACTAGAAAAAAAGAATCCTGCTCCAGTCCTGCTTTCTCAGATGGAGAATCTGAGACCAGACAGGTCAAGTGTCTTGCCCAGGGTCAAATCCAGTTAGTGAAAGAGAGAGACTAGAACTCTCCGCCAAGTTCCCAGTTGGAGGTATATCCACCCACAGTGCATAGCTGAGCAGTGCTAGTCTCGTAATAATACTGTGTCTAAACCACAATATTCTGCAGAAGATTCAAAACAGCATGTAGTGTGAAAGGGTAGGATGTTCCAGTTGGAAAGCAATGCTTCCAATACACTGGTCTTGCAGTTTCTCTTCCAGGCAGCATCTAAGCTTTAATTCTGGCTGATGGAGCTAACACCCAAATAAGTTTGTGTAGCAACCAGGTGAAATGGCAGTTTTCCTCACATTCGCCTCAGTGATGTCTATGGATGTCCTAAAGTGGTTCTAAGTATCAGGAGTGATAGAAAAACAGGAGAACCAAGGAGTGACATGAAGTAGTTTATCTTAGAACTGGGTTTTCCAAGCTTTTTTCACTATAATCCACAGTAAGAAACATATTTTACATTGCAGCTTAGTTCACCTACTCATACACACACACACACACACACACACACACACACACACACACAGAGACATGCACATACCATTCACATGAATAATTGAAACAAAAGGTTCATGAAACAATTTTTACCTTAAAATGGGTGAGGTATACTGACATTTTATATCCTGTCCTATTTTTAAAAGAAAAGTCTTTATCCGTTAAATTGATTTTGCTGCTCACAGCCATTGGAGAATCTGCTTGCTGTGCTTAGATCTGAAGTGTATTTGCATGTTTTTTAGGGCATCGATTTTGACACTGAACATGCAGGTGATTGTTTGGCCCATCTGGGTTAGTCTACAATTAACTCAAACAGCTTAAGTAAATTTCAAAGTGTCCTGAACTCCTCAGAGGTGCCTCTCTCTAAATATCAAGATGTACAGCTGGCTCCCACATGATTTTCATTCATTTGCTACTTGATTATTAGAAAAAGCTGAGTTTGTTTTAAGCCCTCGAATAACACAGTTTATCTTTGCACATCGCCCTTCCATTTAAATCACTATGTTTTCCTCAAACTCCTCTCCTACACATCCCCTTCTTCCTGGCAGCCCAAATGTGCATTTATTCATTTGGGGACAACCTTGAATGAGAAACGCCTGTGCTTGGGTCAGCACTAGGGGCCCTGAGGACCCGTGCTGAGCCTGCCTCTGGGTCTGTTATGTGAGTGCCTGTCCAATTTAGTTTCTAAATTTGTGCTCATGATGTGTAATGCCCTATTGACCTCACGACATCTAATCTTAA
Organism: Kogia breviceps; assembly: GCF_026419965.1. Taxonomy (NCBI): domain Eukaryota; kingdom Metazoa; phylum Chordata; class Mammalia; order Artiodactyla; family Physeteridae; genus Kogia; species Kogia breviceps. The sequence goes on from NC_081310.1 coordinate 106,573,102, forward strand.
ACCTTAGGTTTGTAAGGGTTTTTGAATGCATACTTTTAATCTGTGTAAATTTTATTTCAAGTCTTTTTTTTTCTATTTGACATAGTGAATAAAATAGTGGCCTTTTCCCCATTATGGACAGTGAACTAATAACTGAAAAGCCCTCTCCATATGTACTTTCTGAAATTTTAAATAAAGCAGGAGCTAACTGCAGCTCCGTTGAGGTTGCTGCGTGTTGAGTTATTCCTAAGACTCTTAGTGCCCCAAATATAGTCACCACGGCAATAAACTCAGACCGTGCCCATGCTGGCTACTACATCCCATGTCAGCGCCACTCTGCCCCTGCATCTTTCTTAGTTCTCTCCTTCACTGTGCCTCTGCCTCAGCCTTGCTTCCTGGTGTCCACCCCCCCCCACCTTCCATAATAAATGCTTATAGGGCTTCTGAATTTTTGTTATAGAAAACCAGGCTCTTATGATGAGAACCTAAAGCGAGGGATGTAGTTAGTCAGCAGATTCACGGTTAAAGTAAATAGTTGGGCTAGGTAAGTGTAAGTTCAATATCTCTGAAAGAGATATTTAGAGTTGCTGTAGTACCAGAGAATTATTTAATAGGGGAGTAACATTTGTGGTTCATAGTTTCAAATTAAGGAGCAGACAGACAAGCCTTTCCGTGTGAAGATACATACTGTAGGATGAATCAGACTTTAAAGTTCTTTCATGAGTGGGTGTGTGAATCAATTAGTGGGGCCTACTTTGGGAAATTTGTAAATTGATTGAAAAAAAAAAACCCCATAATTCCTTTCTCAGAGAAACTTTCTGATGTTTTTTTCCGTAATTGGTCCAGTCTCCTCTCCTCTCCTCCCAACTGTTTATTTTGTCATTTCTTATTATCTGACCCAGAACCTGGCTTAATTATAGCTTTTCTCACCTTGTAATGAATTACTTGTGATATAATCCACTAGAACGAGCTCTTTGCTATTACTTGCTTTGCCATCTCTCTCCTTCTAGAATGAGCTCCTTGAGTAGAGGAATGACTGTTACTCACATTTATATCCTCAGTACCTAACATAGTGCCTGTCTGTGTTGTTTTAAGGAATAAGGAATGAACAAGATAGGAGACAGCCATGGAGGGAATTCAGATTCCCAAGGTGACTGATCTTGTGTTAACAGTGTGTGAGAAATAATGCAGACAGACTCCAAGCTCGAGGTCTTCATCACACCACTCCTACCCCCAGGTCCTGCAGTTGACTTCTGTAACCCAGGTATCAGCTGCAGTGCTTTCAATTTGAAATCCACTGCTTATTAAAACTTATGGGAATGGACCCATCCCGTACAACGAATTTAGGGTTATGCTGTAACTCTCTTAATAGCGTTACAGGGTATTGTCTGTCTTGGAGTTGGGAAAACCTTAAATCCTATTAGTTTGAATGTGGTATGGTATTATGTTCCCTTCAGAAATGTCTGAAATTTGGAGAAAATTCTCAGTGTCTGTAAGGGAATTGTAGTTTCGGCAGCAAGCTGCATATTTTGCCAGGAGCCAAATTTTAAGTTTTATTGTCTTTCTGGAAACACATCTGTGAAATAATGGAAATAGTGACAAAATGTGCTTAATATTTTAAAACAGCTTACTTGTCTCCAAGTCAGATATTTGAATTAAAAAACAACAACTTGGGCTTCCCTGGTGGCGCAGTGGTTGAGAGTCCGCCTGCCGATGCAGGGCACACGGGTTCGTGCCCCGGTCCGGGAAGATCCCACATGCCGCGGAGCGGCTGGGCCCATGAGCCATGGCCGCTGAGCCTGCGCGTCCGGAGCCTGTGCTCCGCAATGGGAGAGGCCACAACAGTGAGAGGCCCACGTACCGAAAAAAAAAAAAAAAAAAAAAAAAAAAAAAAAAAAAAAAAAAACAACTTTTAGAATATCCTGACATCGGGCTATGACATTATTAACACGAAGTTTAAAAAATATTTTAGATATTAAATTTTATGTATGTGTACTGGCTGATGACAGTATTTTACTTCTGAATTCATGGAAGAGGAAGTTAGATTTTAGTTGTTGATTAAGATCATTCTATTACAGTTAAAAATTGGGGGATTTACCCAGAATGTGGGCAAGTGGATTTCCTTGATAAACTTTATCTTAACCTTTTTTTTTTTTTTTTTTTTTTTTTTAAGGAACAGTAGTTGACCTAGACCTTGAGTTTAACACAAAGATTACAGGGTGAGATGGTGGTGGGAGTGTCTACTCTAGCAATCCAGAGAGTAATTTCTCCCATGAAGAACTGCTCCAGAGGAGCTGTATACAGTGATTCTCCCCCAAGTTACAAAAATAGACCTTAGATAGGCTCTCCCCTCATCCTGCCTGCCCACCCGTACCCTTCCCTCCTCTTCTGCCTCATTGTACTAGGAGACCTAGAGAAATTAAGGAACTGTCACAAGAGGCAGAACAGGGAGGGACAAGAACCCCCTATATCATTGGCATTCCATTTCTTCCCCTCTTCGTTAGCAGCACCCCCTGTTCAGGTAGACACCCATAGCCAAGTTAACACCATGTATGAAGTAACCAGTTACCTCTTTTCTCACACTTTGCTCTTGGCTTTCCTTTATGCCTGTTACTCATTCACATTCCTTGCTATCTCTGTGTAGCTCTCCATCTTCATCTTTTTCTTTCCCTACTATTTCCATCTCTTTTTCCTTCCTCTGTTTCTGGTCACATTTCTCCTGTTGCTCTGTTCCCTCCCTTTTGCCCCTTCTTCTGTCTTAATTGGCTGGTATATAGAATAACAATACTGTAATAATTGGAATTTTTTGGTTACGTGTAACAGAAACTGGCTCTGACTTGCTCAAGCTCAAAACTTTAGAATGAATTTCCTTGTAGTTTAGTCGAAAGAGGGAAGTAGAGGGCTCCTGTAGCCTTCACTGATTAATAAAAACTTTATTCATTTTAATGGGAAATAGCCTTTCCCTCTCCCCTTCTATCTGGTTCATTTGTTCATTCTGTCATTGAGCAAATAATTATTGAGCAGCTGTGCCAGAAACTCTTCTAGGCTCTAAGGATATAACAATGAATGAGAGATATAAAAATCCCTGTCCTCATAGAGCTTATATTCTGCTGGGGGAGACAAACAAAGAAATAAAAGGTCAGTGATAATGGCTTTGTGGTGGTGTGCTAGTGTTTGGCTAGTTCAGATTGGAAGTTCAGAAAAGCTGTCTTTGAGGTGATAACAGTTAAGCTGATAAAGAGGAAGAACATTCTAGGCAGAGGTAATAGCAAGTACAAAGGCTTTAAGGTGGGCATGAACTTATGTATGACTGAGGAACCAAGAGAAAGCCGATGTGGCTGGAGCACAGGGGGTGAAAAGGCTGATGTAGTGTTGAGGTGTGAGGTCTCTACCAGTGCTTGTGTGTGAGGGGAAGAGTTTGGATTTTATCCTCCATGACTTGGGAAGCTGTTAGAGAGTTGAAATGATCTGATTTGCACTTAAAAGGACTTTTAAAACTCATCTTTTAGAAACCTACTCAAAGCTCTCCATGATGCCAGTTATCTCTGGGTTTCAAATTTCTTTTATGCTACTATGCCATGATGGTCTGAGTATTTACGTGTCTGCCTCCCCTGTCATCTTCATTTTTATATCCCTAAAATATAGCTCAGTGTCTACAAGCAGACAGTGAAAGAAGAGGTGCATTTGTCACGTCACATGGTTGTCACGGGCATTGGCAAAGCCTATTGTGCCATTGGAATTTCATTGAGAATGGAGACCTCCTTTCTTGTATTAACTATCACTTAAAGCTAAGGGAATAATATTTGTAGTACTGTGATGTAGTTCAGGTACTGAGCCTTCTGACTTCTATAAGAATAACATTTCTAATATTGGTCCTCAACTATAATTATGTATCAGACATACCTGTGGGCCTGACCTGTCATATCTGGCAAATCAGAATCTCAGCGGGGGAGAAGCCAAGATATCTATATCTTGGAATATTTGAATATTTTTCAAATATTCAAATATTTGAATATTTGAAGTTGTGATCCCCTGGCTTGGAAGATCTGAAGTAGCATACAAAGGATGCTCCATGAGGTCAGGAATATATTTGCCTGTTCTTACATACTATCCATGGTGCCTGGTACCAGCAACTGCTGTATGAAGAAATTAATTACCTGTGTGTAGAACTTTGGAGAGTTCTCTGCTCATCTCCGTTTCCTTTCTTCTTCCTCTTCCTAATTTTCCTTACTATGAGTAAATCTGCAATGCAAGTCTTTTTTTTTTTTTTTTGCAATGCAAGTCTTGATGCTGATGAAAAGATGGTGGTGAGAAGTTGCTGGCCAGGGGTGAAGGGGGTGTTTTCTGGAAGTAGTGAGGTCTACCTGCAGTAGTAAGCTGGAATGAGAGGGAAATTTTCAGTAGCTGCAGGGAAGGTGGGTGGACTTCTATATATTACATATTGGGTATGTATGCGATAGATAGATCTGTGGGTTGGATTTAAATTATTTTTATTTAAGTTGAAGTTTCCTTCATTTGTTTCAGTTCTACTGTTTGTGAAATTAGTAAACTAAAGTATTTAGGGAACGTGGTTACTTCTTAAAAAAAGTATATATATTTAAGAATGATAAACCATATTATGTTCTTGTAGGATACATCTGTCATGTGGCTTCTATTTGAACAGTTTGGGATAATGCACAGTAAAATTGCCACTGAATCGTTTCTGCAAACACCTGCCTGTGGGCAAAGCTCTTGTTTCTCTGCTTTCTCTAAGCAACAACTCTTTGTAAATACTGGAAGAGAACAGCCAGTTCCTCGTTTGTGTTCATTGTTGGCTTTCTATTCTTGAGTCAATTCAAAGAACAGTAGCTTACAAGTTACTATGAGATTCTAGATCTGAGATTTAGTTCACATGCTGTGTGGCTTCTGTCTTAGAAGTTTGCAAATTGAAAAAGCATAAGGTGACTATATTCAAAAAGGAAAAAGCTTTTTTGTTTTTGGTCCCTCAGGTGCATGCTCTACTTACGAACATGAATACAATGGATTGTCTGGTCTACCTCCTTCCCTCCTAGGAAACCTTAGGCAGCTGTAAGTGCCTTAAGTCATCAGAAGCGAGCCACACTTTTGTCTTATGGAGCCTGGGTTGGGTTCCATACCTGGCAAGTTTGGCCATATTCCTCTTGTGTGTGTCCAGAAAGTTTTTGACCTTTCTCATTCGTTTTTCTTCCAATTATTTTGCTCTATTTACATTGAGAAAATCTTTTTCCTCTCATATTTGCCCTACCTCCCATTGCCTCAGATTTGAAATTAGTCCTAACCATAATGCCAAATACTGAGGAAAGCTATGCATTTTGAAGTGGAATTAAATGTAATAAAGTACCAGTCAGACATCTGAAATAATTCAAGGTTCACTTTAGAGTCATTGTAAACATGTTCATTGATCTCATGTTTTTCTAACCTAGCCTTTCCTCAAGTACTAGCATTGAGAGAAAATAATTTAAAAAGCAAACATACTTATTTAATTTAATTATTTTGTTTTAGTTTTTGAAATAATGTTTTCTACTACATTTTATTTCAGATATCTGATTTCAATGATAATATGGAATATATTATCATTTTTGCACTAGGCTACAAGACTAACAACCATAAGATTTTATCTTTGGGAAACTGTTTCTAGAAATCTAAATATTAGCTTTTGGAATAGAATTCAAATAAGCTTTTGGAATAGAATTCATTTGCAAGTTAAGGGCTTTCTGTAATTGGTCATAGGTGTTAAGAGGATTTAAACACCGATTCTTGGTCTATTACAGTGGATCTATCATCTGCATCTTCATAGTAAATGAAGTTATGGTTCTTGCCTTCTAAGCTTGATCGAATTCAGTCCTTGGTTTAAAGAACTACTCTTCTCATTATTTTTTTTTACTTTTCTTTCTTAATTTGAAAGGTTTTATGAAATAAATCTCATATTATACCCAGAATTAAACAGTGAATGTCAGTATGAGGAGTTTTTAATATGAAACCATTTCGTTTGAGAGTATATATTATTCAGGTGGTATTCTGGAGTGAGTCTATTTTTGTGCTTTATGCAGAGACTGCCTTCTGATGATGAATGATAGGTGATATACAAGGTTATGTTTATCTGTGTGTTGTAACATAACAGCCCTGTACTCAGCTTATGTGAGACTAGGGACTCAGGTTTTCTTGGGACCAAATATTTTCTCCTTTTCCCCTTTAAAGGTGTCCCTTTAGACTTCTGTGTGCTGAGAATATTGGCTTAGTGTTTCCTTGGTTTGCTTAACAAGGGGCTGGACTAGTTCAATGAGATACAACCAGCTCAGCAATATCTGTTTTGGGACATGAGCTCTCCTCAGGCAGGAGAAGGCTGTGGTACTGAGAAACTACTAGCAAGAGATGTATATTTGTCATGGCTATAGCTGTCAGTTCTGGAAGGACATCTTTTCAGGCTGATTATGAAAGTTCTGTTTCCCGTCAAATTAGATGGAAAGATACACATGGCTGATGTTGTCTGCAATTTTCCTAAATTACCCATCAAAGAGCTACCAGTTGTTTCACTCTAATTACACCCATGAGAGTGATGGAGAGAGGATTTCTATTTTAAACTAATTCTCACATAAAGTCCGCTGCCTACTCACTGAATATCAAATCCCAAATTCAAATTCAAATGTGAAGTGACAACACATGAGAGTATTACAGAGCAGACATCACCTTAACCAAAAAGCACAGTCATTTCTAGACCTTGTTCTGAAAAGGATGCCAGATGATTTTTAAGTATTTTGGGGGCAGAAGTAAGTGATGGAGATAGAGACCTAACATGAGGTTCTGCCTTTCTTCTATAATTAGTGTTGCCTCCATATTTTTTAAGCAGATGCATTGTCTAACACTCTGCAGGCCTTGTAATCTGTGGTTTATAATAGACTCAAAACTTGAAGAACAGGAAGAATGACTTTCTTTAACAATGTGTTCAAAGACTCAAGATGCATTCATTCTTGTTCTGTTTTAATTAGACCAGTAGAATAAACTTAAAATAGACTGAATAATGCAAGTTATTTTAACTATACAGTTGTGTTTCTGGTTTGTAATTAGTCTTACCTATCTGATTTGTGATTGTTTAACACTGAATATTTTTATTTCTGTAAGCAGTTAGAACAAAAGTAGAATCAGCTGTGCGTTTGGGAAATGTTTGCCTTTTTCCTATTTTAAAATTTTATTTTAAAGTTGAAAGCGGATATTGTTTTCTCAGTCTCTGGTTATAATGGGAGGAAATGATAAAGAAGAAAAATGTTGCTAAAAATAAAAAATTAAGCACTTTATTTGTGCTTGTGTATGACAGTTAAGACTTAATGCTGTCTTCAGGAAAAAGCAGTTTATAAATTGAGTGCCCTGACACTTAAGAAGTCTGAGAACCAAGTCTTGGGAGGCAAGGAAGAGACTTTAAAAGTTTTGTTTCAGCTCTTTGCAGTTTCTCACCTCATCATGTGTTTTTATAGATGTTCATTCCATGGACTTATGTGGTTTATGTTTTGTAGATAACTGGTAATTGCTCTCCTCTCCTAAAAACAAACCCAACCTGGTAATCTTATTCTTTAGTTCCTGAGAAGTTCACATAAGGAAAAATAAGTACATCAGCTCTCTTCTGGTTACTTTGTTAGAGAGAACTGTGGGCCACATCAGCGATCTTCTGATATTTTGACAATGGGTTGATAAAACAGGAACCAGTGCATTTATTTTGTGGATGTTGATACTAAGGCACCAGGAGACTCAGGAGACCCTTTGAACAGGCAAAACTGAGAGTAGGATCGATATCTGTATGTTAAAATGAGAGGGTTGAACTAAATGACGGTCTGTATCTTGCACCTTTGGTATATAGCAATCATGAGGGATGTTTACATCCTCATGTTTTGATGTTTATATGTATAGGCAGGCTTTAGGGCTAAGGTGTCAGAAGTAATAGCATTTGTGGATCCTGATTCACATGGATACACGTGGTGAAAAGGAGAAGAAAAAAATATTTTGGGATCAAAGTTTATCGTTTTATCACATAAAACGCTCTCTTTCTCTCCACTGTTTTCTCCTGCAGCCGTCAAACATTTTTTGAGTGTGTGCTGTGTGCCAGGCACAGAGGTGAATCTTGTAGATACAGAGGAGATAGAAATCCTGCTCTCAGAGTTACAAGCCTAGCCAGGGAGATAGACTAAAATAACCACAGAAACGTGTGATGACAAACAAGGGTAAGAGTTTGAAGGAGAAGGGCAGGGAGCTTTGAGAACATAAGGCAGGGGCCTGATCCCATCAAGTTGCCAAAGAAGGCTGCCCTGCCAAAGAGACTTAGAGCTGTGGTGCCAATGAAGAGGAGCAGGAAGCCATCTAAATGCTACCAAGCTACAAGGAAAACTCAGGTGCAGCCCCCTTTAGAGCCTTGCTCTCAATAGCTTTTTTTTTTTTTTTTTTGTGGTACGCGGGCCTCTCACTGTGTGGCCTCTCCCGTTGCAGAGCACAGGCTCCAGACGCACAGGCTCAGTGGCCATGGCTCACGGGCCCAGCTGCTCTGCGGCATGTGGGATCTTCCCGGACCGGGGCACGAACCCATGTCCCCTGCATCGGCAGGTGGATTCTCAACAACTGCGCCACCAGGGAAGCCCTCAATAGCTTTAAGTACCATAATGACATTGCAGACTTTTCCTTGTGTCCTTGTATGTGTGCAGGTTCCTATGCAGATTATAAGCATTAAGTAAATACATGCTGGTCTTTGGTGACTGTGTTCTGTTCCACTTCTTGCTTCCTGCCTTTTATCACGTTTTGGGAGTGGCCGAGTGTTGCTTCAGAACAGACACCGGAAGTGGGAGAGTGAATGTCTGGGTCGGGTAGCCTGCCTTGGCTCTCGAAATACTTTCTGTAAGCTTATACAGATCATTTGATCTTGTGCCCCTATGTTTGAAATCAGTTTCTTTCTTACTTTCTCTTTTAGCACACCATTGAAGTATTGTCTCTAAGTACATAGGTTGATGCTTTCATATAACTGGGATCAGAAAGTTAATTTCACTAGGTCCTCTGGGCATTACCCCTAAAGTTGTAGTGACACATTTAAAGAATCTCATTCACTAATTATTAAATGAGCTGAATTAACCCTTTAGGGCAGGTGCACTCCTTGTATCTTACCAGGTTATTGTAGTTATTCACTAAACATATACATATTTACTGAGCATCTACAAACGAGGCTTTGTAAGGCTTATAGAAGTATGGAGCACTTGGTTACTGCACTTAAGGATCTTCCTACTTTAGCATAAAGGAAAATAATTGCAATGGAGTTGTGAGGGGCCCATCTGGAAGTGGACTGGAGGGCCTGTTGGAGCTAGACTGCCTGACTCCACTGCACCCTAGCTTTGTGGCCTTCAGGCAACGGGTTCTCTGCATTTCACAAGTAAAATGGAAATTGTGATTGTGAGGATTAATGAGCCAAATTATGTAAAGTGCTTAGAATAGTGCCTGGCACATAGTATGTACTATATAACTTTTTGTTTTTATTATTATCATCATTATCACGGTCACTATCACTCTTATGGTCAAGCCTAAAGGTAAGGGGAAGGGTTTCTGAACTAAAGAAGAAAGACATCATGGAGGTGGTATTTGAGTTAGGTCTCAAATGAAACAGGAAGAATTTTAATAGGCAGAGAGGGTATGGAGAGGATTCCAAGAAACCTCAGGTGCTAGAAAGTATCACCTATGATTAGGGAATGGTGAGGAGTCCAGGCTAGCGGATGAAGTTCTTTCAAGAAACAATGACAAATTCACCTGGAAAGGTGGATTAGGACCTTATCTTGGTGAAGAGTTGGCAGTCTGGCTGGGCTTTTTGAGCAGGATTGAGTCTCTCAGAGCCCTGCTCTAGAATTCCTGGAGTAGGCAGGAAATGGAGGCTGAGAGAAATGGTGTGAGTCTTAGCATGTGGTGATAGGGCTTGAAAAAAGGTGATGATGATAGTAATGAAAAAAAAGGTCAAGTGCATCTCTGCTGGAGAACTAATGAAACTTAAAAATTCAGGGCCCCTCACATGCTCAGAATCCTAGTGGTGGTTTTGTAAAATTTGAAAAGCTATTTGTATCCTTTGCTTCTTTCTCTAAATGGTATGTTTCAGTCCCCCAAACCTGGTTCCACGCCATAATTGAAAGAGACTGTGGAGAAAGAATCAGTCAGTATATTGATTTGATGAGGGTAGATCGAGTGAAGCAGAGAGGCCAGAGTTAAAGACGACTTGCGAGATTTTGTCTGGGTGATGGGGAGGAACCTGATAGGAAAGGGGGATGATGGGAGAAGCCAATTAGGGAGCAGTGGTTTCAAACCGAGCGAGTGTTCTAGATTGGTTAGCTTCACCAGGGAAAGAACATTTTCTTTTCTTCAAACCTCTGCCCATCCCTATCCTCAATTGCTGTCTCACAAGTGTGATAAATTTAAGTTACATAGGGGCTGGAGAAAGGGGTCCAAAGATGACTGCTAATTAGTGGGCTAGAACCCAAAGCACATGTCTTAGGGACATCTTTGTAATGTCTACATTTAGTACTCTGTGTATGCTAAGCCTAGTTTTCTGAAACCTTTAAAGAAAGTCTCTCCTTTTTTGGTATATCTTTGGTATAGATTCTTCTATATTCAGTAAATTTTAGTGCTTCTAGACTATTTTCAAGTTATAACATCTGTTTTCTGGAAACTCCTATTTTGAAGAAATTTAATTGACTCAGAAGTGGTTGGTAATGCTGATTTCATAGCTGTCATGTCAGTGTTCCTATGGCAGTACCTGACTGGGAAAGGCTGTTCTCAGCATTTGTTACCTCTTTCATAAACAAGTAAAATATTAAATAACAGGAAATCAAAAGCCAAAATTGAAGAATACTCTCTCAGATGGCCAAATAGAATCTTCAAGAGTATTTTTACTTTCCAGATCACAAAATATAAATATAATTGACATAGGGGCTCAGACTTCATTTTTAAATATATTACGGGTGTGTGTTGGCTTTGCCATCAGGCTTTTTGTGGGAAATAATAACACCTAAAAACAAAGCTAAAAACATAGTAAGATCTGAGGCAGATGTCCCCAGGGAAAGACCATTAGCAAATTCATGACTCAGAGTCTGGTTTAGACTTCTATATTAAACCATGTGTTGTTTAAAGAATCATCCCTTGTGTATCAGAGAGATTAAATTATCTGAGTAGAGAAATATAGTTGTAAATTTCAAACTGCTTCTGAAATACACATATATTTTTTGACAGACTTCAAGAATTTAATGACCATAGGATTTAGTTTAAAGAAATGATTTAGAAGTATTTGCAGATTAATTCTAAGGGATTTTAATTTACCTGGTTGGTCTGCTGTTCTGTAAAATTGGTCCAAACTTTATATTTGTTACATTGTTTCTCAATGTGTGGTGTGCAAAACATTTTATTTTACTTTTTTCTTCCACATTTATTGAGATACAATTGACATACAGCATAGTATAAGTTTAACTATTGACATACAACATTGTATAAGTTTAAGGTGTGTAACATAATGATTTGAGTCACATACATCATGAAATATTATCACTATAAGTTTAAGTGAACATCCATCATCTCATATAGATACAAAATTAAAGAAACAGAATTTTTTTATGATGAGAATTCTTAGGATTTACACTCTTAACAACTTTCATATATAACATACAACAGTGCTAACTATATTTTTCATTTTGTACATTACATCCCTAGTACTTATTTATCTTATAACTGGAAGTTTGTACCTTTTGACCACCTTCATCCAATTCCCCCTCCTGTGAGCCCCTATGTCTGGTAACCACAAATCTGATCTCTCTTTCTATGAGTTTATTTGTTTGTTTTTGAGGTATAATACCTACAATACTACGTTAGTTCCTGTTACAGAACATAGTGATTTGGTATTTCTGTACATTTCAGAATTATCAACATGGTAATAGTCTAATTGTGATATGTCACCATTCAAAGATACTGTATAGTTATTGACTATATCCCCCACATGGTGCATTTCATACCCATGACTTATTTATTTTGCATCTGGAAGTTTGTACCTCTTCATCTCCATTACCTATTTCTTTCCTCCCCTCACCCCCCTCACCTCTGGAATCCACTCTGTTTTATGTTTGTTCAATTGTTTTGTTTTTTAGATTTCACATTATAAGTAAAATCATACAGTATTTGTCTTTGTCTATTTCACTTAGGATAATACTCTCTAGGTCCATCCATGTTGTTGCAAGTGGCAACATTTCATTCTTTTTTATGGCTCAGTAACATTCCATTGTGTATTACATCTTCTTTATCTATTCATCTATTGATGGGCACTTGGGTTGCTTGCATATCTTGGCTATTTTTGTAAATAATGCTACAACAAATATAGGGGGGCATATATCTTTTCAAATTCATGTTTTTGTTTTCTTTGAATGAATACACAGGGATGGAATTTCTGGATCCTATGGTAGTTTTATTTTTAATTTTTTGAGGAATCTCCCTACTGTTTTCCATAGCAGCTGTATCAATTTACATTCCCAGTGCAGTGCAGAAGGGTTTTGTTTTCTTCATTTGCTGTTTGTTGTCTTTTTTGATAATAGCCATTCTGACAGGTGTGAGGTGATATCTCATTGGGGTTTTGATTTGCATTTCCCTGTTGGTTAGTGATGTTGGGCATCTTTTCATGTGGCTGTTGGTCATCTGTATGTCTTCTTTGGAAAGAGTCTATTCAGATCCTCTGCCCATTTTTAAATTGAGTTGTTTATTTTTTTGATGTTGAGTTGTATGAGTTCTTTGTATATTTTGGATATTAACCCCTCATCAGATATATCATTTACAAATATCTTCTCCCATTCAGTAGGTGTTCTTTTTGTTTTTCTGATAGTTTCCTTCACTGTGCAAAGCTTCTTAGTTTGATATAGTCCCCTTTATTTTTGCTTTTGTTTCCCTTGCCTGAAGAGACATATCCAGAAAAATATTATTGAGATTGTAGTCAAAGGGAGTACTGCCTATGTTTTCTCCCAGAAGTTTTATGATTTCAAGTCTTATATTTAAGTCTTTAATCCATTTTGAATTAATTTTTGTGCATAGTGTGAGAGAGTAGTCCAGTTTGATTCTTATGCATGTAGCTGTCCAGTTTTTCCAACACCATTTATTGAAGAGGCTGTCTTTCCCACATTGTATATTCTTACCTCCTTTCTTGTAGATTAATTGCCCAATGGCATTTTTCACAGAACTAGAACAAATAATGCTTAACTGTGTATGGAAACACAAAGACTTCAAAATACCAAAACAATCTTGAGAAAGAAGAGCTAGAGGTATCATGCTCCCTGATTTCAAACTATACTACAAAGCTACAGTCATCAAAACAGTATGGTACTGACACAAAAATAGACACATAGATCAACAAAATAGAATAGAGAGCCCAGATATGAACCCACACTTGTATGTGCAATTAATCTTCACAAACATTTTACAGTTTTAAGTGTTATGTATTTTAAAATTCATTTATGTGTAGACTCTGTGGCAAGTGATACTGGTTTTCCATTTATAGCAATGATATAAACCACTTCAGAATACATTGATTTAAGTTAAAAGGGTATGTCTTTAAAGAGAAATGGTAATACTTGGTGCTACGTGTGGTTGCAAAAGTTGATGAACGATTAATTGAAGTTTGGGAAACATTGGCTTATTTGTAAATAATATGTTATACTAGCTTGTAGTACTGTAATTTTAATTAATTGTTAAATAAAAACCTCATAGTCACTTTAATTGGTTGACTCTTACTTAGTTAAAAGTAAGAACATATATGTCAAATGCTGTTCTATTGAGAAGGTTTATAGGACTTCCTGGCAAAGAGTAGGGCAATTTTATAAAAGTCATACTATACTCACTAATTTCAAGGATAAATTGGCATGGCAAACCAAGCACTATGCAAAGGGCTTTTGTTAAATTTTATCAATCAAAAGTTGGGGAAGATTCTTCTGGTTTGGGTTCATATATGCTAATATTTAGTGAGAAGAGTAGACAGTATATTATTTTTTCCCTGAGAAGCAGAAAAGGAAAATCAGGATATTTAGAAGAAGCTTTGAAGTTAATTTTATCCAGAAAGGATTTTTAGAAATATTAGAATATCTGGGAACAAATCTTTGAGTAATAGTTAAATATAGATTTTATTTTTAGAAATAGTACACATTTAACATTTCATAACTGATTTAGTTACTCCACATTTAAAAAGCAAATTAATACACCTTACTACAAAATACAAGAAATGTGGAGATAGTAGAAAATATAAAGTAGAAATTCCTTCTTCTTCCACTAATTTTCCCCCAGCCCTATTCCTTAGGCACAACTACTGTTAACAGTTTGAAGTCACCTAATTTTATTTTATTTATTTATATTTTTGAGTCAGACCTGTGTTCGAATTCTAACTGCATCACAGAGCAGCAGTGCGAGTTTTGGAAGTTCCTTACCTTTCTGAGCTTTAGGTTCCTCAACAGCAAAGGCTTAATGTTGTTTTATTTCCAACCTCTGATCAGGCCTAGTCTGTCTCTCTGTCTCTTTTTAATGGGAAACATATCTAAGAAGACCTGGCATAAGAATCCATGACATTTTTTCTCCTGGAGAAATGGAATTTGGTATTTTAATGACCCCAATGTGCATGCATTCAGTAATACACTCCTTTATTAGAATATTTCACCACCGTCCCAAGTACCTATCATCAGGTTGTAAAAGGACGTTATATTTACCTGTCCCTGGAATCTTCCTGGAATTTAGATGGCCTCTGTTGGGTTTCACTTTGCACTTATTAATAATTTAGCATTGGGATAAAAATAAAAACAAAGACTCTCATCTTACAGTGTGAGAACATGGGTCATGTGTGCTAAGTCATGCAGGTAAGATGAGTAGCAAAACTCAGTGGGGTATCCGGTCTAAAGAGGTCTTTCATGTGGGCTGTTGTGTCCCTGCTGTAGAATGATTGCCTTAGAATTAAAGAGAATTAATGTAATTGCTCCTGAAGAGGGAAATGTATTTTTGCTTTTCAAAGGTGGTTGTATAAGCTTTAATTATCTAATCCAAACACAGGATCTTTCTACAAGCAGCTTTCCCTTTTAGCAGGCATAGTCAGCTTGCAAATACTGCTGCATCTTTAGGTTTGAAAAATCACTGCATCATAACCAACTCTGTTGAGTCTATTATATAACCTACTCATTAGGGAACAACAGATCCTGTTTTAATATTGGTTACTGAAAATGGTCTTTAAAGCTAGGGTTGGTTTACCTGAATTTTTGTAATTATTTGAGCTGCAGCTTGAGATGTGGTTCTCCGTTGGTGGAATCTGTGTCTCATGTCTCGCTCATTCTTTTACTGTGGTTTCATTTTCTGTGCTGTTTTTGTTTCATATTCAATTTGCTTTGTTTGGTGTGTGCTTTATCAGACCTTCTTGTTTACTTGTCACAGGAATATGGAGCTTTCTTAATAAAGTTAGAAGTATCTTTTTATATATTTATTTTAGCTTTCTTTCTTTAGAGAATTGAAGTGTTTTCTAGTCCTGAAATTATTAATAATTAAGTACATGTAATATATTGCTAGTGGACCAGTGTAAAGCTCAAAGAAACTTTGTAAGTAGAGAAGAAAACCCCACTTTTTAAGAACTGGGACTCTGTCATTCTTGTTGAAATGCATAGGGTTTCTTTTCTTTTTTTTTTTTTTTTTTATATCTGTATATCCATAGGAATAACTGATATTTATGGAAAACCATTTTAGTCTACAGTGCCTAGTCAACCATTTCAAAAACTATTTCTCTCTTGTCTTTACAAGCTTATAAATATATATATGCATATATGTATATATACATATATATTATTATATGTATTTATTTATATAAATATATAAAATTATATGTAATATTACTATATGTACTAATGCATAGGGTTTTGATGTTGGAACATATTAAGGAAATAATGTCATTCATTCTAGGTAGAGAGGATTTATGATCAGTGCTCCTGTCTGAGAATTAAAATATTAAATTGCTCTTAGAATAAAACCAACCTCTCCTCATGGTTTGCAGTGCTCTTCACAATCTGAACACTACCCAGCTTTCCCTTCCCCCCCTGCTCTAGCCATACTCATCTCTTCTGTCTGACTCACCAAGCTCTTCCCCCCTCAGGGACCCTGGCCCTTGTTGTTCCTCCTTTCCCTTAGCTGTTCCCATGGCTCTCCTCCTGAATATCCCCAAGAGACCCCTCCCTGACCACATCAAGGTATTAAGTAAGTCTACTCTCTTTCCAATACTCTGCTTATTTCCTTTTCAGCACTTATCTCAGACTGTATTTATTTTTGTTAATTATTTTGTTTTGCCCCACAAATGTAAATTCTATTAAGAGAGGTGCCAGTACCTGATAAAGTGCCTAGCACCTAGTATATAGTCAATAAGTTGATTAAATGGAAGTCTTTTTTGTTTGTTTCTTTATTTAAGATTAGTTTATCATGCTGGACTGGAGGGATTTAAGTATCCTTGACATCAAGAGCCAAGCCAATATGTTTTCCAGTGCTCTTACCTGCATGCATTTCCCCCCATTTCATTGTGATTTTATTGATTGTTTAGAGAGCAATGCGCTTTCCTCAGAGGAGACAGAACTCTGTAGATCTCCCCAGGGTATTGTGCCCTGAGATGTCTTTCAGAATTCACCAGGAACTAAATTACCTCGCAGCAGGTCTTCTAAGAAGGACAGGGAAGTCTGTGTTGGTCTTTGGTGAACACACAGTTCAATAATGGAGGTACAGTTATTCTGCTCCCTAAAGGGAAAACCTTGCCATTGTATCTGTTCAATGTGCCTTGTAAACAGCCCTGGATGGCCCCTTTATGGATTTGCCCTGTGTCTTTAAGCTCTTACTCATCCTTAAGCCAGAGGCTGTTGTTCTGTTTCAAGCTGAAAAGGAAATTTTGGCAGCTTGCTTGCTGTCTAAAGATCAACGTTATCACCATGACAGTTGTCACTTTCAAAGTGGAAGAAGGGAAATGCAAATTTGGTGAGTAATTAAGTTAGTTTTGTGTCATTCTTTGGTGGTGTTCTAAATGTTGCTATTTATTTGTCTTAGGTAATCTATTTAAAGAAGACACCAGAAGAAGCCTACAGAGCACTCCTATCTGGCTCAAATCCCCCCTATCTTCCATTCAGGTATAACTGCTTGTGAGACTTGAGCTATGGCGACTTTGCTAGACAGCTCGCTACTTTAGAATTGGAGAATTGTGTTTTTTAATTGTATGAAGAGTGTGACCATGATATTACATGGAATGAAATGAGACAGTAGTTTTTATTATTTTGTTTTTGTAGAGACCCCCTCCCCCATCTAGTAAGAATAAATTAGCTTTCCCTTTTTAGGAATTAATTTTTTTTCCTTGAATACTTTCTATACCTTGACAGTTTAAGCACAAACAGTGCCTGATTTGTGACCTAATAACCATGTCAAGATTTGTTGGATTTCAATAATCTACATCACTGATTCATCCATTCATTCTTTCATTTAGTGAGCATTGATTGAGCTCTGACCAAATGTCAGGGGCTGGGAATATAGAATAAGAGCCTCAAAGCACCTTCCCAGAAGTACATATTTAATGGGGACCCTAATCACCTGTTTAGCAGACAAATCTAGCTTCCATCCTGAGGAAGCCTGTCTCTCATTACAGTGCTGGAAAAGAATATTTTGTAAGTGTCACCTGAAGAAGATATTTTTAAAATTTCACGTAAACTTGAGCTTATTTAAAGAGTAGAAGGAAATGTACTACTTCTACTTCAGAAGAACTTCCACAACAGTCATCTCTGATAGAGTTGTGAATGATTCTAATATTTTTGCCTTTTTGTTTGTGTGTCCAAATCTACAAGCACATGGATTGCTTATTATTGTTACTAATATCAAAATTACCAACAGTAATGAAGGAAAGGAACAGGAAAGATTGAGGAGGCCTCTTTTGTCTTCATTACTCTCCTGTAAACTCACAGAGGGCAGGTCCCAGTGCCTGCCACTTAAAAGTGCTTTTTGTAAATATTTATTTTAATGAATAAATTAAGACTAAATCCCCTAAAATCCAGAGGATTCCCTCCTCTGTTTCTCAGACCACAAGAGGGAGAGTTATTAGGCACAGGGTGGGTGTCAGGTGAGGAGGAGGAATAGGGACAACAACAGCTAGTATGCTTGATCTTCTCAGTGAAAGCAAGGGGTAAAGTACTGGAATTGGGACAGTGAGAGGAAAATATCCTCAAGCAACCTAGAGGATGAGCTAGTTAGCCATTGAAGGACAGATAAAAGGTTACAGATTATGTAGAAGAGAGTTTTAATGGTGAGGACAAAGCTTGTTTTCTCCCACTTCTAATGGCTTCTATAATTTGAAAGCTCTTTGTACAATTCTATTTTTTAGAAAAGGGTAATTGTTTTCGTTAATTTGGGCTGTTGTAACAAAGTACCATAGACTGGGAGGGTTGTAAACAACAGAAATTTGTTTCTCACAGTTCTGCAGGCTGATCAGGTGCCAGCATGGTCAAGTGGTGGTGAGAGCTCTCTTCAGGGCTGTAGACTGCTTACTTCTCACTGTGTCCTCACATAGTGGAAAGAGGGCAGAAAAACTCTCTGGGGTACCTCTTATAAGGGCACTGATCCCGTTCATGAGGGCTCTACCCTCATGACCTAACTACTTCCCAAGGTCCCACCTCCTAATACCATCCCATTGGGGATTAGGCTTTCAACATATGACTTTTGGGGGGACACAAACTTTTGGCTCATTGCAGTAATAATGATAATATTAATCACTTCCTAAATTCTAAGCACAGTGGTTAAGAGTGCATGATTTGGAGGCAGAGACACTGCCTGGGTTCGAAGGTTCATTCTGCTCTTTTCTATATGTAGTAAGTAAGTATATGTAACTTGGGCAAATTACTTATCCTCTCGGAGCTTCAGCTTCCTTTTCTGTACAATGGCTTCAGAGCTATCCTGGGGATTAAATGAGGTAATGCATGTATCACCGTGCCTGGTGCAGTACCTGATTTTTGTTTTTCTTGTTGTTGTTAGTACTGTTACTATTATTAATAAGAAATAAGGATTATCCACAAGGATATAAATATGGATAGGAAGTATTTCTAACAATCACACTTTCTAGTAGGGGCAGGTAGCTCTATAGGCATGTAATTAATTGTTAAAAAGTTGGGTTTTATAAAAATAGAAGAAAAGATTCTGACAGAAATACGAGAAAGTATCAGACTCATTAAAACTAAACTTTTAAAGGGTTTCTCATGTAGAGGAGGAAAAGTTAGGCATCTGAGTGCCCTACTGGAAAGCCCTGGAAGGGATTGTGTCTGAGGCAACTTCCAACATCCTCTGTGGTAGGAGCCATAGGATCCGTGGTGAGAGAGGGGCCAGCAACTGTGAAGGGATCATAGGTGTACTTTTCCTTGAGACAGTGAGGCCTCATTAAATTTGTTTTTTAAATCAGAAAAATGTTTACAATTTTTTGTTGTTATTTTGAAAACAACACATGTACCTGGGAATTGTAATGCTGTAACATTTGTAAAATTGTAATTCCAGTTAATAGGCCCAGTGGACGTTGTGGCTATTCAGACATTTTAAGTGGAAAATATATATTAATTTTTATGCTTGTGATAGTATCCACTCAGAAGTCGTGGGAGATGTATTTGTTTCACAAGCCAGATGAGCCTTGCTAACCTTAATTGTGAATTTAGATGAAGATACTGGAGAAGGAGAAGGAAAGAATGAATTCTTCCTTTAAGCATAATTATATTTTAGCTTATATGTGATAGATAATTAATTTGTTTCCTGAGAACTAGCATCTTGAATAATTGATAAGATTGGAATGGAAGAAAAGATAGTAAAAAAATTATTACTACTTAACATAGAATTAAATCATAATTGTTATAATTGTAGCTTATTTTTCCAAACTGTTTTTATTTAAATATTTGAAAATATAAATATATTAACATGGTTCAAATATTTTAAAATATATATAGTTTATAGTGAAAACTCTCTCTCCCACCCTTGATTCTTATCTGTCCAGTCCTTTCCAAATAACTTCTGGTATTAGTTTATTCTATATCCTTCTAGAGTTTCTTTATGCATATATAAGCAAATAAAGATGTACAGTCTTATTTTCCCCATTTTATCACAAAATGTAACATACTGTATGTACTATTCTGCATCGTGATTTTTCTTCTCTTAACTCATCTTGGTTATATATTTCCACATCAGTAAATAGAGAGCTTCCTTCCTCATTCTGTCTTACTGCTGTATAATGTACAAGAATGCATTTAATTGGTCTCTGACAGGTAGACATTTAGGTCATTTCCTATCTTTTTAACTGTAGCTTTCTAAGTCACATGGTCTCAAATGTATTTTAGAAGAAAGAAACTGAGACAATACTCTGGAGAATATTGTAGTGTTGTTAGACATAGAAAGTTTCAGTTATTTGTTTACCTGAAAAAAAGAATGCTAAACACAGACATCAGGCATTTTTTCGCCTTAGTTTAGGCACCTATTTCCAACTAAAAGTTTGACCTTGTATATAACTAAGCTGTATTTCTCTGATAATGTGACACCAAGAGTTGGTGTATAACTTAATGTATTTATATTAAGTTGCATTTCTAAACCCAGACTCTTCATAAATCATACATTTGAAGCAGAAAATACCACACAGTGTACATTCAGTGGAAAATTTAGTTGATAGAATACTACTAGTTTTCTGGAATTTTACTACAGAAACAATTTTTTTCCTAATGCTGAGATAAGAAATGAGTTGATTTTAGTCTACTGCCCAGATCAACTAAAACTAATGCAGTATTATCAAGAATCATCTTCATACTAGTCCTAATCAGTCATCATTGCCTTTGCCTTCCTTTGATAATCTGGATTCTATCATCCACTAGGTTTTCCACCCCATTTATTGTTAAGTTACATCTTTATCTTCATTGTCTAGATTTTTTTAATCCCACTTCTGCATTAATACTTTTATTTATAAAACAGAAAGCTTCAAAGGAAATTCTATTTAAATGTGATTGTTTTATTGTCTAAAAATTAAGAAAAATGAGGACAGTTTTGAAGGCTTGTTGACGTGTCGTTGGTATCTTTTCATGCCCTCTTTACTGAAATGCCTGTGTTACCATTTGTGCTATAGGGTTTTAGTCTTTCTAATAAAAGTTTTTTAAGATTTTAATTTAAATAATGCTGTTCTTCAAGATATATTGATTTAACAAACATTTATTGGAGCAGTCTCTTCCGTAGCACCTTTGCTCATTTTTCTAGAGAGGGTTGGCATGTCCTGTGCCTATAATTTCCTATTACATTTTGTTCATGCCCCATTACATTTGCTACATACACCATTAAAACAAATGTCTTATATTGTAATTATTTGTTTGCATGGCTGACTCTCCACCAAATATGGTAGACTCTTCTCTCAAGGGCTGGGATTGGGCTCTTTCCTTATTTGTGTGCCAGGGAATACATAAGTTAATTAATTTATTGCTTTTTCTGTGCCAGTCACTATGTTAGACTTATGGATCTAAAGATTATTAGGACAACTAGGTACCTGCTCCAGGAGGAAGGAGATTTAACACTGGAACTGGAGATTGCAGGAGCTATTAGGGGTAGGCATCATGAATGCCTTTCACATTACGCTGAAAATGGAGAATAACAATCCAGGTACTGGCTTTAGGTGCTGTAAGTTTTCATTTGTATGGCATAGGTTGTTTTTTATAATGGTAGGTTAGGTAGGATACTATATAATATGATGTTTGCAGTGTATTACTATAACCACAAGTACTGTCTAATTGAGTTTTTCTATTTGGATTTATCTTAAAATTTTTTAATTAATAGTTTTCTATTAACCTAGTTAAAAATTCACTAAAGATGAAGCAAATTTTAAAAAAAAGATTTGGATAGATTTACTGCTTATTCTTTTTTTTCTTTCAGTTTTATTGAGATATAGTTGATATACAACACTGTATGAATTTAAGGTGTACAGCTCAATGACTTGACATTCATATATTGTGAAATGATTACCACAATAAGTTTAGTTAACACTTATCACCTCATATAGTTACAATTTTTTTTCTTATGATGAGAACCTTTAGGATCCTACTCCCTTAGCAACATTCAAATACTCCGTAGAGCAGTGTTAACTATAGTCATCGTGTTGCATATTACATCCCCAGTACTTATTTACCTTATAACTGGAGGTTTGTACCTTTTGACCACCTTCACTCAATTCCTCCCCCCACCCCCATTTACTGCCTATTTTTTTAAAAGATTTTTTCCCATTTTATTCCATTTTCTTTTGTTTTTAATTAATTAATTTTATTTTTGGCTGTGTTGGGTCTTCGTTGCTGGGCTCAGGCTTTCTCTAGTTGTGGCGAGCAGGGGCTAGTCTTCATTGCAGTGAGCTGACTTCTCATTGTGTGGCTTCTCTTGTTGTGGAGCACGGGCTCCAGGCACATGGGCTTCAGTCGTTGTGGCTCATGGGCTCTAGAGCGCAGGCTCAGTAGTTGTGGTGCACAGGCTTAGTTGCTCCGTGGCATGTGGGATCTTCCTGGACCAGGGATCAAATTCATGTCCACTGCATTGGCAGGTGGATTCTTAAGCACTGTGCCACCAGGGAAGTCCCTACTGCCTATTCTTTATTACATGAAGTATAGTAGACTTTGGAGGCATTTGAATTTCTGGCTTGGTGTGACACTCAAAGAGTATTTGTTGTGATGTTACTGTCTGCAAGTCAGTTTTAGGGTGTTCCATTTAATGGTAAAGTAGTTCTGTTGAAAACTGTACTTTTCACTTGTACTAAGGATAGCCAATGTGTTTATCAACAGTGACTTTATCTCAAAACTAGGGAAAGAGGGTATTTTTCACCTATTTTAATTCTTTAAGTCCATCCATCTTTACTGTAGGCTTGCTTGGCAGTTGGCCTTCAAGGGAACAAGGGGCTTTTCAGTTCTGGGGCCAGAGTCAGAGTTTGAATTGGCAAAAGCCCAGTATGAATCTTTTTAGGTTCTCCTCCTATCAGTCAGTGTACTACCAAATTGATAGTCCATAATGTTGACCAGTCATTCTACAAAGTCATATTAATTGCAGCCTGTCTAAAGTCCCACGAGACCACCAACCCTTATTGGAATTCTTAGATTATTTTCTTGGCAGTCAAT
Source organism: Kogia breviceps (assembly GCF_026419965.1). NCBI lineage: Eukaryota > Metazoa > Chordata > Mammalia > Artiodactyla > Physeteridae > Kogia > Kogia breviceps. Next base: position 106,596,279 of record NC_081310.1, read on the forward strand.
GGCAGTGGTTTTTAAATCTGCATTTTTGGGTGTTCATAAAGCAGTGTTTGTGAAAACTTTCTATATCTCACAGAACACTGAAAAGGTAACCCATCTAAATTGCACAACTCTGCTTTTAGATCTTTTTTGTGCTTTTAAATTCACTTTGTGCTTACTTCTTTTTTTATTGGTCCACATGTATTAGCTTGGTAACTTTTTTGGAATTAATGATTCATAAATCTGCTAAAACCCAATTTTTCTAGGACATATAAAATTAAATGGGGAATACAACTATACAGACAATAAGTAACATCTAGGGGCCCAGTTTCGAAGACAAATATAGAAAGCGTGACTTAAAAAATAATGACTAGGTGCAGAGGTGAGGTTGAGGTAGGGTGCTGTGCTGATATCCAGTGGAATAAGGCTGGTTGAATGTTGGACGTCTTATCATCACCAGATTTTAGTTTAGTGTGGTTTTTTTTTTTTTTTTTTGGTGTCTCTTCCTGGATAGGTCCAGGAACATATTTTTGTGTGGCTATTTTATTTTAGCTTGGAGAAGAGGCTTATAGGTCAGTGTTTCCCAAAGATACATTAGTTCTCATACTTGGTTTTAAAAAGCTTGGGAAGGGGACTTGCCTGGTGGCGCAGTGGTTAAGAATCCGCCTGCCAATGCAGGGGACACAGGTTCAATCCCTGGTTCGGGAAGATCCCGCATGCCGTGGAGTAACTAAGCCCCTGTGCCACAACTACTGAGCCGGTGCTCTAGAGCCCGCGAGCCACAGCTACTGAAGCCCGCGCGCCTAGAGCCCGTGCTCTGCAACAAGAGAAGCCACCGCAATGAGAAGCGCGTGCACCGCAACGAAGAGTAGTCCCTGCTCTCTGCAACTAGAGAAAGCCCACGCACGGCAGCTAAGACCCTACGCAGCCAAAAAAAGTATGGGAAGCTTTAAAAAATATTGATGCCAGGTTCTACTCCCAGAAATTCTGATATAATTGCCTTGGGGTGAAGTCTGGGTGTTGGGATCTTTAAAAACTACCTACATGGTTCCAATGTGCTGCGAAGGTTGTGCACTACTGCTCCATAAGGTTTACCCTGGCCAAAAAAAAAAAAAAAAAATTCAACAGTCAAATAAGTTTAGAACTCTCCATCTTGGAGATTTTACAGAGCACATTCCCATTTTAAAGATTCTGGATGGTTCTGAGTAATAAAGTAACCTGTTTAACTCGGAATTTTCCCAAGTACTTCAGCCTGAAATCGCTCCCGCTTCCCCTCCCACTTCTATTAACATCCAGCAGAACTAGCTTTCTAAAACTCTAGGATACATTTCCTGATCCACAGCTGTGTGGAACAGAATAGATCTCTTGGGATTAGAATAATAAGCTTCCATTTGGGGAAATGTTTTTGCGTGGTTTCCTGAGTTTTAGAAATAGATGGCTTATCAAATAATGATATTTTATCTAATATGAACAGGAATAACGAATTTTCCCTTAAAGCAGACTTGACGCCAGAAAATCTTCCTTAACAGAGAACCCACAAACCTCCCCCTAACAATCCTTTAATGACATTTGTCATTAAAATGAACCCATACTCTTTGTGTTCAGGGATGGGTTTGTTGTGTTTTGGGGATGACCCCTAGTGATATCCCAGTTGCTGAGCTAGTGTTAATGCGGCTGAGTCTTTTTAAAAAAAATTTAATTTTATTTATTTTTATTTATTTAATTTTATTTTTAACATTTTTATTAGAGTATAGTTGCTTTACAATGGTGTATTAGTTCCTGCTTTACAACAAAGTGAATCAGTTATACATATAAATATGTTCCCATATCTCCTCCCTCTTGGGTCTCCCTCCCTCCCACCCTCCCTATCCCACCCCTCTAGCTGGTCACAAAGCACCGAGCTGATCTCCCTGTGCCATGCGGCTGCTTCCTACTGGCTATCCACCCTACGTTTGGTAGTGTATATATGTCCATGTCACTCTCTCACTTCTCACGAAGTGAGAAAGCGGCTGAGTCTTAATGGGAAATCTCCCCTGGGCATGCCAGAACTTGCAGGTCTCTTAACAAAGTCCCAGAGGGGTCAACTACTTAGAACTTGGCATTAGGCTGCCTTCTTTCTTCTAAAGCAAAGTAAACATGTGCTGGTAGATGTTAGATGCAATTATAAAATGTATCTCTTTATATAAAATGTTGAACCAGATATTTGTTAGTTTAAATATGATACTGTGATTTTTATTAAAGTTTATTTAGCATTAACTTTGTACTTCAAAGGGAAAGTTCTCTTTACCATGTTTTTTCCCTGAGTATCAAAAATGTAGAAACAATTTATTTTATGCTCTCTTAAGACTTTCATTCTCAACTTTTCTTTATGATGGCTAACTCTCTGCTTCTCAGTGTTGATCTTTGGGGTCATTTCTACCTCCATGGATCTTTAATAAACCTTTACTTTTGATGCTTGATGTGATGGGAAAGAATCTGCATTAGTTTTGATTAGTGAGGATGGGCCAGTTTCCTGAGTCTTGAAAATAGAACAAAATAGATTATCCAGTCCAAACTGTGGAATCTATTTTCAGCAGCTGGGGCATATTGAATACCTGGGACCACTATGAGAAGCAGACTCTCTATCTGGTTTTCTTGTTAAAGTGTTAAATAAGCACCACTATTCAGGATCTGAGGACAGAAACAACTGCCAAGGTTTCTAGGACCCAATAATAACGCAGAAGGAAGTGAGTTATATCTATTTTTTTTTTTATTTTGGAACATGGCATTGCTTCAGTGGTTTGAGTTGTGAAAATTGGCTCAGATTACTTTTTTTGTTTTTCCTGTTTTTATGGTTACAGACCAGTGTACCAAACTTTCTGTAGAAGGGTAAGTGCCAAATTTTTGTACTCTTTATAGTACTTTTCCGATAGCCAGCCTTAGTTGATAAAGGTGGTTTGGAATAAGTTTGCAATCATTTATGTTAATGAACATAGTTATCTTTCTGAATGCCTCATATATGAAGCTCTTATTTTCAATATTGGAGTCAAAGATAATTTACTATTATTTTTATCTTTAAAACAATATTACTGTGGTTAAATGGGGGATAGTCAGGTGTTGATAAAAGGCCCAGAGCACAGCCCTTGGCCTGTTTTTCTGGTATCTTTTATTGCTAGTTCTAGACAGATTCTATTCTGCTGATTTATATGACCTTTTAAGCCATGACTTAGAAATGAATTTTCACAAATCTCTGTATCTTTAGATGAGCAAAATGATTAGTGTATAGCTTTATGTTAAATCTGAAAAGCAGGAGATTCTATGTCCTATTTTTTTGTTAGGTACTGGTCATGCTCAAGTTTTGGCTCTGCCCATGAAGCCATTTGATTTTTCTTCTTTTTAAGTGGGAAATAGCTTTGTTCTCCCCACTAATTCTTATCAAATACATTTTTATCTTATAGGTCTAGATAATATAAACCATTGGCTTGCTCTTTTCCCTGGAGCTGGTGCATATATGTCATGGATGTGTTCAGAGACTGGAAACCAGGTGTACTTTGGACAATTGTGTAAAGTATTTTTGGACATTGTCTAATTCCCAAGTATCCATACAAGTTAGGGCTGAATTGTCTAGTACAGTAGCTATTACCTACATGTGCTATTCAGCACTTGCAATTTGTTTAGTCCAAACTGAAATAGACTACAAACCTATAAAATACACATTAGATTTCAAAGATTTCGTATAAGAAAAGTAAAATATCTTATTTATAATTATGTTGATTACATGCTGAAATATTTCAGATATATTGGATTAAACAAAATATATTATTAAAATTAATATTATTTATTTCTTTTTATTTTAATATGGTTATGAAAAAAATTAAAATTACACATATGGCTCTCTTTTGTGGCTTTCATTATATTTCCATTGGAAAGCAGTGATCTAGATTACATTTTTGTGATTGTACACAGTTTATGATTACCGATTTTTTATGTAATTTTTGCTTTGAAATGTCAATAGTTCCCAGCCACTTAGAGTTGTTCTGGCATATGTTGAATGGTCTCCTTGTAATGGTTATTCATTCATTCATTCATTCAGCAGCTACAAGAGTAATGTGCCCAACACTGTACTAGAATCTGGGCATACAACATAAAGGACACATTCCCTGTCTTTAGGAAGCTCTTGATCTTGTGCTGGTTGTGTAGATGGGATTCAGTTCAGTGATTGGAAGGGTGCTCAGATGACCTTTGAGATCCTTTCTAACCCATTGCTCTGCAGATATTTGGCTACCTCGTAACTACTTGCTATCTGGAGAATTTACAGAGAATCATAGAATCAAGATGTGTAAATCATAGTCATTTCTGTTACTTCTTTGTCCATTTACTATAGCTCTTTTTTATTCTTTAATGTAGTCTCCACATTGTAAACACTGTGACTCTGTTTTTCATTTATTCTTCATTTCAAACAACTTCATTACCAGAAATGCTTTCTTATTGTTTTGTGTAAGTCTGTTCTTTCATCTCTGGTTTCATCTGCTCATTATTAACATGTACAGGGTTGCTTCATTCTGAGTAGTTTCTTAGATTCGTAGGTTGCAAACAGTGGTGTGTTGGTAAACCGGCTCTGTAACTAAAGAGCATTTGCTGATTTCTGTGGTGTAAATTTTCCCTCTAATGCTGATTTGGGCTCTCAAAATTTTTGAATATCTAACGGTTGACTCTTGAGAGCCTGTAGAAAGACAGCTTTAGGACAATAGGGAATCAAGCCCTACCTCTTTGTACCTCTTTGTGGATGGTGATTCTAGTTTTCTTAAATTTAATATTTCTTCTACTGCTTCTCTGCAAAATAAACGTAAAAATAAAAATAAATAAAAAATCCCAATTGCTTCACCTATTAAAATATTCATAATTCAGTCTTTCATTCAGCAAATATTTATTGACTGCCAGTGATTTTTATAACCACTTCATAATGGTTTTATGGTTCAGTTGACTATTATGCCAGAAATCACATTTAGAAAGATAGAATTGCTGGGATGGATAGAATTTGGATGGTCATGCATGAGGTTGAGCTAAATTTGAATTTGGATGTCTCTAGATAGCTGTTGGTTGTAACATTAGTCTTCTGTATTGGGGGTTAGGGACACATGATGTATTCTTCAGCAGAGATGAATGATTAGAAATCCTGGGTGTTTGGGGTATTACCTTATCTCCTGAATGAAGAGCAGCCTTGTGTTTACCTGTTTAAGAGAGTAATGCAATAGATGGTAAAACTGTCACGATAGATAAATGTTAGAGCTGTAGTTTTCCCAGGCAGCACAGGATGTGCAAGCATTTTCCCTCAATTGACCTCTATGGGATTTCAGTGGTCCTTTATGAGGGAGGTGGAAAAATACATGTCCTCTTATTCAACTCAGTAACTATTTGGCTCAATAAATGTAAATGAATGCATGGATGAATGAGTAAAAAAGCAAACCAGGAGTTAAATAAACAATTGGGAACCAAAACCGCAATAAAAACTGTGGGAGTATAAAACTTTGTAGCACATTGGTATAGTGATTTAAATCCTGAAAGCTCTGTGTAGCCTCTCTAAAGTGTCTGGGTTAAAATAGAAGTGTGTTTAATACCACTTCACAAAGGAAGAGAAAACTACTTTGAATGTCACTGCTTTTTAGCTTTATTCAGTTAATACTCTTTGGCAAAGAGAACAGAAAGAAATGATCTTAAATGGACAGAAAGGATTTGGGGTTAATGCAAAGAAAGCTCTTCTTGCTAGTGAGGATGGAGGTGTCAGGCTCTTGAGTTAACAAAAGTGGCCGTAGGATATCATGGAACATTTTCTTGGGATGATCTCCCAGGCTCCTTTACTTAATTTACACATTTATTGACATGTTTATTGACTACCTATTTCATGCCAGGCACTGTATTAGGTACTAAAGAGACAATGGTGAGTAGACAAACATATAGATCCTGACTTCTTAGGGACTATTGTAGAGAGAGAGTCAGGGGATCAAATAAGCACATCATGATATAATGTCAAACTGTAGTTAAGTCCAGTGGAAAAAAAATGGGGACCTGATCTAGCCGGAGTGGGGTTGGAGGATTTTCCCTGAGACAAGTCATCTTTGAGCTGGGATTGGAAGGGCGAGTAGGGTGACCTAGGCAAGGCGACTGGAGAACATGTGGCCAGAGGAGCAAAGGTTCAGAGCGCCCCTCTGAGGAGCTCAGGGAAGGGGGTTGTGACGGGCACAGAGAGTGAGGGGGGCATGACATGAGGAGGAGACTGGAGAGCCAGGCAGGGCCAGATACCCCAGGCCTTGAACCCATTTTAGGATTTGAACCTTCCCTTGAGAGAGTAGTGGGAATCCGAGAAGGGCTACAGCAGAAGAGCGACTGGATCAGACTTGCCTTTTAAAGAAATCACTCCTGCTGCAGTGACGAGAACTGATTAGAGAGGCGAGGAGCAGATGTGGGGAGGCTCTTGTAATGTGTGCAGAGGTGCTACATGAGAGGCAGCAGAACTGAGGAGAAGTAAAGGCATTCACAAGATGTTCAGGAGGGAGACACAGCGGGGCACAGTGCAGTAGGGTACGGGAAATGAGGACTTCTGGGCTGTAGCTTGAGTGATTGCGGAAGCTGTGTCTTTTACCAAGTTACAGAGGGTTGGAGGATCAGATTATTGTTGTTGTTTTGAGGTAGGGGCAGATTCAAGAGATTCTTCTTACACAGTGAGTTTGAGATGCCTTAAGACACCCAAATGGAAATGTCATGTATGTGGTTGGCTGTCCTGCCTTGGAGTTTTAAGGACTTTGTGCTAGGAAGATAAATTTGAGGGTTATTGGCAGATAGATGGTAACTTACATAGATGAGATTGTGTAGGGCAGGGATTTTCAACATGTGGTCCCTCCTACCAGCAGCACTGATACCACCTGGAAACTTGTTAGAAATGCAGATTCTCAGGCCCCGTTCCATACCTACTGAATCAGAAACTCGGGTGGGGCCCAGCATTCTGTGTTTTAAGAAGCCATCTTGGTGATGCTGATGCTGATGAACGCTAAAGTATGAGAGCACCTGGTCTCGGAAGAGAGCGTGGAGTGTGGAGAATTTGAGTCTGGAATTGAATCTTGAAGAGACTGGGAGGTGAAGGATGACTTTGCAAAGGAGATTGGGAAGGAGTAGTGTTTAGAGAGGTCGAAGCAAAATCCAGGAACAGTGAAGAGAATATTCAGAGGGAATTACTTGTCTTGACAGAGTAAATAAACTGATGCTTGCAGAATGTTCCCTGAACTTAGAATAAGCAAATCCCAAGACAGAAAGTAGATTAGTGATTGCCAGGGTTGGAGTGGGGCCGGGGAATGAATGAGGAGTTATTGCAAATGGGTATAGAGTTTCTTTCTGGTGGTAAAATGGTTTTGAATTAGTGGTGTGCATTGTGACTATACTAAAAATCACAGCATTATGAATACACTAAAAATCACTGAATTGTACACTTTAGAAAGGCTAAAATGGTGAATTTTATCTCAATTAAAAAAGAAGTCCCCTGGGCTTAGCCATATGGAGATCATTGGTGACCTTAGTGAGAAACGTTCATGGCATGGATGAGGGTGGAAGCAGAACAGAGGAGGTTAAGATGTGAGAGAAGAGAAAGTGGGGGCAGGAAGATGAATAATTTTTCAGAGAAGGCTTGCTTTAAAGAGGAGGCCAAAAAGAGGGTGGTGGCTGAAGTCAAGAAAATTTTGGATATTTTTTTTCTTTTAAAGATGGTAGGGACTTGAAAATGTTTAACTGCTATTGGGAAGGATCCAAGAGAGAGATAACGGAGAGGAAAGAAATCATCCGCTGTGTTGAATAATGATGCAGTTTCAGAGTAGGAAAGGACTTTTGAGTTTAATAGAGCCTGGCGTTTTCCTAATCTTCGCCTCCATTTCCTATAACAATGTAGGTGAAAAATATCTCTTGCAAGCCATCTGCCAGTTCAAACTTGAACGTCGTGTGGGGCAAGTTATCTTGCTGCCTTCCAGGACCAACCATTTTATTTTTAGATGGTTCTAACTACATTGGGTGGTTGAGGAAACTCAACAGGCAAGATTTATTTATAAAATAGGAGATAATATTGCTTTTATAGAGTAAAATTTTTCAGCTTCTTAAAGTACTTTCAAACTTATAGTCATTTCCTTCATTCTCATTTCCAGAAGAACACAGTGCGGCCACTTCCGGAGCCTTTTACGAATTATCTGGTATTAATTGGGTTGATGCTCTGATTTTTCCCCTTTCACCTTAGTATTCAGTTTTCTTGGTCTTCTAATTTATCATCACTCATGTATCTGACTTCCAGCTTTCAGAATTTTATTGCTGTTGTCTGTTCTCATACTTCCTGACCTTGTTGGATTCCATTTAAAAAAGCCTTTTAAATTCTCTTTTTAGTGCGGTTTTTGTAGATACATGGATTTACTCTGCCACCTTTATCTTTCTCTCGTTTTTTTCCCCAGAGAACATGTAACATGTTTTTGTGTCCCATCACTTTTATGGTTACTTTCCTTTGACTATGTATGATCCAGGTGCCACTAATAAGCCATTTCTCTCTTGCCTAGTTCCGAGGGCAGGTTTTGGGAACCTGTTGCCTTCATGAGGATTAAATGTGTTAATGCATCTAAATTACCCAGCATAGTAAGTGTTGGAAAAAGGTATGTCATCAACTTTCCCCAGTCCTGAGGATGTGACTTAATTTTATCACGTCCCTTATTATATTTCAATTTGTAAATGTCAGCCTGTCTTTCTAGCCTGCTGTGACTGCTTTGTATCCTAATTTTGTCAGATGGCCTGTTAACACTCCCTCGCTCTCAGGTCTGCACATTTGATCACCAAGTCACCAGAGCTCTCTTTTCAGTTGTTGGTAAAAACTGTGGCTGTGCTAGGACAAGAGATATCATGATAATTTCACCATGCTTTGCAGACAGTATGAGAGACTGGATCTGGAGCTTTTCTGATAACTTACATTGTGGATCTGTTTAGCTGCATCTAGGTGGGAAGATACTCTTGAAGGAAGTAAGGAGCACCTTCAATTCTTATCATTTCTTTTACTCTTTTTAAATACAGAGAAGTTCTTTTCCTAAGTTTTTCTTTTCTCTACCAAAGCAGTAGTTTTTAAACTAGGGTCTATAGAGAGAATTCAGATGACAAAAATATCTTTAAAAAATTTTTTAAAAATTAATTATTTATTTATTTTTGGCTGTGTTGAGTCTTCGTTTCTGTGGGAGGGCTTTCTCTAGTTGCGGCAAGCGGGGGCCACCCTTCATCGTGGTGCGCGGGCCTCTCACTATCGCGGCCTCTCTTGTTGCGGAGCACAGGCTCCGGAGGCGCAGGCTCAGTGGCTATGGCTCACGGGCCCAGTTGCTCCGCGGCATGTGGGATCTTCCCAGACCAGGGCTCGAACCCGTGCCCCCTGAATTGGCAGGTAGATTCTTAACCACTGCGCCACCAGGGAAGCCCACAAAACTATCTTTATTTTCACTAACCATATAACTTATAAGATTGCATTCAATTGTAAATGTTGGAAATAAACTATAGTAGTATTAGCAATATAAGTGACCTTTTTCACAATAGAAACTACAAACATTTTTATATCCCATTGCAGTTGTTGCATATATCTTAAGATATTTATGTTCATTCCTTCTTTAAAATTATAGTTGTTATCAGACCTGCTACTAGATCTTGTTATATATCAATATTAATAATAAAGTATGGTATTATAAATTTGTTTTGTTACATTTTGATGACTTTACATTTAATTGCATTAGTGTTCTTTTATTTCTATGTATTTTATTTTATGCATTTAAAAACGTTCTGAGAATAGGCATTCACAGGCTTCATCAGAATGCTGAAGGGGGTTCCTGCTGAAGGGGTGTCCATGACACACAAAAGATTCTGAACCCTTGTCCTAAAAAGGCAAGTTCCTACAAAGGAATGTGTGGTTATTTATATAAACTAGTATTTTGTCTTAGATCCCCAGCTACTCCTTTCTCTGGTTTAATCCCTTAAAATTTGCTTCTTAATATATGGCTTATGTCTTTACAAGATATTTGAAATGGGGTTATTTGTTTTTCACTGATCCATGAATTCAGATGGCTTTAAAAAAAAGAACTCTTGAAATCAGGATTAAATATCTAGAATATCCCTTCCTTAACATAGGTTAACTTTGATGTTTCAGGACTTAAACATTTCTTTTAGGCTGCGTTGCTAACCTACTAATTTAAAATTAGGTTATCAGGATGCTGAAACTCAGTGATGTTGACGTTGCATTTAAATTCGTGGCTTAGCAGCCATAGTTTCAAGTTACCTTAGATGGTTGTGATACAAGATTCAGTTTTATGTTAATTATGTGTTAAAGCCTTTAAGGGTCATTTTCTCCCCATGGAGCATCTTCTGTGGCCGCCCCCTTCCTCCCCACCTTGGACCAATTTTGTGTGGTACATTTGACTTTGTGATTGGCAGGTGCCTGACAGCTCTATTCCTTCAGGTCAGCAGTGGGGGCTGGGAAGAACGACTGAGAGCCTTGAGGTCAAGTTTCTTGCCTTGGACACCTTGGAACATTGTTAGTGTTAAAGCTCCAGTGCCAGTTCTTGCTAACTGACCTGAACTTGATACTTCAGTTTTATGTTGCCTAAAGCAGCCCTGCTAAGTTGCTCTAAAAATTTAAATAAAGGATGAAGCACTCAGTTTTCGGTGCAATAGGTCTCCACTCCTTTTGATAGAACACTTCATGGTGCATTAGAAGCTCTCCTGGATCCCGAGAGGAGATTGTTTGGAAGCATCCTTCCTTGGCATTTTTTTGTGGGGGGGTGGGGGAATGAGGGTGGGGCGGGGGGCAAAATGGTGGTAGTGGCATTTAATCCATGAAAACAACTGCCAGGTTCTGTTGACCTGCATGCATTGTCCCCCTTAAAGTTTTACGCTAGTATTTGCTGTATTCCTGACAGATGGTTGTTTGTCTGTCTGAATACTTCTCATGATGATGCATGTTTTAGTTAATGAAATACTCACTGTTAATAATAATAAGAATAGTTATAATATTTATTGTTTCCTTTGTGCTAGGCACTATAGAAAGGACTTTATATTTTTAATTTTATTTTTTTTGTGGTACGCGGGCCTCTCATCACTGTGGCCTCTCTCGTTGCGGAGCACAGGCTCGGGACGCGCAGGCTCAGCGGCCACGGCTCACGGGCCCAGCCACTCTGCGGCATGTGGGATCTTCCCAGACCGGGGCACGAACCCGTGTGCCCTGCGTCGTCAGGCGGACTCTCAACCACTGCGCCACCAGGGAAGCCCTGTATTTTTTAAATGTAATCTGACAACAATCCTGTGAACAGTAGCTGCTATCAGTACCTTCATTTCACAGATGAGGAAACTAAGACTCATAGAGGTAAAATAACTTGCTCGAGGTCCCAGCCAACTCATGGCAGAGTTGGAATTTGAAGGCAGCCTGATTCCAGAGCTCAGGTTCCTAAATCTGCTTTCTTATTAATTCATCTAGTTGGATTAAAGCAATTTCAGAAGTTCTGGAGTTAAGCTAGTAGGATCTGATGTGTTACATAAGTTTACCATGTTGACAGCTGTGACTCTACATAAGCATGTCTCCAACTGGCTTTGGTATTTTATTATTTGAGTGTTCTAAATGCATGTTTGTAACGTTAAGGTTTTTTTGTGTTCATAGGGATGCTTCCTTTGGAAATTGCACTTACAATCTCACCATCCTCGACTGTTTGCACGGAATCAGAAAGGTAATAACAATCTCCTTGCTGTGGTCGACACTATAGTTTAACAATATGAAAAACGAATTATGTCTATATCCTTGTTTGTTGTTGGAGAGAAGAGAGGGGAGGGAATAAGAAGGCAGCTTTCCACTTCTTAAACAGTGATGTATCTGTAATACACAGACCACAGGGCAAATAGGGGCGGTGTTTCAGGGGATAACTCTTCTTATAGAAGCGGAAGGGGTCTCCCCTTTCTCACTTAAACTTTTTGTGTTATCACTTCTATCTGTTGTGGTGCCTGTGATGTTGCTATTTCACCTGCTCAGCTTCATTATCAAGCTAGATCTTGGTGTGGGAGGGACAGGAAGTTATCTAAGTCTCCTCTGTTAATGTGGAGAACATTTCCACATTGTTTTTCTAACTGGGTAGTATTACATGCCCATGAACATGAAGTAGTAAGCAGGTCAGATATTATTATCTCATTTTTACAGTTGAGGAAACAACCCCAGAGAGGTTAAGTCACTCTCAGGGTCACAGGAAGTTATTAGGAGAGCTCATTCTAACTCAGATTTCCATATCAATCTGGAGTTCTTTCTCATATCCTATCCAGGTATGTCATAAATCAATGGTTGTCAAATGGTGGGGACTTGTGGAGAAATGCAAATTATCAGACCTCATCTGAGACTGATTGAACCATAAATTCTGGGAGTGGTGCCCTGTTGTCTTTGTTTGTATAATCCCTCCATGTGATTTGATGCACTCTAAAGTTTAGAGTCATAATTATTTAGTTATTTATATATATTATGGAGAAGTTAATCTAAAAGATTTTTGAGAACTTTGGAACATGTCTTAGAAACATTGATTTACAAGCTGAGAAGTCATGCATGCTATACTGTGAATTCTAATGAAGGTTCAAGGTACATCATTCCATCTAGAACATATAGTCATGATTTATGAGTCAGGAATGTACGTGTTTCAGAACCCATTGGCAAGGGTCATCGTGAACTGTAAATATAGTATCAGTAGTGAGTCTTGTTCTAGTTTCTTTTCTCTGATGTAATATAACATTGTTTTTGCCCTGTTTTAATTTGAGAAAATTGCTATGGTAAAATATGCTACTTGTTTTCTGTATGTATATTTCTGACTTTGATATTTCATCTAGAAATGAATTTAGACTCTGTAAAACTTTAGTTTTCTTTTCACTTAAAAACTATCAAGATAATCTAGCCTATCGTCTGCAAATAATATCACCAACGCACACTTCCAGTAACACCAGTTAAGAACCCTTATGGATATATCACCCAGTATACAACCTAAAATTGTAGCATTTAAAAAAGCAATTTACTTATTGTTACATTATTATTATTTTGCCTATCCTGCCATCTGGTACAAGCTGTTTCATTTATAAAACTTATGAAATTGAAAAAGAGTTCACACTGGAATATGCTTGCCTGTTATTATGGTAACTGGTAACTTGATATAGACATTTATGACATCCTTCCTGTTACAAAGGAAAGGCATGACTTTGTTTTCATTAATAAGGTCTTCTGTAAATTTCTTGTTTCATCAAATGCTGGGGTTTATTGTACCCAAATGAAGATGAGATTTTAGAGGATCTGATAGATTGTTCAACATGTCTTTAAGCAACTGGGACACACTGTCCCTCTGTACATTCTTCTACAAAGCATCGTGTGCTGGGCTATTTTTGTGGCAACGAACACCATACCTCCTAAGAAGGTAGACAGACTATGGCCACATTTTCCCCTTTTTAAGAAGCATATCTTTCTGATTTTGATGTATTAGCGTCATTATAAGCATCAGTTATATATGTATGAGCCACACACAGAGGCATACACAAACACAAACACACTAAAAAATAGAGGAAGTAAAGTGGTACTTCAGGGCATTATATTCTCACCGTTTTCTCTGAAATGGTACATATGGATGAAGTAAGCGTCTTTGTTTAAAGGTGGAATAATTTAAATAGCTTGTTCTGCTTATCCTGTAGAGGTTGTCTAAATCAGTGTTGTCAGAATTTATAAGAATCACCTAGGAAGGCATTTTTAAAATGATGATCCCACCCCCAAAGAACCTGATTTCATAGTTCTGGGATGGGGCCTAATGGTCAGTATTTTAAATATAAATTACCGTAAGTGCCAGTGGTCCATGTTCTACATTTTGGAAAACACTGGTCTCTAATGTATTTTCAAAGATAGATGTACTAAACTTGGCTTAACAGTTTCTTCTATTTTTTATGACTTGATCATGTAACTTTCAAAAGTAACTGTGGTTTTGTATTCTATTGTAATCTGTATAGCTTCATGACATACAAAAAAAAAAAGACTGTCTTCTTAAAAATATTTTATCTGAGTAAGCCAGATAGTTTTTAGTTCTAAGTCATTGGTTACAAAAAGGAGTATGAAATTTTTCTTGTGTTGTTAAACAGATCAATTCTTCCTTCTAAATTGTAAGAGTAGTCAAGTACATTTTTACTCTGTCAGAAACTATCACCATAAAACAAATTCTCTCAATGTAGAGTTTTAGGAGCAAATAAGGGCCTAAAATGCCCTTTTTACTAAGTATCTCACTAATGATAAAAGGAAAATAAAACCTAAGAATAATTGTTTTTTCTTCTAACTGAAAATTTAATCACTATTATATACTCTGTCATAGTTAGGTATAAATTAATTGCATAGTTCCCAATAGGCTTTAACTATACATTTGCTAGTATGTTCCATTTTTATATACATAAGTAATTTTACATACAAAACTAACGTATATTAGACCTTAAGAGACATATTTTGTGGGACATATTTTCATGTTTTTCTAAGTGTTTAGTCCCACTGGCAAGAAAATCTCAAAGCAAAAATAGATTTTAGATGATTGCTTGGTATGCATTACAAATAAAGGTTTCAAGCTTTCTCCTTCAGATCAGGCAGGATCATTTGTGAGCAGGAATTCCAGAAATGGCTAGAAGTCATTATCAATTTCACATGCAAAAACTAATTGAAATTCTTATTTTAGGGATTGCAACATGGATTTTTTGACTTTGAGACCTTTGATGTGGATGAATATGAACATTATGAGGTTTGTACACTTTATCTTTTTGCAAGATATAATTTCACATTGATTAAATTGTTCTTTTTCCCCTAGCACTCAGGTATTGCAAATTGATTGGCTGCTAAATAAAAGCATTCTGCAGTTTTCTATAGCTGTCAGTTTCATCCTTTCAGCTTTGGTTATTGCCTTTGAACCAGGACTTATCAAAATTTTTGTTGGGAAAATGCCATATCTCTCTATATTATTTCATTAAACCTTTATTGACAATTACTTTGAACCTTCAGTTTGTAAGAAAATATAATTTAAAACTATATTTTGGTAGTAAAATTTTGTTACTTTTATTTTTTTTTAATTTATGTTTTGGTTAAAACAAAACCGGATTTACGCCGTATAATATTTTTGACTGCATATGTTTTACTTAGAAATACATCTGAATGTATTCAGTTCTAAGAGTTGGCTGCATTTTTTCCCATGGTGCCATTACAAAACTTTCGAATAGTATCTTGCCTATTCAGTGAAGCAGTTTAGGCAAAGGCTGTCCAAGTTACATTGTGCTATAAGGAGCTGTTGAGGAAGCGCACTTTCGGGGTAGTAGAGGAGTCTAGAAGTAGTTAACGTTTCCTAAAGATGAGACACCTGTAGACTCTGAGTAGTCTGACCACTCCATGAAACTGAGCTCATCTGTCATGGCTCTACTGAGGAGTTACAACATTTATCACTCTCTTTAGCAAGACAAGGGTAGCCCTCACATTCTGGGCTCTAGTTCAGGATGTGTCTATTTGGATATCCTGCTTACATGTTAAACTTAACACATCTGAGAAGAAATTAATCATCTTTCACCCAAATATGGGCTTCTGCTTTGTTCCTCTGTATTAATGGCATTACCATTCTACTGTTCACTCAGGCTCAAGACTAGAAACATTTCTTTTTTCTCGCCCCCCCAATCTAATGAGTATTTGAGTTCCCGTTGCTAGGGACCCAGGGTGTATTTCATCTCTTTCTTCCTTTCTGTTCTCACTTCCTTCCCCTGGCTCAGGTCTTGTGTCGCCTCCGGTAGACTATTATAACTGCTCTTCAGGGATCCCAGGCCCTTCTCCTCTTGGTCTTTCACACACTTGACTGAGTGGTCTTAAAACAGAGCTCTCATCTTGTCTTGGCCCCAAACTGGCTGCCGCTCTCATTACCCGGCTCAAATGAGGATAAACTCCCCTGTCCTCGTATTGTTAGCTTTGGATGAAGTCCAGCTCACCTTGCTAGCCTGTCTCCTGTTTCTCCCCTGTATGCACTCTCTGTTCCAGCCGCACCGAGCTGCTTATTTACTGTTTCTTGAATGTCTCTGCACTCTGGCTGAGCTTTGTTTCTCCAGATACCTGTCTCCTTTAACATTTTCCTCCTTCACTTGTGTGTGTAAAATCCTCCACAGGTCAGCTCTCACTCTCTACAGAATTCTCTCCCCCTCAATTTCATGTGTCACAATTTGTGCTTTCCATTTTTCTTACATCATGGCTATTTGCACACAAGCCTTATTTTCCTTTTTAGATTTTAAATTCCTTGTGGGTGGGACATGACTAAATGGAAAATATGTATTGCGTTCTTGGATAGAAAGATTTAACATCATAAAACTGCCACTTCTCCCCAAATTAATACATGTAGTACAATTTATTAAAAATCTCCAAAGAATTTCTTCTTCTTTTTAAACTCCAAAAGCATCGTTATTGTGGCATTTCTAGTAGTGTCAAATGAAAAAAAATCCTACGCCCCCCCCCCAGAAAAAAAGAACTAGAAACAAAAAGACTGTGTACTTATAAGGGGAAAGGTTGAATAAATAACCTATAGTACAGATACATCATGGAATGTTACGCAGTCATTTGAAAAAATTGATTTGAGCTATACCACTTGTCTTGGAATGATTTCTATTATATATTGACGAGAAAAAGTTGATACAGAATAGTGCTTATAGTATAAGCCCCCCTTTTTAACAAACAATGACGAGACCCCCTTCACCCTGTACGTGTATATGTGTATCTGTGTTATATGAGCAAAGGTAATTTCCTGTGAAGCGAATGAAGCTTAAATTTTAGAGGGCCCCACTTGCATGGGCGCCTTTTTTTGTGTTCTTAACATTGTATTCTTTTCTTAAAATGGGCCTCCACATTAGATAAGTTTCAGGTGCCCCCAAAACCTGAATCTCTGTCCCATGTATATGAACCTGGAGAAAAAATATATGGCGAAACTCTAAAGCCATTTCAGTGAAAGGAGAGATTACAGTGGAGGCTAGAGAGGGAGGAGGGGGAGGACATGCCACAGTAAAGAAAGAAAACTTGTCAGTGTCTTACTTATTCCTTTATCTTTTTACAAACTTTAATGGTGGTGTTGAGAGTTAGTTGAAAAAGCTATTGAAAAACCTGAAACATAGTATAATTTCATTCTTGAGAACCAACTAACAAACTAAACATCTGGTAAGAACGTGGTCACACCGTAACCTGAATAAATAACCACCACCAGCACCACCAGCACCACCAGCACCACGACTCAGGTAATGGCAGGAGGGAGAGGAGGCAGTTGGTGAGCATTTGAAAAGTTTTCCGTCAGATAACTTCCTCTTTGAGAACGATATATCCATTCTGTCATAAAGCCAAAAAATAGAAAAGCACAAGTCAAAGTGTAATCGGCAGGTGGTAGGCATTTCATCAACGCTGCTTAAGGAATAAATGGATATAAGTAAAGGAGCTCTCTTCCCGACAAACTGTGGACCATTCATTCCTTGTCATAACTTCTCCCACTGTTTTCTCTGCTTCGGTGAGTCTGGACATTTGGTAAACTTGTGGAATAGCTAAATTCATAGGCTTCATTAGCTCCAACAATGTCAGTATTCCAACGTCGTTTGTAGTTTCAAAGTAAAATTTTATCACTGGTGGCAAATTATGAGAATGTAAGTCTTAGATAATGTGGCAATGCTCAAGTTAAAGCTTTTTAAAAAGGCACTTCTGGACTAAACCACATTTAATGTATAATATAACTCAAGAAAACACCGAAAGTAATGATGTGGCAGTTCTATGTGAGATTAAAAGGGAGTCTTTATTTATTTGTAGTGAGGTGGATGGACCTGGCGTCTGTCATACAGAGTGAAGTAAGTCAGAAGGAGAAAAATAAATACCATATGCTAACACATATATATGGAATCTAAGAAAAAAATGTCATGAAGAGACTAGGGGTAGGATGGGAATAAAACACAGACCTACTACTAGAGCATGGACTTGAGGATATGGGGAGGGGGAAGGGTAAGCTGTGATGAAGTGAGAGAGTGGCACGGACATATATACACTACCAAATGTAGGGTGGATGGCTAGTGGGAAGCAGCTGCATGGCACAGGGAGATCAGCTAGGTGGTTTGTGACCATCTAGGGGGTGGGATAGGGAGGCTGGGAGGGAGGGAGATGCAAGAGGGAAGAGATATGGGAACATATGTATATGTATAACTGATTCACTTTGTTGTAAAGCAGAAACTAACACACCATTGTAAAGCAATTATACTCCAATAAAGATGTAAAAAAAAAAAGGGAGTCTTATGGAAGACAAAAAAAGGGAGTCTTTATGATAACAGTGCTGCTTATAAATGCTGTTAATGACAAGGTCAGCAGAGTACAAGAACCACTCTGCTCATTCTGCAGAAGGGTCTAGAGCAGTGCTGTCCAATAGAAGTATACGAGGGTATATCTCTCTCTATATATATTTAAAAATTCTAGCAGCCATATTTAGAAAAAGTAAAGAGAAATGATGAAATTAATTTTAATGATATATATTTAATGCAATACACCAGAAATATTATTTCAACATGTAATCAATGTAAAAATTATTAATGAGGTATTTTATGTTTCTAACATTGAACTGAGCCTTTGAAACCCGGTGTGTAGTTTATACTACGGCACATCTCAGTTTGGACCAGCCACATTTCAAGTGATTGAAATGTGCAAGCTAAAGTGCAGATTCTGCAAGGACAGGCTTGCCAATGAACTATCATAGCCCCTCAGAATGACACGAAGCCTAGGATGAGCAGTACAGGTTGCACCTTCTAGCTTCAGGTGATCTAATTGTTCACATAAGAATTAATTTCAAGGCTCTGTTCTATTTAGAAGGCTTGGGGTAAGATATCTCAGATAGTTTGCTTAATTTTCTTGTGGCTTCCAAATAGTCCACTGTATTAATTATTGATAAACAAATGTATCTTCTAAAATATGGTCTCTCAGGTTCTTTGCCAAGCCGATGTGAAACTGTACATTCTTCATATTTGCACTGATCAAATAGATATAACCCTGGGAGCTATGCTGGGAAGGTCCAGTAAAGTAACGCAAGATGGTGGCCCAGAAGCTTCTGCTAGGAATCAGTGTCACCTTTTCCAACAGGCTTTTTAAGGTATTTTCCAAGAACTTGAAAACTAAGAGCAGTCACTCCTTTGAAATCTAACCATTGATCAGTACATTGAAAAATAGAAATAGACCTTTTGCCCTCAGGATAAACAATGAAGATGAAAGAGTTTGAGTATTCAGTCAAGTTATGTACCTGTAGGTATGTGAGGAACTGTATCCTCTCTAGTAGTAAAGCTTAGTGGTTTATTGCTAATATAGGACAATATTCTGCTTGTAAGACCCTGAAGTAGCACCCATATAGAGGCTGCCTTCAGTCAACTTCTGTTCTTTTGGGAAACTATCCTTACCAAGTAAGACCTTGTCTAAACACCACTGATCACTAATGATGCTACTCTTAAGCAGTCATTATTCATCAAAGAGAATTTGAAGCTGTGTCTTCAGTTCCTTATATTGGGTGTTCCCTAATCAAAGCAAAATGGGACTTTCCACTGTTTACCAGAAGGCTTGCCATATTTGATGACGTCCCTGTGTTGGCCATGCGGAGATGTGCTCACAGAGCAGTACCATGTGCCTAGTTGAGGGGAGGGGAGAGGGAGAGAAATGCAAAGAAATGCAGCTTCAGTGGCAGCATTTGGAGATGCCTCATCAGTGTGGCTTACATTAATTACCGCATCCAGAATTTGGTCCATGCAACTTTGAGGAGCTACCTTAAATACCCTTTTGGGAATCAGCTGGAGCTTCAAGTTCACGTAAAACCTACTTCAAACGCTAAGAAATTACTTTGACTTCTTTGAGATATTTCATATCTGCCATTATTTTTTTCTCCATAAATAATTCCTTTATTTTGAGAAAATAATGCTTTCTATGAAATAATTTTGTCAATATGAGGCTATTTTCCCAGAATATCAAGTTATTATTCACTTGGCCCCTGTGCTTTTACATGCTGGCAAACCTGGGACACTTCTTCACCATGGGTTACTTGATGGAAGTGGTTAGAGCTGGGCTTGGCTTCTGTAGGCCTGGTGACAGACAAATTGGTTCCTGCCTGTTTGAGAGTGGAGTCACAGCACAAGGCTTCCTCTTGTTTCTCCTGTCACGGCACACGTGGAAAATGTGACAGTATTTGATCAGCACTGTGTGATCATAGCTCACAGCTTAGGGCACCTGGCTGCGAACTCTGGCTGCTCCAGCCCCTGCCCAGGAAACTCCATTCTGTTACACCAATTGGAAAGCTCTGTTCTATAGAAATAACGGTGTACAGGTCAACGTTTGTTTTTCTTTTTTTTTAAAAGGTTCATTATCTGTCACTTAAGTACAAAAAATGTTTCAAGTGAATGTTGTCTTTCTATCCTTTAAAATATATATTTTTTCAATTTTATTTTATTTATTTTTTTATACAGCAGGTTCTTATTAGTCATCTATTTTATACACATCAGTGTATACATGTCAATCCCAATCGCCCAATTCATCCCACCACCCCCCAACCCACTGCCACTTTCCCCCCTTGGTGTCCATATGTTTGTTCTCTACATCTGTGTCTCAATTTCTGCCTGCAAACTGGTTCATCTGTACCATTTTTCTAGGTTCTGCATATATGCATTAATATATGGTATTTGTTTTTCTCTTTCTGACTTACTTCACTCTGTATGACAGTCTCTGGATCCATCCACGTCTCTACAAATGACCTAGTTTCGTTCCTTTTTATGGCTGAGTAATATTCCATGGTATATATATACACACCGCATCTTCTTTATCCATTCGTCTGTCGATGGGCATTGAGGTTGCTTCCATGACCTGGCTATTGCAAACAGTGCTGCAGTGAACATTGGGGTGCATGAGTCTTTTTGCATTGCAGTTTTCTCTGGGTATATGCCCAGTAGTGGGATTGCTGGGTCATATGGTAATTCTATTTTTAGTATTTTAAGGAACCTCCATGCTGTTCTCCATAGTAGCTGTATCAATTTACATTCCCACCAACAGTGCAAGAGGATTCCCTTTTCTCCACACCCTCTCCAGCATTTGTTGTTTGTAGATTTTCTGATGATGCCCATTCTAACTGTTCTGAACCAAGAAGATGTATGACACTCTTTATGGCCTCAATTTGGTAACTTTTCAGTTAATTTATTGAACAGACGTTTATTAAGTACTTCCTGTTTGCCCAGTATATTTACTAGGCTAATATTTTTTTTTCAGAAGGCCTCCTGTAATTTTGTCTCTTCATGGGTGGGGTTAGAGCTTTTGTTCTTATCACCTGCTGTTGTAGATTCCATATATTCTTGTGCCTCTTCTGCAGACGTTATCATGTTTGACCCTTCTCATATGTTATACTTCCATCTTTATGTTTATCAGATTAATTGTCTACACAGAATTTCTCACTGATCTATGACAGGCTGAATGTGGAAAATTTTGCCCCTGAGGCATTCTAGAAATTCAGCAATTCATAATCCATCATTATTGCTATTATCACTAAAGGATGCTCTTTTGGGAAAAGAGCATTGCTGTTCTAGAAGGTGATTTTACATTATCTTGGCCACATTGCAATGTAGCTCATGTGGGAACTGTTTGTGAGAAAGTGTTGGTCAATTCTGGATGCTTGGGACTGGGTCTTTCTTGGCCCTTGGGCCGCTTCCATCAAGTCTCCACATAACTCTCAGAGTCTATGTTTTAGAAATTAAGTAAGTCTGATTATATCACTCCCCTACTTTAAGTCTTTCATGGGCTCCACCCTGACTGAAAGTGTGGAGGAAATGCAAACGCCCAAATGCAGCGCAAAAAGCCCTTCTGGACATGGGCTTTGCCATCTTCCCCATTTTTGTCCTTTTCCCTTCCCTCCTCATACCCAAATCCATGCAGCAGTACATCTTCATGCTGTTGTGCCTTCAGACATGCTCGTTTCCTCCTCCTCTTCCCTATGATCCTTCCTCCTTTGCCCACCGAATTTATGTATTTACATGTCTAAGTCATTTTTAGCTCGATGGGAGCTCTTATCACACAGCATGTGTGATGCTCTGTTTACACACCTGTGTCTTCCCTGCACTCTGGGTACTTGAAGTCAAGAATGTGTCTCTCTCATCTTTGTGTCAATAAGTAACCCACTGGCACAGTATACTTGTAGTGGGCAGTCGTTAAATATTTGTAGAATGAAAGAACTAATGAATAAATGAGTCAATAAGTTCTAAAAAAAAGGAGTATAGCACATTTCAAGATATTTTATATAATCTGTTAAAAGTAACTACTTTTCAATGGAAAATGACCAAGACATATTAATTAAGAATCCATTCTGATTTTGTAGTAACACTTCACGGGGAAAATGTATTGACTATGGTAGACAACTTCTTGAAATGCTGTTTCTTTTTTTTCATTACCAGCCAATCTATGCAGCAAGAGTGAGGTGTTGTTGCTTTTTTTCCAACCAGTTATTTGCAGCACAGATTGCTAGATATTGTAATCTTCAACCAGGGCTTGCATGGAAGGCCAGTTTAGTTTAATATTACTAAACCTGGAGAGACTGTCTCCAGGTTGACTGTGTCATCCTTCATTGCAGTTAATAAGTAAATTGTCAAGTGATAAGGTGGTGTAGACTCCCAACATTGCCCTTTTGCATACACATTGAGAACTAATAAGGTTTGTTAGGCCTCTTATCTCTCAGTGTGTCACCTCAGGTCAACAGCAGGAATAATTGAACATCTAGGGTACGATGTTTCAAGGCTTTGCTTCGGATTAGAATTTGTACAGCAATTTAGAATGTAACCTGGATTCTGCTTGATTTGCCCTCTACTTGTTCATGAATTATAGAACTGGAAAAATGTGAATTTCTGCCACTGTAATTGTGAATTCCTGCTATAAGACTGGGATAAGGCAAGCTCCAGAATGCAGGTATATGGGCATGTCCTCACACCTGGAGGAACTAGGGAGCTGTGCATCCCACGGTGATATGACTGTTCAAAGAACTATTAGAAGCATTTCCCTGGAGCTATCCTGTAGTGTTGATTATACCCCTCGAAGGCCACAGTTTAAGGAAGCAAGATTCAATCCTTCCTGGACCCAGTGTTTCCACATCTACTAATACAGTGTACCCATTGCTGGTTCAAAGATTATGTTGGTTAAATCTATAAAATGTTTTGAGGTCTAAGAAATTTCCCATGTTTTTCCCTTCCTCTTTAATTATTGTTTGGTCTCTGTCCCTTCTTTTACCTCCACTTCTTAAGAGAGCAATCTTGACTCTGTTTTCAGTCAGTCAATCAAAGTTATGGTCTGGCCTTTACTCTTGTGACTCAACGGAAACTGTTCTTGCTTAACGCAAGACTTAGCCAAACCAAATTGTTGTGCTTGGTCTTCTTCCTACTTGATTTACTCTGTGGCCGCTCTCTAATTCTAGAAATTCAATTTCCTTCCGTAACTTCAAAAGTTCTGTCTCTTACTTTTCTCCTCCTTCCATCTCTGGCCATGTGTCTCAGGATCCCTTGCAAGTCCTTTCTCTTCCCTTGCCCACCTGAAATGTGCTGGTCTCTAGGGCCATGTGATTTCTGGTTAAATACATTCTCCATGAGTGAGGGGACTGTTTCCAAATTTCAACAACCATGTATGTGCTGCTGGCCTCAAATCTTCATGTCTTGAGCACTGGAAAGGTACCTGCACACGTGCACTAGATTCTTGCTCCCTGCGGTTGCATTAGCAGGGGCGTTCACTGGGTGGGGCTGTGAGAGCAGGCCCCTAAATGTTTTCTATGTTTAGAGGTGAAGCAGTCATCCACCTGGGGCTCCTCTTTCCCTCTACCACACTGTTTCTCTCAAAAGTAAATCCTAAGTAATAATCTCGAGTATGACTATTATTTAAAGCCAAATGGCAAGGGAACTTAATTTAAACCAAATACCTCAAATATTTACTTTGATTTAAGCTCATAAAGTGCCAAATTTGACATCATATTTGCTGTTTACGTAATACAACTATACTATCAACGCTATTTTATTGTTTCAGAAGTAAGGAAATATAAAGAAGGTGCTTTTTAATGAATAAAAAAGACTTTGTAGTTCTGTCTTTATTTTTAAAATAATCTTTGTACCACCATTAAACCTCTTATGTACTTGTATTATAACATTTATCAAAGTTTAATGCAACTTTTTCTTTAATGGGTATCTTAGTTCAGGCTGATATAACAAAATATCATAGACTGTGTGGCTTAAACAATAGACATTTATTTCTTACAGTTCTGGAGGCTGGGAAGTCCAAGATCAAGGCACCGGCAGAACTGTTGTCTGGAGATAGCCCTCTTCCTGGTTCATAGTTGGCCAAATTCTTCCATGTCCTCCCTGTGTCCTCACAGAGGGAGCTCTCTGGGGGTTTCTTTTATAAGGTCACTAATCCCATTCATAAGGGCTCCATCTTCATGACCTAATCACCTCCCAAAGGGCCCACTTCCTAATACCATCACGTTGGGGATTCGGTTTCAACATAAGAATTTTGTGGGGGACACAAACATTCAGTCCATAGCAATGGGTAAAATAGAGATGGTAATAACACCTACCTCACAGGGTTGCCCTAAAGATGAAATGAGTTGCATGTCATAGAGTAGTGCCTAGCAGAGAGTCCATGGTATATCTGTTAGCTGCTATTATTATTCTTATTTGTTACTTGTTTTCAGACTCCTTAAGGGCACAGAGGGAATGCTTTTTATTATTTTATGTGTGACACCAAGTTATAGTCCTTGATATACAATAAAGGCTAAGCAAATGTTTTAATGAATGTTGAATTGTGCTTCAAAACTGTTTATCCATGTTGTCTTAGAAAACACATCTGTTGATAAAGGGAACCAATCCAATAATTGTCAACCTGAAGGTCTGTCTTTTCTCTCTTACAGTCTGTTTATCATAGTGGTAAAAAGGCCAAATGTTTTTCAGTGTTTTAACTGAAAAATATCTCTGTGACCATTAGAACAGAGGCATGCCTTACTGGCACAGATTTATTTCTTAGAAGTTATAAAAATTCATGTTTTCAAATCAAATTAGATTTTATTTAATTTTAAATTTTTTTCAGTTTTAATACAGTTTATTTTTACTTTGTAAGACACTTTGATTTCTTTTTTTTTTTCCAAATTTTATTTTAAATGCACCAGGAGAGTTAGCTATTCCAGAGAAATCTGGTGAGTCTTATGTAAGCTGAAGGATCTTATAGTAACATGAATATTAACACCTAAATGTATCAGTTTCAAGAATTCACATTTTCATTTTGGGGTTTTCTTGTAGTGAAGAACATCTGCAGTTTCTCTACATAGTACTTGGTAGATTGTAGGCTTTGGATTGGAAGAGGTAAACTTATTCTCTCACCTCATCTTTGCCTAGACATTTGTTTATTAAAATGTGGTAATGTTGGAAAGTACCTTAAGTTCCTGTCTGATCTAGGTTTCTTGGAAGTGTGTGTGTGTGTGTGTGTGTGTGTGTGTGTGTGTGTGCACTCGCACTTGTGCACAAACACATTTAATTAGAAAAACCAGCTTGTGTTATCGTAAATATTTTATTATTGATAAATATTGACATTTGTATAATCCACTGTGAAAGAAGGCACAGATATTAATTTTGGAAGCTTACCAGTAAGGTTATGTTATATTATTCAGTTAAAAGCTGTAACTTTCTTATTCATTTTTTTTTTCAGATTTGGATCTAAGACATAAATCTTTTTGTTTACTCCATCAACCTTATACAAGTTACTGAATATAGCCCAATATTATCTAATGTTTATCTTTTTGGGTAGGCAGATTTGCAAACATATTCTTTTGGTTCTGTGAGTGAGTTCATTGCTTCTCTCCATATGATTGATTATAAAAGGTTACTATTTAACCAAATGGATGGCTATAATCCAAATAAACAGACATAGCACAATGTATATATTTATCTAGGCCAACTTTGTGGTCAAGGATACAGGAATAGTGAACATAGAAACCTGTTTTCTTCTACTGTTCATAAATAATTGGTTTTAGCCTTTTGATGATTAGATCATACCCTTATTTTTGAATTTTTAAATAATGTTTTAAGCTTAAGAATTACTTGAGATGGATATTGGGCCATTAATTTGGGACTGCTTTATTTAAACAAGAAAATGTTTAATTATCATAAAGAGTTGCATGTTAAATTCTTTATTCAAATTGTTCCAAATAGATAGCTATGCTTGAGATTTAATTTGTCATGTGTAATCATAACACTCAGCATCTCTAAGATTTTATTTATGGCATTATGGAGATTTTACGTTCATTATGATTAGATTAATGCAATTCAGACATTTACAAGGTGTCATGTAAAGTTTCATTTATAACTTTTTATAACTGGGAAGAAACATCTGCATTTTAAACATGAAAATTATACAGCCAAGTTATGATTTTTGTGGAAATCAAATCTAATGGGTAGTATAAGTAATTAAAGTAGAGGCTCCAGATTTCCTTGGTGGGATTACTCCAATTTATTTTAACAAATACTTATGAGCTCTTACAGCAGAGTGCAGACTCTGTATTGACACAGATTCCTACCATTGAGATCTGTGCCATGTAGTGGAGCAGAGAGCCTTTTCTGTGGATAACGTTGGCCCAGCAAAGAGAGCTGCCTTCCTTCCCTGCCTGGGGAGGTATCTATGCAGTGCTATAGAGGGTGGAGACTTGGAGACTAAAAGCTGTGCCTGGTGGTGGAGGATGGAAGTAGGACTGGTGTTGGGGGTGGGTGAAAGAATACTTAGGGGAATAAGAGATACATATATTTTGTGATGCATTGCACAGCTGTGTCCCAATAGCCTGCAAAGTTTGGGTCCTCTCAGCCCTGCCCCAGTGTTCCCTGGGTTCAGAGGCACACCAGGAAGGGAAGGAAATGAAGGAGGTAATGGAGCAGTGGGAGGATGCTTGGCCCCTTGCCTGGTCTTCAGGCCTTTTCTGAGGATCCTGGAGAGTGTGGACCAGAGGCTGACAGCTGGTGATCAAAGTCAGCCCACAGATGTGTTTTATTTGCTTTCCTGGTATTAAAAAACTTAATTTAAAACAGTCAACATTTCAAATATAGAGAGATTTTACATGAACATCCAATTGGAAGATCAGCTACATTCAGTCAAGCTTTCCTGTGGTCAATTGGCCAGAGCTGAGGAGCATTTGCCTTTATTTATGTCTCTTGCCTGACCCTTGTAGCTGTTTGGTTTGCAGCTCCTGCAGGAGACTGTGGCAGTCTCCAGTTTGTGGTACACGCTGAGGGTTTGATGAGCCTCTGTCCCTCACTCCTGTCTTCTGTTTCCCTGTCTAAAAATCAGCACCGACAACAGATAGAAACCTGTAAAAACAAACAAAAAATGGAGGTGTGTTCATCATGACCCTGATATTTATAGATTTTTTCATTGTTTAAAGTATGTTTACCATGTTCATGGAAAGTGCTTATATTTGCTGTCTTCTCTTATTTCCCATTATTTCTTGCTGGGGCAAGCAATGTTTGTTTTCATTTCATTTCATTGCAGAGTGGCCAAGAGACAAAATTATTTTCAGCAAAGTACCTCCATTTTAAATAAAGTTTTCTAAACTTTTCTTATAGTCTAGATAAAAATTTTTCGAAGCGGATTGAATTCATAACCATTTTGAGAATCACATGCATGTTTTTATTTTAAGCTATATTATTTTGTCTTCATGTATGTCCGACTAGTCTAGTACTAATAGAGTGAAAAACAGTTATATTTGTAAGGGCTTCCTAAATTGTATAAGAATTATAAAATATTTTTCTTCTCTTTTCTCACAAAATTCTCCCAGCGAGTTGAAAATGGTGACTTCAACTGGATTGTTCCAGGAAAATTTTTAGCATTTAGTGGACCACATCCAAAAAGCAAAATTGAAAATGGTAGGTTTTTATTTACTTTACCCTCCAAAAATTTATTTCAGTTCATCTTCTTTGAGTTCTTAATTTCCTCAGTTAATCCTTTCTATTGGTAATATTCTCCAAAGAAAGTTTATTAATTAAAAAAATTGAACAGCATTTCAATTGTTAAATTACTAATTGAACAGTAATTAGTGTGTTAAATATTAGAGTTTAGTAAGTGGAACTATAATCACTGTTTTAAAACTGTCAAATTTTTAGGTTGCCATAAATAGGGTGTTCACTTTACCATGACCCAATTATCAAAGAAGAATCTGAGAAACCAACTGGTCAAAACAATAAGCAGATTGCTGATTTCTATCGGTGGTTCTCAGATTTATTTGGTGGTGGTGGCGTGCTACACCTCAAGGTATTCTTTGGTAACACCATGTTGAATAATGACGATGATGGTGACAATAGGTGTCATTTATTAAGTGCTAGTTACTAGCTAATCACAGCATTATCTCATTTAGTGCACACACAACTCTATGAGGTGTAGGAACTATTATCTCTATTTCACAGAGGAGGAAACCGAGGCCTATGAGTAAACACTGATCTGTTTAGTTCCATCATGACAACTAGGAACAATTTTCTAGCTGACAATAATTAAATTACTTACTTGCAGTATATGTAGAGCCAGGGGCATACATATTCAGGAAAAAAAAGCAAGACAAAAAAATAAGCCTCTTGAATGAAACATGATAGGCTATGTGTGTTTTCCCATTAACATATATTTTTTACTGAATTATTTTTTTTAACCTCACATTCCCAGAAGACAAGTAATGATAGGTACCAAAGGTTTAAGAATAGTTTATGTGAGAAGTACATAAAATAAAAAAAATATCACCCATGAACATAATAGCTCCCTTTTTGCTCCCTCTCTAGTTTTAGAGCTGGAACACTAGTCCTTGGAGGAACATAATTTGAAACCCTTAGTCTAGATTTATAGGTTTATTCTTCTTTCATCATCATCATCATCATCATCATAAGTATTTATTCTAAAATCTAGTTTCATTGTATATGGTTATTCATGTATTTAGATTTGATAATTTTGTTGAGTTTCCACACATGTGCTTATCATTTTATACCTATGACATATCTCACAGGGAACTCTGCTTAAATCATGGGGATTGAATCATCCCCTCTGGGGATGGGTAAGCCAGGTCTACAGAGTTACCCTAACAAATAGGATGTCTCTGTACTGAAGCCATAATTAGATCTTCTCTTTTACACATTTGCTCATGAATCCGGTTTGCTCCAGACATTGATTGATTAACCTGTTATGTTGGCTTGTTAGGAGTAACTTGTTAACTGCCTGAGGAAATTGCTTTCCACCGTTGGTCTTTCAAGACAGGATTGATTAAACCTCCCTTTAGCCTTCTGTACAAAATGATCTGACTCAGACCCAGAAAACCTTAGTAGGTGTATGGTTTCAGTAGTGGCTTTGTTGTTGGGTGTTCATTTGGTGAAACTGAAAGAATTTTGCCATATAGGATTCACTTTTTAAATGAAATTTTCTTAAAGAGAAGATGAGAGGTGTAATTTTTAAAACCCATTTAAAATATTTTTATAGAGGTAATACATGATTTTTTTTTAAAAAAGAAGAAAATGCAGATGAACTCATAAAAACAGCATTAAAGTGACCTATAATTCTACCCACGTTTTCTAGGTTTACTAGTTGGTGGTGGGATTATTGGGGATTTTAATTTTCTTTCCATCTGCTTCTCTGTATTTTTTATTTGCACATATTTTTTTTCCTCTCTTAGAGAATACACACACACACACACACAGAGACTTATAAAAATATTCCTTTTTTTTTAACCAGCATGGAGTCATAACATGACTACTGTCTTATAGCAGCTTTTTTTCACTTAATATATCACATACTCCTTTCCATGGCAATAAATGTAGATCTTCATTATAATTTTCCATGACTGCATTCAATGACTGTGCCATAATTTTACTAATCAATCACTTAATTTTTGAATGAAATCTAAGTTCAGTTTTTCACTTTTTAAAAACTACAGTGGTTGGTATACATGTCCATACATCTTTTTTGCAGCCCTTGTTTCTTTTCTAAATTCTTGGAAGTAGAATCACAAGATAAAAGGACGTATTTTGTGTGTCAATTCTTTTTTTTTTTTGCGGTACGCAGGCCTCTCACTGTGGTGGCCTCTCCTGTTGTGGAGCACAGGCTCTGGACGCACAGGCTCAGCGGCCATGGCTCACGGGCCCAGCCGCTCCGCGGCATGTGGGATCCTCCCGGACCGGGACACGAACCCGTGTCCCCTGCATCGGCAGGCAGACTCTCAACCACTGCGCCACCAGGGAAGCCCGTGTGTCAATTCTTAATTGTCAAAAGTCTTAAAAAAATTATTTTTGGTCCTATATTACAATATAGGGTAATAATTATCCACCATTTGCTTATATGCTGGGAGTGGTGCTGATAAGCTTTTTGTGCACACCTCATCTATTTAATAATCAGAAACACACCCTGGAACAGGCGGTAGTTATTTTGTGGAAGAGACGATGGAGACTTGGTAACCTAACTTGCCCAGGTTGACATAGCCAGAAAGTGGCAGTATGTGGATTCAAACACAGGTCTCTTTGATTCCAAATTCTGTGTTCTTTTAAATTTTACTACAGAGAAAGAACATGTTCACTACAGAACTTCAAGCAATCTAGATAAAAAGTCACCTGTAATTATATAATCTAGAAATAACCACTGTTAAGATATCATTCTCTCTATATCTTTTTTTTCTATGCATATACTGTGCCCTCTCACATTGAGAAAAAAAGGTGTGAAAGTGCTGCTTACCTAATACTTGCCAGTTTTTATGTCTAGAATAATTTCATTTAAGGCTGTTGTTGGTAAAATATTGATATTTTACTGGAATCCCCATTTTAAGATCTGATATTCACTAGAAGTGTCATATTTTTTTGTAAAGGGGTTTAACTTTTTAAATTCTTTTTGAACTTAAGAAATTTTCTTTTTTTTTAAGTTGAGAAACCCCTGTATTTTCTGAGGTGGCTGAAAGTCATTTTAGGGGTCTGTTAGTAGAAAAACGTAGATTTTTAAGGAGTTAGCACTGAAATAACTGTTGCTAGGATGTAGCAAAAGGAAGCCCTAAAATCTTGGGGTCTGGTAGAACGCATTATAACAGTCTTAAGTGTGTGGTGTCAACAGAGACCAACTAGGAGTTCCTTTCAGCCATCTTTGTTCACATTGTTTTGACAGGGGGGACAAGAGGAGCCCTAACTCTTTTTTGATTAAACAAGCTTGACTTGATAAATGCATAATATAGGCAGTAGAACAAATTGGATTTCAAAATTTCCTAAAAACCCCCCAAACTCTTAGGTGGCAATGTCCTCATCTCTACTTCAGAAAGAAAGAAAGAAAAGGAAAGAACAGGGAAAGACAGCTCGAGACAGGGAATCCAAACAGTTTGAAGCATCAGCCTGCTCATTTAATGAAAGAAGCTAGGTGTGAAGAGCCGGGGCTGCTTGAAGCCTGGCTCTGCCCCTAACTGGCTGTGTGAACTTCGTGAGTTCCTCAACTTCTCTCATCATCAAATGGGGAAATAGGATGCAGGCATTTGGTGAAGATTAGGGATATTATAGGAAGTGAGTGCCTTGCACAGTGTCGGGCACATTAATAGGTGCTTATTAGGTAGCAGATATTCTGATTACATTTTTATCATTAATGAACCCGATAAACATATTTTATTGCGTTCCACATTTGCCTGCCTATTTTGCAGTTGTTACTTTTAATAATGAATAGGTGGACTAATCATTTGACTCTGCTGTTCTTCAGTTTCCTTTAAATGAGGGTCTGGGAAGAGGTGAATTTTACCTTCTCTCTTTGCTTTGAAATTGTTTGGTCAGCGCCAGGGCTCTGCCTGTGCTTTACTGATGCCAGGGCACCATCTAGTGGCCAGATGGAGTAAGGGTCGGGTGAAAGCTCAGTCAGCTCTGTGCACATTGCTAAAACCAGTCCTCCATCAGAAGCATCCAAATACATCGAAAACACAGTTGTTCAGAGGTCAGAAGATATTGTCATTGTTGGTTATAACTCATTTGAAACGCTTTTGAGGATTTTTAAGAAACTTCCTCACAAATCTAGGAAGTGCAGCCCCTAATGTTCACATAGTGTCCCTTTTTTGGAGATCTAACAAATAGAATTGAGTTGGATTTTACCTTAAATCATCCCTAGCACCGGCCCTAGAATCTGACTGTCAGTGTTCAAATGCTGCCTCTGTCTCTTCCTAGCAGTGTGTGCATGGGCCAGTTCACTTTCCCAGGCATCAGTGACTGATAATTGTAAGGTTTAATGAGATGATATACATGAAACACTTAGCTTAGTGCCTGGCACATAGTAAGCGCTCAGTAAATGTTAGGTGCTATGATTACCATTACTGTTATTATTTCAGTGCCCTATTACCATATTTGGATAACTGTTCAGTGTTCTTTTCTCAAAAGATATACACAGTTTCTCTTGATAGTAGATTTAGGTATATTATCTGTAATGCCATTTACTCATGATGGGAATTCATATATGTAAAGAGAAGTTCTTACAGCCTTGGTGGAGGAGGGAAGGGACACACTCCAAAAGAACCATTAGCGTGCTTCATGACAGGTGCCATCACAGAGGTGCCAGTGATCACTAGGAGCCCAGGGTTAGAAGTGCTTGTCAGACTGTCACACCATGTCCCATCCTGTGTGTTCCTAAGTCCTCTCCTTCCCATTCCTTACATGATAGAAAAGCTCTTGTTTCCTATGCCAACCACAGTTCTTTTTCCCTTTAGGCTGGAAAATGATTTGAGCAAACAAACCAACTAGGAAAACAGATTTGATTTTTTTCCAAGTGGAAAGGATCTGTTTTCTCTAAATGTGTATAAGTCACTGTTTCTACACAGAAGATTATAAGTAAGCTCTGTCTTACCCGTTTGCTCAAAAGCAGCCTGGCTTGTGAAAATCATGTATCTGGGCTGTGGATTAGTTAGATCTGCCGGCCAATTCTGCCTTCATCCCTTGTGCGACCTTGGCGAAGGGTGCCAATTAGGGCTCTTGGTTGCACGCAGCAGATATTGGAGTTATGCTGGGGAGCTCACAGTCTCCAAGCGAAGGCTGGAAAATGAGGCTTAGAAAATGAACAGGATCTAAGGGAGGTCATGTATCAGCAGGATCCAGGCAGGAATGGAAACCACTTTATTTCAAACAGAGGGAATGCAATATAAGGAACTTGCTAGAAAGAAGGCTAAAAAGTAAAAGGGCAACTCTGAAAAAACCAGCATATTAAGGAAGAAATAGTTATTGCCTTTAAGGCAACGAGGGACAGAAAGGAAAACGTGGGGTTAGCAGGACCTGGGACCTTGGCAGGTGCTGGGAGCTCTGAAGGGCTGGTGCTTGCATTTGGAGCCTGAGGAGTGGGGACCCTGAGGCTGGGCTGCAGGCTGGTGCCGGGAGTGCCAAACTAAGCTGGGGGTTCCTCTCTTCTGCTGCTGAAGCCATGCTGGCAGGAGAACAGAAGACATCCCTTCTCCCTCCTCTGGCCTCCAGTTGCTCCGGCAGTGCTTTAGTGACTCCTGCTTTTCAGATGGACAGGAACCCAGTGGGAAAGGTAGCTTGGGAAATGTTATATGTACACCCCAGCCCCGGCATATGAGTTGGCTTGCAACTGAGAGAAAATAGGAAATGACCAGCCTATGCAAGATGTGAGGCAGCAGGAAATACAGCCACAGTGCAGAAACTGCTGGTTCACTTTGCTGGCTGCTGCTGCCTGCCCCACTTGGAGCCCACCATCATGAATGAGTTCTGAGTGAGATCCCCTCACCTGGTATGCCCTGAATGGGTTACAGATGTGGTAATCAACGGGCTGAGAAATTAGTCCTTTTAAACCCTGGGGCCACTAGGCAAGGCTTGCAGTGGCCAAAGCCCCCAGTGGTCACCTTCGTTGATTGGCCAAGTCGAGGTCATGCATCTGTAACCCAGCTGACTGCAGCTCCACGTGGTGCTGGACCCACTCACAGCAGGACGGGGGTTAGAGCCCGACCACTTGTTCTCCTCAAAAAAGGAAATGTCTACAAAAATGATCATCACTCAACCTCTTTAGTTTCTTAACTGTTACATGGGGTTTACTATTTTTATCTTAATAGGTTGTTTTGAGAATTAAAAGAAATTTATGCAATTGTGACTTGTACATGGTAGGTGCTTAATAATCAGTCTCTCTTGTGGGGGACTGCATTGTAGATTAAAACTGTACACCTGGCAAAAAGGCTGCGTTTCAAAAGTATTTGTCGAGAGGAGTAAAAAGGACAGAGTCCTTCCAAGCCTACTGTACACATCTGAGGGCCTCAGGAATGCCTTTGTTTGGGCTTGGGAGGAGTGTGCCCCCAGGATTTGAAGCCTAAATCTTGAGGTTTTGAACGTTCACGAGCTATTTCCAATACTCAGAAGAGGTTTTTTTTTTCCCCCCTCCTATGGTGTTTTTCTCAGTTTTTCAGACTGCTGCTTTTAGGAACGTGCTTCGACCTTACTCTCTCCTGAAATGCGCTTTCCTCCTAAGCTCTGTTGAGATTGATCATCTTTATTGTGAAGGGTTTTCGTGTTCCTGGGTTACGTAAGACGAAATGCGTGCCTTTTGCTTACAGCCCCTGCTTTCCTTTAGGTTATCCTCTTCACGCCCCCGAAGCCTACTTTCCTTACTTCAAAAAGCATAACGTGACTGCAATCGTGAGGCTGAACAAAAAGATTTACGAGGCGAAGCGCTTCACCGATGCCGGCTTCGAGCATTATGACCTCTTCTTCATCGATGGCAGCACACCCAGCGACAACATCGTGCGGAGGTTCCTGAATATCTGCGAGAACACGGAGGGGGCGATCGCGGTTCACTGCAAAGGTGCGAGCGAGGAGGCCTCGGTGGGCACTGGGTTTCTGAGGGGGTGAGCCAAAAGACAGCAAAACATGTGAAACAAAACCAGTTAGCGGCTTAGGAGACAGATGAGTTGTTTTTAGTTTGAGAAAACTGGAACACAAACCCATTTAAATGACCCCTTCCTAAAGAAAGGATCGCTTGGATGTGGACAGTCGGTGGTGTGCGGCTTTCCGGACAAGGCAGTTGTTCCGGCCTTACCTTCCCCAATTCACAATCGCTGACACCAGGTGCCACGAGGAGGGGAAATCGCAGCAGCACCGTCGGTAGGCTGGCACAGTTGTCAGGAGGCAAGGGTTGTTTGTTCCCCTTTCTCCTTCTCTTCCATAATTGCCCATCCTTTTTCCATTCTCCTCCACACATCTTATATTTAATGCTTCCATTTCGTGACCCAGCTATCTGGAGCCCCACTTCGCGCCCCCCGCTTCCTCTCCCCTATTAGCCTTTTGCATCGTGGAACAGAGTGTCTTACCTGCCCATTGCAAGGGGGCGGCAGCATACCTAACCCTAATCCTGACCCTAACCCTAGGGGCGGCAGCATACCCGGCTCATCGCTAGCTTCCTTGCCACAGGTCTGTTACTGCCTCTTTGAAAGACTGAAAGGCTTATGTAAATGCATCTCTGGTCTCCAGGAGTGGGTACTTTGGAACAGGAGTCGCCAGATTTAGCAAATAAAAATACAAGATGCCCAGTTAAATTTGAATTTTAGATAAACAGTGAATACTTTTTTATCATGTCTCAGTGCACCAAGCATACATTCTGTATTTTACCTGGCAACCTTGCGTCAGCTACTCAGAAAATATGAAATACCATTTGCTCTAAGCCTAGTTGTTATAGACTCTGAGGAGGCTCGCATTGTAGATTTTCCCGCACGGTGGAAGGTATTTTACTGCGGTCTTTCGTTTCAGTGAGGAGAAATCACTTCGGCCACCAGGAATGGAGCCTCTAGTTCCTCACATGCAGCTTTTCATATCGCCACTGGGTGGTGCTGTTCTCCGGTGTTGAGTCTGAGAACCGGTTTCTGTTTTAGCGTTTTATGCTAATTGTCTGGTAGGTGTTGGGGATTGTACTGTTCTTTTCATGTGCCTAGTGCTGCTGTAACTGACTTACTCAGACGAGATGGCTTTGGTTCTAACAGAAATTAAAATACCATTTTGTAGGCCCTTGTTTCTATGTTTAAGATTTGAGTAGGTGGAGGTACTTTGCTGAACATGTGAGCAGTAACTGGAAGCTGCGTTTTGCGGGAGCCTCGGCAAGGGAAACGAGCTGCACGTGGCCCCTGGTTCAGCGGAGGGCTCCTCAGTCAAGCTTCGTCCACGTTGACAGAGCCCCCTTCTGCCCCTCCGCGTTTCTCAGCAGGACGGGGCCCCGACTTGCTGGACTTCCTGTCTCGGGGGTGCGGGGGGCGTGGGTCTGTTAGGAAGGACTGCTGCTTTCGGTTCCGCCCAGGTCACTGTGGGGTGGCGGTGCTCTGGCTTGCCCCCGAGTGATCCATATGCGCCCTGGCTTTGCCTCTCCATTCCATTTTGTTAAAGATTGCCCAGACCCAAGGAAAAGCCTTCATTTCACACGCAGTCGGCCCTCCGTGGTATCCGGGGGTTCCGCATCCGCCAAAGTGACTATAAGGGACTTGAGCATCCCCAGATTTTGGAATACGCTGGCGTCCTGGAACCAATCCCTCGCGCATACCAAGAGACCATTGTATTTCAGCTATCAGTGGAACTTGAAAGCTAATGGGAATATGGCAGTTGCTAACGTTTAGTAGGAGCTATTCATATGCTGTTTCAAAGCTTATTTTTGTGTCATAAAAATCAATATTTTTCCTGGGATTAATTTGGCCTTATTTCCTAATCAATTAGTTTTATGGTTACCAAGGCATATAGTTTCTCTGCCTGTCATTGTCTTGGACAGACAAATTCAGGGGAGGAGAAATACAAAGCTTTCCTTGAAACTCAGCATCTCTCTTGATATTATTCCTCACCTAACAAACACTGGGAAAATGAACCGCTCTGGTGTTAAACATTTTTGTTACAGGTATTCTCTTTATTATATCCTTGACCTGTGAATGTTGACCTTGTAAAGAATATTTTAAGAAATACGTATATTTTATGTTGCAGAGGCTTTTATATTTTCATCAGAACCTTTAGCATCGAAGTCAGTTCTTTTATAGGAAGGTCACATTTACAGGTGTTGACATCTTTTTGAGAGTGTTATTTCATTTGCTTCCACTTGTACACACATGTAGGATTCTTTCATAAGGATTACACTTTTGATTTAATTACCACTGTATTGCTTTAAATAGCGTGCTTAGCTACTATAGGCCTGTTAATTATTTCGACATCTGCCCTAATTAAGTCAGCTTAGTTTCCTGGGAATTAAAGCAGCACGGAGCATTTTAATTGAACTATAAGGAGGAGGGAGAGAGACCCTTATCCAATGTCAAATGAACTTTGGTAGCTGCTGAAAAAATGACTATTTCATGCCTCAACGTAAAGTACTAAAAATAGAGACAAACTGGAAACTAATTTTCTGGGAATGTGTGAAATCTTACAATGATTCAATATCTGCAGTTTGCCTTCTGGTTGATAACAGGAATGGCTATGATTTCATGAAATTTTCTAGCACAAATAATCATTAAACAACGGCAACATTGTGATGTTCCAGTATGTGATTTAAAAAAAAAAATTATTTATTTATTTATTTTTGGTTGTGTTGGGTCTTCGTTTCTGTGCGAGGGCTTTCTCTAGTTGTGGCGAGCGGGGGCCATTCTTCATCGCAGTGCGTGGGCCTCTCACTGTCGCAGCCTCTCTTGTTGCGGAGCATAGGCTCCAGACGCGCAGGCTCAGTAGTTGTGGCTCACGGGCCCAGTTGCATCCGCGGCATGTGGGATCTTCCCAGACCAGGGCTTGAACCCGTGTCCCCTGCATTGGCAGGCAGATTATCAACCACTGTGCCACCAGGGAAGCCCCGAGTATTTGATTTTTGGTGTTCTGTAGGAGTTTCAGAAAACGCCTGGAACTGTAAGGCAATCAGAGCTTAACTTGGTATAAATAGAAGACGTTTCAAAGTCTTCTCTTGCTGTGCCAGGGAGCCCTTTAATTATGAATGCTTTAAAAAATTTGTTAAAGTTTTTATAGAAACTTAGTGAACTGTTCCTATTCTGTTGAACTGTGGTAAGAGCTCCTAACTATTGAGTGCTAAGTAGGTTCTTTTTATAGATCTAAATTATAGACTCTTTTTAAAAGGGGGAAGCAACTTTAGTTTTAGAGAAAGTTGAAAAATTTCTGCACCACCTTTTTTTCTTGGTTGTGATTGTGTGTGATGAGGAGTGCAACCAAGGGAACAGGCAGCCTCCTGCACAGGGAGGGATTCAGGGAGAGACAGTGTTGTCTCCCTAGGGAAGGCCATTTTCTCCCCAGACAGAGACCCAAATTGGTGACTTGAAGGGGGACACTGGAAACCAACTGGGCTTCCTGCTTCAGGCTGTCCAGCTGTGTTGTATCAACATGATTACCTGTAGTCTTGTCAGATGTCTGAGGACTTAACAACTCTGCAGAAACAGAAAATATTTGCTCTGGGCACAAACATGAAGACAAATAACTCATATTAAATGAAGAGAGTCCTACTGAGACCATGATTAAGCTTCACTCTTTTCTAAAGAATGTTGATGTTTTATCTGGGATAAAATGTACTTCAGATGAAAACAGGACACACACACACACCCCTCATCTAATAAAATAGTGTAAATATAATTTTTAAAAAGGAAGAGTGAATGGGAAGGGAATGTCAGGCATCCATAAACATGAGCTTGATTGTAATTTTTTTTTTTTTTTTTTTTTTGCGGTACGCGGGCCTCTCACTGTTGTGGCCTCTCCCGTTGCGGAGCACAGGCTCCGGACGCGCAGGCTCAGCGGCCATGGCTCACGGGCCCAGCCGCTCCGCGGCATGTGGGATCTTCCCAGACCGGGGCACGAACCCGTGTCCCCTACATCGGCAGGCGGATTCTCAACCACTGCGCCACCAGGGAAGCCCCAGCTTGATTGTAATTTCATTTACATTTTTGATATGTATTCTCAACCTCAGGTGATACTGCCCTCAAGGGGGAAAAATTGTTTTTGGGTGGTAAAAAACATTTTCTTTTTCTGTATAAAGTGCAGATTTATACACGGCACATAAAGAAATATGTGGTCTGTCTGTGACAGTAAAATTTCATGGGGGACAGTTAGGTAAAAAATGCCTAGAGAGGCTGTTGGTTGGGGGAGAGGACAATCATGAAGAAAAGGTTGAGAAACACTGACTTAGAGACATGCGTTTTTAAAATTTTCACATTTATGAAACTAGGATGGATCTTAAAATTGATTGCATACCATAGTTTAATTTTTTCTTAGTGGAACTTATAATGGTGTGTGTTACACCATTAGATGACATGGTATCTTAGATTTGCTGAAAAAATTGTGTATTTCCAAGTACTGAGGAAATTAGAGAAGGATCTCTTTATTATTTGACGACAAAAAGCTGACAAAATGCCCTCTCCTTTTGAGGGGTGGGGGCGGGGAGATTCCGAAACATATAAAAAATGAAGGCACCAACATTTTCCTATGTCCTTTTCTAACTAAATGTTTTCATGTATGACATTGTACCAATTTTCCAGGCTAGAAATATCCATCGCCTTTAGCTTTCTCTGTGACCCAATCAAAATATCCTTCTAATTCAGCTCTTCCTTATTACCACTGTCTACCCCGTCCATGCCTGTCAGCCAGCCTTGCTCCTGCCCCAGCCTTCCAGCTCCTCTCTCTGGCTCCCGTCTCTGTCCTTTCCAATCCAGAGGTATGCTGCTGCCTCATCCAGCTGCTTTTATCATGTCACATTCTTTGCCCCAAAATACATGACAGCTTTATTTTGCCCTTTACATTGATTAAAGGCAAAATCAGATTTTTGCATGATACCAATTGTATGTTTATTAGTTGTTGATAATATCATGAATTTCATAATACTTTTTAAATGAGTTGAATTTCGTTCATCAGAGGCTCATCTACATGTTTGAGGAGCAATAACACGTATATGCAGGAGATGTGCCCTAATCAGTGCTCAGAGAACTTTGCATCTGGATTTGGGGATTCCCATATAACTCAGCAGTCTTTGGTGTCTTTGGCCCACAATTGATAACCTACTTCCCCTAAGTACACGTTCCTCCACTTAAATCAGAGGTGCCCTTTAATCTGGCTCCTCCACATCCATCTGCCCTTATTTTCTACTCAGCACACACTGACACATTCTCCAGACCAGCCAGGCTTTCCATCACTGGACCGTTTGCTGAAAATATTCCGTGACCTTCCTATTCTTTAGAGTCTGTTGAAGTCCTTGTCATCAATGACACACATTCTTTGAAGACATCAACAGCTCACACGGTCCCTTTCTTTGAGACCCCAGTTTCAGTTTAAACCTAATTTCTTTGCTTCTTGGTTAATATTCTTGTGTCTACAACTTCTTTGATAACTTATCGTGGTCAAAATTATATCCTTTACTTTCTTATCTCCTTATCCTCTGAGCAAAGCCCTGTCCTGGGTAGCTTGTAGACAGCAAATAAACATTGGACTAGCTGAATCAAAGGATTAAAAACAAAGAGCCACTTTGTCATTCTATAAGAAAAAGAGTATACGATAGGAAGAGATTAAGTAGTGGAAAAATAACTCAGCACAGTGCCTTGCTCATGGGTGGTACTTAACAAATAAAAGTTTATAGTACTGAATTTAATTCCAAGAAGCCAGATGTGGAAAGATTTAGAAAATGCTTGTAAATAAGCTTAGTGGCTCAGTACTGTATATCTCATGAGGGCAGGCATCCTGCTTGTCTTCATGTTTCTGCCCCAGCGTCTGTCACAGCACTGCATGCTCAGCCAGTCTTAGTATTTGTAGAATGGAGTGACTGAATGGATGAGCCTAGAGTGAAAGAACTCTGGGACAATCACACGACCCCTGGCGATTTCAGTCCTGAATTCTATTCAGGACTTGTTATGCTAATATTCACTTGTTATGCTAATGTGAGTGAACTGGTTAGTATCTTCGGGCTTCAGTTCTGGTGTGTGAACAACAATCACCATATGTGAAGACCCTACAGCTTGATCAAATTTTTGAATATTTTGGGAAAGGAGGAAACCAGTGTAGATTAAAAAAAAAATGTCTAAAATGTAAAATCCTATCACTTTTTTAAATAGATTTTTTTTGGTGGTACACGGGCCTCTCACTGTTGTGGCCTCTCCCCGTTGCGGAGCACAGGCTCCGGGTGCACAGGCTCAGCGGCCATGGCTCACGGGCCCAACCGCTCCGTGGCATGTGGGATCCTCCCGGACCGGGGCACGAACCCGCGTCCCCTGCATCGGCAGGTGGATTCTCAACCACTGCGCCACCAGGGAAGCCCTTTTTAATAGATTTTTATTGCAGTATAATTGCTTCACAATACTGTGTTAGTTTCTGTTGTACAACAAAGTGAATCAGCCATATGCATACACATGTCCCCATATCTCCACTCTCTTGAGCCTCCCTACCCCACCCCTCTAGGTCATCACAGAGCACCAAGCTGATCTCCCTGTGCTATGTGGCTGCTTCCCACTAGCTATCTGTTTTATGTTTGGTAGTGTATATATGTCCATGCCACGCTCTCACTTCGTCCCAGCTTACCCATCCCCCGCCCCGTGTCCTCAAGTCCATTCTCTACGTCTGCGTCTTTATTCCTGTTCTGCCTCTAGGTTCTTCAGAACCTTTTTTTTTGGATTCCATATATATGTATTAGCATACGGTATTTGTTTTTCTCTTTCTGACTTACTTCATTATGTATAAAAGACCCTAGGTCCATCCACCTCACTGCAAGTAACTCAATTTCATTTTTTTTTTAGTGGCCGAGAAATAGTCCATTGTGTATACATGCCACATTTTCTTTATCCATTCATCTGTCTATGGTCACTTAGGTTGCTTCCATGTCCTGGCTATTGTACAGAGAGCTGCAATGAACATTTTGGTACATGACTGTTTTTGAATTATGGTTTTCTCAGGGCATATGCCCAGTAGTGGGATTGCTGGGTCGTATGGTAGTTCTATTTTTAGTTTTTTAAGGAACCTCCATTCTGTTTTCCATAGTGGCTGTATCAATTCACATGCCCACCAACAGTGCAAGAGTGTTCTGTTTTCTCCACACCCTCTCCAGTATTTATTGTTCGCAGATTTTTTGATGATGGCCATTCTGACCAGTGTGAGATGATATCTCATTGTAGTTTTGATTTGCATTTCTCTAATGATTCATGATTTTGAGCATTCTTTCATGTGTTTGTTGGCAATCTGTATATCTTCTTTGGAGAAATGTCTATTTAGGTCTTCTGCCCATTTTTGGATTGGGTTGTTTGTTTTTTTTGATAATGAGCTGCATGAGCTGCTTGTAAATTTTGGATATTAATCCTTTGTTAGTTGCTTCATTTGCAAGTATTTTCTCCCATTCTGAGGGTTGTCTTTTGGTCTTGTTAATGGTTTCCTTTGCTGTGCAAAAGCTTTAAAGTTTCATTAGGTCCCATTTGTTTATTTTTGTTTTTATTTCCATTTCTCTAGGAGGTGGGTCAAAAAGGATCTTGCTGTGATGTATGTCATAGAGTGTTCTGCCTAGGTTTTCCTCTGAGAGTTTGATAGTGTCTGGCCTTACATTTAGGTTTTTAATCTATTTTGAGTTATTTTTGTGTATGGTGTTAGGGAGTGTTCTAATTTCATACTTTTACATGTAGCTGTCCAGTTTTCCCAGCACCACTTATTGAAGAGGCTGTCTTTTCTCCACTGTATATTCTTGCCTCCTTTATCAAAGATAAGGTGACCATAGGTGTGTGGGTTTATCTCTGGGCTTTCTATTCTGCTCCATTTATCTATATTTCTGTTTTTTTGCCAGTATCATACTGTTTTGGTTACTGTACCTTTGTAGTATAGTCTGAAGTCAGGGAGCCTGATTCTTCCAGCTCCATTTTTCTTTCTCAAGATTGCTTTGGCTATTCGGGGTCTTTTGTGTTTCCATACAAATTGTGAAATTTTTTGTTCTAGTTCTGTGAAGAATGCCATTGGTAGTTTGATAGGGATTGCATTGAATCTGTAGATTGCTTTGGGTAGTAGAGTGATTTTCACAGTGTTGATTCTTCCACTCCAAGAACATGGTATATCTGTCCATCTATTTGTATCATCTTTAATATCTTTCATCAGTGTCTTATAATATTCTGCATAGAGGTCTTTTATCTCCTTAGGTAGGTTTATTCCTAGATATTTTATTCTTTTTGTTGCAGTGGTAAATGGGATTGTTTTCTTAATTTCACTTTCCGATTTTTCATCATTAGTGTATAGGAATGCAAGAGATTTCTGTGCATTAATTTTGTATCCTGCTACTTTACCAAATTCATTGATTAGCTTTAGTTGTTTTCTGGTAGCATCTTTAGGATTCTCTATGTATAGTATCATGTCATCTGTAAACATTGACAGCTTTACTTCTTCGTTTCCGATTTGGATTCCTTTTATTTCTTTTTCTTCTCTGATTGCTGTGGCTAAAACTTCCAAAACTATGTTGAATAATAGTGGTGAGAGTGGGCACCCTTGTCTTGTTCCTGATCTTAGAAGAAATGGTCTCAGTTTTTCACCATTGAGGACGATGTTGGCTGTGGGTTTGTCATATGGCCTTTATTATGTTGAGGAAAGTTCCCTCTATGCCTATTTTCTGGAGGGTTTTTGTGATAAATGAGTGTTGAATTTTGTCAAAAGCTTTCTCTGCATCTATTGAGATGATCACATGTTTTTCTCCTTCAATTTGTTAATATGTTTTATCACATTGGTTGTTTTGCATATACTGAAGAAACCTTGCATTCCTGGGATAAACCCCTTGATCATGGTGTATGATCTTTTTTTTTTTTTTTTTTTTTTTTTTTAACATCTTTATTTGAGTATAACTGTTTTACAATAGTGGGTTAGTTTCTCCTTTACAACAAAGTGAATCAGTTATACATATACATATGTTCCCATAACTCTTCCCTCTTGTGTCACCCTCCCTCCCACCCTCCCTATCCCACCCCTCTAGGTGGTCACTAAGTACAGAGGTGAACTCCCTCTGCTATGCTGTAGCTTCCCACTAGCTATCTAATTTACATTTGGTAGTGTGTATATGTCCCTGCCACTCTCTCACATCGTCACAGCTTACCCTTCCCCCTCCCCATATCCTCAGGTCCATGCTCTAGTAGGTCTGTGTTTTATTCCCTCCTACCACTAATCTCTTCATGACATTTTTTTTTTTTTTAGATTCCATATATATGTGTTAGCATACGGTATTTGTTTTTGTCCTTCTGACTTACTTCACTCTGTATGACAGATTCCAGGTCTATCCACCTCATTACAAATAACTCAGTTTCGTTTCTTTTTATGGCTGAGTAATATTCCATTGTATATATGTGCCACATCTTCCTTATCCATTCATCTGTTGATGGACACTTAGGTTGCTTCCATGTCCTGGCTATCGTAAATAGAGCTGCAATAAACATTTTGGTACATGACTCTTTTTGAGTTATGGTTTTCTCAGGGTATATGCCCAGTAGTGGGATTGCTGGGTCATATGGTA
This sequence comes from Kogia breviceps, assembly GCF_026419965.1. Lineage (NCBI taxonomy): Eukaryota > Metazoa > Chordata > Mammalia > Artiodactyla > Physeteridae > Kogia > Kogia breviceps. The sequence continues at coordinate 106,640,824 of NC_081310.1, forward strand.
GTTCTATTTGTAGTTTTTTAAGGAACCTCCATACTGTTCTCCATAGCGGCTGTATCAATTTACATTCCCACCAGCAGTGCAAGAGGGTTCCCTTTTCTCCACACCCTCTCCAGCATTTATTGTTTCTAGAGTTTTTGATGATGGCCAATCTGGCCGGTGTGAGATGATATCTCATTGTAGTTTTGATTTGCATTTCTCTAATGATTCATGATGTTGAGCATTCTTTCATGTGTTTGTTGGCTATCTGTATATCTTCTTTGGAGAAATGTCTATTTAGTTCTTCTGCCCATTTTTGGATTGGGCTGTTTGTTTTTTTGTTATTGAGCTGCATGAGTTGCTTATAAATTTTGGATATTAATCCTTTGTCAGTTGCTTCATTTGCAAATATTTTCTCCCATTCTGAGGGTTGTCTTTTGGTCTTGTTAATGGTTTCCTTTGCTGTGCAAAAGCTTTAAAGTTTCATTAGGTCCCATTTGTTTATTTTTGTTTTTATTTCCATTTCTCTAGGAGATGGGTCAAAAAGGATCTTGCTGTGATTGATGTCATAGAGTGTTCTGCCTATGTTTTCCTCTAAGAGTTTGATAGTGTCTGGCCTTACATTTAGGTCTTTAACCCATTTTGAGTTTATTTTTGTGTATGGTGTTAGGGAGTGTTCTAATTTCATACTTCTACAGGTAGCTGTCCAGTTTTCCCAGCACCACTTATTGAAGAGGCTGTCTTTTCTCCACTGTATATTCTTGCCTCCTTTATCAAAGATAAGGTGACCATATGTGTGTGGGTTTATCTCTGGGCTTTCTATCCTGTTCCATTGATCTATATTTCTGTTTTTGTGCCAGTACCATACTGTCTTGATTACTGTGGCCTTGTAGTATAGTCTGAAGTCAGGGAGCCTGATTCCTCCAGCTCCATTTTTCGTTCTCAAGATTGCTTTGGCTATTCGGGGTCTTTTGTGTTTCCATACAAATTGTGAAATTCTTTTTTCTAGTTCTGTAAAAAATGCCAGTGGCAATTTGATAGGGATTGCATTGAATCTGTATATTGCTTTGGGTAATACAGTCATTTTCACTATGTTGATTCTTCTAATCCAAGAACATGGTATATTTCTCCACCTATTTGTATCATCTTTAATTTCTTTCATCAGTGTCTTATAGTTTTCTGCATACAGGTCTTTCGTCTCCCTAGTTAGGTTTATTCCTAGGTATTTTATTCTTTTTGTTGCAATGGTAAATGGGAGTGTTTTCTTAATTTCATTCTCAGATTTTTCATCACTAGTGTATAAGAATGCCAGAGATTTCTGTGCATTAACTTTGTATCCTGCTACTTTACCAAATTCATTGATTAGTTCTAGTAGTTTTCTGGTAGCATCCTTAGTATTCTCTATATATAGTATCATGTCATCTGCAAACAGTGACAGCTTTACTTCTTCTTTTCCTATTTGGATTCCTTTTATTTCTTTATTTTCTCTAATTGCTGTGGCTAGAACTTCCAAAACTATGTTGAATAAGAGTGGTGAGAGTGGGCAACCTTGTCTTGTTCCTGATCTTAGTGGAAATGGTTTCAGTTTTTCACCATTGAGAACAATGCTGGCTGTGGGTTTGTCATATATTGCCTTTATTATATTGAGGAAAGTTCCCTCTATGCCTACTTTCTGCAGGGTTTTTATCATAAATGGGTGTTGAATTTTGTCAAAAGCTTTCTCTGCATCTATTGAGATGATCATATGGTTTTTCTCCTTCAGTTTGTTGATATGGTGTATCACGTTGATTGATTTGCGTATATTGAAGAATCCTTGCATTCCTGGAATAAACCCCACTTGATCATGGTGTATGATCCTTTTAATGTGCTGTTGGATTCTGTTTGCTAGTATTTTGTTGAGGATTTTTGCATCTATGTTCATCAGTGATATTGGCCTATAGTTTTCTTTCTTTGTGACGTCTTTGTCTGGTTTTGGTATCAGGGTGATGGTGGCCTCGTAGAATGAGTTTGGGAGTGTTCCTACCTCTGCTATATTTTGGAAGAGTTTGAGAAGGATCAGTGTTAGCTCTTCTCTAAATGTTTGATAGAATTTACCTGTGAAGCCATCTGGTCCTGGGCTTTTGTTTGTTGGAAGATTTTTAATCACAGTTTCAATTTCAGTGCTTGTGATTGGTCTGTTCATATTTTCTTTTTCTTCCTGGTTCAATCTCAGAATGTTGTTCATTTCTAAGAATTTGTCCATTTCTTCCATGTTGTCCTTTTTTGGCATATACTTGCTTGTAGTAATCTCTCATGATCATTTGTATTTCTGCAGTGTCTAGTTTTTACTTCTCCTTTTTTATTTCTAATTCTATTGATTGAGTCTCCCTTTTTTTCTTGATGAGTCTGGCTAATGGTTTATCAATTTTGTTTATCTTCTCAAAGAACCAGCTTTTAGTTTTATTGATCTTTGCTATTGTTTTCTTCATTTCTTTTTCATTTATCTCTGATTTGATCTTTATGATTTCTTTCCTTCTGCTAACTTTGTGGTTTTTTTTCTTCCTTCTCTGTTTGCTTTAGGTGTAAGTTTAGGTTGTTTATTTGAGTCGTTTCTTGTTTCTTAAGGTAGGATTGTATAGCTATAAACTTCCCTCTTAGAACTGCTATTGCTGCATCCATAGGTTTTGGGTCGTCGCGTTTTCATTGTTATTTGTTTCTAGGTATTTTTTGATTTCCTCTTTGATTTCTTCAGTGCTCTCTTGGTTATTAAGTAGTGTATTGTTTAGCCTCCATGTGTTTGTATTTTTTACATATTTTTTCCTGTAGTTGATATCTAGTCTCATAGGGTGTGGTAGGAAAAGATACTTGATACTATTTCAATTTTCTTAAATTTACCAAGGCTTGATTTGTGACCCAAGATATGATCTATCCTGGAGAATGTTCCATGAGCACTTGAGAAGAAAGTGTAATCTGTTGTTTTTGGATGGAATGTCCTATAAATATAAATTAAGTCCATCTTGTTTAATGTATCATTTAAAGCTTGTGTTCCCTTATTTATTTTCATTTTGGATGATCTGTCCATTGGTGAAAGTGGGGTGTTAAAGTCCCCTACTATGATTGTGTTACTGTTGGTTTCCCCTTTTATGGCTGTTACTATTTGCCTTATGTATTGAGGTGCTCCTATGTTGGGTGCATAAATATTTACAGTTGTTATATCTTCTTCATGGATCTATCCCTTGATCATTATGTAGTGTCCTTCTTTGTCTCTTGTAATAGTTTTTATTTTAAAGTCTATTTTGTCTGATATGAGAATTGCTACTCCAGCTTTTTTCTGGTTTCCATTTGCATGGATTATCTTTTTCCACCCCTTCACTTTCATTCTGTATGTATCCCTAGGTCTGAAGTGGGTCTCTTGTAGACAGCATATATACAGGTCTTGTTTTTGTATCCATTCATCCAGTGTATGTCTTTTGGTTGGAGGATTTAAGCCATTTACATCTAAGGTAATTATTGAGATGTACGTTCCTATTACTATTTTCTTAATTGTTTTGGGTTTGTTATTGTAGGTCTTTTCCTTCTCTTGTGTTTCCTGCCTGGAGAAGTTCCTTTAGCATTTCTTGTAAAGCTGGTTTGGTGGTGCTGCATTCTCTTAACTTTTGCTTGTCTGTAAAGGTTTTAATTTCTCTGTCAAACCTGAATGAGATCCTTGCTGGGTAGAGTAATCTTGGTTGTAGTTTCTTCTCCTTCATCACTTTAAATATGTCCTACCACTCCCTTCTGGCTTGTAGAGTTTCTGCTGAAAGATCAGCTGTTAACCTTATGGAGATTCCTTTGTGTGCTATTTGTTGTTTTTCCCTTGCTGCTTTTAATATTTTTTATTTGTATTTAATTTTTGATAGTTTCATTAATATGTGTGTTGGAGTGTTTCTCGTATTTATCCTTCATGGGACTCTCTATGCTTCCTGGACTTGATTAACTATTTCCTTTCCCATATTAGGGACATTTTCAACTATAATCTCTTCAAATATTTTCTCAGTCCCTTTCTTTTACTCTTCTTCTTCTTGGACCCATATAATTCGAATGTTGGTGCGTTTAATGTTGTCCCAGAAGTCTCTGAGACTGTCGTGAATTCTTTTCATTCTTTTTTCTTTATTCTTCTCTGCAGTAGTTATTTCCACTGTTTTATCTTCCAGGTCACTTATCTGGTTTTCTGCCCTAGTTATTCTGCTATTGATCCCTTTTAGATATTTCTTAATTTCATTAATTTTGTTGTTTATCACTGTTTGCTCTGTAGTTCTTCTAGGTCCTTGTTACATGTTTCTTGTATTTTCTCCATTCTATTTCCAAGATTTGGATCATCTTTTTTTTTTTTTTATTTTTGGCTGTGTTGGGTCTTCGTTTCTTTTCGAGGGCTTTCTCTAGTTGTGGCAAGTGGAGGCCACTCTTCATCACGTTGCGCAGGCCTCTCACTATCGTGGCCTCTCTTGTTGCAGAGCACAGGCTCCAGACGTGCAGTCTCAGTAGCTGTGGCTCACGGGCCCAGTTGCTCTGCGGCATGTGGGATCTTCCCAGACCAGGGCTCGAACCTGTATCCCCTGCATTGGCAGGCAGATTCTCAACCACTGTGCCACCAGGGAAGCCCGTGGATCATCTTAACTATCATTATTCTGAATTATTTTTCAGGTAGACTGCCTATTTCCTCTTCACTTGTTAGGTCTGGTGGGTTTTTACCTTGCTCCTTCATCTTTTATGTGCTTCTCTGTCTTCTCATTTTGCTTAACTTACTGTGTTTGGGGTCTCCTTTTCGCAGGCTGCAAGTTCGTAGTTCCCGTTGTTTTTGGTGTCTGTCCCCAGTGGCTAAGGTTGGTTCAGTGGGTTGTGTAGGCTTCCTCATGGAGCGGACTAGTGCCTGTGTTCTGCTGGATGAGGCTGGATCTTGTCTTTCTGGTGGGCAGGTCCATGTCTGGTGGTGTGTTTTGGGGGTGTCTGTGGCCTTATTATGATTTTAGGCAGCCTGTCTGCTAATGGATGGGGCTGTGTTCCTGTCTTGCTAGTTGTTTGGCATAGGGTGTCCAGCACTGTAGCTTATTGGTCGTTTAGTGGAGCTTGGTCTTGGTGTTGAGATGGAGATCTCTGGGAGATTTTCGCTGTTTGATATTATGTGGAGCTGGGAAGTCTGTTGTGGACCAGTGTCCTGAACTTGGCTGTCCCACCTCAGAAACACAGCCCTGACGTCTGGCTGGAGCACCAAGAGCCTGTCATCCACATGGCTCAGAATAAAAGGGGGAAAAACGAGAAAGAAAGAAAGAAGAAGATAAAATAAAATAAAGTTATTAAAACAATTATAATTTAAAAAAATTTGTTAAGTAATAAAAACATAAAAAAAGAAAGTAGAGAGCAACCAAGCCAAAAAACAAATCCACCAATGATAACAAGTGCTAAAAACTATACTAAAAAAAAAAAAAAAAAGTGGACAGAGAGAACCCAGGACAAATGGTGAAAACAAAGCTATACAGACAAAATCATAGACAGAAGCATACGCATACACCCTCACAAAAAGAGGAAAAGGGAAAAAAATACATATATTGTTGCTCCCAAAGTCCACATCCTCAATGTGGGATAATTCGTCGTCTATTCAGGTATTCCTGAATACCTGAATATTCTATTCAGGTATTCCACGAATGCAGGGTACATCAAGTTGAATGTGGAGATTTAATCCATTGCTCCGGAGGCTGCTGGGAGAAATTTCCCTTTGTCTTCTTTGTTTGCACCGCTCCTGGGGTTCATCTTTGGATTTGGACCTGCCTCTGCGTGTAGGTCGCCTGAGGGTGTCTGTTCTTTGCTCAGACAGGACAGCATTAAGGAGCAGCAGATTCGTGAGCTCTGGCTCACTCAGGCCGGGGGGAGGGAGGGGTACAGATGCGGGGCGAGCCTGTGGTGGCAGAGGCCAACGTGACGTTGCACCAGCCTGAGGCGTGCCATGCATTCTTCCGGGGAAGTTGTCCCTGGGTCACAGGACCCTGGCAGTGGCGAGCTGCACAGGCTCCCAGGAGGGGAGGTGTGGATAGTGACCTGTACTTGCACACAGGCTTCTTGGTGGCTGCAGCAGCTGCCTTAGCATCCTATGCCCATCTCTGGGGTCTGCACTGATAGCTGTGGCTCATGCCTGTCTCTGGAGCTCCTTTAAGCAGCGCTCTTAATCCCCTCTCCTCATGCACCAGGAAACAAAGGGCAAGAAAAAGTCTCTTGTCTCTTCAGCAGCTCCAGACTTTTTCTGGACTCCCTCCTGCTTGCTATGGCGCACTAGCCCCATTCGGGCTGTGTTCACGCTGCCAACCCCAGTCCTCTCCCTGGGATCCGACTGAAGCCCCAGCCTGAGCTCCCAGCCCCCGCCCATCCCGGAGGGTGAGCAGACAAGCCTCTCAGGCTGGTGAGTGCTTGTTGGCACCAATCCTCTGTGTGGGAATCTCTCCACTTTGCCCTTAGCAGCCCTGTTGCTGTGCTCTCCTCCGTGGCTCTGAAGCTTCCTCCATCCGCCACCCGCAGTCTCCACCCACAAAGGGGCTTCCTAGTGTGTGGAAACCTTTCCTCCTTCACAGCTCCCTCCCACTGGTGCAGGTCCCATCCCTATTCGTTTGTTTCTGTTTTTTCTTTTGCCCTACCCAGGTATGTGGGGAGTTTCTTGCCTTTTGAGAGGTCTGAGTTCTTCTGCCAGCATTCAGTAGGTGTTCTGTAGGAGATGTTCCACATGTAGATGTATTTCTGATGTATTTGTGGGGAGGAAGGTGATCTCCACGTCTTACTCTTCCGCCATCTTGAAGATCCTCTCCTCATTCTCCTTAAGTATATTCTGCCACTGCCTTCTGGCCTGCAGAGTTTTCTCTAAAAAATTGGTTGATAACCTTATGGGGATTCCTTTGTGTGTTATTTGTTTTTCCCTTTCTGCTTTTAATATTCTTTCTTTGAATTTAATTTTTGTTAGTTTGATTAGTATATGTCTTGGTGTGTTTTTCCTATGGTTTATCCTTTATGGGACTCTCTGTGCTTCCAGGACTTGGGTGACTATTTCCTTTTCCATTTTAAGGAGGTTTTCAACTATAATCTCTTCAAATATTTTCTCAGACCCTTTCTTTTTCTCTTCTTCTTCTGGGACCCCTCTAGTTTGAATGTTCATGTGTTTAGTGTTGTCCCAGAGGTCTCTGAGATTGTCCTCAATTCTTTGCATTCATTTTTCTTTATTCTGTTCTTTGCAGTTATTTCCATCATTCTGTCTTCCATCTCACTTATTCGTTCTTCTGCCTCAGTTATTCTGTTATTGATTCCTTCTAGTGTATTTTTCATTTCAGTTACTGTGTTGTTCATCTCTGTTTGTTTGTTCTTTAGTTCTTCTAGATCTTGTTAAACATTTCTTGTATTTTCTCAATCTGTGCCTCCATTCTATTTCCAAGATTCTGGATCATCTTTACTATCATTGCTCTGAATTCTTTTTTACGTAGATTGCCTATTTCCTCTTCATTTATTTGGTGTTGTAGGTTTTTACCTTGCTCCTTCATCTGTGACATCCTTTTTTCTGTCTCTTTTTTTTTTGTTATGAGTGGGATTGTGTTCCTGTCTTACTGATTGTTTGGCCTGAGGCTTCCAACACTGGAGTTTATAGACTATTGTGTAGAGCTAGGTCTTGGTGCTGAGATGAGGAACTTTGTGAGACCTCATTCCGATGAATATTCCCTGGAGTCTGAGGTTCTCTGTTTGTCCAGTGGTTCGGACTTGGAGCTCCCACCGCAGGAGCTTTGGCTTGACCCCCGGCTCGTGAACCAAGATCCTGCAAGTTGTGTGGGATGGCAAAAAAAAAAAAAAAAAGAGAGAACAATAACAAAGTAAAAAATAAAATTAGATTAGGAAACTGACAGATATGTTAGAAAGAATATAAAAATAAAAATATAGATGAATCAACAACCGGAAGCTACATCAGTACCACAATAGTAAAAAAGAGGAGGAGGGGAAAGAAAAATAAATAAATAAAGGGGGAAAAGGCCTTGGCTGTGGAGGGCGGGGCCTAAGCAAGGGTAAGGTTTGGGTGGTGGGTAGGGCCAATGCTCAGAGACCACAGGGCTGGAAAAAGCCCTGGGGGCTGTGAGGGGTAGGGCTTAGGCTCAAGAAACAGAAGGGGCCCAGGTGTGCCCCCCACCCCTGGTCTCAGAGAGAAGCGGACCTCACCTGGGAGGCCAGCAGGCTTCCTGGGCCTCAGTGGGTGGGGCAGACGCCCTCCTGTCCTCTCCTGCTCCTCTGGTTTGGGAGGGCTCCTCCTGCCTGCCTCTCCTGATCTCCCTGGCCTCCCTCCTATGCCCCTAGTGGTGGGGGGGGGCAGCCTTGGAGTGCAGGGAACCAGCCTAGAAGCTCAGCAGGCTCCCTGGAGGGCCAGGTGATCGCCCTCCACTCCTCTCCCGCTCTTCCTGGAGAGTCCCTCTTGCCTGCCTCTCCTGATCTCTCTGGCCTCAGGGGCACCAATCCTGTCTGGCCTCCACTTCTGCTCCCTCCTCAGTCCCCCCACGTCCTACTGGTTCACTTGGGGGTTCCTCCCGTCTCCTTGGGCATCAGAGTCCCCCACTGGTGGCCGGCAGGTACCCTAATTGTGGGGACATGCTAACTCCGTGTGTCTTCCCACACCGCCATCTTCATCCTATTACTTTTGTTTCTCTGGAGAGAGAGAAAAAAAAAAATCACAATTTGTAAAAACATTTTGAAGAACATTTTGATCATTATAGTAACCAATACGTCCTTGAAAATCATTTCTAATTATATTAATTTCTTCTACATAACAGAAATTGGGTTCAACATAAGAAATATGTTGACACAAAAGTTTCCAAAAAAGGTAAGCGCCTCAAGAAAGGAAACTTGAGCACTTCTGTTGGCTTGGTTCTTAGTGGATTATGTGCTCTCATAAGGGCCAAGACCATGTCTGTTTCATTTGTCACCTTATCCCCAGCTTCTAGCACAGTACCTGGCAGGTAGTAGCTGCTCCATGAATACCTATTGGCTGAGGAAATAATGAAATCCTGGTCTTTAAGGAGTTATATATAGAGGTGAGGAGTACCTGGTGGAGATAGTATTGAAACAGTCATGAGTTAGGCAGCTAATGGGATCTGATGATGCTTATGGTGTCTTCGTACTTTGATTCTATAATTCCTTATTCTACGATAAGTTTAAAAAAACCTCACCATTTAAATAGGCTTGAAAAAATGACCATTATAATATAATCAGTTACGCTACTAACTCAGAGTCACACACACAAATTTTTTTTTTTAAAAATTAATTAATTTATTTATTTTGAGCTGTGTTGGGTCTTCGTTTCTGTGCGAGGGCTTTCTCTAGTTGTGGCAAGCGGGGACCACTCTTCATCACAGCGCGCGGACCTCTCACTATCGCGGCCTCTCTTGTTGTGGAGCACAGGCTCCAGACACGCAGGCTCAGTAGTTGTGGCTCATGGGCCTAGTTGCTCTGCGGCATGTGGGATCTTCCCAGATCAGGGCTCGAACCCGTGTCCCCTGCATTAGCAGGCAGATTCTCAACCACTGCGCCACCAGGGAAGCCCCCACAAAGTGTTTTTTTTTTTTTAATTAATTAATTAATTATTGTTTTGTTGTGTTGGGTCTTGCTGTGTGTGGGCTTTATCTAGTTTCAGCGAGTGGGGGCTACTCTTTGTTGCAGTGCACAGCCTTCTTATTGCGGTAGCTTCCCTTGTTGCAGAGCACAGGCTCTAGGCACATGGGCTTCAGTAGTTGTGGCACGTGGGCTCAGTAGTTGTGGTGCACAGGCTTAGTTGCCCCGCGGCATGTGGGATCTTCCTGGGCCAGGGCTTGAACCCATGTCCCCTGCATTGGCAGGCAGATTCTTAACGACTGTGCCACCAGGGAAGTCCACGAACTGTTAACTGAATGTTCATCTCAGCCTGGGCTGGAGCTAAGGATGGGGAGCATGGGGACACCTGACAGCTGATTTTTTTTTAAGTTAGTTTATATATTGTTAAAATTTTATTTATTTACTTTTGGCTGAACTGGCTCTTTAGTGTGGCACACGGGCTTCTCTAGTTGCGGCTTAGTTGTGGCGAAATGTGGGATCTTAGTTCCCTAACCAGGGATTGAACCCGGGCCCCCCCCTGCATTGGGAGCGTGGAGTCTTAACCACTGGACCGCCAGGGAAGTCCCTGACTGCGGATATTTTGCAAGTGCTTGTCTGGAGCCAGTATTGCGTTAACAATGTTCACAATGGCAGTCATTCTCAAAGGCCCTCGGGGGTTGAACTCTCCATAATTTTCAAGATACTTGCTCTGATTTATATATATATTTTTACATATGTTTATTTGATCATATGATCTATTTTTTAAAAATTTCTTGAGTTAGAATTATCTTTCAAATGCCCCCCCCATCATGAAAAAGCATTACATTATTGCCTCAGTTTAAAAATCTTGTATTATATTTGAAACCATAGCAACTTTTGTACAGGGTTTAATTTCAGAGTTTTTGTGGGTGCATTTGCTGTATTTTGTATTTCTTGTTGTGTTTCCCTCTCTTACAGCTGGTCTTGGAAGAACAGGGACCTTGATAGCCTGTTATGTCATGAAACACTACAGGTTTACACACGCAGAAATAATTGCTTGGATCAGAATATGCCGGCCCGGCTCTATTATAGGACCCCAGCAGCACTTCCTGGAAGAGTAAGTATAGTGTCTCCATTATCACATGATGTTCTTGTTCCTGATTATTTCTGCCACTTGTTCCCTGGTTGTGGACTATGTCAAGGCCGTGGTTGTGAAATGGCTGCATTGTTAGAGAAGGCTGTACCTCTAATGGAACGTTGTTGATTTGACAGCTAATGCATTCTAACTTTGTACCTTTTGTATTTCTTAGATCAGGTGAGAGTGAGAAGAAAATCACAGAGCCATCTCTGCCTACCTTTTTTCTGTCATTTTCTATGTGTGATCTGGCTACAGTGCAATTTTCTTATGTCAGCCCACTTGGCACTTTTCATTCTTTTTTTTGTTTGCACATCTAAAAGCAGAATGAGAAAAAACACACCACAGAGGTCAGTCCGGGATTTCTATGACATGGCCGCTCCTCTGACAACTAAGCTGTTCATGTAGCTGCAACTTATCAAGGAAGAAATAAAGAAGACTGGGTTTTAGTCCTGGCTATACCACTAACTAGCTTTATGACCATTATTTAGAAGAATACTTATAAATTCCTTCTTTCATCTGTTCACGTACTCATTCATTAACTATTTGTCAAGCCCCAGCCCGCAAGGTGGAGAGATTTAACCTGTAAGAGTACAATCCTTTCTGATATCCCCTTAAAATTTCAGAAATTACCATTCATTTACCCATTAAGAAAATGAAGAGATGAAATTAGCACTAGCTGCTTTAGGTCCAGCTTTAAAATCAATTGGTGATGTCTTATACTGAAATTTCATTTTTTTTCTTTTTATTCTGGTGTGGATCTCTATGGAATAGCATTCTTTTCCAGATAATTCCTTTCCCATTTAAGTCATTTTATGTCGGTGAGAAACAAATGATCATGAATTTCATAGTAAGATGCTGTAAGCAAGCATCTGAAATGGATAAAAGGATTTGAGCCTACTGAGCAGTTACTTTAGTTGCCAATCCCAGAGGGGAAGAAGTGATAGGAAAAGACATGCTGAAACATGTGCAGTTATACCTTAGCTTAAAAGAATGAGGTGGAAGTGTAATGAATACACAAGGAAAAAATACCCAAGAACAGGATCATTAAGAAGACAAGTTCCTAGGTTTTTGGCCTGTGAGATACAAATAAAATAATTATATTATTTTAGAGCTCTCTTCTTGTCAGATTCTCTGCCAGTGGTTTCCATTATTTTGCATTATGTGTGCCTACAGCATGGGACTTTGTGCTGTGTATCGGCCAGGGGCTTGTTGTACTAATTACTTACTAAAGTTGAATAAATGGCCTTAGGGTTAGAAAACAAAAAACATCCCTAAATCTGGATCTTTAAGCCATCTCTTAAAATCATTGTTTGGAAGAATGTTCATTCATTAGGTACCTACTGAATACTCACCTTGCCCCTGGCTCTCTGCTAGGTACAGTTCACGAGGTGAGGAGATTTTCCCAAGAACACCACTGGTCAAATTCACCTAGATGTCTCAGGCCACCAGATGCCACAACCCTCCCACTTCATGCCCGCATACTCCTCCTTCCTACTCTGCCTTCTCTCTCTGCCATGTCTCAAAATAATAAGAGAAGAAATTAGGGTGATGAGGCAAAGGCATTCTAAGTTGAAGAGTTTTTCATTTATAGATACTTAAGCGGCAAAACTTAGGCTATTTACTTAGGTGTGAGTCAATACTGTAGTTTTCTACTATCTGTGAATCTGAGGTGCAGGAATGCCTTCCTTATATAATGAGATATTAAAATCAGTTATTACTAATGTTTAGGTCAGAACCTTCCTGAAGGCAGGTTCTCGATCTGAGGCACCATACCTTCTATATTTTGCAGTATTTCCTATAGAGCCATTTCTATGGAGAAATGTCTGCATTACTCATGGGCTTTCACAGACTTTTTTGATTGCCTCCTTCTAGGTATCGGTCTATGGCCTAATTTACTTTATGCCTCTAAGTGGCACCAGAGGTAGTATTTTGCTTTACTTAGCTGTGTACACTTATTTTGTCTTCTCCTTCTCTCCTATTTTCCTTTTTCAAGACTATGTCTTTTGCAAATATTTTCTCCCATTCTGAGGGCTGTCTTTTCATGCTTTGCAATGACCTAGAGGGGTGGGGTAAGGAGGGTGGGAGGGAGGCTCAAGAGGGAGGGGATATGGGGACATATGTATGCATATGGCTGATTTGTTGTACAACAGAAACTAACACAGTTTTGTGAAGCAATTATACTCCAATAAAGATTTTTAAAAAAACCAACTCACTAAAAAAAAAAAAGAGACTATGTCTTGATGTACCTCATGGCAGAAGACATACTTTTCTGTGTTAGTGACATTCATTCTTTCAACAGATGTCTGTTGGGTGCACACTCTCTGCCAGGCAATGCCCCTGATCCTGGGGATGCAGCAGTGAATGCAGCAGACGAGGCCCTTTCCTCCCAGGGTGTCAGTATTTCCAGTGGAAGGAGCACACAATAAACAAGTGTATAAGTTTACATACAAGATGATTTCTGACAGGGACATGACAACAGAGACCCGCAGCAGGGGAGGGGGATGACTGATGGGGGAAAGCCATTCTGGTTGGTGCGAAATAGTATCTTAATTTGTATTTTCCTGATGACTCATGATCTTGAACACCTTTTATATATGTATCTCCTTTGTGAGGTGTTTGGCCTGAGTCTTTGCCCAGTAAAAATTTTTTTCTGTGGTAGTTCTTTATTTTTTAATTAAAAATATTTGTTGAAGTTAATATAAAACCATGATTTTTCACAGTACTATACACAGAGCTGATGTTATTCTACAAATTATTTAATATTAGGGAAAGCAGGTAAGGTTGTATCTGGCAGCTTTACAAGAGCACTTTTGCTTTTCAGTGAGATTTTTTTTAAAAAATTGATGCATGATTGACATATAACATTATATTAGTTTCAGGGGTACAACATAATGATCCAATATTTGTATACATATTTTAGATATGAATTCTTTGTCAGATGTATGTGCTGTACGTTTTTTAATGAGCAAAATTTAAAATTTTGCTGAAACTGATTTTTAAAAATTAACTTCTTATCCTGCAACCTTACTATTTTCATTCATTAGTTCCGGTAATTTTTTTTTTCCTTTTTTCTCGTTGCTAAGATTTCCATTACAGTGTTAGTTAGAAGTGGTGAAAATGGACATCCTTGTCTTGTTCTCAGTCTTAGGGGGAAAGGCATTCAGTCTTTGATCATTAAGTATGATGTTAGCTGTGGGGTTTTCATAGATGACCTTTATCTGAATGGGGAAATTGCCTTCTCTTTTTAGTTTGAGAATTTTTATTAATAATGGGTATTGAATTTTGTCAGTTTTTTTCTACATTTATCAAGATAATCATAATCTTCTAATGCGAATTACATTGATTTTTTAATGTGGAGCTATGATATGCATGATGTGCTATTATTTTTTCATATGGCTGGATTCGATATGCTAATATTTGTTAAGGATTTCTGTGTCTGTATTCATGAAGGACATTGGTGTGTAATTTTCTTTTCTTGTAATACTTTGGTTAAGTTTTGGTATCAGGGTTATGCTGACTTCATAAAACAAGTTGTGAAGCATTTCCTTTTCTATTTTCTACAAAGAATCTATGTATAAGATAATATTGGATTTGAGGGGGTGGGATGGGAAATTAGGGGACGAGAGAGTCATTTGGAAATAAGTGCCTGGTTGATGTTGGATTACCTGGAAGGGTTGATCGTCTGGTATGACAAAGGTAGACCAGGATGTGAGCCATGATGGGTTTTGTTCTGAAAAGCTTTTAGAGCCAGGTGGGTCATCAGTAGAGGCCAGAGGGTACAAGCCCTCTGATGACTTTCTACCCAGCAACTTCTGGGGTATGGTAACCAAGCGGATGAGGGACCACTTGCTTAGGTGGGTAGCAGGGGAGCATGAGGTACCAAGGGAGTCTCCGCTCCTCTGCAGAGTGGTGCTGTGGTCTGCTGGAGGAGGTGCTAGGTCACAGGGAGCCTGTGGGGCTCTGGTGGTCAAGCACTTCTGTCCAGTTCCTTCCCTGACTTTTTCTAACCATCCTGCTGGGAAAGATTATTTAACATGCCTTTCTCTAACCATTCCAAACATGACCTCAAGCCTTCTTCCAAGCTACATTTTATGCCAATAATGATTTTTCTCTTACCTTTCTCATGTTGCTCCTATTAGCTGATAAAAGTTTACTTCCTCTATCACATATAAACTGTAAGAAGAGAGGGAAAGGGTTCATTTATGGCTCTACTTTCTTTTAACAAGCTCCTAATGATAAAACTTTAAAATAATTTTTCATCTTGAGCATTACTGTTACAATTTTCTGTTGGTTTTAGGTTTTTTTCAGTGGTCTTTAATATACCTGTCCATATGATTCTTGTCCCAGATTGCAGGGATGCCTCCTTTTCTCCCTCATTTCCTTCCTTCCTTCCTTCAACAACTATTTGTTGAAAACCACTGGTATTCAGTGTTCTTTGCACCTGGGAAGCTGCAGTGAAAGAGTAATTTCTGAGCTATAGAGATGGAAGAAAAAGAAAGAGAAGGAGGAGGAGAGGGGGAAGGGGGAGGGGAGGAAGAAGAAGGTGGGGGTGGTTGACTGGTTGTGTGGTTAATAAACAAATGCATAAATTATATAGTTTCTCTGACCATGATTGGTGTGATGCAGAAAAATGAAGCACAGAAGAATAGGGGAAGGAAGAGAAGGCAGTTTTAAATAACGTGGTAGTGGTGGGGCTCATTGAAGACTTTTGAGCAAAGATCTCGAAGAACTGGTAGAATAAATCGTGGGTGTTTTGGAGAAGAGGGTTTCCCTCTGAGGGAACAACTGCTGAGGCTCTGAGTGGGAATGTACCTGAGGCCACCATGGCTGATGGGGAGAGCAAGGGAGATGAGGCCAAGAGGAAAAAGGTCAGATAAGGCATCCTTCTAGGCCTTTGTAGGAGTTTGGCTTTTCTTTGCATGAGATGAAAAGTCAGCAGAGGGTTTTGAGCAGAGGAGTGAAGTGATCCAACTATAATACACATGCACACACACACACACACACACACACAGTTTTTTAATTAAAATTTTTACTTTGGCATAATTGTAGATTAACATGCAGTTGTAAGAAATGACAGAAAGAACTCTTGTCTACACTTTACCCACTTTTCCTAATGCTACCATCTAGCAAAACTATAGTATAATATCACAATCAGAATATTGACATTGATACAGTTAAGATATAACATTTCCATCACTGCAAGAATCCCTCACATTGCCTTTTTATAGCTACTCTCACTTCTTCCCTGCCCACATCCCCTCCTTGACTCCTGACAACTGCCAATCTGTTCTTCCTTTATATATTTTGTCATTTCAAGAGTGTTATATATATGGAATTATAGAGCATGTAACCTTTCGGGCTTGGTGTTTTTCACTGAGTATAATTCTCTGGAGATTCCTCTAGGGTGTTGCATGTAGCAATAATTGTTCCTTTTTGTGGCTGAGTAGCATTCCAAGGTATGAATGTACTGCTGTTTGTTAACAATTCACCTGTTGAAGGACAGCTGAACTGTTTCCAGTTTTCAGCTATTATGAATAAAGATGCTCTAAATGTTCATGTACAGGTCTGTTCAAACATAAGCTTTCATTTCTCTGGGTTAAGCGCCCCAAAGTGCAATTGCTGGATTGTATGGTACGTGTTTAGTTTTATAAGAAACTGTCACACTGTTTTCCAGAGTGGCTGTACCATTTTACATTTTCACCAGCAGTGTTTCAGTGATAGAGTTTCTCTTCATATTTGCCAGCATTTTTTTTTAGCCATTCTGATAGGTGTGTAATGATATATCTTTGTGGGTTTGGTTTGCATTGAAATTGTAATTGTAAGTAATAATGGACAACTTTTCATGTACTTATTTGCCATCCCTATAACTTTTTGGTGAAGCATCTGTTCAAACCTTTTGTTTATTCTTTGAGTGATTTGTTTTCTTATTATTGAGTTTTGAGAGTTCTTTAATGTTCTAGGTACTAGTCCTTGGTCTGATAAATGGTTTGCAGATATTTTCTCAGTCTATAACTTGTCTTTCATCCTCTTAATAGAATCTTTCACAGAGCAAAAGTTTTAAATTTTGATGAAGTCCAATTTATCAGTTTTTTCCTTTTTTAGATCATGCTTTTAGTATCAGATCTAAGATCTCTTTGCTTAGCCATAGATCCCCATAAGTTTGTGACTCCTTTTGAGTTACTTTTGTGTAAGATGTGAGACTTAGGTCAAGGTTCTTTTTTTTTTTGCCTATAGATGTCCAGTTGCTCTGGCACCATTTGTTGAAAAGGTTATTTTTTCTCCATTGAATTACTTTTACATCTCTGTCAACAATTAGATGGGCATATTTCCTTGTTCTTTATTCTGTTCCATTGATGTATATGTCTGTTCTTCCTCTAATACTGTACTCTCTTGATACTGTATTTATATAGAGAGCCTTAACAGAAGAATGACTCCTCCCATTTTTCATTTGTTAACAAAATTGTCTTAGCAATGCCAGTTTCTTTTCTTTTCCATATTAATTTTAGAATAATCTTGTCCGCATCTACAAAAATATCATGATGCAATTTTGATGCAAATGTGTTAAATTGCTATATCAGTTTTGGGAGAATTGACATCTTTACTGTTGTTGAGTCTTCTAATCCATAAACACAATATGTCTTTTCATTTATTTATATCTTCTTTGATTTCTTTCGTCATCATTAAGTCCTATTTTGTTAGATTTACACCTAAGTATTTCAATTTTTTTGAGTGATTATAAATGATACTGTGTTTTTAATTTCAGTGTCCATGTATTAATTGCTCATACGTAGAAATACAACTGACTTTCTATCTATACTTATTTTGTATCCTGAAATTCAAGAGAGAGAGAAAAAGAAATGTGTGTGAATTCCTGGGGATTGCTTCATAGACAATCATGTCATCTACAAATAGGGAGAATTTTGTTACCTTTCCAATCTCTATGTCTTTTAGACATAGAGAACTAGAACTTGAATAATTGTGGTGAAAATAGGCATCCTTCCTTTGTTCCCAGTCTTGGTGGGGGAAAATATCCAGGCATTCACCATGAAATATTAATTGGAGGTTTATCAAGTTGAGGAAGTTCCCCTCTATTTCTGTATTTCTGAGAGTTCTTATTATGAGCAGGTGTTGAATTTTGTCAAATGCTTTTTCTGCATTGATTGATATGATCATGTGATTTTCTTCTTTAGCCTGTTAATGTGGTGGATTACATTAATTTTTTAAAATATTGAATGAGGCTTACATCTCTGGAATGAACCCCACTTGATCTTATAAATGGGGAGTTTGCAAATATGATCAAGTAAAGGATCTCGGAGTGAAGAGATTATTCTGGATTATTCTGGTGGGTTCAATGTAATCACAGGGACACAGGAGGAGTCAACTAGACAAGAAGGTGATGTGATGATAGAAACAGAGATTGGATTGAAGCCGGAGAACAGGACCATACACCAAGGAGTATGGGCAGCCACTGGTTGTTGAAAAAGGCAAGGAAACAGATTCTCCCTTCATAGTCTCCAGAATGAACCAATCCTGCCAACAATTTGATTTTAGCTCAGTGAAGCTGATGATGGACTCCTGACCTCCACAACTGTATGAAAGTAAATATGTGTTCTTCTAAGCCACTAAGCTTGTAAGAACGTAATTTGTGATAGCAGCTTTGTTCAGAGAAGAAGCTAATTCATCTATGTACATTGTATACATTTGTGTAGATAGTCAGTAAATATGTACAGTAAGATACACAGATCCAAATTTGAACATGTATATTCCAGACTTCTCTTATTCATCATATTTCTACTTTGGAGTATTTGATGTAGTAGAGTTGCATGATTGCCATGTTATTTAAGGAAGATTGGGCTGCAACAATGTATAAGATGAATAGAATGGAGGGAGATTGGAGTCAGAGAGGCTAAAAAGGAGACTACTACTAAAATCTAGGGGACAGGGACTTGTCAAAGGGGCTGGAAGTTAGACCAAAGAATTAGAGATGGGCACCAGGGCATTTCAAGGAAATAAATCTCAGGCTTTGAAGATTGACTAATGATATGAGAAATGAAGAGTGTGATGTCAGTGATGACGTAGAGGCATGAATAAGTAACAGGTTCATTAGGAAAGAAAGAGGATTAAAAAGTTTTCTAATAGGTTTTCATCTGTCGAAAATGACTGAACAAGTTAGAGGGATTGTATTCTTTCAGAAGTGAAAAATCCAGTCAGTGCTTTTTAGATAATGTTAATTCTAAATCTGTGACTTTAGGAAAGCTGGTTCATCACATTGGGCTAGTCCTTGAACACCAAAGTGTACCCAGGTATTGATTTCTATGCCTTGAAGAAATCTTCCTCTTAATGTCACCAGCAGTAAGAGAGATGTTTATTAGCATCCCTGTGAGCTGATGAATTTACGTATTGGCGGATCAAGACATCCCTTTTGTTACGGACTGAAATTTTATATTTAAATTTTTTTCTAGGATATAAGTAAAGCTATTTGCAAAACAACCATCAGGTGTTTTTCTTCTACTTAAAGTTCATATTCTTAAGCTAAAAATACCATTCTGCACCCAAAATATGTCTTCTACCAAATATCCTCAAAGTTCTTAAAATGCTGCACAAACATGCCTCTTTTATTACTGAGCCAAATCTAAACTCATCCTTCTCAGGGAAGCCTGTAGAATATATATATATAGTATATAGATGGGCTCAGGCTGCTTTTATGATTTGTTTTATTGAATATTCACTGTGTGATACTATGCTGACCTCTGGATCATGATCCATTGAAGCTTTCATTCATTAGAAAGGGATCCTTGAGGGACAGGTATGCAGTTCCCACAGGGACTTTCAGCTCACAGAGATCCTTTACTTATGGGAACTGATATGATGTTGTTATTGTTTTTATTTTAAAAAATCCTCCTGAGGCAGTAAGAACTCAGAGCTTAAATCTGGATTCTGCAGGGAGTTCTGTATTTGCAAAGTAGAGCTTCCACTTTGAATGAAGTTATCTTTAAGAAAGCAATGTTGTGGCTGAACTCTTGTTCCTAAATCCATAAATCAGAAATTGCCCCATTCTGCTTTATTATCATAGATATTTTCATCAACTTCCAGTAAGTTGGATATTTTTCAGCATTGTAATTTAGTTATAAGCCTTCGGTTATCTGCAGTACTTCTCAGATATTAAAGTGTGTAACATTCATTTGGGGATTTTGTGAAATGCACTTTCCAACAAGCTCCCAGGTGATAAGTATGCTGCTGGTCCACCAACCACATTGTGTAACAAGAGTCTGTGGCTCATTTTTACTTGTAGATATCAGCTTATACAACATTTAGTTTGGTGCTTATGGCATTTGGTTAGTTTCACAATTGGATTGAACAATAGAAATTAATAGTTCAACCATTGGTTTTTATTTCAGGGAATTACTAAAAATAAGATGAAGAAAACCTGTTCAAGAAAATGGAAAAGTGCTTAAAAATGTCTAACAATAACCGCTTGATTTTTAAATTATAATTTATTTATAGTATTTTTTTAACATACATGGACTAGGTCAAGAAATATGGATTAAATTTTTTTAATAATCTTTTTTGAAGATTTAAGAACTTGTCTTTCCTAAAATACAGTACTTAAAATGTGAAATATTGTGAACAAAAGAATTTAAAATGATAATAGACAATATTGTGATTTGTTTATTAAACTAACAAGCATATTGCATAGGTTTGAGTTTGCACTGTTTGACAGTCATATTTTTGCAGTAACAGTTATATTGCTTTTAAGTATTTACTGTTGCATCATTTGATCCATTTATTGACTCTCAGTTGGCATTGAATCTATTGGCTAAGCAAAAATAAAATTCTAATATGGGTCTAAGTAAAAAGGATAAGGTATATGTAACAATTTTTGGCAATGATGGCATCAGAAATTTATCTTGAAATACTCATATCAATTACTGAAGATAGAAGATTGAATGTTTTTTGTTTTGTTTCCTTTTTTTTCTTATTAAAATGTTTTATTTGTTGACTGAATAATGCTAGTTCTATGTTTCCTGTGTAAAAGGGTTAGAGTTGGAAAAACAAAATGTAAGCCATAAAGCATTAGGTTTACTTATAAAGTTTGTACTTTGGTATGATACCAGTGATCTAGGTCCTAATTGTGGGGTTCTATCCCTAAATGAGAATTAGCTAGTTGAATCTTTTTGGGAATTCCCTAAGTCGTTTTTTTCTCTCCTTGTGTATTTCAGAATCAAGAACTTTTCCCTACACCCTCATAAATTCTTTCTAAGCATCTTCCTATTAAATCTTCCATTCTTACTCTTCAAAGTAAGAGTAGAACTCCTTGAATACCTGTCTCCTTCCCACCCCCTGAATCTTGGGTACTGCTGTCTAGTCTGTCTTCCTTTGATATCAGGTTAGACCATTTCATTAGCCCAATTCTTTAAACCAGGAACTACTCTGTTTCTGAAAGATCCCTGGGGCAGTAGAAGGAGGCACACAGGGCAGATTGGGGCTCAAGTCACAGCTAGAGGAGGCCTAGGTCGAGCTAGAAAGTTGGTTGGGTTTCTATGTGAAATGACCAAATGGTGGCTTTGGATGGACACTGGGGTCAGGATTAGGTCATACTAGAAAAATATGTGTCGAGGATGGAAGAAGTGATGAAGAGGAAGAGTTAGGATGGTGTGGAGATGGGATCTGGTTACAGTCAGGAAAGCGAGAGAGAAGAGGTCAGCCACAAACAGAAGAAGCTGCACTGTGGCTGCCACTGTGTTTTGAATTCAAAACCAGGAATATTTGTAACAATGCAACTGACCTGACTTTCTTTAGAGGAATTTTAAAAGCAGTGTTTTTTTTTAAAGACTCATGAAGGTTTTATATCAGAATTAGCTATGACTTGGGTCGTAATGAGGCCAAGTTAATTAGTTTTTTTCTTATGTCCCAGGCTTGGCTAGCCCAAACCTGACTAACCTAGGGTCAGGACATGGCTGAAAATAATGACCCCTAGCACTGGCTACTTTTCTCAACAAGACTCTGTTCAAAGTTACTTCAAAGCACTTGTTCTTTTTTGGTAGAGGGTCGGTTATGTCATGCTCTCTTAGAAAATGCACTACTTTACTGGGGGATTTACTTTGAGTTGGTGTGTTAGCTTCACAGGATTTGATTTTTAAATGCTGAATACTTAAAAATACATGTTTTACTTCTGTTTGAGATGAGGCTTTTAAGGAGTAATAGACACCACAATAAAAGCTAGCGTGGTTTCCACTGTCATTAAAAAAGGTATTTGCGTGAGGTGCTGCTTTTTCTTAAGGAGCACTTGAGTACAGCATCGCTTAGCAACACACAAATCAACTTTGACACCTTATCATCTGTATATTCAGGTTTAAATCAAGTCTTTCCAGTGATGGGACAGACTGAGTCTTTTAAACTGAGCAAGTGAAAGGTGTCACGTTGTCATCTTCATCTTTAGGTTGGCAGCAAGTTTATAACATTTTGGAATTACTTTCGAGGAGGTGATACTCATTTATTTCAAAGATTATTTTGTATTTTTCTCCTTTTTACAGGAAACAGGCATCGTTATGGGTCCAAGGAGACATTTTCCGATCCAAACTGAAAAATAGACCATCCAGTGAAGGAAGTATTAATAAAATTCTTTCTAGCTTGGATGATATGTCTATTGGTGGAAACTTATCTAAAATACAAAATGTGGAGAGATTTGGAGAGGTGAGTTTTTTCCAGGAAGATTTTCGTGTCTCCTTAAGACTAACGTTCTGCATTTCTTTGTTTCCCAACTGAACACATATAACATAGCCACATCTCTTCTCTGAATGCGGCAGTACTAAATTTTTAGTCATGGAGTCAACACCTATAAAACAATAATAAAAGCAAAGAAAGCAATTATTCTTAAAAAAAAAAAAGTTTTAATTTAAGGAGTACAATTATAAAGGAGTCTACTCTGGTTTGGAAAATACTTACAAAAAAGAAATAGAAAAGCAAACTCTCTTTGAAAATGGAAATAGATATCAAGAAGAAAAATCTTAATGGGACAGTTGGATATTACGTACCACAAGTGGTACATTGAAGCCTCAAATTCATGATTTCTAAAGTAAGTCCAGAGTTGAAAACATAATCGGGGCAACTTTTTTTTTTTAATTGAGACTCCATTATAAACAAACCACTTTAAACAATTGACATACATCGTCTGATTTAATCTCCATAACTACCTGTTGAGTTAGCAATATTATCTCTATTTTATAATAAGGAAATTGAATATTAGAGAAATTCTAATCTCAGTGTCAGAAACATGATTCAGTCCAGGTCTATCTGATTTCACATCCATATTTTTTTCTATTACACCCGCAACCTCAATAAAAATGGTAGTGATTCACTAAGAATTAAGATCATGGGCATTTTTGGAGCTAGAAGCAACCTTGAAATAATTTGTTTTAGTTTTCTGTCTTGTGTGGATCAGAAACCTGGGTCACACAAAAGTTTTCACTTGCCCAAGGTTAGAGAGTTTTCAAGTAGTGGGGCCACCTTAAGAGCTGGTAGTCTAACTCCTAGTTTAGCTCTTTCTACCACAATATGCCTGAGGTGAAGCTAAACACCTAGTTTATATTTATATTTTTATGTCACTAAAGGGGCAAAAAAGCTATTAAAATATTTAAGCAGCAAGTGTAGATTTACATTCAATTAGGCAGTGACCCATTAGACATGGACAAGCACCTTGAACAAGCTTAGCCCTCAAGGATGGAAAGAATGCATCATAGCTCTGTTAGGTCAACAATTGGCATCCCAAACAGATTTTTTTTCACCAGGAAAGATAACAAGAGTGCTTGGAGATAGGGAGTGTTTTCTTCAAGAGGAAGGATGGGGACTGCTGGAGGAGTTGAGTTTTCAACCCTGTGGTATGTTCCCCAGGACAGCCACTGATGAAGTGGCTAAGTTTACTGATTTGAGTCATCTGTCCTGACCACGCATAAATCTTATTAGCCAAGGTCGTGTTGATGTTCAGAGCCTTTGTAGACCTTTTCTTGTCTCTGTGTTATGGTTTGGCCTTTTCAAAGCAAACAAGAAGGATCTGGACTGACATTTTAATGAGATAATGTAGCTAAACAAGAACACTTTGTTGCTCTGGTCAGCATTTCCTCCCCAGGTTTGAGTTCAAGTAAATAAGGCTTTTGAGTTATGACCTCCAAAGAGGCACATGTGAAACCCATCCATCTATCTGAGAAATATATTTATCTTGCAGGAATATAATGCTTTTTATATCATAATCTGTATTAAATTAACATCTGGTAGTTAGAACATTTCATTCTCATACTTTTTTAGATCCCAGTTTGTTGAACTTGAGACTGATTAACATTTATTTATCACTGGAAGGGTGATGAATGCAATATGATTGAAATTTAAAATAAGTCAGTTTTAAATATGAGCATATATTCAGATGTTGGCTGTTTTACCTCCTTCCTATTTTCCACACCCCAAATTAATTACTTAGCTCTCATTCAGAAGTGCTATTAATTTTGAAATTAGAGGACAGAAATGAAAGAGTTCAGAAATACTAGAGAATGATGGTGTGGTTAAGATTGTAGACAGTGACACATCTATGGGTTTTGGACGACTTTATAGTTAGGTGATGCTTTGTGCAAGTACCTCTTCTGATTCTGAGCCTTTTTATTGCTATGCTTATCTGGTGCTGTCTCCATGAATATGGGGAGTTAGTTTACTCAAGTGAGTGTAACAGAGTTAGTGATTTCTTTATCATTCTTGTGAATTCCAATTGGGAAAATACGTCAAGAATGCTGCAAGGGTTTTAATGTTTCAAGTTCTATACCAATGTTCAGGATAGAAACCCATGGAAATTTTGGATTTATTTAGTTTATATACAGAGAAAGTGCAAAAAGCCAGTGTTCTTCTAGAGGCAGTTTTTTTTAAAAAGTCAAATTAAAAACAGCGCTAGGGCTTCCCTGGTGGCGCAGTGGTTGAGAATCCGCCTGCCGATGCAGGGGACACGGGTTCGTGTCCCGGTCTGGGAAGATCCCACATGCCGCGGAGCGGCTGGGCCCGTGAGCCATGGCCGCTGAGCCTGCGCGTCCAGAGCCTGTGCTCAAAAAAACAGCGCTAAGCAAATTATTTTTTGATTTCTATGCCTACAGGAATTTTCCTGTGATTGGTTATTAGGAAGCTTGGGAAGCTCCGTAGTTATCTGATTTGGGGAACTTGAATGTATAGTTTTTCAGTGCTTATGGGGTACGTAAAAGGAAAATAATCAAAGGTATGAACCAGAATGATTCAGGCCGTAGTAATGGAGTAGGTTGTGGCTTTAATGAATTCTCTTCTCCCACTTAGAGTTATGAGAAATCTTTTAAAAATAGAGGCTTTTCCTTTATTGAACCTGGTCTTCAGTGCTGGGCTAGGAACTATGAAATGTACACAGCCCAGCCTGTGGGTCTGGAGTGGGCTCCCTGCTTCATGCCCCTGCCTTGCACTGTCCTTTTCCTCCACGGTCCTTACCTCGCCTTCCTTGCTGGGCAATACGCTTTGTAAGGATGGAGGCTTCTATCTGAATTCATCATAAGTCTATTCCTAGCCCACAGGGCCTTTGTAAATATTACCTGAATGAATGAAGACTGACAGTTTCACAGAAAACAAACAAGAATACAGACATGAAACTGGGAATAATCCAAGCTATCCAAGGGTAACATATACTCAAATATAAAATAGTACCGGCAATAAGTGCTCATTTTGACATTGAGTGGCCTTAGGATCCATTCTGTATTGGGGTTATTAAAAAATGGCTTTAAATGGGATCTAATGCACTTTATTTAAAGTGCCAGATGTATAAGGAGTTCAATGAGGAGCTTACGGGGCAACAACAACAACCTAAATAGCACCTACTATGTGCCCGGCACTGTCCTTAGCACTTTATTACATGGATTAATTTTAGGTCTTAGAAGAACTGTATGAAATATAGGCAGCTTTACTAGGTCCATTTTACAGATGACATAACTGAGGTAGAGGAAGTTAAGCTGCCTGCCCAAGATCACAAAGTACAGAGTGGAGTTGTCATTTGAACCCAGGCACTCTGGCTCCAGAGTTGGCCCCTGACCCTGGGGCCTCTCACTGTACTATGCTGCCTCTCCACTGGGTCCTCTTTGTGGCTCTAGTACATTGCCTACAGTCATTTTGGACATAACCTTAGCCAACGTGTCCTAATAAATTTCTCCTGGAATTGCAATTGTTTTTATCCTTTTCCTACCCTAGGGTGATAGTCCAGTATTAGCACACCAGTCAGTATGTACTCTTGAGTTAGAGATATTAATTAGATACAGGTGCTGCTGATGTTTAGCCATGTTCACATTAATTGACAATCAGGTAAATAAGAGTGTGGTGTTTTAATTATATCATTGAGTTACCATGATTTATAAAATCCTTTGCCCATGAGCAGGGTACATCTTTAAAAAAAAAATCTATGAAGTACAAATTAAATCTCTAAGGCCCTACTTTTAAGCACCTTTCTTTCCACTCTTAGGCCCACTAAGGCATTCCAGGTCCAATGTGAAAGCTGCTGGGATCCACCAGAGGCTATCAGTAAGGGGAGTGACAGTACGCAGCTTCACCCTTTGAGGAGCTCACCCTGGCTGTGCTGTGGAAGGGGTGCTGGTGTCTGTGTGTGGCCCGGGGTTGAAGGCCAGGGAGTTGGTCATGAGGCAGTGGTCCAGGTGACAGAGGTCTGAACCAGTGGCAGGGAGAAGGAAGATGAATTTGGGCAGCTCTGATAAATCCAAACTTTTTATTGATCAGAAACAACTTATGAAGATGACCTCTTTGCCTTTCTCCAACTTTTACATCTCATAGGTTTAACATCTGAGAGATGAAAAGAATTTTAGAGATGACCCAGTCATTTTTCCTTGCCAAATCATTTAAATCTGCTAAAAATTCCATTTTTGTCTTTTTCTTTCAGTCCTTAGACTTCTATTTTTACTTGTTTCTATTTCAAACTCTCCTTTTATGTCATTTTTCTATTATAACTCTTCCATCTTTATTCCATAGTGTGCTATATTTCATCTAAAATATCTTTTCTTAATGGCATACACAACGGCCTCCCTAGTAGTTTTCTCTGTTACCATTTTATTAATGGTAACATTAATAAATAAATTTATTAATTTGTTGGGCAGTAATTTATCCAACTGAAATCTATGGGCACAATTTAATTTATTTGATTTCGGTTTTCATCTTGTCTGCATATAGAGAACAATTGGTGGAATAAAATACATCTTCATATTTTATGCTATTTGTTCTTTAGCTAGACCAACACCTATAAATAACAATATCTTTAAAAATGTTCCTTCTTTATGTGTTTTAGTTGGCTCTTATTTTCCTATCTTTATGTAGGGCAGGCTTGTATCCAAAAGAAAACTCACTGATGCTCAGACCCTCCAGAGGGCAACAGGGGGGTCTGAGAACAGACCCCTATCCTTGGGGGAGCCAAGATATCAGGGTCTTCCCTGAACTAGGCTTCTTCACCATTGCCCACAGTCGTGTGGCTTTGCTTCAGGGGATCGGCTGCTTCCAGAGTAGCTGAGAGCAAGAGGGGGGATGCACTGGGACTCTGGGGAAAGGGGCTGGAGCCCAAGAGCACACGGAGGCCTGGGTTAGATTCTCGGCATTTATTGTTTGTGACTTTGTTCATCGTTAGTCATCATGAGGAATGAATTTGGTATCAAGAATGTGGTATAACAGTACCTGATGAGAAACATCTTCAAACTGCCCTCGGTCCACCAGTTCTTGGGATTGATTTATGCCTCATGACAAATGGAACTCTATTTTCTAATATACTTTTCCCCACACAGGAGCTTGTGACCTAGTATATGTTATAAGTGACCTAATAAATATAGGGGTTGGTTATATTCCTGTCTGCATGTCTTATTCAGGATTCCAGGAGACCAAAAGTCCTCTTCTATATAGTTTTTTTTCTTTTTTTAAAAATATTTTTTATTGAAGTATAGTTGATTTACAATGTGTTAATTTCTGCTGTACAGCAAAGTGATTCAGTTATATATATATATATATATATACATTCTTTTTTAAATATTCTTTTCTGTTATGGTTTATCATAGGATATTGAATATAGTTCCCTGTGCTATACAGTAGGACCTCGTTGTTTATCCTTTCTATATATAAAAGCTTGCATCTGCTAACCCCAACTTCCCAGTCCATCCCTCTCCCACTTGGCAACCACCAGTCTGTTCTCTATGTCTGTGAATCTGTTTCTGTTTCATAGATAGGTTCATTTGTGTCACATTTTAGATTCCACACATAAGTGATATCATATGGTATTTGTCTTTCTCTTTCTGACTTACTTCATTTAGTGTGATAATCTCTAGTTGCATCCATGTCACTGCAAATGGCATTATTTTGTTTTGTTTTTTATGACTGAGTAGTATTTCATTGTATATATGTACCACATTTTCTTTAGTCATTCATCTGTTGATGGACATCTAGGTTGTTTCCATGTCTTGGCTATTGTGAATAGTGCTGCTGTGAACATAGGGGTGCTTGTATCTTTTTGAATTATAGTTTTGTTGATATATGCCCAGGAGTAGGATCGCTGGATCATATGGTAATTCTATTTTTAGTTTTCTGAGGAACCTCCATACTGTTTTCCACCGTGGCTGAACCAACTTACATTCCCACCAACAGTGTAGGAGGCTTCCCTTTTCTCCACATCCTCTCTAGCATTTGTTATTTGTAGACTTTTTAATGCTGGTCATTCTGACCAGTGTGAGGTGGAACCTCATTGTAGTTTTGATTTGCATTTCTCTAATAATTAGTGATGTTGAGCACCTTTTCCTGTGCCTATTGGCCATCTGTATTTCTTCTTTGGAGAAATGTGTATTTAGGTCTTCTGCCCATTTTTTGATTGGGTTGTTTTTTTTGTTGTTGTTGTTGAGTTGTATGAACTGTGTGTTTTGGAAATTAAGCCCATGTTGGTTGCATCATTTGCAAATGTTTTCTCCCATTCTGTAGGTTGTCTTTTCTTTTTATGGTTTCCTTTGCTGTGCAAAAGCTTGTAAGTTTGATTAGGTCCCACTTGTTTATTTTTGTTTTTATTTCTGTTGCCTCGGGAGACTGATCTAAGAAAACATTGGTATTATTTCTGTCAGAGAATGTTTTGCCTATGATCTCTTCTAGGAATTTTATGGTGTCCTGTCTTATGTTTAAGTCTTTAAGCCATTTTGAATTTATTTTTGTGTGTGGTGAGAGGGTGTGTTCATTGATTTACATGCGGCTATCCAACTTTTCCAACACCATTTGCTGAAGAGACTGTCTCTTTCCCATTGTATATTGTTGCCTCCTTTGGCAAAGGTTAATTGACCGTAGGTGTGTGGGGCTTTTTTTTTCTTTTTTTTTTTTTTTTTTTTTTTGCGGTACACGGGCCTCTCACTGCTGTGGCCTCTCCCGTTGCGGAGCACAGGCTCTGGACACGCAGGCTCAGCGGCCATGGCTCACGGGCCCAGCCACTCCGCGGCATGTGGGATCCTCCCGGACCGGGGCACAAACCTGTGTCCCCTGCGTCGGCAGGTGGACTCCCAACCACTGCGCCACCAGGGAAGTCCTTGTTTCTTAATTTTGTAATTTAAATGTGTTTTGAATAACATTGTATATAACTATTTTGTCAAGAATTTGAAGGCTTTTAATCATTTACTAAGAATTTTATAACTCATATATTTTATATTCTTAGTCCTAAAAATGGCTAAAACTTCTTACAATAGCCACAGAAATAAAATAAGGGGAGATAGGTTGAGACAAAAAAACCCATGATTTATATTTTAGCAGATTTTTTTCAGACCTGTACTGTGTGTCCAGATCTTTTCCCCTCCCTCCTCCTTCCCCAGGTCCTGAGTTCCAGGCAGTTTCTGCTACCTTAATCCAATCTGTCATCTCTCACCAGACCACTTCTGTGCCCCCCACCCCCAGTCTTGATCTCTCTGAGTTATACTCCTCACATTAATCAACTGGGAGGAAATATTTACAACACATTCAAATGAAAGTTTTTTAAATTTTAATGTAAAGAACTTCTAAGAAATCAATGCGCAGCTTCCCTGGTGGCTCAGTGGTTAAGAATCCACCTGCCAATGCAGGGGACACGGGTTCAAGCCCTGGTCCGGGAAGATCCCACATGCCATGGAGCAAGTAAGCCCGTGTGCCACAACTACTGAGCCTGTGCTCTAGAGACTGCAAGCCACAACTACTGAGCCTGCATGCCA
Source organism: Kogia breviceps (assembly GCF_026419965.1). Lineage (NCBI taxonomy): Eukaryota > Metazoa > Chordata > Mammalia > Artiodactyla > Physeteridae > Kogia > Kogia breviceps. The sequence continues at coordinate 106,670,758 of NC_081310.1, forward strand.
CAACTACTGAGCCCGCACATCTAGAGCCTGTGCTCCACAAGAGAAGATACGGCAATAAGGAGACCCCGCACCACAACGAAGAGTAGCCCCTGCTTGCCTTAACTAGAGAAAGCCTGTGCATGGCAACAAAGACCCAATGCACCCAAAAATAAATAAAGAAAATAAATAAATTTATTTTAAAAAATCAATGTGAAAACTCCATGTACACAAATAAAACAAAATGGGGGCCCTTATGGTTGGTAAATATAAAAAAATGTGCTACTTCTCTAGGAATGAAAGAAACACAGATGCTATTTATGCCTATCAACTTGTATGAGATTAAAGAAATGTATGCAGTATTAGCAAGGGTTTGGGGATTAAAAAGCTCTTAAACATTGCTAGTTGGAGTTTAAAATGGTGTAGCCTTTCTGGAGTGTGGTTTGATAACATGTAGCAGGAGACTTTAATCTAGCAATTCCACTTCTATGCATTTATCTTAAGGCAATAATAATAGGACAGCGTTCAGAAACCATGTGTTTATAGAAGGATGTTTGTTGGAACTGTTTATAGTGATGAAAGACAGCAAACAGCCTGACTTAGGGCAAAATATATAAAATTTGATACATCTCGACAATGGAATTTTATGGAGCCATAAAACATGATAATGTAGAAGATTTTTAAAATTTACCCTGAAACACTTCTGTAATATATTTAAGTGAAAAAGTAGGTTACAAAGCAGCATGTATAATTCAACCTCCTTTTGAGAGGAAGAAGTGTGTCGGTGGGGTATGTATAGCACAGGGGAAAGTCTGGAAGACTATATGACAGAATGCTAATGTGTTTTACTTTTGATGGTAAGTATGTAGGTTGCTTTAATTTTTTTTTATCTCTTTTCTGTAGTTTGTTGTTACCTATAACAAACAAGTATTATATGGTAAAATATATATTTTTTTTCTTTGGAAAAGACATGGTTTCCTTCTCCAGAGGTTGAGAGCTGGGACTTAATATATAATGTTTTCTTTTTCTTCGAGAGACAGTGTACCTAAGTAAACTCCTTAAGGAGCTTAAGAAAAAATATATTAATTCTGGGTAGTTAGGTACATGGCTGGCTGTTACATCATTTTGTTGTTTTCTACGTGTTTGAAATGTATTATAATTAAAAAAATTTTCACCTTTAAGATTTACAATAAAGTGGGAAAAATAAACACATGTAAAGTAACTATAATATAAATATACTGTTACTTTCTTTAACTGTATATTTTAATATTAATTTTTATTTTAGAAAATAATATATGACCACAGTTTTAGAAATATCAAAAGTATTGAATTCTGATAAAAAATCAGTTCCCTATCCCACCTTTCTGTATCCCCAGACCCATTCTCAAACGGGAGAAACCTGTAAGCAAATTATACTAATATTTTCACTCCCAAATTTCTAAATATCTTGCTATAATGCTTTTTTTTTTTTTTTTTTTTTGTGATACGCGGGCCTCTCACTGTTGTGGCCTCTCCCGTTGCGGAGCACAGGCTCTGGACGCGCAGGCTCAGTGGCCATGGCTCACGGGCCCAGCCGCTCCGCGGCACGTGAGATCTTCCCGGACCGGGGCACGAACCCGTATTCCCTGCATCGACAGGCGAACTCCCAACCCCTGCGCCACCAGGGAAGCCCTATAACGCTACTTTTAAAAGCTTATCAATTTTGGACATTTTTCTATTGCCTCCTGGTTATGGTAGATAGGATTAGTTCTCCTACCTTGCTATCACCTCTACTTCCCCTAGCTTCCCAATATAGCTATATTATAATTTTTGGTTAAACCCAAATAATGTATACATTATTACTATGTAAATATTGTTCACTGTTGAGCTTAGTAGCCCACTATGACTGTTTTCTTTGTTGAAGTTCTCTTTTTTCCCCTAGAGTTATTTGCTCTTTTAATTTTTGTAGTTTTCTATATATCTGGGAAAAGAGAATGCTACTCTACCCTACTCCCCAAATTGTGCCAAGCAATTTAAAAATTTTTCAAAATCTCAACACAGCAAAAAAATCTTACCAAGTCTGTTGTTTTCCTAAAGATACTTCTGCTTTCCAACCTGGACTAATTGTTCTACAGCCCAAATATAGAGTTCTGACCCAAGGCCTTCTCTTCACACTTCTCAGTTGGATCCCTAATTTTCCTGGATCTCATGTTGTCTTCTTTCCTTTTCCTGAAGCATATCCTATAATAGTTTTCGCAGAAAGATTGTGAGGGAGGTAAATTTTTGTACCTTTGTTCTACTTTTACACTTGACAGATAGGTTGAATGTTGCAATTTCAAGTTGAGAATTACTTTTCCTTAGAATTTTGAAGGCATTTTAGAGCTGGGAACACAAAGATCCTCCTCGTTGAATAGACAAACATGCTTTCCTGGCTTCCTCACTAAGGCACTCATTAGACAGTGAAACTGATTGGGGTGTGGATCTGGTCAGACCTTCAAGAAGCTCTCCTTGCCAATCTTATGAAGGCTTATATACTTCTTGATACCCCCTCATATTTTGGAACCTCTTGGCTATGTGCTTGTCCTTCTATCAGGCACAAGTAACTGCTACCAACCCAGCATGTTGGGTGCTAGATGAAGCTAAGCTCAACTTCTCAGGTGTACTATCCTGCTTGCAAGCCTAGCCTTCAGGCGTGCCTGATTTCTGTTCCTGCAGGCTTCCTTGGGTGGTAGTAGATTTCCCCTCACTGGGATTGTATGGACAAAGATGAATAATATAATTGATTCCTTGGGACTTTATAGGTGGGCATCTCTTAATGACTCTAAGAGAACCCCCTGACTTTGAGGTTCCATGATCCTATGACTGTTAAATTGGTGTTCTTTGCCAGCATGGCCCTTCCTGTGATCTTGGTTTGGCTTGCTTCACTTGTACTCATTCTTTAAGACTCAGCTAAGAGATTGTCTCCTCTGGGAAGCTTTCATCTTCATTTCGTTTTCTTTCCTATTAGCTGTGCATTTAGTATGTCTTTTTTTAAAAATCAGAGCTGTAGTAGTGAGGTGTGGTCTTTTAACCCAGGACATGCCTACTGAGCCCCAGATGAATCCATGGACCCCAAAATAGATGGCAAGGAACAAAAAAGTGTTTTGATTCAGGAATGGCTGTCAAAAATGACTAAAATGTGACTGAGGGAAGTGCGTTTTTGTACACTCTTCATCAAATAAGACTTCTAGCTTTAAAGAAGAGAGGAGAGTCTTATGGCTAGAAATGATCTTAGCAAATTCAAACCTTTTGATTTTTTTTCAGGTGAGGAAAACTACAAAATACAATCTTTATGGTGGAATGTTAGTGTGCTGTGGAATATATTTTAGAAAGAACATTGTATCTGAGGACAAGAAATCTGATTTTAAAATCATAGCTCTGTCATGAAAAGTTTAGGGGAGCTTGGGCAATAATCTTATCTTCCACAAGCACCTCCTTTTTTCATCTTTAAATTAAGGGTAATAGTGCCCTCCCCACCCCCACTCCCTGGGTTGTGAGAATTAAATGTGAGCTGGTATGCAAAAAAGACCTGGTGTGGTACTTATATATATTTTTCCAACTACAAGACTTGTTTCAGCAGGAAACACACTTTCCCAGTCTAGTAAGCTTGGAAAAATCTTGAGTGCTTTTAATAGTGTTAAATAATGTTAATAAGTTACTATATAGATATCCTAAATTGTTTTATCTTTCACTTATGTAAACAAGTTATGGAATTTGCAGTGATGGGTGCTGGTAGCTTCTGGCAAAATATTTGTACTGTATCTATCGAGCCAACCTATGTCTAAGCTATATTCAAAAGCATGATTTTGTCTGCAAGAAGGTCTCCATGGTTGTGGTCCATTGTAACAGAGCTCCTTTTAATAAATTCTACCACATCCATACCCATGCTTCTCTGATTTGGAATTTGACCAGTATATTTAATTGGTGATTAGTCCAGTGTTCTTTAGTATATATGTGGCCAATGATGAATTCATAGTGCATTAAAACTATTTAATATAATCTATAAACCTATCCATATACCGAGATAATCCATAAACTGTTAAGAAATCTATATAAAGTAGAATTATTCATAATGACCTTTCTGTGGAACATGAATTTTTTTCCAGAATAATTTAGAAGAGGATGAAGATGTGGAAATGAAAAATAATATAACCCAGGGAGACAAACTACGTGCCTTAAAAAGTCAGAGACAGCCACGCTCCTCACCATCTTGTGCATTTAGGTAGATCTATTTGAAACTTTTAAATTTATATTGTACCTCCATTTGTGGATAGAATGTTTAATCTTCTCTTTTGAATATCATTCTATAAGTACTATGCTTACCTCTCATTTTTTGGTTTATTACTATTTTGTGTCATTTTTTTTAAATTTTATCACTGCGGGGAGTAGCTAAATTTTAGAAGCTTATTGAAAGCAGCTGCTGCATCTTAATCTCTGGAATTCCACCTTAAACTGCTAAGCAGTTGGTTGTCTCTGGGACTCTTCAAAATTCCACTTGGAGTGGACTCTTCTCCTGTGAATGGGTTTCCTGTCCTATGGTGAATCCTCACAGATGTGCCAAGCATTTGTATTTAATCTAGAGTGTGCAGATAAGTATAGTATGCCAAGCTTTTGGTATATCCTAACTCCTTAGCCTTACTTTCTATTTTTGAGAATTGAATAAGCAATTCTTGCCTGTAAAGTTATAAACCATCTTGGTTTGGAGGACTGAAATTACTCATCAGAATCAATTGATGGGACTTAACTTCTGACCACAACCTTTGAAATCATCTGATAATTCAGATTAAGTGAAAAAAAAAAAGACTTCAAAATCAATGTAGGTACAAAAATCTGTAAATATCAAGATTCTTTATTGTAATGTAAGGAATGGCAAGTCCACAAATGAATATGACCAGAACTGGCTACTTTCCTTTGATTTTTAAGTGAGAGAAATGCATAGCAAGAGAAATGTTTTGCTGGTATGGTAAGTGTCAAACAGACTCCTCACAGGGAATTTAGTTTTATGTGTTATCTGGGAGGATTATAACACTTAAGTCAGGTTGGGTCTGGTCATACCATTATCTGTGCTTTGGGTACTGGTTTCCTGCCCTGAAAAATGAAGATTCATGTAGCTCAAAGTTGAGGTGATTGTTTTCTATAGTAAAATGGAAAGGTGGGATAGGAAGTTTGGTACTTAGTAATAATCACCAACTACCACTAGGAAATTGAGGAAATGCACCATTTACTGAGCAGCTGTTATGGGCCAGGAATCTTGTTAGGTGCCTAGTTTGGACATGAGGATTAACTGAGTTAACACAAAAGGTGTGCACCATTACCCACATTTGTGTTGGTTGCTTGAGGTCAGAGAGGTTAAATCACTCCCTAGCTGTTATTCAAACTCAGCACTGTTCAAAGTTCATGCTCTTTTCACGTGGAAGTTTTTTCAAGATCAGTTTACATTAACAATCTTTTTTGTTCACCATTTTTTGTTTGAAACTCTAAGAAATGGCATTATATTGATTAAAATGAACTTCAAACAGATTTATATTTGATTTTTAAGAAATCATAAGGGGGAGGAAGGGGTAAGTTGGGGTGTAACTTGGCAAATAAAAAGGCGAAAGAAGCAAGAGAATCTTCACTACACAAACTTTACAAGCCTCGTTCCAACATGGTGTTTTTCTTTTTATCCTCAGAAATTTTCTCATTAATTTAGTTTTTCTTAACAGCATCATGGCACCATGATCAAACATTTTTAACCTGAGTAGATGTCATACCACCTTGTGATGAAAAAGTATTTTGCTGTAAATGAAATTCAAGAGGAAACAAAATGACTAAAATAGGTTTCCTGCTGGTTCTAGGATTTATCTTATAAAGTGAATAAATACTAATATCCATTTGCAAGGTTTATCCCTCTTGCCCATTTAATAATTTTACTGGTCTGACTCCAGATGATGCGACTTTTGGTCTTGGCTTAAATGTGTGACCCTGGTGTTGTGTGAACATTTGTCTTTGGTTTCTGTAGGTTGGAGGATATGAAAGGGCATCCAAGAGCAGTGTCCCAGCCTTCCAGGTACTGTCAACCAGGTTGAATTTCCAGTAGCTTATAAACAAATGCTACCGTTTAGATACATTTCCCAACCCTTAAGCCCCTAGAAATAAACTGCCCACAGCTTTTCACTTTTAAAATTCCTTCCTTTCTGTTTTAGATCATTACAATATGCTTTATATTTAATGCTCACCATGAAAAAAAAGTTATTTTCCTGAGGTGTCTACAGGGCCATATGGCTGTGGGAATGATGCCAGTGTACTCGGTGTGCCCACTGCATGGTGGGGTCTCTAATAAACTACAGTGGCTCTGCAACATGCCTTTCAAGTCAGTGATAGATTTTGCCTTGAATTTTTAACATTTCTGCTATTCTTCTTTCCTCCTATTTTTGCATGTATTTGTTCCCTTCCTTTGTTTTCTAGTTTTATTTCCTTCCCTGTTCTCCATTTGAGGAGGAAACATTAGTGTTCTTCTCTGGAAAAATGTTCCCTGAACACTCCCTGGTGGTCTCAGTGGTATCAGGATCCAGGGTAGGTCTTGGTGAGGGCCGTAGAAATGTTTGCCCAAAACTGTCATCAACAGCTGGGGATAAAAAGCTGATTCACTCCTCAGCTCTGTTCTTATTCAGCTCTAGGTTTTAGGGTTGTTTAGTGAGGGTAGCTCTGAGATGGCCCAGACTAATCCAGAAGCTTGAGCTGCTTCCTTGTACAACTTTTCCTGTTCTTGATTTAGAGGCAAACCATGTCGTAAGCTGCTGTTTGAAGGGAAGATGATGAAGAAAAGAGTCTGCAAGTAAATCAGCTTTTCTATAGCAGATAGGAAAACAGGGTCCAGCTACGTTAAAAGACTTGTCCAGGACAAAACACATTTGGTATTAAAACCATGACTGGGCCCTGGTAGTCCAGATTTGAGTCACTTTTCCCTTTTTATTCACTCAGCACATATTTCCTGAACACCTACTCTGAGTCTGGCACTGTGCTAGTCTGGGAATTGAAATGAGAGACAGTTCTTTGCTCGTAATGGAGCTAATTTCGAGGGAAGTAGACGATATTAGACAATGAAATGTGGTACAAGAGCTGTGATTTACTATGAGAATATATGATGAAACTGGATGCTTACCCCGCCGGGAATTCAGTGAAGGCTTGCTGTAAGAGGTAGCAGCTGATTGGACCATTAAAGGGTAAGCAACAGGGAGTGAGTCAGATGGAGGTGGAAGAAAAAGGTGTGTGTAGAGGTGAGGTAAGGACAGGAGACGATGCCTTGGCAGGAAAAATAGCGTATGCAAACTGGACAGAGGTGTGGATGTCGTCAATCCAGGGATCTCAGGGCATTTTTCTGTAGCTGGAGAAGAGGTATCTGGTGGGAAAATGTGGAGAATTGGCAAATGCCAGATTTTGGAGGGTTTCAGAAGCCAAGCCAAGAAGTTTTGGCTTTTTGGGCACTGAAGAAAGATTAGGTGGTTTAAACAGTGAAGCGACATGATTAGATATTTTAGATTTTGTTGGAGGCTATTCAGAATGTGAGTTTTAAGGAACCAGATTAAAAGGTGCTGCTAGGAGTCAAGGATAAGAAATAATGATTGACCTCACCTAGGGCAGTTGCTGAGTGGAAAGGTGAGGATAGATTTGAAATATAGAGAGGTAGAATCTAAGGACTTGGAAGGAATGAATGCCAGTGTCAAGGAAGGGAAGTGACCAAGGATGGCAGGATGGTGGTTACCCCCAGGACTTTGGATCCTAGATTTGAATCCCAGCTTTGCCTCTTGCTCGCTGAGTGACTGGATGAGGAGCTTTTCCTTTGCGCTTCCCTTTGCTCACTTGCAAAGTGCAGTCTTCGCTACCTTGTGGGGTTGCTGTGAGGAGGAGCTGAGTTAATGTCCGTCAGGTTCTTAGATGAGCGCTCAGCACAGAGTGAGGGCTGCATCCGTGTTGGCTACTGTTATTAGGACCTGCCATGATCTCTTTAACGTTTATTAGTTTATCTTGTCCTAGTCGATTGCTGAATGTTAAGATAACACAGCTTTTGTGTGACGCTTTGCCCATTTTTCTCCACAAAGATTGAGTTCTTCCCCACAAGGATCTGCATCTGCCTTGAAGACCTCAAAAGTGGCTTTGTCCCCTTCGGTGATGGCCAAGAGGATAAACAGAGGCTCTTTGTCCTCAGGCACCACTGTAAGAAGGTAATTTTTCTCTCCTCCTTCTGAGGCACTGGCAGGAGGTAAAGGAAAACAGCAGCAGACAGTGAGTTTGGCTGAAGTTTGTGGGAGGAGGGGACTGGGGGAAGGGGAGAAACCACAAAAAGCTCTGCGACCCTCTAGGCTTCGTTCCTGTCTTGTACCGTGGGGACATGGCCGTGGAGGGAATGCTGTACGGCATCCCTTTCCAGAGCTTGCCTAACATGATCCAGGGAACAGAGCTCAGTGGCGCAGACTAATAATATATGACACGGTCATTTCTCCCCTGATGTGTATGGGCCGAACTAAAATGGGTAGGGATGTTTGATGTCGTCATATGATTGAATATATAGAAGTTAAATCTTGTACTTAGGTCTGCTTTGTACTCTCCCCTTATATAGTCCTTTTCATTTACTTCCTGCCACAGGGCAAGTAGAAACCCGCACATATTCTATTTCAGAATCTCTGGTCAAACTGTTTTAGCCAGCTTCTTGAGTCGTAACTACTTTTGACAGAGGAACTTACCATGTATAACTAAAGGCCACATAATATCACCAAGAGCAATTCTGTCACCATTTGCGTTGATCAGAACTGTCTTCATCCCATTCCCCTAATGTCGTAATCATGTGTTTTAGAAATGTGAACTCTACGTGAGTATACATGGCTGTCTATGTTCCCCCCCTGCCCCACCTGTGTTTTTCGTTCAGCTTTTCCATGAGCTCCCGGCTAGCCAGTTCCCTAGGGAACTTGAACGCTGCAGCAGACGATCCAGAGAACAAAAAGACTGCCTCACCCTCCAAGGTGGGTTTCGTAGGCAACCCGTTCACCAGCCTCTTGAATGGCAGCTCCCAGCCGCCTGCCAGAAATTACCCTGAGCTCAACAACAACCAGTACAGCAGCAGTGGGAGTGCCCTGAACAGTCAGCCGGGCCCTCACGGCGCCAAGACCGAGGAGCGCGCCACCGCCCTGCGGCCCTCCTACACTGGCCTTTCTTCTTCCTCAGCGAGATTCCTGAGCCGATCAATCCCCGTAAGTTCGCAGACACCACCTCTTGGCCCTCAGAACCCTGAACACAACTTTTGTGCCTTGCCTTCCCAGCCGAGGCCGCCACCAAAGAAATTTAATTGTGCCAAGGAAGCCTTCTGATAGATGCCTTCCCTCTGTGCTGTGAAACTGTCTCTGCACATACATTCTGCTGGCTCCTCTTCAAGTAAAAGCCAAGTGTCGACTCAGTTTTCTTCCTTCCTTCTTTTTCTTCTCCCTTTCCCACTCCTTTTTGAGTGATTCCTCTAGGAAGGGAAACAGCTTTCATGCCCTTAATCATGGACACCGTTGTCTTCAGTTACTTTTCACTGAAGTTTCGAACCACTCTGAGCAAAGTCAGGGGTCGAGTCATACGACAGACAGCATCTGCTTTGGTTGTAGTGGTATCCTGGCTTTTTCTACATCATTTATCAGTGGATGAATTTGGAGTATTTAAATGTGAAGGTGCTAAATGAACAGTGTCTTCTCAGAACTAACCATCAAGCCCTTGACTAGGTCACCTGCAGGGAACTGACCCAGAATTAATTAAATGGCAAATGGAGGGTGCTTCTACGGCAGGTTTATGGGTAGGTACTTGGGATGTAGGGGAGGGGAAGGCAGGGTAACAGGAAGACGTTTAAAATTAGCTGTCACTCTTATAGAGACAGGATGGAAGATCTCCAAACACATTTTACCCATGAGCTCTTCATTTTGGTTACCAAGCCCGCTTTGTGACCAGTAGTCCCCAGTAGGGTAAAATCTTGTTGGTTCACCCCCCAGCCCTGCCGTGAATCACTTTAATCACATATTTTGATTGCCTCAAAGGGAATTGAGATCTATGGGAATGTGAGTTTTGATTTGAGAGAACAAGGACAAGATAGGAAGGAGAAATAGAAATAGATGCCACAGATCAAGGCAATGTCGGTCAATGTTAAAATGCGACATTGACTCCACTCAGGCACAAGCAAGCCCCAGGTGTTCTGGGAAGGCTGTGGTCTGGCACCCCTTCGTGTCCACTGTTCTTCAAACACTTCCTCAGCCATTATCCTGGGAGAAGCAGGTCTCTGCAGGGGAGGGGAGGAAAAGTGCGGGTGGCAGTGGGCCTCTCACCGCCTCTCAGCAAATCCATACCCCATGGTAAAAGCTAATGGGACCCACTTTCCTTAGAAGGCAGTTTAGAAGCCACTTTGTGAATGTGAAGATGCAGCCTGTGTGTGTGTGTGTGTGTGTGTGTGTGTGTGTGTGTGTGTTGGTTGGACTCATTACTACTCCCATCCCTACCTCAGGCCTCTTTCAAAGTTTTTTTTCCACTCTATCCACACACAGTCCTTTCTGGTACATACGATTTCCCCCAATCTGATTTTATTCCCAGTGATGTTTTTCAACATTATTTTAGATTCCTGTCGAGATTATAGCCTAGGCCCACTCTATCCCTTAATTTGACTCTAATCCCACTAAGTTGTGTGTACATATGTATCAGTAAAACTTAAATCCTAGTAACTGGGATTAGATGGAAAATGAAGTGTATTTATTATACATTTTTATAACTAGTTTTACAAGTCATTATACTTCACAGCAGGAATTGAGTTCAGTCAATATTTTCATATACTGATTGTGGGTCAGCCTCTTTCTTAGACCAGAGTACAGATGTCTCCATTTTCAGAAAAAGTGTTATATAGATAGATAGATAATTATATGAATACCTTGTAGATTTCATGGCTAAAGGTTTTGTGTAATCCACATTTATAGCTCAATGCCAGAAGGATCGGTAGCTTGATAAGAATGACATTCTGCTTGTTCGGGTTCTCAGTTTTCGTCTTTGCTAGTGGCAGCATGGGAGCTTCCTTTAGATGATTGTTAGTCCCCTAGCCACCATGTTTATATAACTTAATTTTGGTTTCCTTCCATACTTTCCCTCTTCTGGCCTGAATACAGTGATTTTCCAATAATGACATTTAAAGTAATACTCTGTGTGGGCAGCTGCCACTCCTTTTCCTTCTCCTTCTTAAATTTGTCATCTTATTGTAAAGAAAAGCATTTATAAGTAGAATCGCCAGCAGGACAACATTTTCCTCCCTCTCACCCTCCCAGGAAGTAAGAATAGCCAGGTGTCTTGTAGCTGATTTTCCCTCCTTCATCTTTGCCTAGACAACATCTGTGAGAGGGAGGGTTCCAAGTTCTACCCCTGCTGGCTCGCTGGCAGAAAGTCTAAATTAAGATGGAAATTCCCATTTTATGCGGAATAAAGTAGGAGGTTGGGAGTTTTTTCCTTTATCGGTTCAATGAAGCTTTTCTAATTGTTACAGGTTTCCTGTCTAAATAAGATGGTGCTTTTTTCCAATGCTTCTGAAGATGTGAGACATATGATCCTTGAAGAACTAGGAATAAATCACTCAACAAAAATGTTTTTAAATCCTTAGGTAGGAAATGAAGTCTAGATGGCAATATCCTCCTCACACCTTTAAGAAAGACCCAGAAACTCCTAGGGGACGGGGGTTGCCGGGTGTTTAGAGGGCGTCTAATATTTTAAAAGCTGCAATTAGCATCTCTCTTGAAAGCTGCAATTGCTTCTCACTTTGTGCAGCAGTTCAGCCCCCAGAAAAATGTGGAAATGATTTCCTTGTTCTGTCATTAAATGCTTTAACACAGATAACAAGAACAAATGTTAAGGAATCCTTATGGTTGTGACAGAATTCTGAGAAGCAGATTTTATTTTTATTTGGACTGTTCTGTTAGTCTTGAGGTTTCTACTGACCAGTGCAATGCAACAGGTTTCATTTTGGCTGACCCACCAACTGTAAAAAATCAGTGTTCCCTCCCTGACATTCAGAGGCGTTTTCAAATCTTAAGAGATGAGGGACGTGTGATTACGGCGTGGGTGGGGTGGAAGTATTTTATTAAATTGAAATTACTTGCGGTATCTGCCTTGAATATTTGCTCTGTGTTATTTTTAAGAGACTTACCACTGAATTGCTATTCATCTGCATTGTCCTTACCTGACCCTGCAAGTCTGGGTTAGGTCACAATGCTTCCCCCATAAGCTCTTCTACACCCGGCCTTGGTCTTAATTGCAATACTCAGATTCTCACTCTGCATTTTAATCATCTGTTCACTAGTCTGTATCCTCCACTAGACTGTAAGCTCTGTGGTGGCAGGGCCAGTGTCTATTTTTCACGGTTGTATGCTCTGTGCCTTGCATATAGTAGGCATTCATTAAGTATTTCTTGAATGGGTATATTATGGATGGTTGGATATTTAAATGAATGAATGTGGTAAGAATTATTGCTTCCATTTTAAAGATAAATAACTTGAGGGTTTGAGAGTTTAAATATTTTGCCTTAGATTGTACCACAAATATGTAGCTGAGCCATAATTTGTACCTGGGTCAGTTTGGTTCCAAAAAAGCATATTCTTTTGATTACATCATGCCATAGATATGCTGTGATATGTGTTTAAAATAGAGGGATATCTAAAGGATATGCCTTTTTTTTCCAAGAAGGGTTAGGGAAAGCTGTGAAGAAGGCATAACATTTTAGTTGGGCTTTGGAGGATGAATAGGAGCCTTCTAGAAATCTAGTGATGAAAATAGGAAAACGAGGAGTGGTCATTTCAGACAATGGGAGCTACAAGAACAGAGGTATAGCCTTAGTACTATAGTTAAGTTCTTAGTTTCTGAAGACGAGTAGACCTGGGTTCAAATCCTGTCTCTATCATTTCCTTGTGGTGAGTAATTTGGCAAGTTATTTAATCTCTCCGAGCCTCAGTAAATGGGAATAATAATAATCAGGAGCATATTTAGGTTTTGTGCACCTGAAACTTATACAGTTTGGTGGGATCTGTTTAAGATAAAGAGTACAAACTATTTTTGTAAATTGTATACAAACATATGACTGTGTGCTTTGAAAGGGGTTTGTGTGACTGTGAGGCCTTAAAGCTTATGTGGTAATGATAATAATCTCTGTAATAGGGTGGTTGTGATGATTAATTGAGATAAATCATGTGAAATAGTTTACACAGTGCCTATACATAATGCTCAATAATTTTAGCTATTATTGTTTTAAGATCAGTGAGTGTTCCAGTGTAGCTAAAGCCAGGGGTGGTTACCTAAAGATAAGGCTGGAAAATTAAGCTGAAGCCAAAGTGGGAGGTGCAGGGTGAGCTACTGGAATCTTGTCAGCAGGAGTGACTTGATCATATCTGATTTGATGAAGATAATCCTGGCATTCATGGGGATGGGAGCTCTTGCTAGAAACCCTTAAGGCGGGAGACCAGTTTGAGCCCTGTCTGCTGTGTCCCAGCCCTACCTCAGCAGGTTTCTTTGGGTAAATTCTATGCTTTTCAACAATTACGCTGTGTTTCAATGCACATACGTAGTAGTATAGATACTATTAAATAATCATATATGACCAATAGCTCTAACATATTTTTACTATGAAATTTAAAATGATATATTTATTTTTATAAATGGAAACTTAGCTATTGAAAAAAAATTATGGTCCTTAGAAAACATATTTTTTACAACATTTGACATGAGGAGTTGTAAAATAATGTGCTTTGTTATAAAAATACATATATGTAGTCAGGTTGGCTACAAAGAATTTTTTGTCAGTTCTGTGTCAGAAATTAATCTTTGTTTTATGGGAACAGGCTTTTATAACAAGGTTTTATTTACCTGTAGGGAATGTAAACATAAATAAGATAAGCAGTCCTATAATAAGGTTCTTCTGAAAGCTTCTTTGGGTATCACCTATTAAAAACTTTTTTGTGACTTTTAAAATTATTAAGTAGTAGCTTATACTAAGCTTTGTTATTCACTCTTACATATTGATCTTCAAACATTTTCACGAATATTCTCTTAGTGATGTTGCAGGTTATGTCAGTGATACCATTCATTGTCTCTTGGAATTTTCCCATTCTTCTCTATTCTGCTGCTTTCTCATCTTCTTTGTTGTGTTAGCCTTGTTGATAATCTTCTTAACTCAGTCTTAATTCATATGTTAAACTGGAGTCACAAACTCTTTCTGTAAAGGACCAGAGAGTAAATTTTTGGCTCTGTGTCCCAACTCTTTTATATATGTGTTTGGAGGATGTGGCTGTGTTCCAATGAAGCTTTATTTACAGAAACAGGTGGTGAGCTGGATTTGTCCCCTGGGCTATAGTTTGCTGCTCCCCGCTTGAGAGCATAGCCAGGTAATAGATACTGATCTCATCATCATTTGAAAGTGACCAGTGATTTGTCTAATGCTAGAACATTGATCCTGAATTCCTTTGCTGAGCTTTCAGGTTCTCTGTCCTTTGTTCTCCTTATTGTATCTTTGTACCAGCTTTACCTTGCTTGACCCTGAGTGTGGTTTCCTCCCCTACCTCCTGGCCTTTGGGAAGCTTTTTCTTGGAAGCCCCCTTCCTTCTTCACTAATTTCTCATTATGAGAAGACATATTATCTTCCATATACGCTCTGAAACTCTTCTCAAGAAATCGAACCCACCAAATGTTTTACTTTTTAACCTCTGTTTCTATTCATGATGACTGTTTACTACTTTATCAATATGTAATGTTGCTTTGCATACACAAGCATCTGTATTTGTTTACGTATTGTCTATACATGCAAGACTTTATACATGCAATTTTTATTTGCAAGTCTCCAAATTTTAAACTTTCTTTGTATAGACATTTTATAAAATTCTTTTCTATTTTATGGTTTCTAATGCAGCTCTAAACACAGAAAAGTATTAAAAATACTCATTTGGTTTAAAATTGAAAGGAAGATTGAAATGAAATATTGCGTACTACTTTACTTTAACGTTCTCCTTATGCCACCGTTGAAATTGCCTTAAATGCAGTTCCCTGTCCCAGTGGTCGTTACCATTTTTATACTCAGCTGTTTAGTCTGCTCTTTGGTTGTGATGACTCTGTGGATGAGTTTCCATCTCAGATTTGACCAGTGTCAGAACAACCTGGGTAGCCTATGAATAGGTTAAGTTCTGTGTTCTAGCATTAGGGGGAAATATATATTTTAAGGTATTATTTGTTCTTAAAGTAGGACTTGGAATAAGATCAAATTATTAGATCCAGCTTCCTGCAATAACCAGTTTGATGAAAATCTGAGCAATTGGTGTGTGCATTAAAGCATGCTTCATTTTTACTTTGGAATAATGTTAGTGTGACAGTGATGAACTACTTATTGATTGTTTGAACATCCATTCCCAATAAAATGCGCCTACTTTCCAATGGTATGTAATAGCTTTTCCTGATTTAACTTGATGTCTTTTCACTCTGCCTGTTCTTCATTTAAAAAACTATCATCTTGTCCTGATAAAGGATTAAATATTATTTAATATATAGGGTTAGTACTAACTTTCTAACCTTGCTGTATGTTCAAATTACTGTGGTTTTTCCATCTCGCCTCTTTGTTGTGGCATTGCCTTAAATCTGATGCAATTTTTCAGCTAAGGGATACTAATACTATCAAGAACATGAGCTCGGTCTCAGTATTGAACTACATCTTTTGCATTCTTTCAGCATTGGTATTCTTCTGTTCCCTTCCCGGGGGACTTGGGAATGTTACTTGACAAAGCATCAAATTGTTCTGAGGCCAGCATGGTTCAGGTGATGCCTAAATTTACATATAAGTTATTTAGGTACACATGGTATTTGCAGATAGAGCTGAAGGTTGTTCAAGTTTCTAATGTTAAATAGTGGTTTACATTAATTTGCTGTATAAATCCTGACAGCTGTTTTTGACTGTCCATTTGAAAGGATTCTTTAAAACACAGAACTTGCTTTAATCTCAAATACATTGGAGTTATTAATTACCTTGGTTGTTCAACTTAATTTGATACCTTTTTTCTTATATAATGTCAACAATATGCTAAATCAATAGAAAAGGATCTTATTTTAATCTTCCTCTAGTTGTTTGTTTATTTTTGGCCAGCAGTAAAAGAGAGTAAGTGCTTTTTGTATATGTATAGAGGCTTATCCAATTAAAAAATTATCCAATATTTAGATGAGTGTCTACCATAAGCTCAGTATTGTTTTAGTGAAGGAAGGTAAGACAAAGATGTGTAAGCCATTGTCTTCCACTAGATTGAAAGCTCCATGAGGGCATCTTCTGGCTTAGTTAATCTTCAGCCATCATTTTTCTGGTCCTTCAGTCTGTCTTTGCACTGCTGCCAGAGTATGCTTAAAATCCTAGTTTCTTAATGCCATCCTTTGCTCCCAAAGCTTCTCAGTTGAAGAGTAAAACTAATTACTATCAGATTTTTCTCTTTTTCCTTGAAGTTCTACAGTTTCACCATAATATATCTAGATATTGATTCATTATAGTTTGTCCTTTTTTGGCCTCAGTGTGCTTTCAGTCAGAGGGCTGATGACTTTTTCAGTTATGGAAAATTGTCAACCATTATCTTTCTGGATAGTGCTTTTTTGCCTTTCCTCCTACTCTCTTCTTTTGCAATACCCCTACACTTATGTTAGAGCATTTCAATCTGTCCTCAGTATTCTTGCCTTCTATTTTATGCTTTGAAATTCCTATTGCTCTGGCTGCGTTCCTTTTTTTAAAAAATTTTTATTTATTTCTTTTTGGTTTCATTGGGTCTTCGTTGCTGTTCATGGGCTTTCTCTAGGTGCAGAGAGTGGAGGCTACTCTTCATTGCAGTGCACGGGCTTCTTATTGCGGTGGCTTCTCCTATTGCCGAGCACGGGCTCTAGGTGCGTAGGCTTCAGTAGTTATGGCGCACAGGCTTAGTTGCTCCGCGGCATGTGGGATCTTCTTGGGCCAGGGTTCAAATCTGTGTCCCCGGAATTGGCAGGCAGATTTTTTTTTTTTTTTTTTTTGCGGTACGCGGGCCTCTCACTGTTGTGGCCTCTCCCGTCGTGGAGCACAGGCTCCGGAGGCGCAGGCTCAGCGGCCATGGCTCATGGGCCTAGCCACTCCGCGGCATGTGGGGTCTTCCCAGACCGGGGCACGAACCCATGTCCCCTGCATCGGCAGGCGGACTCTCAACCACTGCGCCACCAGGGGACCCCGGCAGGCGGATTCTTAACCACTGCCCTACCAGGACAGCCCTCTGGCTGTGCTCTGATTGACTCCCTCCTATTATTTTCCAGTTCACTAATTCTCTTTTAACTGTGTCCATTCTGCAATGTATCCCTAACCTAACCTATCTACCTTTTGATTTCCATAGCCATAGCTTTCATTTCCAGCATTTATAATTCATTCTTTTTTTTTTTTTTTTTTTTGGTCGTACGCGGGCCTCTCACTGTTGTGGCTTCTCCCGTTGCGGAGCACAGGCTCCGGACGTGCAGGCTCAGCGGCCATGGCTCACGGGCCCAGCCGCTCCACGGCATGTGGGATCCTCCTGGACCGGGGCACAAACCCGCGTCCCCTGCATCGGCAGGCGGACTCTCAACCACTGCGCCACCAGGGAAGCCCTATAATTCATTCTTTATGGTAGTCATCTGTTCTTATTGGACCTGCCTATTTCATTTAATAAATTCTTATTCTTTTTATGGCTATTCTGCATTTTCTCACCTTGAGGATCTCAGATGATAAGTTGTTTTGAGATTGCTTTGTGATTTGCCTGTTGCTTCAGCCTGTGAGAATTTGTCTCTTTTTTTTTTTTTTTTTTTTTTTTGTGGTACGCGGGCCTCTCACTGTTGTGGCCTCTCCCGTTGCGGGGCACAGGCTCCGGACGCGCAGGCTCAGCGGCCATGGCTCACGGGCCCAGCCGCTCCGCGGCATGTGGGATCTTCCCGTACCGGGGCACGAACCCGTATCCCCTGCATCGGCAGGCGGACTCCCAACCACTGCGCCACCAGGGAAGCCCGAGAATTTGTCTCTTGATTGCAGACTTTGTCAGTTCTCTTGGTGTTCATGTTCCTGTGTGTTTTAGAATTTTCATTTGTAGATTCACTCTGGATGGGAGTTTTTTGTTTCTCTCCCCTCTCTCTTTGTTTTCCCTGCCTCATCTATTGGCTTTCTTCTTGGCTCCACTTGACCCCCTAGGTGTTCCAGTCTAGAAACATATCTTCATGTCCCAGCTTCTCTTCCCTTGGTGAGCTCCGGAGGCTGACTTCTCAAAGGCAAAGATGCAGCTTTGCACAAACCTGGCCCAAGGCATTGTTTGTGGCTTTCCTTGACTCCTTTCAGTGGGAGAGCCTGACCCCAGCCTCAGATTCAGGCCAGCAGCTTTTAGCCTGTATACCCCGAGGAATGGGACACCTGGCCACCTCTACCAGCTTCCAGCTCTGTAGCCAGTGGCCTGCCACTTTGTCTTAGTTTGTTTCTGGGCCATGAACATGTTGATCTTACTTTTGTGTCCTGTTGTGCCTTTTCTTTCTCACATTTTAAAAATATTTGATTTATACCTAGAGTAGTCATTTGGAGCATAACTTTCAGCTCCATCTTGACAAGAAGTAGGTTCAGTCTCTGGGGTTAGCCATTCAGGGTCTTTTTGAGTCTTCCCCCAACCCTCATTTCAAACTCATTTCCCTTCACTCCTGAGCATGATCCTTTTAGTTCTTCCATGTGGAACTTGAATATTCCCTGCTCTAAGGGCCTTCATCCTTTTCTTACATGCTATGCTCCCAACCTGGTTCACCTTTGCTTTCAGACTCCTTCCCTTCAGAAGTTAGCCTAAATCCTACTTCCTCCTCTGTGAAGCCTTCCTTGGCCTCACCCAACTATAGCAGTCTTGACTTTTTCTTAATTTGTCCCCTCTGCATTGGTCATTTGGCCTTTATCATTTCTGTTTCGTATTGAGAGTCACCTTTCTCATGGGTGTACGCCTTGGATCCCCACTGAGTTGGTTGGTAAACTTGAGGTTAGAAACCATGGCATCTTACTTTTATTAACTTCATAGTATCTAGCATTGGACTCTGCTTACTTATTTGATTATTTATTCCATCATCTTTTCTAATATTGAGTTGGTCATTTATTTCTTCCAAAAATTTGAAATTTACTGTATGTGTGTAAGGCGTTTAACCCAGAAAGGCATGTTTTTATTGCAACCCCTTATTACACACAGACATACATACATGCAGGAGTGCATGCATGTGCAAACAAGCACAGATGCCCCATGCATGTTACTTGTAAAGTCATTGGATCTGCCCCTAATGGAAGAAATCTTTGGTAAATGACACTGGCTCTGTTTGCTGTTGAATATCTGAACTCACATGGCTGATATGTGTGAGAGAGAACTGTTTTATCCATAGAAGCAGATATTTCTCTCTCTTGGTCAGACTATTGTGAGACCCTCAGTTCTGTAATATTAATGAGTTCATCATCTGTGTGGGTGTTGACATCCTCAGGTTCAGTCTCTGATTGAAAGTTATTAAAGTGGAGAGGAAGGACATAAAAAACCAGTATGTTAGTGAGCTCAGCTGCTATAACAAAACACCCTAGACTAGCAGCTTATAAACAACAGATTTATTTCTCACTGTTCTGGGGGCTGGAAGCCAGAGATCGGGTGCCAGCATGGTCAGGTTCAGGTGAGGGCTGTCTTCTGGGTTGCAGACTGCCGTCTTCTCATTGTATCCTCACATGGCTGTAAGAGGGCGAGAGAGCTCTCTGGGTCCCTTTTATAAGAATACTAATGCTGGGGCTTCCCTGGTGGCTCAGTGGTTAAGAATCCACCTGCCAATGCAGGGGACATGGGTTTGAGCCCTGGTCTGGTAAGATCCCACATACCATGGAGCACCTAAGCCTGTGTGCCACAACTACTGAGCCTGTGCTCTAGAGCACGCATGCCACAACCACTGAAGCCCATGTGCCTAGAGCCCATGCTCCTCAACAAGAGAAGCCACTGCAATGAGAAGCCCGTGCACTGCAACAAGGAGTAGCCCCCGCTCGCTGCAACTAGAGAAAGCCCATGAGCAGCAATGAAGACCCAACACAGCCAAAACTAAATAAATAAAATAAATAAATTTTAAAAAAAAAAGGAACACCAATCTCATTCATGAAGTCTCTATTCTCATGACCTAATTACCTCCCAAAGCATCTGCTGCTTAATACCATTATACTGAGGACTTTGGCTTTACTTTTTAGCTACCAAGCTACTGCCAGCATGTGTGACAACTGTAACATTTTTCTAATCCTTATCATCATCCTCACCAATGATTTACTGAATACCTCCTATGTGCCTCACATTGTATCAGGTGCAATATTTATACATCATCTTATTTATTTAACCCATAATTTACAGATGAGGAAATTAAGACTCAGAGAGACAGTGACTTGCTCAGTCTCACAGCTACTGATTTTAAACTTCCTTAACTTCAGTGATCTTTGCTTTTATTCACTTGGAAATCCATTTCATGGACCTTCTTATTGCTTAGAGCATTGCTTCTGATGTCTTCAATTCTATAAGGCCCGTATCAAACATACCGCCACCCCGCACCCTACTGACTCTTCGCCATGACCTCTTTATGACCCCTGCCTGTTCCCTTTCACAGTTTACTTCCTTCTGTAGCCCCCATAGTCATTTCTGCTTCCTTTTTCCAACATTCTCTGTTCCACTTGGACATTTTTTCTGTAGCCACTTTACCACTAGCCTCCCAAATTAGATCAGTTCAGCCATCTCATGTCTGTTTTTAGTCTCTCTCTTCTGAGGTCTGCTGGAGAAAATACCAACTTTGCCAACTGACTCCATTTCAAATGAATTTCTAATTTACCCTGACCCTTCAGTGCTCATAAGTAGTTTACTTATCCCATTTTGGCTCCCTTTCTCTTCCCCACATGGGCTGTTCCAAAGCTTTTTCACGCTCTTCATCAACACAGCTCCTCCAACCTTAGTTAACCGGGTCCTGAGTTCTGCTGAGAACATAGAATTTTTCAGGAATAATTCCTCTTAACTGTCCTCTTCTCTACCTCAAAGTGTATCTGCATCTGACTTGTCCTTTTATTCCTTTTTTAAAAAAGGAGCCCTACTGTTTTCCAGTGGTAACCCTACCTGCCTGAACTATTCTTCCCAAACTGTTCCTGGGAGTTGCCCCATCCACATCCTTTCTCTGCTAGATCTTCAGTCTCTTACTGTCCATTTGGCTGTCTTCTCACCTGTGAACAGATACAGAGTGGTCTTACCAATTTCTCCCCTCAGTTCTGTCACCTATCATAGTGTCTCCTTTATGGACAAACTTGGACAAGGGAGGTGGCACCACAGTATGGTGAAAGTCTTTCCCACAGGCTGCCACTGACTTCTTTCAGCCAGATCCGATGACCTCTTGTTAGTCCTCATTCTTCTTAGTCTTCCTGCAGCATTTGACTCTGTTGACCACCCTTTTCTCCTGTTATTTTTGGTCTCTTGAGTTTTGGAATATTATTTTCCCATTTCTCCTTTTCCCCTCATTAAATAGTTACTTGTTTGTCTTCCTCCACCTGCCCCTTAATGATTTTTCCTAAGGCTCTGATCTTGGTCTACTTCTCTCTCTGGGTACTCATCTCCTGAGCATTAAACTTGCATTTTTAACTTCCTATGGGCAGTCCTGGGAAAGAATACATGCTCTTTCAGTTGTCTACTCCTCCTTTTGTTTCCTGGCTTACTGATTGCGATCTTTATACATCCAATCATCCAAGCTAGAAATTTGGAATCGTCTTTGACGTTACTTCTGCCTTCCCTCTGCCACATCCAGCCACTAAGTCCTAGCAGTTTTCCCTTTGAAATGTCCATCTTTTGTTCCTCCATTCTTATCACTGCTGCCTTCATTGAGGTCTTCGTGGACTATTGGGTTAGCATTTTAAATTTCCTCCCTGCCTTCAGTATCTCTTGCCTTTAAACTTTCCTCTGTACTGCTGCCAGCGCTAGATGTCTAGGACACAGCTGATTAAATCATTCCTGTGTTAAGAGTCATTCATCATCTCCACTTTGCACACAGGGTCTGGTCTGGATCCCTTGCCTGCCCCTCGGCGCCCTTCCCCATCAGACCACGTGCCTCCTGCCCTGTCTTCTCCAGCAGCTCCACCCGGCATCCTGACTGGCGTTCTGCCTCATGCCGAGACCCTAGCACAAGCAGTTTACTCTGCTTTTCCTCCTGTCTCTGCTTGGTTTTTTATTTCCTGGCCTGGCTCACTAGTTATCTTTTTGATGAGGCATTTGTGACCCATCCAGGCAGAATGCCTTGTCCTTCTCATCTCTTGTGAGACTTTGTTCTCACCCTCTGGTTTCTCTCATAGTATAGTCAGCTGTATGGGATTCTCTCTCCTCTGCTGGCTTTTAAGCTCCTCAGAGGCATCTTTGTTTTCTCACATTCCAAAGTATGGAAAGCACCTAACAAATATTTATTGAACTAAACGTTGGGCAATCTATCTAGGTTCATGAAAGTTAAACAAAGGGCTAATTAGGGACCGTAATCATTGCAAGCGCAGGAAGCACTAACAAAAAGCAAACAACTTCTCAGCTTTAGCTTTAATATACAGCAATCTCAGAATTTTGTTTTGTTTGTTTCTAGAAATGTGGCTTTACTAAAATAAAAGAAAATACGTTTCAACCAAGCTTGCATCAATATAATTTTGGTGTTCAAATGAACTGAAAACACGCATGTAATGGTTGGCTGAGTCAAGTTGAGTGTCAACAATCTGTCATCTAACAATTGAGCTCTTTGTGATTGTTGAAGAGCACATATTAAGTTCCCCTAGAAAAAAAGAATCCATTAAAAGTTATGCAGGAAGGTGAAAGAATAGTTTGTATAGCATTTTAGTTAACGAAAATTGCATTGTTAAATCTTGGGGTCCCTGAAATGCTTAGAGCGCACTGTAGAAAAATGCTTACACCTCTTTTGAAGCTGATTTTATCACAAACCTGATTTTATCACAAACCTTAACCTAATATGATGCCAATAAAACCTTATCCAGTTATGCTTCTACTAGTGTTGTTGCAGAAGTATTATCATGTTAGCAGAGGCAAATACTTTCAGTAGTATTGTGAAACCACATTTGTGGAAATATGTATCAATGCACGCATTTTGTGTGTTTTTAACTTACAGACATTATAACTGGAGACTCCATTGCAAAGCCATAAAAGACCCAGGAGTATAGAGGCAGTTATAGATAAATTTATTTTTCCCCAGTGTTTATTTTTTCCTCATTTGTTCATTAAAACTTAAAAACACTGGAGTATATATATAAGATACCATATTACCAAACATGTGTTTCTTTCCTTTAACTATCAGTAATGCCATTAAAACAAATCGCTTTTTAAAAATTGAAGTATAGTTAATTTACAATATTGTGTTACTTTCAGATGTACAGCAAAGTGTAAAACAAATCACTTTTTGCCTCTGTAGGTGCTTTTTGCTTCTGTAGTTAGAACTCAAACCAAGGTAACTAGTAGACTATTTTTTTCTTCCTAAGGGACTTGGGAAAATGGGGAAATGCAGGAAAGAAAAAGTCAGTGTGACAAAAGCACACGGTGATTTTGACCTACTAGGAAACCAACACTCCAGATCGTAGGGTCCTTTGGTCCAAGCTGTTTGAACACTAAGACATTATTGCATTCATTTGCTCACAAAGACCTTAACTTTCATTTTTCTTTACAATTTGCTGTTTTTGATAGTAAGTTTATAGTTTTATTTATTAACTATTTGTACAGTATTTATATCAACAATTATTAGACACTTTTCTACCATGATTAGGTAACTGGGCTGTTTAAAAAAGAAACACCCCCAGAATAGCTAATTTTTTAATGTCACTACCTACATCTGCCAAAACAGATTAGTAGCACATTTCCAGAACAGAACAAATTGTCTTGATCTCCTTACCTAACACTGTTTTGTGTCAAATCCAGCTGCTTTCAGAGCAAGAATTCTTGCTGGAAGCTTATATTTTGACATACAAATTTTGGGGGCTGCAATGTAAGGTAATTTTATCCTTCATTTGCAGGCTGAATATTGCTATATTTCTAGTTTAGGGTATTCATACTGTAAAAATACCATATGATCATGATAAACCTGATCTGATCTTAACTCACTGTGACCCAGTTGAACCTAATGGCCACCTGAACTTGAATTTTCTATTTAAGAAAAAATCTCTTTTTTTTCAGATACATTAGGTATCAATTCTATGGTAATGATAAAAAAATTGGCCAAGCAGAATTAAAACTTTAATCAGGATATTTAAACATGGGTGTTCTTATAAGGAAAATTTCCTTATAGAATATTCCTGAAAATTCTTTTGGATTCAGTTCTATTGAAAATCATTTAAAAATCATATCTCCTTTACAGTAATAAATAGTACATGCTCTTTTGTATGTTAGTATTTCTTTGCTCACTCAGGATCATACCCTGCTCATTATTTGTCTGTGTCATGTGATAGAGAATGTACATTTGAATATGTAGTGAATCACAGGACAAATGCTGGAAGTGTCTTGAGGCATTATATTGTGGTGGCTAAGAGTTTGGGCTTTACAGCCAGACTGCTGGAGTTCAAATTCCTTCCTAGTTGTATGATCTTGGGCAAGTTACTTTACTGCTTTGTGCCTCAATTTCCCCATCTGTAAAATGAGTTGTTCAGAGCGTTTAATGAGTTAATACATATAAGATGTTAACAACTATGCCCAGTATGTAGAAAGTACTCAATAAGCATCTTTTACAGAATAATTGACCTGTTAAGTAGTATATCAAATGTATCAAAAATTCCAGTTAGTTGTACTTCAGTTAGTCTATTTTTTGAATAATAAAATCAATAGCAATAATGATATTGTTTATGGAGTACACAGTGCATTTTCATTTTTACTATAAAAGTGAAAAGTGCCAATAACTGGGATATTAATAACTTTAGGGTACGTGTACATTTGGAAAACAAATGAACCAGATACTCTGAGTACAGCCCCATTATATAAACACGTGGTGTCTGAAATCTGAACTTCTGTCACTATTGTTTACCCAGTGAAAAGGCCTTGAAATATTAGTTATACTTTTCAAAAGTGAATAGGTCTTGTAGATTTTAACAATTCTCTTTCTTCCCTAAGTCCAGTTACATTAAGATCTTTGTTTTAGACTGAAAATGAAAAGGGGTTAATTTGTTACAAAACACTGATGTCAGAATAATTTGCTAAACCCGTTTTACTGATCTCTTATTTTCTTTAACTTTCTTTACACCATATAAAGAGACCATGGGATGTGTTTGGTTTTGAGAACTTTGGCATCATATTTTTATCCCACAGTACCTAATATATACATACTATTGATGTTCAATAATTGTTTGTTGAATGAATTAATCAGCATGACAGGAGTTTCATTCTTTGGCCAATTCATGTCTTCATTCGTTTACAGAGGCCTGCAGAGAGAATTAGGCAATGTAAGTAAGCAAACTGGGTGAGTGGCAAAGGAAGCAGTAAAGACTGTGGTCATCTGAATCTGAAGGCGGGATTTCCTTGCTGTGTGCAAGGAAAGGCCGTCTGCCAGAGACTAATGAATATATACTTCACATGAATGATTGAAATCCTTAGTCTAATATTCTATAAACTATTTCCATTTTCTAGTTCAGTGGGTATCATGATTCCATAAAATAAATAAATATATGTACACACATATTTACCCCCTATATATTGATGCATAATGTAAAACACTTTAACCTGGAAGAAAGTTAGTTTAACAAAGGT
Source organism: Kogia breviceps (assembly GCF_026419965.1). Taxonomy (NCBI): domain Eukaryota; kingdom Metazoa; phylum Chordata; class Mammalia; order Artiodactyla; family Physeteridae; genus Kogia; species Kogia breviceps. The sequence goes on from NC_081310.1 coordinate 106,696,566, forward strand.
CACTTGTCTAGTGTCTGTTCATTTGCTGTATTTCTATTTATTGAGAGTTGACGGAACTTTAGAGGTGCTTGCAAAAACAACTTTATTGTAAATTTTCAAGCAATCAGAGGAGCTTTATAATTTATGTTAGTGATAATATGAATAACTTCTCTAATTAGAACAAAAGCGAAAGTTAAAATATTCCCAAGAAAGCATTGGCCAGTGTATAGCACGCATGTGTGGCATTTTTGCCGCTGGGGAGACCTCATGGCTCTGCCCTCTGCAGAGATTTCAGAAGAAACTGGGAAAAAGCACCTAGAAAAGTGGTAGTCCACTTTTAAGCTCTAACTGCTAGGATGGTAGCTGATGTCCCACAAGTTAAATGGGCTTCAAGGCATTGGACCAGTTTCACTGGGCTTTCTCAGTTTTACCTCTTTTATTCTCTCTGTGAGTTCAGGTATATTTACATTATAGTACACTAAGTGTTGATCATCTCTCCTGTTTTGAAGCCTTGACATAAACTACATCCTGTAGTGAGAAAGCCAGTTTGCCAAGCCTTTTCCTTTTTTTCTTGCTGCTCTTAACATTTAACCTCTTCCTTGAAACTTGCAGCCTCGAGAATGCATCTCCCTGCCGCGACCTTCCTTTTCCACCCCTTGCCTAATCTTTTGCTTGTGCACAATGTTAGTCTCACCCTACGTATATTATTATTTAGTGTTGGCACCTTTGTCTTTTCACTTTATGTCTGTGTGACAGTGTGGTCTTTTGCCCTTTGAGGGCAAGGACCATAACTTTTGACTCACGGTGTTGATAGATACTTATGTAGTAAATGGCTGTTGATAGGGTATAAAGTTCACTGGGATTTTGAAGCTGCTCAAAGATAGTTTGAATCCTTTTGTAAATTATATGCAAAATGGACAGATTCTTTTTTACTGATACCCATACTCTCAATAAAATGGACCATTCTCAGAATTGATGACCTATTAATAAAATGCTGTAGATAAATTTGAAAAATAATTATTGGAGGAAGAGAAAAGGGCATTTGGTAGCAAATCAAGTAAACTTTATTTTTCTAAGGTATTTGACTAGAAGAATTATGCTAAGAAATTGTTAATGTTTAGACTGATTTATGTTTCTTCTTTCTAACTGCTGTTTGCTGCTCAAAAATAACTTTGGCAGATTTTCTCTACCTGTCTTTATCTTTTCCTGGTTTATGTCTATTATCAATGCATTCTGATTACATATCCGAAGCATGCTCCTTTTATATGTTCTTATCTAATGTGATGTGGGAGGAACTTGCATTATTTATTTTTTTTGAAAGTTGCCCACTGTTTATTATGTTATGACTGCAAGACTCTTCTACACAAAAGCTTTTTGGGTCTTAAGATCAGATCTCAAAGCTAGAAGTGCTTTGTGTCTCCCCTAAGTGGAAAGGAATTATAAGGTATTTATCATATCCATACATCCTTAAGGATCTATTTAAATGACGGCTAATTCTACTGCATTAGAAGCATTAACATTCATTTGCTATGCATTGCATTAAATAAAAAGTATATATATTCCTTAAAGTATACTCTAATAATCTTCTGTTTAGTTACAAATGTCATTTAGTACTTTTGAGTAAAACTCAATAGTATTGTACAAAAGCTTAAAAGCAAATTTAGTGCTACCTACCAATTTCCAAATAATAGTTAATTTTTGATCACTAGTATTAAATTAGTAAGCCTTTTAAAATATAAAGTTTTCTTGCAATTACTTTACCTAATTGAATATCTCATTCTTAGCAAATACTTTGTTTCCCTCATCTTTTTCTATTCTTTTCTAGTTTATTCATTTATCTTTTACATAATAGACCCAAATTGCCTTGTGTTGAAGGAAGAAGCTGCATAATATACAAGAAATTTTGTGTGTGATGGAATTTAACCTCAGTTTATGTCTCTCCCCTGCACAGTCCCTTCAGTCTGAATATGTTCATTACTAAGGCCTTGCCACTACGGTGAAAGCTGTTCTACTCTTAGACACAATTGCTTCATCTGGACGAGCAATGTAGAGAGAAAGCAGCTGCTTTTGCCAGAAGAATATCTCTGCCTTCTTACCTTAAACTAAAGAGAGCACTAAGATAAGACCTTCATGAGACTTGAAACCAGAAAACTCTGGTTAATGACTACTATAAATGCACTGAAACTATGTTTATGAAGATGTCAACCCTTTTAAAGACAGTTTTCATGTTGAATTTGGTATTTTGAAAGGTTATTTTTTAATGTATTTCATAATACATTTGTTATTACATTTACATGTACAGTGTTACATTATGTATGTATTGAGAACTTTAAAAGACTATTTTGATAAATTTATAAATATATAAAATTATGTAAAAACTAGACTATATTTTGACTTAGGTTTTCTTCTTGTTTGCTACCAAAAATTTGTATTTTGAATTTTGTTTAGTATGATTTTATCTACAATGAATAAATAATTCCTCTTTATAAGAAAAAGTAAGGGAGAAAGTTTTTAGAAAGTGATTTTTCTGTTCCCACTATGAATATGGCAGATCAGTTCATTCTTTTGGGAAGTCAGTCTAACTCAAGTTTATCTGAGTTTATCTCTAGCAGGAGTACAGTCATTTGATATGGCTTATTTAGACCATTTCATTTCCCTTTGTTTTTGTTGCTGAGCCATTGAGTTTTGCATCTTTGGGGGTTTTAACAAAGTTTAACATCCAGTTGAAGATCAGAATTCATCGAATATTTCTTCTGAAAGAATGGTTTTTTTTCTATGAAATGACTCTACATTCTAGATGCTTTTCTTTCCTCCTCTCAAAAGAGTTCGTAACCCAATTAGAGAGTTCTGGTTTTTGGTACGAGGTTTTTGCCTGTATTCACACACGGTCTGGCACCAGTTCTAAATCAATGAAGACAAAAAAAACTGAAAAAAGATGCTGCTAAGTAGTTCAATGTATTAATAAAGGAGATAAGTTTAAAACAGATCACAAACCCCTGACACACAAGGTAGCATATCTGAAACCTAACATGAAAATGAAGGGACTCCTAGGTACTTCACAGCCCTTTCATGTAAATGTAATCTTATATTTAGGCTCCAGAAGCCTGTAAGCTTCTTTTGCGTGGGGAGTTGGGGAGTCTTTGATCCTGATTGTTTTCCATGCTGCTTAAGAATGGACTACTCAGAGACAGTTCAATGGATTCATATGAAGCGCTTTACTCTCAACCATTGAGTTATTTATCATATATTTATTAGAAGGGGGTACATTGAGACTATTATACATGCTTCATCAAAACATCTTGTTTATGTTTTACAATTTTAAAAAGGCATTTGAATGAATGTTTGACTCAGGTTCGTTAATTTAACCTTCAAAAACTGCAGTACCAAACAATTGCACTAAACTGATGAAAAAAGGAGTTGTATGTTTTAGGAATCAAAAATTAAACTAAGTGGATTAAACTGTATACCTTTTCTAAAGCTAAAATAGTAAAATATTTTATTATGAGTTATTGTAAAAAGTGATTGGTTAACTGCATAGGGAAATGATAGTATTTTTTCAAAATTATCAGTGAAGAGTAATTCAGATGACATTTGAGAAGTGGGGGAAAGGGAACCATATTGACAATTTTAGTTCTGTGAATACTAATTTATGTGCAGCTACTAAATGATTGTAAAATTGACTACTGTAAATTTTTCATAATTATGTGTGTATTTAGTCATGTATCTACATGGGTATGTCTTAAAATTATTTATACACATGTGCATACATAGACAAACCAAGAAGTATATGTGTATAATATAGAAAGTATATAGCAAAGTGATTCTACTCCAATAATAAAAATTGTTTGACATGTATTTTGTTATGAATAGTTTACCTTCAAAAAGATATTTTGTTCTATTTTAAAGTGTAGAATAATACACTGCTAATAAATAATAAAAGTTTTATGCAATTTACATTCTCCCTGGCTTTTGTAATTTGGATTTGGAGTTATCAATGTACTGAAGTATTTTTATAATTTTATATTTAATCCACTCTGGTTGGTGCCTTTCTAGTTTCTGAAATTCCCCCTTGCAGAATTTTTTTTTTTTTTTTTTTTTTTTTTTGCGGTACGCGGGCCTCTCACTGTTGTGGCCTCTCTCGCCGCAGAGCACAGGCTCCGGACGCGCAGGCTCAGCGGCCATGGCTTATGGGCCCAGCCACTCCACGGCATGTGGGATCTTCCCGGACGGGGGCACGAACCTGTGTCCCCTGCATCGGCAGGCGGACTCTCAACTACTGCGCTACCAGGGAAGCCCCTCTGTTGCAGATTTTCAGTTTATCTTTTATAGACTTTCCAGGTTGTGGTCATTTCCTGAAATACATGACAGTGAGCACAAAGAAATCTTATACTTTGAATTTCACAAGAGTCAGATAGTGTCAGGCTCTTACTGTCTTCCTCTATATATAATTTTCCTTTTTGTTAATAAAATACTGTTCATATCAGTGTTTTGGGCCTACTTGATCATTTGTGACTATTGTATGATACACTGGTCATCAGTTCCTTTTGAGAAACAATAGCTGCTTTTTTTAAAAGGAGAAATTATAGAAATAAATCAGATGGCACAAACCTCGCCACTGATGGATCTATGCCCTGAAGACCTGGCGTGGGAGGGAGAAGCTGCATTATTTATTGGAGATGTTTTATGTATTCAACTAGATCTCTTTGGGTTGTGATGTTTCTGAGGTTTTCCCCTTCTCTTTTGTCTTCTGAAAATTTTTGGAACACATAGGAAAGATTGTGGGTGGGAAGATAGTTTCACTTCTTGAGTTGGGAATCTGCCAATTAGCTGTTCTCACAACACTGCATGAGACAGTTGGAGTACTGAGGTTGTCATGGGACCACATCTTAGAGAAGGAGATTTCTTATGAATTCATAAACCTGTCTAGAAGGGCAGAAAATCAGATTTAGTTCTTACAAAAAAAAATAGTAGAAAAATCAGTTAACTAGTTCCAATAAATTTCTCACCTGCCAGTCATTGAGTTCACATAGTTTTGTTACCCTTAGATGTCAAATGATTTCTTTCTTTCTTTTTTTTTTTTTTTGGCTGCACTGGGTCTGTTGCTGTGCGTGGGCTTTCTCTCTAGTTGCGGTGAGCAGGGGCTACTCTTTGTTGCGGTGCGCAGGCTTCTCCTTGTGGTGGCTTCTCTTGTTGTGGAGCATGGGTTCTAGGCACGTGGGCTTCAATAGTTGCAGCACGCCGGCTCTGTAGTTGTGGCTTGTGGCCTCTAGAGTGCAGGCTCAGTAGTTGTGACACACAGGCTTAGTTGCTCTGCAGCATGTGGGATCTTCCCGAATGAGGGCTTGAACGCGTGTCCCCTGCATTGGCAGGCAATTCTTAATGACTGCGCCACCAGGGAAGTCCCTGTCAAATGATTTCTAAATCTCCAAAAACACCTGGAGAGGCTACCCTATATATGTATTCAGCTGTGATTCAAATAACAGCAGGAACATGAGTTGACCAACGGTAAGCTCTACAAATGTATTTTCAAAATTGTTCTCACTTGTACGCTTTCCTTGGTGACGTGTTAAACCATCACTATGTTAAAAAGTTTCTACTTAAACCAGTTGTCAGTGTGTAAGCTGAACAGTACTCTGTGGTGTTTCATATCATATAAGAAGACTGTGCTCTTTCCCAAAGTGCCCTCCTAAGGCAGAGTTGCCTGCAAAAGCCTTGCAGTCCTCTTGGCAACACTCAGCAAAGCAAGAATTTGCTCTCTGTGTATCTGCCCAGAAGAGTAATTAGGGAGGTTTCCAAATAGAGCGAGACACAATCTACAGCATAACAGAAAAGTTTTAAATTTACACATAGGCTGTGTAGAGGTGGCACCCATGGCAGAGAAAGGAAAGCAGAAAATAACTGCATTAAGTTATTTTGAGCTGGATTGATATGCTAATATATTCCCACCCAGTTCCTTCTCTATGGATTGAATTATGATAATCATCTCAAGAAGGAGAAAAATAGCTTTTCTAGAGAATTTAAAACTTTTTTGGTGAGTACAAGTAGAAACTTATATTGGAAGACTGCTTTTAATACAAAATTCAAATTATTTGGAATTGGTTTTAAATGGATGAACATAAATTAATTGACTTTTCACTCACCATACCTTGCTTTAACCTGCATACCACCAAAATGGAGATGCCTCACAATGCCACTTGCTATTTCTATTTTGGTTTGAATCAAGTTGATCAAAGCTTTTATGAGAAGCTGGACTGCAAATGTTTACATTTACATTAAACTTCAGAATCAGGGGTAACTATCTATCAAATGTGTTTTGTTTATTTATATTATGGTTCTCTCCCAAAAGGATTTAAGGTGGCTTCAAAGATTGGAGAAGGCATATCATAGAGGAGTGAGAAGGAAGGGGCTTTGGACACCAAATTTTGAGGCAACTGATGCTGAGACTTAAAGCTGAGATGAACAGCCTCTCAGATGTCATAGAATACGGTCTACTCTTAGGTTGGGCACATTTATACTAAATGCACACCTTTGGTCGGTTCCAGGGCTCCTTATTGGTATTTATTTTACTCAAAACTTTAAGAATACTATAAAACATGATTGTTAATTCTAAGCTCTATGCTGTACAGTGGATCTCTAGAACTCATTCATCTTGTGGAACTGAAACTTTGTTATTTGTTTGACTAATGTGCTAAGAGGGTAGATCTTAAGTTATCACAAAATAATAAATATAATAATAAAGAAGATGGGAGGAAACTTTTAGAGGTGATGGATATGTTTATGGCATAGATTGTGGTGATGTTTTCATGGAAGTATACTTACCTCCAAACTCATCAAGTTGTATACATTAAATATTTACAGCTTTTTGTATGTCAATCATACCTCAATAGTTTAAAAATTGTTTTAAAGAAGAGGTTATCTCCAAGTGAGATTGTCAGTCTTGATATCCAGATCCCCCAAAATGATTATGTCAGGTACATGGCATAGGAAGTTCAAAGGACAAATTGAAACCAGAGATCAGAATAGGATAATAATAGTCTATGTAAGTATCTGTCTATCTATCATCTATCTATCTATCTATCTATCTATCTATCTATCTATCTATCTATCATCTATCTAGAATTTATCTGACCTTTACTGAGAGCTAGTGTACACTAAGCTATAAAGTGTAACTTGTGCCTTTTTGTCTTGAGAAGTAAAATTTGGAAGATACAGGGGCCCCAGAGACTTGAGATTAAAGAAGCCAGTCCATTTTGTCTTAATTTATTTATTTTTGGATCCGTTGGGTCTTCGTTGCTGCGCATGGGCTCTCTCTAGTTGCAGCAAGCTGGGGGCTACTCTTTGTTGTGGTGTGCAGGCTTCTTATTGCGGTGGCTTCTCTTGTTGCGGGTGCTCTAGGCGTGTGGGCTTCAGTAGTTGCAGCATGCAGGCTCAGTAGTTGGGCACATGGGCTTAGTTGCTCTGCAGCATGTGGGATCTTCCCGGACCAGGGCTTGAACCTGTGTCCCCTGCATTGGCAGGCAGATTCTTAACCACTGAGCCACCAGGGAAGCCCCGTTCATTTTGTCTTTGTTTAAAAAAAAAAAAAAAGTAAAATTCTGGAGGAAATGGAACCATTAAAAAAAATCTAGGTTTCTTGCAGGCAGAGAGAATTTTAGCGCCATACTGCACATTCTAAGACAGGAGATCCCATACTCCAAGAGGCAAGTTCCATGCAGTTTTTTTTTTTTTTTTCAATTCTAGAAGGGTATAACTAATTCACCTCTCCTGTAGCTTGGGTTGTAAAGTAATATGGCATCTGCTGACAGTGACCAGCAGGGCTGGATAGACCTAGTTTTTCCTGATTTGTGGAAATATATAAAATTCACTTCCTCTTTCTCCCTTGGCCACTTTTCATACCAATTTCTTTCACAAGCATAGCAGCCGATTCCAGACTTTTCCTGCTGCTTGAGGCCTAGTCAGGAGCTTACATTACCATTTAGATCACAGGCCTTCAATGACCAAAGAATAAATGCCTGGGGCCATATTGAAGGGGAACACTGCAGAAACCATAAGACAGAGCAGAGACACAGGTGGCAGAATCACTGCGCTCAGAGATTCTCGTGTCCCCTCACCAGAGAACACCTCCATGGAGTTCTCTTTCTCAGATACTGCACCAGTGGGCGAATGAGGGACGCTGGTCCTGAGATGACTGTACTGTCACGACAAGAAGTGGAACTGCTGAGAGTGACCTTGATAATCCACCAAGCTGACAAACTGAGACTTTAGAGTAGTTTGATCTCCTTTTTAAAGTCAAGTCATGGAGAAAATTATCCTTAATTAAGGATTCCAGTTTAAGTGACAGGTGGTTAGGATTGTTCATTTTTAGAGTAAACCAAAAGAGGGAAGTTGATCCATCTGGTCTGGAGCAGAGATACCAAGATAGGAACTAAGCCAGGAACTAATTATTTATCAGCCAGTCTGGAGATAGGAGAAGCCCTGTTTGTCGGTGTCCCCAGGACCACCCCCAGGTTTGACGATTTGCTAGAAGGACTCACAAGACTCAGCACATGTTAGCACTGACAGCTAAGACTTATTACAGTTTGATGCAAAGCAAAATCAGCAAAGTTGCATGGAGTGAGGTCTGGAGGAAACCAGGTGCAAAGCTTCCAAGAGTCCTCTCCCAGAAAGTCACACAGGATATGCTTAATTCTCCAGCAACCAGTAGTGGCAACATGTGTGAAGTGTTGTCTACCAGTGAAGCTCATTAGACCCTAAGCACCCAACGTTTTTTTAACTGGGGCTGGTCATGTAAGCACCCACCACCCAGCGCGAACCAAAATTCCAGGCTCACAGAAGGAAAGCAGGCATTCTGCATAAACTATTGTTTGCATGGTCTAAGGACAGTGAACCACCCTTATCATTAGGGGAAGTCTGATAACAGCCCAGGGATCTGTTTACCAGTCAAGTTCCCAGGTGCAAGCCAAGGCCAACCTTGAAAGCAGGCTTTTCTAAGGACACCTGTCTCAGGCCTGCTACATAAACCCTTTTTTGCACACTGTGTCTTAGCCAACTGATTTGTAGTAACTAAAGCCCATTTAAATTAATGTGCAGTTAGTTTTATCTTAACAGGACTGACCCAAAGTCCCTGTTTTCAAAAGACTTCTTTGTGGAGGGGAGGAGTTGTGATCCAGGAGACAGGGGATCTATCCTTTGAGTCTCCACTGCTCCAGATGGGCCAGAGTTCCGGTTTCTGCTTTGTTTTTAAATGGATAAATTTGGAAGTGCTACAGCTTCCCCTTCCTAAACACTACTGGTTATAGTAGACATGCCACCACCCAATGTCTCCAATATTCTAATCCCTTTCAGGGCAAACTAGAGTAGGAAAAACTCTCTGAGTCTTCTTTGCTTTAAGAGATGAACTAGTCTAAATTTTTCTCCTAATATTTACCCATTATTTAATATGTAAAAAGAAATAAAAATATGGGCTAATATTTATTTTTGTTTCCTTCTTTTTTTAAAAAAAATTTTATTGGAGTATACTTGATTTACAATCTTGTGTTAGTTTCTGCTGTACAGCAAAGTGAATCAGTTATAGATATACATATATCCACTATTTTTTAGATTCTTTTCCCATATAGGTCATTACAGAGTATAGAGTAGAGTTCCCTTTGCTATACAGTAGGTCCTTATTAGTTATATATTTTCTATATAGTAGTGTGTATATGTCATTCCCAATCTCCCAAAATATCCCTCTCCCTGCCCTCCCCCACCACGTAACCATAAGTTTATTATCTACATCTGTGACTCTATTTCTGTTTTGTAAATAAGTTTATTTGTATCATTTTTTTAGCTTCCACATATAAGCGAAATCATATGATATTTGTCTTTCTCTGTCTGACTTACTTCACCTCATATGAAAAAAAACCCCAGAAATATAATTTTAAAATATTGCAATTTTTACAATATTAAGATAGAAAGTATTGAAAAATTAAATATAAAATATAATTAAATAAAAATAAAAAAGATAAAAGATTTATATAAGTTGATAAACTGCTTAAAATAAAAGGCAAATCTAAATAATAAAATATGCAGTGGAATAATACCATTAAGGAACTGAAGATTTAAAAGAATGATGTAGAATAATCTAAAATAAATTAAGAATAAATCAAACAAAAATGGCCTGGATTGAAAAAAACTAAAACATAAAAAAGATAAGTTTAAAACACTCTTAACAAAGCAACAGGGCTGCTTGAGCAGAGAGAGTTACAGATGCCCACAGGCCTCCCATTCAGCCTTATCTCACCGTTGTGCTACCCTGGACAGGTGTGAGAGTCAAAATCCCCAGGCAAAATATTCCAAGGAAAAGACCTACAAACCAGACGTTTTGTCGGCTCAGATTCTCTCAGTAAGATTTCCAGGCTGGCGTGTGCAGGCCTGCAAAAGCTGTTAAGCCTTGGGGGAATATTAAGAATACATTATTTTTTATTGAGTCATTGCTTTAAGCTGGACATTGTGCTACGTGCCATAAATCTATAAGTAAATCTATAAGCTATCTTACTATGTAGACCTGAGAGGTTTTAGGTGGAAAAAACAGAGGTGGAGAAGTGAAGTGACTTGTCCAAGGTCATACGGCTAGCAAGAGGGACAGCCCAGATTTAAACACAGACTTAATTAATGCCAAAGCCCATCACCTAAGCTTTTTTACTATATTACACGTAGCCAAAGAGACTCTTTTAAATATGGCCTGATTGCTGTGAAAGAACACATCAAAATAAAATACCAGACACACCAGGTATTATTACTTTGAAAATAGGGCATGTTTCAAGGCAGGGAGTCAGAGGCACATATATAAATTAATCATCTCTTGCTCAGTCTCAACTGGCATGAAAAATCTAAAAAGGCTAAGAATTCATGCACTGAAATCTAATGGAAGATAATTAAATTCTTGAAATTTTAAAAAATTGTTTTAATACAGCGTTGAAAAAATTAGCTGGCCAAAAAGCAGAAGGTTCAGGTTTGAAGTTTCCACAGCCACCTGGCTGTGCCTCTTTTTGACATGCCTGAGTGAAACCTGACACAACAATGAGCGATGTCTAATAGAGGCCATTTAAGGAATTTTTAATATAAATTTTTGCATTGTCCTAATAATAAACCCTGGGCAATTCTTTTCCAAAACATATTGTTCTCTTGGTTTTAATGGGCTCAAACACTGTGCATTAATATACCTGACAGGGGCTTCCCTGGTGGCGCAGTGGTTGAGAATCCGCCTGTGGATTCAGGGGACGCAGGTTCGTGCCCCGGTCCGGGAAGATCCCACATGCCGCGGAGCGGCTAGGCCCGTGAGCCATGGCCGCTGGGCCTGTGCGTCCGGAGCCTGTGCTCCGCAACGGGAGAGGCCACAGCAGTGAGAGGCCCGCGTACCACCAAAAAAAAAAAAAAAAAAAAAAAAAAAAATACCTGACATATCAGAATTAGCGTCCTATTTAATAAAATATTTCATTGAAAGCATACATTGTGGTTTTAAGTTAATATGTTATTCTTATTTTAAAACTTAGGGCTTCCTTGAAAAATAAAAAAAAATAAATAAAAAGTAGGGCTTCCCTGGTGGCGCAGTGGTTAAGAATCCGCCTGCCAGTTCAGGGGACATGGGTTCGAGCCCTGGTCCAGGAAGATCCCACATGCCACGGAGCAACTCAGCCCGTGCGCCACAAATACAGAGCCTGCGCTCTAGAGCCCGCGAGCCACAACTACTGGAGGCCACGCGCCTAGAGCCTGTGCTCCGCAATAAGAGAAGCCACTGCAATGAGAAGCCCACACACTGCAACAAAGAGTAACCCCTGCTCGCCGCAACTAGAGAAAGCCCTTGCGCAGCAACAAAGACCCAATGCAGCCAAAAATTAAGTAAATAAATAAATTTTTTAAAAAAGTAATATGATTCTTGTAAAAAAAATCAGAGCTATACAGAGTAAAAGATTCAAATCCTCCTTTCCCTCAAATCTGCTAACCTGAAGTAATTGTGATAACAGATTAGACTTCCAGAATTTTTTTCTAAAGCATGTTCTGTACTTAAATAATGACTCTATCTGAACACCCAAAATGTTATGTGTTTTCTTGTTCCTGCACAAATATACTCAGTGTTCCAAACAATGTGCTGGATAAAAATAGGCCCTGTCCCCTGTTATGAGTTATGCTTTAAGGCTTCTTCTTACATATTTTTACATGCCACATACAGACAACCTTTTTAGTGGTCAGCATACGTTTTACTTTCTTCAAAAAGCCTTTTCCTACTTTGGATTCGGTGAACTGTCATTTTTTGCCCCTCACTGCGCTGTGACATCTTTGATTAAGACTGTAGGCCCTTTGTTGCTTATGCCAGGTACCCGACTCATAATAGGATAGTTTGGACCCTTTTATTTCAATTTGCTTTTTTTTCGTATTTTCTCTGAGTGCTTCAGAAATTAAGTGCTACATAGGTTTTACTTTCTGGGGGAGACTCTTAGTCATTAGATCCAGAAGTTTGAGTGAAATCTGGTTCAGGACATCTTCCTGCTCGGAGCAGAACTTTGAAGAGGCTTTATCAGAAAGGATTTAGGAGAGTTTAATGTGCTGCTGGCTCTGGTGTCTTTGCTGGTCTAGAAGGAATGGAGATGATGAGAAAGGCATAAAAAAAAAATAGCTCATACTGACCCACAGAGATTGGAAAGTTGACTGTAGATTAATATTTCATTCATTCATTCAACAAAGTTTATGAGAGGCTGCCAAGGAGCTACAGATATAAAGTAAAAGCCCCTGTGTTCAAGTTCACAGTCTTGGGAAGAACACAGAAACCTAAATAATGCCCATGCAGTCTGATGACACCTTTTTCCTGGGAAACGCTGGCAGTCCCGAGGAGAGAATGTGGGTAAAAGAGGAGGCTTCCCAGAGCAGCAAGCATTTGTTGAGATGGTTTTGAGGACAGCAGGAGGTGTGGAATTAATGTTGGTTTCTTTTTCCTAATTAAAAACCTGAATGTGTTCACCCAGCAAGGAACTCGAAGAAACAGTAATCTGGAGACCTGTGGCGTCACCATTCCCACCAGCTCTCTGCCCCAGCGGGATCCATACTTTTGAGACTTTAAGGTGGGCCCCAGAGGAGATGAAGTGGTTTGCAGGACGAATGAACTGCCTGCTCCATCCTTCCTGCTTTTCCACAAATGTACGAAATCGACTAAGGGAGGGGGGCAGGGTTGTGTGTTGGAGGGGGTCATAGAGTGACTGCAGGAATAGAGGCATGAAAACACTTTAACTTTATTGGAATGTGACTTTCCTGACACTCAATTTCCTCAACTGGCTGCTTTACAGGATGTATATAAATGTAACATTAAAATGATTGTAAAGTGAGATTCATATGGAACTCTGATTCTAAATTCTGGCTGCATGAGAATCACCTGGGGAGTGTTCTAAAAATAGTGACACCAACGTCTTACCTCAGAGTAATTATACCAGAAAGTAGTGCATGGGGCCTGAAATTGCTTTTTTAGGCTTTAAAATTAAACAAAAACAAAAACTTCTTCATTAATTACTGGTACACAGTAGGATTAAGGAATTGAGGGGAGGAAGCCAAGGTTTCCAAATATTTAACACTGTCTTTTTAAAATAAGATATTTAACTGTTCAGAGTGGCTTTCAAAATCAAGATTTAGATTGAGAAATAATAAGCTAAATAGGGCTCCTCCCCCATCTATCAGTTAACAAATATATTGCTCAAGGGCTTGTGCTCAGAACCCAAGGTAATAAAAAGAAGGGGGAAAGGGGTTAGAAGGTATCTATGTCTTCAAGGAGTTCACAATACAGTTGGGGAAATTATCTAATCATGTATTGGTTGGGTTTTTTGTTTGTTTGTTTGTTTTTTGGATTGTGAGAGATACCCAACTCTAACCAGCTTGGGACACAAGGAGTTTATAGAGCCCAAGGACTAGGAAGTGGCTGGACTTAAGGTGAAGCTGGACCCAGGATCTGGAAACCAGCAGGCGTGCCCTATCTCTTTGCACGGCAGACAACAGGGCTTCTGGGAGCTGCTGCTTTATCGCAACTTCAGCTTCATTGACCCGGAGAGGTACTGGCTGCCTCTCAGACTCAAGCCCACACCTCTGGGAAGGGACTCACATTCACCTCTGGACTTACAAACGACATCTAGTGGGTTGGGATTGGGCTCACAGAAGAACAGGTCACCTCCCTTTGAAATCAAGTGATGGATAGTTTTCTGAACAATGGGTGTTCTAGTCCCAGAAGAGCAGGCGGAGGGAGGGGTTTGCTGGGCCATCAAAACAAGCGTCCACTACACTGTTACAGGACAAGAAGGTTACAGGACAACCCTGGAGGACAGTGTGGTGCAGATGTAATGAGCAAAGGAACAGTACAGAGTATTGCTAGCCCCACCTGAAGAAAAGCCAGACCTTTGGAGCAGGCTCTTGGCAGGGCTGGGTCTATGTACACACTGAGGTTTCCCACTGCGTGTGGGGAAGAAACGAGGCGGTGCGATAGGGTGTTGGCGCACAGAGAATCACCACCTACTCCACACCCAGTGGGCAGCAACATGGGAGGGGTTAGTTTTATCTACAGTGTTTGAGGGACACTTAGTGGAGATGCGTATGTTACAGTCAGAAATGGGGCAAAGTCCCCGTCTCTTAAATTCCAGGACAGGGAGGCATCTCACACATATTTAGCAGCTGCTTTCACCAGGGCTCACAGGGCTGGCCCAGTATCCAGAGAAAGTCTTCAAGGATTAGAAAATAAAGGAATATGCTGAGAAAAGGGCTTCTGGAAATTGATGGGGATTGGGTACCTTATTTCTGAGATGAGGAAAATAGAAAATATTAGTTTTTCTAACCACCACTGATTGCCTAGATGAGGCAGAAATAGGGTAGCAGCTTCTGGTTTTGTTCCCTAATCTAATTTAGACTTTAAAATTATAAGGAAATTTCTTAGTTTTTTCTTGTTATTTCTTTCCTGATCTTGTCAATCTTGCTTACCATCATCATTAAGGATGATGATAATTGTGATCAGACACCCAAAAGTGTATGATTTTTTTTCTTTTCAGTGATATGTGAAAACATACATACACAGCACTCTCTTAATTTGATCTCATCACTAAAACTACCTAAAATAATTCCTAAACACTTGACAACATGAAACTCTCTCCATCCAGTTCCTATCTCTTTCAGACAGAAATATTTTTTAAGCAGATTTTTAAAATAAATCATATTAAACCGCTTACTGGAAAAAAGTCACTTCTGGACAGAGACCAAGCCAAAGCAATTTTAGTTCAAATTGGTTTTCCTGGAAAAGCTGAAAATGTAGTTCAGAAAAGCAAAGCCTTGGGAACTTTACAAATCAACACTCAAAAACTAACAAGATCAGTCTACATATCCTCCACTGCAGTGATTCTCAAATACTAGTGTAGGAAAGAATCTCCTGGCGAGCTTGTTAAAATGCAGATTTCCAGGCCCAGGCGGTAACTCTGACCCAGACCCGGGTGGTTTTGCTACAGGAGATTTGAAGATCACAGTTCAATTAACTGAAAAGACAAACAGAGAGATTTATAAGTTGATAGGACTAGAAGGAGGAATTGTGTTTATTATGTTGTTTTGCTATGAAGTTATTTTGTTATGAGGTAAACACAATTTATCTCTTAGCCCATCTCAGTGGAGCCACCTGTCTTAGTGTCATGGGACAACTTTGTTCGAGGCACAGATCCGTCACTATGTGTGTAAGTAAGTCATTCACTCTCTTTGGGTTTCAGTTTTCTTTTTTGTAAAGTGAGGAGACTGGATGACATCAATGGTCCTTAACCATTTTGAGATTACAGTCTTCTTTGAGCAGCTAATAAAATTCTTTTATCTTTTCTCCAGAAAAATACACAAATATACACATACATTTTTGCACACAAATTTAGGGAGGGTGACAGTTCCCTTAACAAGCTTACAGGGACTTCCTATGGCAGTGACGCTCAGAGCTCGAGAACTGGCTCATCTAAACTGTTTCATACCCCCTCCCATTCAGATTTGTTCCATTAAGGAGCATCCTCCACTCCCCGCCCCGTGCAGGGAATCACCTTGGTCTCCAATAGGTGTGGCACACTTATAAGATGACCACTTCATGAAGCTGTTTGCATAAATTTAATCATTATGTGACTCCTCAGAGGCAGTTGACATGATCTTCAGTTTACATATGAGGAAACTGAGGTTTGTAAAGGTGCAATCACTTGCCTGAGGTCACATGCTAATAACAAACAGGCTTTGGATTTGACCCTGAGCTCTTAACCTCTCTGGCTGGATAATTCTTCGTAGAGAGGGGTCTGTCCTGTGCCTTGGGAGATGTTTAGCAGCATCCCTGGCTCTACCCATTAGGTGCCAATAACATTGCCCCACCCAAGTTGTGACACCCAAAAATGTCTCTAGACATTGCCAAATGTACCCTGGGGGGCAAACCAGCCCCCAGCTGAGAATCATGCTCCATGGTACACCCGCCTGATCACTTTACTATAGTGAGCTGAGGTCACTGAGGAGGAAATAGAGAATCTCTCTGAGGTCAGGAGAAAAGTTGAGGACCATCATGACAATGTCTCACGTACCCCAGGTAAAGGGCTTCTGGATAGAACAAACTATAGGTCATTTTCAGCTTCATAATTCTCTAAATTCTTAATTTCTAAAAACTCGACCATTGAGCTTTGTGGTAATGGTAGAACACTCACATGCAGTTGAATTATTCCTAAGTTTGGCTGTGAAACATCAAAAGCTGTTGCTCTTTAAAAATTCTCTTCTACAGTCCAAACTGGCCCATACTACACGATTCCCAGTTGTATTACTTCTGAGAGACCAAGATCTGAGGAAGTATAGCTGGGATTTGAAATGGGATTTTAGACTGCCTCAGTGCTGTGCTTAGTGAGGCTGCTCTGTGGCTTGGCTGACAGCAGATGGGAAAGGCTCAGGAAATGAGCACTTTGTCAGTGCTGCCACTTACCCCTTGATTTCGCAAAGCACTTGAGACAGTTGCTAGATCTTGTTTTGGTGGATTATGAAATTGAGTACTAGAAAAGTCCACACTGGATCTTGTCATGGGTGGGTTATATGAGGAGGGGTTGTTAAGAACAAAAGTTCTATTTAAAGAAAATCTGGTGGCATAAAGCATGAAGATATGGTTACATGAAGCTTTTAAAGTGTTTGAGAAAAATCACAATGATTTGCAGCATGACTGAGGCTGGTTGTATCTATTGAGAAGCAAATTGAGATAGAAATTTTGATCCCACATATCAAAGGTTCCCAAGGGACCTATTCAGTCAACAAATGTTTAAGTATTTCCAATGCATCAGGCACTCTGATCAAAAACAGAGCCTGGTCCTGGACTACCTTACGGTTTGGAGAGGGAGTAAACATAGTGGGGAAGCCTGGCTGTGGCTGGGATATACTCGGGTGCTTTGGGGGCACCCAGGCTGGACATTCGCTCATGGAGATCAAGAAAGACTCCTTGCACGAGGTGAAGCCTGAGCTCATACCTGGAAGCTGAGTAGGACTTAGCTGGGCAAGAGTGGGGCAGATTGTGGAGAGACAGCCATGGGAAAAGCATGCATTGAACAAATAGAGATGCCCAGATGGGAAGGAGAGGAGAGGCTGGGCCACACTCAGGAAGGGCACGCCCACAGCATGGCCGGAGCACAGGTGAGCAGTGAGGATGCGGTGGAGAGGTGAGGATGTAAGAGGTCACGTGGGGATTTATGTGGGACCATTTTAAGACTTCTGCAGACCTCAACACTTTTGGAGGCCCTATCACAGGTCATATCAAACTTGAAAATATATCCTGATTCTGCCTTAAACTAATTTATGAATAACAATGAGTTGAATTTCAGTTGACTATTTAATAGTATGTCCCTTTCTATTTCAAAGTTTTCTTTTTGTTTTTCAGAGCCAGTAATTCTTCCTTTCAGATACCAAACCTTTTCAAAGGGTCTTAAAAAGCTGGCATGAAACTATAATTCAAAAAGATACATGCACCCCTATGTTCACAGCAGCACTATTCACAATAGCCAAGACACAGAAACAACCTAAATGTCCATTGACAGATGAATGGATAAAGAAGATGTGGTACATATATACAATGGAATACTACTCAGCCATAAAGAAGAATGAAATAATGCCATATACAGCAACATGGATGGACCTAGAGATTATCATACTAAGTGAAGTAAGTCAGAAAGAGAAAGACAAATACCATACGGTATCACCAATATGTGGAATCTAAAATACAACACAAATGAACCTAACTATGAAATAGAAACAGACTCACATAGAGAACAGACTTGTGGTTGCCGGGGGCGTGGGGGAGGGATGGAATGGGAGGTTGGGGTCAGCAGATGCAAATTACTACATATAGAATGGATAAACAACAAGGTGCTACTGCATAGCACAGGCAGCAGTATTCAATATCCTGAGATAAACCATAATGGAAAAGAGCATAAAAAAGAATGTATGTGTAGCCAAATAAACTTTGCTGTACAGCTGAAATGAATACAACATTGTAAATCAACTGTACTTCAGGAAAAAGTAAAATAAAGTAAAAATGAAAAAAAATAAAAAGCTGGTATGCTCTAGGCACTGTGTTTATAGGGCCCTAATCATAATGTCTTGTTTTAAACGTGCAGGTTTAAACCTGCGTAAACCTGAGAACTGGCCCCCCTCCACTACCCAGCGTCCATTCTCTCCATTCTCCTGCCCCTCCTGAGTTTTAGTAGGGCATGTGAGTTAGAGTGGTCCCAGCTTCTCTTGCAGCAAGGAGCAGCCATGTGGAGCAGCAAGCACCAGGCCATGCCTGGTGGCCATGAACACACTTCCATGACCTATGTGGACCTCCTCTCTGGCTTTGCCCTTCTGATGACCGACTATGCCTTCCAGGTACCACCCTAGGTCTGAGGTGTTGTCAAGGAGTGGCTGTGTGACAAGGGTGTGAATGAAACTTGGATGGGCAGGCTGGCATGTCCTATGTTAAAATAAGGCCCCTGTGGCATGTGATGGCTGAACAGAGAATGGGAAAAACTGGGGTGAACTGTGGGCCAGAGGCAAAGTCTCTGAGTTGTCACATTCCAGTGGCATGAAACAATTTATAAATCTGAGAATTCTAAATTTGAGCCTGGCTTTCTAGCATATCTGTCAAGATAGGAGAATAGAACATGTTTTATTTAACAGTTTGATAGCATGATTTATGATTTTAAAATATTTAGACATGTGGCCTATGGACTTCTATCTTTACTCCTGCCCTGGCCTGCAAATTTAGGCCCTAGCCTGGCTACCCTGTAGGTCTGACACAAGGACTAAATAAAACAAGACATGAAAAATACTCAAAACAATGCTTGGTAAATATGGTATGTGTACATCATTAGCAATGATGATATTTATGATTCTCCTGAGGGCAACAGGTGACCTAGTGAAAGGTTTAAAGCAGAATGTGACATTTGCTTACTAGTTTTCCTACAAATATTGATTAAGGGTCTACTATGTGCCTGGTACTGTTCTGGGAGCTGCCAATAATAATAGTGAACAAAGTAAACCTCCTTTTTCCAAGGAATGTATATTAGAGTGGAGGGTAGGAAACACATTAAAAATAAATATATTTAATATGTCAAGTGATGTTTTTTGGTTTTCGAAAGATCATATTGTCTGGAGGAAGGTAAGATTTCACATAGAGTTAGGAGCTTGTTGGGATAATTTAAAGAAGAGATGATGGTTGTCTGATGCCAGGTAGTGGCAAAGTGGATAGAGATCAGTGAAAAGATTAAAAAAAATTAATATGGTAGAATGATGACACTTGGTGATTGATGGATATCAGGAGTAAGAGAGAAAATAAGGAATCAAGGGTGATAGCTAGGATTCTGACTTAGGCACCAGGATACTTGTGATACTGGTCACTGAGAACACAGGAGAAGGAGGAACTGATTTGGAAAGAAGAGGAAGGGACCAGTTTCGGACATCTGGGGTTTGCGATACCCATAGAATAGCCACGTGGATTTGTCCAGTAGGCAGTTTTATAAATGGGCAGACCTTCCGTCAGTTGGAAAGCGTCTCAGTGGTGACAGCCAAAAGCAGTGTGGGGTGGGCATTCAATTCGAACAAAGGAGGTAGAAACAGAAAGCGAGCACTTTTGCCAGGAAAGGGAGTGAGCTGTGTAGGCACCTTGAGAAGGAGGTGAAGTGCAGGGAAACTTTATCAGATTGCAGTGAAATCAGCATTTTTGTAAGGCCAATGGAAAGCAAGCAGTGGAGAGTAGAGAGATTGGACCAGCATCAGAGGGCATAGTTCACAGAGCAAGTTCCTGCGGGGGTAGGAGGAAAGAGATGCTAATGAAAACTATTTACTGTCTCACCATGGGAAGAAATGAAACCATTTATACACACATCCATTCGTTGATTCGCTAACAAGTATATTAATTATAATTGAGTACTGTTTTGATGCTGGGAATAAGAGAAAAAATTCCCACCCTATATTATGTAAATGCAGTAGCTTACAACAAAAACAAACCCCCAAACAAACAAAAATTTGTCCCTTTCCAGGCCAGGGCTAAAGAAGGGAGGGTCTTGGTAGAAGTGTGCGACTGCAAGGCATCGGAGTCCCCCCGGCAGGGGCTTCGCTCATTCCGCGTAAGGCAGCAGCTGGGACCAAGGACCTGGAACTTGAATCCTCCCCCACCACGTGAGAGGAAATTTTAATTTCAACAAGTTTTAACTATAAATGATTAGAGGGATCTCTTGCAGGCTTGCTGTGCTTGATGTACTCAAAGCCTTAAGACAAATAACAACAGATAAAAGACACTGGCAAAAAAATCCCCCAACTCAACTATTAGATACCACTTAAATGGACCAAATCCATCAAGTCCTGCTTAGCCCTACCTCCTTAGAGTTGTCATTAACTAATACTGTTTTTGAAAGAGAGAGAAGGAAGCAGAGAGCAGAGGAGGTGCACTTTGTGCTTCATCCTGAATAGGCACCCTTACTTAGGGACAGGCTGGAAAAAACCTGCTGCCATGTGACCTGAGACTGACTACATTACATGTTAGACAGGGTAGGTATATTTCAGGTGTCAGACTAGGGTGGAGAAATGTCAAATTTATGCATGAGGATTCATAGAAAGTTCGAACAGAAAGGGCCTTGGAAGTCACTGAGTGAAACTTCTTATTTGACAAGAATGAAAACAATCCATCACAAGGCCATTTATTTGGTGGACACCCAGCTTCGAACCCAGGTGTCCTGAAACCCCACCTAGCATTTTTTTCTATTATGCCATATTACCATATTCTATATTGAGTTAAATTTTCAAATAAATTATTTTCCTGGTGAAAAATGATTTGTGGGAGGTGATGACTTT
The DNA here is from genome assembly GCF_026419965.1 of Kogia breviceps. Lineage (NCBI taxonomy): Eukaryota > Metazoa > Chordata > Mammalia > Artiodactyla > Physeteridae > Kogia > Kogia breviceps. The sequence continues at coordinate 106,717,911 of NC_081310.1, forward strand.
TATGAAAAATTTCCCATGTGGAAGAGTCCAACATCAGACTGCAAATCTCTATCTAAGACAGACCACAAGATTAAAAGTTCTGCAGTAAAGAGACAACTTTGCCCCTTAAACTGTGGATCATTCAGGGCCCTTGCTTTCCCCCAGATACCCACTTGTATTTAAACTTCTGACCATTTCACTTTTACCCTCTACTTCATTACTGAAACAGAAGCCACACTCCAGAAAGGAGTTTGGTGATGAGAAAAAAACTGAAATTATGATTGAAATGAAGACTTGGGGATTTTGTGTGGATAATGACCCCTGTCCCACCTTACCAAAGAAAAAGTGAATTTCAATTAGAATATAAGTTCTCCCTGAAAATGTGGGATGGAAGAGATCAGTCGAAGGTATTAGGAGTATATTTATCTCTCAGAAAAACTCACCCCCAGGATGCATCAGACTGGGATGAAATACATTGCGGGTATATTACATTTTATTCTAGCATTGATGGAAGGAAAAAAAAAGAAGAAAAAAAATGAAGCAAAGTGAAAAATAGGGCGATTGAGAGACTGAGAAAAAACAGAGAAACTTGTTTAATGACAGGACTTTCTGAGCAAGATATTTTTCTTCCCTTTCACAAGTTAGAAGCTATTGAATAATTCATGCAAGTGTGGAAAGGCTGCCTTTTCCCTGCGTGATGTATAACTGAGCAGGAGAGCGATTCGAGTGGGTTCCCCTCATCAGCCACCACTCTTGCTTCTGAGCACGGGGTGCTTGCTCTCCTCTTGAGCTGAGCTTCTGCTTTTGCAGCCAAGCATCCTTGCCGCTGTCGCCTGACTACCTGCCCACCTGCCTGGGCTTGCAGCCTGCCCCTTCACTTTCTCCAGCCCTGCTGCCAGCTGAGAAGTCTCCCTGCAGCTGCTGGTTTCTGCCTAGGGCCATGTGTGTGGATGCTGCATTGGAGAAGGAGGCACTTGGCTCCTGGCACTGATCCCAGATGAGTTTCTCCTATTGATTTCGGGACCACAGATGCTGCTGCTGAGGAGGTATTTCCTGGCATCCCTCCCCCTGCTACTGCCAGCTAAGGACCAGCCCCAAAGTAAGATATCCCCCAACCCCTTTCCCCTGTATTTTCCCCAGGTGGGATATCTCTGCTTTCTCCTGGAAACTGGAGGCTCCACCTGCCATGCCCGTGTGTGTGTGTGTGTCTATGTGTGTGTTTAGGGGGAGAAGAGGAAACTGTTCTCTGTATTGCTCTGTCCTAGGGCTTCCCTGGTGCTTGCTGAATGTAAAGAGGCCCTTCGCCTGGCACTAGAGACATTGCCCAGGCAGGCACCTGTCGTTTGCCACCCCCGTTCTCCTAGAGCTCCCTCTCTCCCCCTCCCCCAGCCCATTCTCCTGCTTCAGCCTTTTGTGTCGGTGGCAGAGGGCTGAAGGGATGTCTCTGCCCTCTCTACAGGCGGGTGTCAGGATGGGCCGCGCTGCGAGAAGCCAACGCTAGCCAGAGAGGTGTGAAGAGTTGGACAGAATGACCAACTCTTCCACATCCACTTCCTCCGCCACCGGGGGATCGCTGTTGCTGCTCTGCGAGGAAGAGGAGTCGTGGGCGGGCCGGCGCATCCCCGTGTCCCTCCTGTACTCAGGCCTGGCCATCGGGGGCACGCTGGCCAACGGCATGGTCATCTATCTCGTGTCGTCCTTCCGAAAGCTGCAGACTACCAGCAACGCCTTCATCGTGAACGGCTGCGCCGCCGACCTCAGCGTCTGCGCCCTCTGGATGCCGCAGGAGGCGGTGCTCGGGCTCCTGCCCGCGGGCTCCGCGGAGCCCCCCGGGGACTGGGACGGCGCCGGGGGCAGCTACCGCCTGCTGCGGGGCGGGCTGCTGGGTCTCGGGCTCACCGTGTCCCTCTTGTCCCACTGCCTGGTGGCCCTGAACCGCTACCTGCTCATCACCCGGGCGCCCGCCACCTACCAGGCGCTGTACCAGCGGCGCCACACGGCGGGCATGCTGGCGCTGTCCTGGGCACTCGCCCTGGGCCTCGTGCTGCTGCTCCCGCCCTGGGCGCCGCGTCCCGGCACCGCGCCCCCGCGCGTCCACTACCCGGCGCTGCTGGCCGCCGCGGCGCTGCTGGCGCAGACGGCGCTGCTGCTGCACTGCTACCTGGGCATCGTGCGCCGCGTGCGCGTCAGCGTCAAGCGGGTCAGCGTCCTCAACTTCCACCTGCTGCACCAGCTGCCCGGCTGCGCCGCCGCCGCCGCCTTCCCGGGCGCGCCTCACGCGCCAGGCCCGGGTGGTGCCGCGCACCCGGCTCAGGCCCAACCCCTGCCCCCAGCGCTGCACCCGCGGCGGGCGCAGCGGCGTCTCAGCGGCCTGTCGGTGCTGCTGCTCTGCTGCGTCTTCTTGCTGGCCACGCAGCCGCTGGTGTGGGTGAGCCTGGCCAGCGGCTTCTCGCTGCCCGTGCCCTGGGGTGTGCAGGCGGCCAGCTGGCTCCTGTGCTGCGCTCTGTCCGCGCTCAACCCGCTGCTCTACACGTGGAGGAACGAGGAGTTCCGCCGCTCCGTGCGCTCCGTCCTGCCCGGCATCGGCGACGCGGCGGCCGCTGCCGCCGCCGCCACGGCTATGCCTGCGGTGTCCCAGGCGCAGCTGGGCACTCGCGCCGCAGGCCAGCACTGGTGACCCGGGCAGGGCGGGCGGGAAGCGGAGATTCCCAGCTTCCATTGCCCTTGGGCACCACCGCCTCCCGATCTTGGAAAGCATCCCCTGCCTGAACGAAGACTCCTGCGGGTGAAGCTCAATAATATATCGGTGCGAAGATTTCGCCTTCGACCCCAGTGGGATACCTGAACCGAGGTTTCCGTATACATGGGGTCCGCGAAGTCATTTTCGACGGCCACCTGATTTTTACCCTTTGTTTGCGTGTTTTGGAGAAATCCTCAAGTCAGAACACCGGGAAACTTCAGGAACTTGCACACTGACGTTTTGAAAGAACCGGTTAATTTCTTTCAACACTATTTTGGAAAAACAGCTTTGATAACATAATTACCATTCCCACCTTCATCATCTTATAATATATATAAAGCGCGTTGAGTGTGCATGAGCCAAAGGAAATAATATTGAAGGAAATAATATTTATGAAGCATTTTAGAAAGTAACCTACCTTCGATGATGCTTCTGCTATCATTTAGCCTTTGTATATTAACCTGAAGAATGAAGCCACAGATGTGCACACCAGTATGAGTTGCCATTAAGACCTTAAGCCCTTTATTTTTAAAAGAGCTTTTATAAAGTAAAATCACTCCCGAATGAGATAACATCTTAGCCAGTGAGGGGGAAAAACCCCAGATTTATTATTTTACACCCCCCCTTTGCACTTCCAAGACTGAAAATCTGCATTGTGTTAAAGTGACAGATTTCCATTGTGCTGATTGATGGTCTGAGGCAGCTATGGAATTTTGGAAAACATAAGGGGGCTATCTATTTTAGGTACCACTTTCAGGTTTTCTATAGCATGCACATTAGTTGCTACCCTCATTTTGTCATCAGTTTACCTGCCTTATGAGTGTGATTGCAGCTGTGAACATTCTGTACTCTAATGGTTGCTAAGGAGAATAAGTCCTTCTGTTTTCTCTTTAACATTTAAAATATCTCAATGCACATGATATAATTAAACACTAATAATACCATGACTGCATAGCTAATATTAACCTCTATTGCATGCTCTCCTAGATGCTAGAACTTATTGGGCATGTGGTACTAAAGCAATACCCATTTGACAAGGACATTTTACTTCTTCCACACACCAGAAGAAGTGGCCATCAATTATTTGAAAAGAGACACAGAGACACTTCTGGCTACCTAGAGTTCTTCTCGTCTTGACCCAGTTTATGAGAAGACTCCCAGGTGGGACTTTATCTTGCAAATGAACCACAGTCAAGATGGAACAATAATATGATTTGGCTCTGCAAAGTCACCTGTGCTCTTTTTAGGGTTTAGACAAGTCACACATTAGACAGTAACAGTGTTTTTTATGTATTACCATGACACTTACCATTAATATCATATCTGTTAAAGAAGGTGTAATAAACTCGGTTATATAAAATGAACAGTTCAAATGGGAATCTGTTCTAAAACATATGATTTGAGGCTTGCCATTTTCATCTCTGGTTTACTAAATTTATTTAGAAATATTTGAAATGCAAAATTGTGTGAAGTCACTTTAGAAAATAAAAATGAGAGTAAAGTAATAAGATACTCAGCTATCAGCAGTTCTGACTGTTCACTACATCAAATCTGGGGCTGAACAGCCTCAATGAACTGTGTAAGTCAGGAACCAAAACAGCTTGCTTTGTTGGCCTCCTGGACATTTGTAAGCCAGGATAGTGGGAACACCTGTGCGTTTGAATAATTATGGGAGTTGCAGGAAACCTTGACATGTTTGTAGAGAAACAAAACAAAGCAAATGTGTTTATTACCAATAATAGATCAGCAGTCATTTTATTAATCTATCCCCTTTGTGCATGCACCATTTCTCTCTTACTAAGGTTTCAGCTGTTCCCATTTTTCTTGATTCAAATATTTAATTAAAGTTCAGACAACTATTCCTCCGAGTTTTTTTCTTCGGTCTCTGATCTTCTTGCATACCTCCTCGAGAACGCTGAAGCAGATGACACTGTATCCCGAAGCACTGGTGATGAAAGTAATCTCTTTGTTCTGGCTTTATTTAATTTTACTTTTAGTTTTAAAAATTATTTCTATCTTTTATAACTAAATAGGATCCATATGCCAGCATTGAAAAGAAATAGGTGTAATTTCCTTTTTGTAAGTGTAACTGATTTGGGGAATAGGCTGCAACAACAGAGAGCTGAATTTTTTTTGGGGGGGGTGCTGGGGGACGCTTGTCTAAATCTCTATCGAAAAGGTCTTCTTTTAATTAGGCCTTTATCCATGTTTCTCACTGTGGATGCTACTAACGATTTTTTCCGGCTATTCCTATAAGCGGTTGCCAAGCCTATAAACTTAGCTTTTCAAGTATCTGATACCTTGCAGTGTTTCTTGCTAACACTGAGAACACCTTATGCTGGTTCAGTGCCATGTGGGAGACCTACTTCAGGTTGTATTTACTGGTAATTAACTCCACAGGACTGATTCACTTTTAATTTCGAAGTAGCAATGATGTCTCTAAAAATGCCTTACTCGGGCAATAGCTGGGAGTTGGAGTTACCCCTTTTACAGATTAAGTTAATGAAGATTGTATTCCTATTTAAATGAAACTACAAATTACCCACTCAAGAATGAAAAATCCTAATTGCTGTTTTGGGCTGCCCTACTTTGCCTTTTCTACTTTTTTTCTTTAGGTGTATGCCTGTTAAGACATATAGCACGCTCTCCCTCTGCACCATCCGTGTACTTTAATGGCTAAATTCTAAGATGTAATAGGTATTACTTGTAGCACTTTCCTTCTTCCAAAATGAAATATGTGCTTAAACAATAATTCTGTTTTGTACAGAGGTACAGAAGCATCCACAAGTTTGTTTGTTTTGTTTTGTTTTTTTAAATACTATAGGGTTTTGACTCTCTAATAGAGAAAGCCCTTGAAAAGATCTGCTTACCAAGGAAATGTTGGTCTGCCCTGGCCTCCTGGTTTAATGCAACTCTGTTCTTCTGATGACAACTGTATTGGCCAACTTCCTGGTTTCACGTGTGACCTTTTATTCCATTCTTCCAAGTACTCAGACACTGCTCGTCTGAGTCTTTGGCAGTCCTAGGGGCTGACCTGACAAAGGGCATCAGTAGCATAAATTTAAATTCAAGAACGTTGAGGAAAATTATAGACGTTCCTCACTTTTAAAGCGCTGCCCTTATTGTTTGTGGGGCATGGGAGCAAGAATGGATCTCCGGACGAGAGCTCTTGGTCTGCAGAAACAAGGTCTTTCCTTCTGCCTCTCCTCTTGCAGTCAGCGTGCTCAGGGGCCTCCACATGTGTGCGTGGACTCAGCCCACAGGTCCAAGCTCTGCCCACATCCACCTCTCAACCAGCCACCTTGCCAGCGCCTAGTGGTGCACATACAGGGTAGTGCATGTCCTGGTAGTGACCTCAAGCCATTTAGGCAGGGAATTCTGGGGGCCCAGGAACCAGGCCTGTTGAAGGAGGCACAGGCTTTGGATTTGCACATTTCCTTGGGACCCCTTTCCATATGGGAAGGGGAGATGCCAGAGGCAGGTGAGAGCAGGCCCTTTGAAGCATGAGACACAGCTTGGGACCCCAGTATCTCCAACCTAAGGGCAATGCTGCTTTCACATGGGTCCTCCTTGGGTATCCTTTCCTAACTCTTCCCACCTGCAGGGACCCCTTAAACAGGCGCCACACATAGAGTTTTCCCAGATGCTTAATTACATCAGGCCTAGTGCTATAGGTAAGGAGGATAGTGGGGAGGGAGTGGGAAGGGTATAGATGAAAGAAGGGAGGTCAGATGTCAAAGGTTATTGAAGGGGAACAATGGGTACATGGGATGTATTGCACAGTTCACTGGTACATATCTTTGAAATTTTTCATAATGAAAAGTTAAAGAAAGTGAAGTCATACTTGAAAAAAAAAGAAGGAAGGGAGGAGAGAAGGAAGGAAGGAAAGAAGGAAGAGAAAAAGTAAAGGAAAAAACATAATTAATGTGCCTAAGGTCATGTGGCAACTTAAATGGTGGCGCTGGGATTCAAAACCTTTGTCTGACTCCAGAGCATGAGATGGTAACTACTGTACAGTAGGACAAAATCGGAGTTTTTAGTTAAGTGTGGAATTCCCTCCATGATGGGACCGTTCTCTAATTTCCCCAATCTCTCTCTCCCCTACTTGCATCCTTCGCTATAGCCTAGTTGGTCTCTACACTGCCTTCTAAACATGGCCCATATTCTGTGTCTGTAACTTGTTCATTCAAGGACCTTCCTGGAGTCCCCTTGTGTCTCATCACTTACCCAACCCTCATCCTTCCTTCCAGGAATGCTCACTTTGTTTCTCCCCCACTCATCAGAGCTCCCCCAGCCATAAGCTCTGCCCCAACAGAACTGCACCTCTTTGATCGTACCACATATTTCCTTGTACTCCCTCTGTTTTACTGTGTGTGTCATCTTCAAAACTAGATAGGAAAGATTTTTTTTGGTTTATTTTTCATTTCTTTATTTATGTAGAGCAAATACTGCCTTTTATCTTTTAGTAACCAGTTACCTGAAATATACCAAATAATTAATATATGTTTATAGTTGAAGACAGTAATTTTGAGAGAAAAAAGATTTGATCCTTTCCTTGCACATATATTTTCCTCTTAATGAAACAGACTGAGAATAAATCCTATCTCCCAACTCATATCTTGCCAAAGGATATCCCAGAGTAATAATGTATGGGATTATGAGCCATGTGTATAAATCACATGCTGTCATTTGGGGGAGATTTATATTCCTGTTATCCAAGCTCTGTGCACACTGACAAAAGCAACAATAAGTTTCAGTCCTAAATACTACTTTAAATTCAAGGTCAAATTACTGAACATATATTCAGTAATTACACATAGACTTTTTTGCTCAGGGTCTTGCATAGTAAAGCTTGTGTTTTTGATTTCTAAAAGCCTTAAACATTGCTAATCAATGGTCATGCAATTTTGCTAAAATCCTGGGAGGAACAACTGTGGGAATGTCTTTCCTTCGTGTCAGTTCACTGGATGGTAGCCCTGAAGATCAGCTAGCCAGCCCAGTCCCCTGCTATTTTTATTCAACAGAAAGTGCTTTAGTTTTTAATCTTTCCTGGTATAAATTAGGCCCACTTCCCATTTTTCTATTCTCATGTAGTAGATAAGTGCGTAGCCTCCTTTGTATAGTAATGCTGTAGTGGATACTCTGCTTTTAGCCAAATGAAAGTTCTATGAAATGTTGGCATGGTTGAATTCTGATATTACTACAAAAAAATCTGCCCCTATGAAAGTTTTATTTCTTGAAAATAAAGTGTGTTTTTCTATGTGCAGGTTAATGTCTGTTTTCATAGCAAGTTTGTAAAATATAGAAACGTAGAAGAAATTATTCATTACCACTCTTAGCATTTTACTGTACTCATCTACTTTAAAAAAATCTCTTTTCCTATGTATGTTTGATTGCACATAATTATAGCCAGAAAGTATATATTGACATACATTTATATGTATGTGTATTTATATATAACCTATGTTTTTTATTTTTAAATTTAAAAAATATCTTTATTGGAGTATAATTGCTTTACATTGTTGTGTTAGTTGCTTGTATAACAAAGTGAATCAGCTATATGTATACATATATCCTCATATCCCCTCCCTCTTGTATCTCCCTCCCACACCCCCATCCCACCCCTCTAGGTGGTCACAAAGCACTGAGCAGATATCCCTGTACTATGCGGCTGCTTCCCACTAGCTATCTATTTTATGTTTGGTAGTGTATATATATCCACGCCACTATCTCACTTAGTCCCAGCTTACCCTTCCCCCGCCCTGTGTCCTCAAGTCCATTTTCTACATCTGCATCTTTCTTCCTATCCTGCCCCTAGGTTCTTCAGAGACATTTTTTTTTTTTTTTAGATTCCATATACGTGTGTTAGCATACGGTATTTGTTTTTCTCTTTCTGACTTCCTTCACTCTGTATGACAGACTCTAGGTCCATCCACCTCACTACAGATAACTCAATTTTGTTTCTTTTTATGGCTGAGTAATATTCCATTGTATATATGTGCCACATCTTCTTTATCCATTCATCTGTTGATGGACACTTAGGTTGCTTCCATGTCCTGGCTATGGTAAATAGTACACTCACCTCTATTTAAAAAGTGTAAGCAAAAGAAAGATGTTATAAAGTGGGGCCTAGGCCTTGTAACAATTAGGATATGTTCAACTACAAGTAATAGACTACTTAACTAAAAATGCTGAAACAATGATGACGTTTTGTCACCACACAATTGAGAAGTCTGTAGGTAGTTTCCAGAATTTGTTCCGTAGCATCTTGATGTCACCAAGTGCCCAGGTTCTTTGCATCCTTTTGCTTCATCAATCTCAGTGTTGTTGGGTTATGGTTCCAAGATGGCTGCTATAATCACACAACAGCACCCATAGCAGAAGAGAGGGAAAAAGCTTCTGCTTGCTTGCCTCTCTTTTTCATGAGAGAGGAAAGTCTAAGAACTCCCTAAAGATGTCTCCCATCTCATAGGTCAGAAGTAGGTCACATAGCTACCCCTAAAGGAAGCTGAGCTGTGAACATCTGGCATTAAAAAAATATTATCATGAGAAATCTATCCAGTGCTTGTCAATGTACAGGATTCATTGTTCACCATTTGTGCTGCTCTCTACTTACTCGGTGGATTTTATCTCTTTTTCAGAACTTACAGATGGACTGCAGGTTAAAATGAGTAGGTCCTTGTGCAATTTCTAGTGTCTAGAAGTCATTTATTGTTAAGTCTGTTGCACTGAAATAGGATCTTCTCTGACCCCTATTACTTAGCTTCTTGACAGTGAAGAGATGGAGCATGTAAAAATCTACAACCTACCAGGTCTCCTTCTGTTTCTGTCCCTCTCACAGTTGCTCTCTGGCTGGTTGTGGAAAGAGAACTCCTGCTGGGGGTGGAGCAGGCAGAGGTGAGAGCAGTCCTCAGTCTTCCTTGAACATCAGCACTCATGTGGTAGGACTATTTCCAGATTATGGTCAGAACATACTGAGGTCTAGAGGTGGCCAGGAAATAGCGCCCCTCTTCACTCACTGAGTTTTGGACAATGTGATACATAAGAACATAAAGTGTGCAAATGGTGAACCACAATATCACTTCTATATTGATAAAGGCTAAGTTAGAGGATGTAACTTAATGTGAGGGCCGAGATGGACTTACTAATGCCCTCCTTACCAGTCTAGTCCTTGGAATAAACAGGTCAACTGGCTCTCACTAGTCCAAGTGGAGAGGAAGGAGAAAGATACCACATCTCTTGGGCTCAAGACCTCGCTAGATTAGTTCCACTCTGATGAGAAACTTGGCTAGTGGATGTTGCCTATCCACTAGGTAACTCACTTCACCTCCAAGAGGTAGACTAAAAGATGGGGCAATACTAGCAAAAGTGACTTCTCTGGAGACCAGACGAATGAGAAAAAGGCATTCTCCTCTAAAAGTGTAGACCTGTGATATTGAACCAGGGTGCAGTCAGGAGGAACAGGCAGGCTTCCAGGAGAGTTGCTCAGATGAGCTGCTTTTCTATCCAGTTTTATTTATTAGAGGAAATGCCTCGCAGTTTCTGTGAATAGGTAAACTGCCAGTTGTATCAGGAAGTGTTAGCCAGGTATAATTTAAATTAGCCCCTAAATGCAAACTTAAGCTGTAAACCAGTGTAGTATCCAGATCTGGGAAAGAATAATTTTTTTCCATATTCTGAAGTACAGTTGAAGGAGATGCTCGGCTTGGAGAAGACTATATGGAAAAATAAGATGCTTGCAAATGTCTGAAAGGCTGTCAAGCAAAATAATAAAGCCAGATCCCATTTATTGGTAACATACTATGTGTCAGAGGCTGTGTCAAGCACTTTATGTATATTACCTTCTCTGATTTTCACAACCCTATAAGGCAGGTACGATGACGTTGAAAATTTTGTTTCTTCGAGAGTTAGGCTTGCCTAAGTTTACGCAGCTGGCAAGGGAAACAGCTGATAGTTGAACTCAAGTCCAGCTGATTCTAAAGCCTGGCCTTGTAAACAAACACAGCACCCAACAGTAGAGGAAGGAGAAAACATGTGAGTGGTGTGGTTCTAGAGGGAAAATCTGGCTCAGTGGGTGGGAGATAGATTTCAGCTTATTATGAGAAAGAACTTTGTCTTAATAGGTGCTTAAAATAGAATGGGCTGTCTCAGGAAATTGTGACTTTCCTAACACTTGAGGAATTCAAGTAGGGTGTGGAAGACTAGCTCTGGAAAGAATGTCTGTACTGTGTGGGAAGTTTTATCAGAGCAACTCTGAGATGCCTTGAAATCAAATTTCTAAGATTATATAATATCTCTTCTTCTACTTGGAGGTGACAAAATCTTTCTTGCTCTGGGCTCATAACATTTTAAATAATTAGTGAGAAGGACTGCCTTTGCCAAAAACCTTACCCACAACAGCTAACAGAGAAGCAAGCCTAGGTGACCAGGGATGTCCCTCCTTGGGCACAGGGACATGAATATGCAACATTCTTTGCCTCTATGCAACAATATGCAATGAAGACATTCTTGGAGTCTCTGCCTTGTTTCTGATGCTTTTTTTTTTTTTTTAAACAGGGGAAGATCAAAATTTAATAACATGTACACATACAAGGGAGAGACCTAGGAAAACTGAGTAACCTGTCAAAATGGCTCAAGCCCTTACCTTAAATGCCATCCTCAGCTAAAGGTAAAAGGAAGTCAAGCATGAGGAGAGTCGGTTTGAGAGGTTGCAGGAAAAGCATAATAAACAAGGATGATTTTGTTACAGATTTAAGTCTTTGCCTATTCTAATGATAATTTTCTAGAGATTTGGTCATCCACCTATTCCAGAGTCAGAGAGGGAGACGCCCTTACAAACGGAGATTTCCCTTACAAATATAGGTTTCTTAAACAAGTGCAAGTCCTACTTGGTTTTTTAAAGTCTCTATTTATTTATTTTGGGAATTTTTGAATTTTATTTTTTTTATATACAGCAGGTTCTTATTAGTCATCTATTTTATACACATCAGTGTTTACATGTCAATCCCAATCTCCCAATTCATCACACCCCCACCCCCACCCCCACCCACATGCCACTTTCCCCCCTTGGTGTCCATACATCTGTTCTCTACATCTGTGTCTCAACTTCTGCCCTGCAAACCAGTTCATCTGTACTATTTTTCTAGGTTCCACATATATGCGTTAATATGCGATATTCATTTTTCTCTTTCTGACTTACTTCACTCTGTATGACAGTCTCTAGATCCATCCATGTCTCTACAAATTACCCAATTTCGTTCCTTTTTATGGCTGAGTAATATTCCATTGTATACATGTACCACATCTTCTTTATCCAGTTGTCTGTCGATGGGCATTTAGGTTGCTTCCATGACCTGGCTATTGTAAATAGTGCTGAAATGAACATCGGGGTGCATGTGTCTTTTTGAATTATGGTTTTCTCTGGATATATACCCAGTAGTGGGATAGCTGAGTCGTGTGGTAGTTCCATTTTTAGATTTTTAAGGAACCTCCATATTGTTCTCCATAGTGGCTGTATCAATTTACATTCCCACCAACAGTGCAAGAGGGTTCCCTTTTCTCCACACCCTCTCCAGCATTTCTTGTTTGTAGATTTTCTGATGATGCCCATTCTAACTGGTGTGAGGTGATAACTCATTGTAGTTTTGATTTGCATTTCTCTAATAATTAGTGATGTTGAGCAGATATTCATGTGCTTCTTGGCCATCTGTATGTCTTCTTTGGAGAAATGTCTACTTAGGTCTTGTGCCCATTTTTGGATTGGGTTGTTTGTTTCTTTAATATTGAGCTGCATGAGCTATTTATATATTTTAGAGATTAATCCTTTGTCCGTTGATTTGTTTACAAATATGTTCTCCCATTCTGAGGGTTGTCTTTTTGTCTTATTTATGGTTTCCTTTGCTGTGCAAAAGCTTTTAAGTTTCATTAAGTCCCATATGTTTATTTTCGTTTTTATTTCCATTACTCTAGGAGGTGGATCAAAAAAGATCTTACTGTGATTTATGTCAAAGAGTGTTCTTCCTATGTTTTCCTCTAAGAGTTTTATAGTGTCCAGTCTTACATTAAGGTCTCTAATCCATTTTGAGTTTCGTTTTGTGTATGAGGTTAGGGAGTGCTCTAATTTCATTCTTTTACATGTAGCTGTCCACTTTTCCCAGCACCACTTATTGAAGAGACTGTCTTTTCTCCATTGTGCATCTTTGCCTCCTTTGTCATAGACTAGTTGACCATATGTGTGTGGGTTTATCTCTGGGCTTTCTATCTTGTTCCATTGATCTATATTTCTGTTTTTGTGCCAGTACCATATTGTCTTGATGACTGTAGCTTTGTAGTATAGTCTGAAGTCAGGGAGTCTGATTCCTCCAGCTCTGCTTTTTTCCCTCAAGACTGCTTTGGCTATTCGGGGTCTTTTGTGTCTCCATACAAATTTTAAGATTCTTTGTTCTAGTTCTGTAAAAAATACCATTGGTAATTTGATAGGAATTGCATTGAATCTGTAGATTGCTTTGGGTAGTATAGTCATTTTCACAATATTGATTCTTTCAATCCAAGAACATGGTATATCTCTCCATCTGTTGGTCTCCTCTTTAATTTCTTTCATCACTGTCTTATAGTTCTCTGCATACAGGTCTTTTGTCTTCCTAGGTAGGTGTATTCCTAGGTATTTTATATTTTTTGTTGCAACGGTACATGGAAGTGTTTCCTTAATTTCTCTTTCAGAATTTTCATCATTAGTGTATAGGAATGCAAGAGTTTTCTGTGCATTAATTTTGTATCTTGCAACTTTACCAAATTCATTGATTAGCTCTAGTAGTTTTCTGGTGGCATCTTTCGGATTCTCTATGTATAGTAACATGTCACCTGCAAACAGTGACAGTTTTACTTCTTCTTTCCAATTTGTATTCCTTTTATTTCTTTTTCTTCTCAGATTGCCATAGCTAGGACTTCCAAAACTACGTTGAATAATAGTGGTGAGAGTGGACATCCTTGTCTTGTTCCTGATCTTAGAGGAAATGCTTTCAGATTTTCACTATTGCAAATGATGTTTGCTGTGTATTTCTCGTATATGGCCTTTATTATGTTGAGGTTGGTGTCCTCTATGCCCACTTACTGGAGAGTTTTTTTTTTTTTTTTTTTTTTTTTTTTTCGGTACGTGGGCCTCTCACTGTTGTGGCCTCTCCCATATGGAGCACAGGCTCCGGACATGCAGTCCCAGTGGCCATGGCTCACAGGCCCAACTGCTCTGCGGCATGTGAGATCTTCCTGGACCAGGGCACGAACCCATGTCCCCTGCATCGGGAGGTAGACTCTCAACCACTGCATCACAAGGGAAGCCCTCTGGAGAGTTTTTATCGTAAATGAGTGTTGAATTTTGCCAAAAGCGTTTTCTGCATCTATTGAGATGATCATATAGATTTTCTTCTTCAATTTGTTAATATGGTTTATCACATTGATTGATTTGTGTATATTGCAGAATCCTTGCATCCCTGGGATAAATCCCACTTGATCATGGTGTATGATACTTTTTATGTGTTGTTTGATTCTGTTTGCTAGTATTTTGTTGAGGACTTTTGCATCTATGTTGAGTGATACTGGTCTGTAATTTTCTTTTTTTGTAGTATTTTTGTCTGCGTTTGGTATCAGGGTAATGGTGGCCTCATAGAATGAGTTTGGGAGTGTTCCTTCCTCTGCAATTTTTTGGAAGAGTTTGAGAAGGATGGGTGTTAGCTCTTCTCTAAATGTTTAATAGAATTCACCTGTGAAGCCATCTGGTCCTGGACTTTTGTTTGTTGGAAGATTTTTATCACAGTTTCAATTTCATTACTTGTGATTGGTCAGTTCATATTTTCTATCTCTTCCTGGTTCAGTCTTGGGAGGCTATACCTTTCTAAGAATTTGTCCATTTCTTCCAGGTTGTCCATTTTATTGGCATATAGTTGCTTGTAGTAATTCTCCTTTGTATTTCTGCAGTGTCAGTTGTTACCTCTCCTTTTCATTTCTAATTCTATTGATTTGAGTCTTCTCCCCTTTTTTCTTGATGAGTCTGTCTAATAGTTTATCAATTTTGTTTATTTTCCCAAAGAACCAGCTTTTAGTTTTATTGATCTTTGCTATTGTTTTCTTTGTATCTATTTCTTTTATTTCTGCTCTGATCGTTATGATTTCTTTCCTTCTGCTAACTTTGAGGTTTGTTTGTTCTTCTTTCTCTAGTTCCTTTAGGTGTGAGGTTAGATTATTTATTTGAGATGTTTCTTGTTTCTTGAGGTAGGCTTGTATAGCTATAAACTTCCCTCTTAGAACTGCTTTTGCTGCATCCCATAGGTTTTGGATCATCGTGTTTTCATTGTCATTTGTCTCTAGGTTTTTTTTGATTTCCTCTTTGATTTATTCAGTGATTTCTTGGTTATTTAGTAATGTATCACTTAGCTTCCATATGTTTGTGTTTTTACATTTTTTTCCCCTGTAACTGATTTCTAATCTCATAGCATTGTGGTCTGAAAAGATACTTGTTATGATTTCAACTTTCTTAAATTGACTGAGGCTTGATTTGTGACCCAAGATGTGATCTATCCTGGAGAATGTTCTGTGCGCACTTGAGAAGAAAGTGTAATCTGTTGTTTTTGGATGAAATGTCCTATAAATATCAATTAAATCTCTCTGGTCTGTTGTGTCATTTAAAGCTTGTGTTTCCTTATTAATTTTCTGTTTGGATGATCTGTTGATTAGTGTAAGTGAGGTGTTAAAGTCCCCCACTATTATTGTGTTACTGTCGATTTCCTCTTTTATAGCTGTTAACAGTTGCCTTATGTATTGTGGTGCTCCTGTGTTGGGTGCATATACATTTATAATTGTTATATCTTCTTCTTGGATTGATCCCTTGATCGTTATGTAGTGTCCTTCCTTGTGTCTTGTAACATTCTTTATTTTAAAGTCTATTTTATCTGATTTGAATATTGCTACTCAGGCTTTCTTTTGATTTCCATTTGCATGGAATATCTTTTTCCATCCCCTCACTTTCAGTCTGTATGTGTCCCTAGGTCTGAAATGGGTCTCTTGTATACAATATATATATAGGTCTTGTTTTTGTATCCATTCAGCAAGCCTGTGTTTTTTGATTGGAGCATTTAAGCCATTCACGTTTAAAGTAGTTATCAATATGTATGTTCTTATTACCATTTTCTTAATTGTTTTGGGTTTGTTTTTGTAGGTCCTTTTCTTCTCTTGTGTTTCTCACTTAGAGAAGTTCCTTTAGCATTTGTTGTAGAGCTGGTTTGGTGGTGCTGAATTCTCTTAGCTTTTGCTTGTCTGTAAAGCTTTTGATATCTCCATTGAAACTGAATGAGATCCTTGCCATGTAGAGTAATCTTGATTGTAGGTTCTTCCCTTTCATCACCTTAAGTATATCATGCCACTCCCTTCTGGTTTGTAGAGTTTCTGCTGAGAAATCGGCTGTTCACCTTATGGGAGTTCCCTTGTATGTTATTTGTTGTTTTTCCCTTGCTGCTTTCAATAATTTTTCTTTGTCTTTAATTTTTGCCAATTTGATTTCTATGTGTCTTGGCATGTTTCTCCTTGGATTTATCCTGTATGGGACTCTCTGCACTTCCTGGACTTGGGTGGCTATTTCCTTTCCCATGTTACAGAAGTTTTCGACTATAATCTCTTCAAATATTTTCTCTGGTCCTTTCTCTCTCTGTTCTCTTTCTGGGACCCCTATAATTCGAATGTTGCTGCATTTAATGTTGTCCCAGATGTCTCTTAGGCTGTCATCATTTCTTTTCATTCTTTTTTCTTTATTCTGTTCTGCAGCAGTGAATTCCACCATTCTGTCTTCCAGGTCACTTATCCGTTCTTCTGCCTTAGTTATTCTGCTATTGATTCCTTCTAATGTAGTTTTCATTTCAGTTATTGTATTGTTCATCTCTGTTTGTTTGTTCTTTTATTCTTCTAGGTCTTTGTTAAACATTTCTTGCATCTTGTTGATCTTTGCCTCTATTCTTTTTCCTAGGTCCTGGATCATCTTCACTATCATTATTCTGAATTCTTTTTCTGGAAGGTTGCCTATCTCCACTTCATTTAGCTGTTTTTCTGGGGTTTTGGCTTGTTCCTTCATCTGGTACATAGTCGTCTGCCTTTTCATGTTGTCTGTCTTTCTGTGAATGTGGGTTTTGTTCCACAGGCTGCAGGATTGTAGTTCTTCTTGCTTCTGCTGTCTGCCCTCTGGTGGATGAGGCTATCTAAGAGGCTTGTGCAAGTTTTCTGATGGGAGGCACTGGTGGTGGGTAGAGTTGGCTATTGCTCTAGTGGGCAGAGCTCAGTAAAACTTTAATCTGCTTGACTGCTAATGGGTGGGGCTGGGTTCCCTTCCTGTTGGTTGTTTGGCCTGAGGTGACCCAACACTGGAGCCTACCTGTAGTCTTTGGTGGTGCTAATGGTGGACTCTGGGAGGGCTCACACCAAGGAGTACTTCCCAGAACTTCTGCTGCCAGTGTCCTTGTCCTCACAGTGAGCCTCAGCCACCCCCCACCTCTGCAGGAGACCCTCCAACACTAGCAGGTAAGTCTGGTTCAGTCTCCTATGGGGTCACTGCTCCTTCCCCTGGGTCCTGAATTGCACACTACTTTGTGTGTGCCCTCCAAGAGTGGAGTCGCTGTTTCCCCCAGTCCTGTCAAAGTCTTGCAATCAAACCCCCCCAGCCTTCAAAGTCTGATTCTCTAGGAATTCCTCCTCCCGTTGCCAGACCCCCAGGTTCGGAAACCTGACATGGGGCTCAGAACCTTCACTCAAGTGAGTGGACTTCTGTGGTATAAGTATTCTCCAGTTTGTGAGCCACCCACCCAGCAGTTATGGGATTTGATTTTGTTGTGATTGTGCCCCTCTACCGTCTCATTGTGGCTTCTCCTTTGTCTTTGGATGTAGGGTATCTTTTTGTCGTGAGTTGCTGTGTCTTCCTGTCGATGATTGTGCAGCAATTAGTTGTGATTCTGGTGTTCTCACAGGAGGGAGTGAGAGCACGTCCTTGTAGTCCGCCGTTTTGAACCAATCTCCTTTCTGATGCTTTTTTTGTTTGTTTCTTTTTTGTTCCCACTTCATTCCCAAACATTTTTTTTTTTATGGAATATAAGCTGAAAGAAGTACATCATACTTAAGATTTCTTAGGCTAAATATTAGAGTTTTATGTACTACCTAATTCACTTAAGAAGTTTTATAAACACAATACTTTGGAAGACTTTGTTGTGAGTTGAACAGATTTTAGAGAAGACTATTTGGATGAGAAATAAGCTATTTATTGGCTACTGAGTAAAAGCTACCTTTGATGAAAATTCTTGGTTGAGTTTTTCTCATGTGACAAAGTCCCTTGCAGATTTTAACCAAAGTCTGCTTGTACGTTCAGAACTGAGGCAGCAGAGTGACTCTCTAGCTCCTCCCAATGTTCTGACACAATGGGAAATAGATTGAAACACTAAAAGTTACCAATAGAAAAGCTAGGTTAAGAACTATTTTGGATTTGTTGGAAACCAATAACAGACCAATAAACCAAAAATCTATAGACATTGTGTTTTCCAATTTACTTGAACAAAATTTTGAAACTCTTCAATTTATAAGCACTGAAATTTTCTGGTATTGAGATATGGAAATGATGCCACTTACCTTCTTGTTTTACTAGGAATGAATGTGGCTTTCTTTAATCTTTGTCATTGTTGTTATTGTCATTGTCATCATCATCTTTGTGAGTACCATCAAAAATTATTCACAAATAGGTCAATGCAAAGCACTGAGTTATATGTGTTAGCTTTTGCTGTTTAATAAACTACCCCCAACCATTGACTTTAAACAACAATCATTAATTAGCTCAGGAATCACTTGGTCAGAAATTTGGATGGGGTCATCTGGATGGTTCTTCTGATGAAATCAGCTAAACCTACCCTTGAGTCTGCAGTGAGTGGTGGTCCATGGTTCATACACACCTGTCTGATATTTGATCAGCTCTTGGCTGGGCTAGCAGTTGGGCTAGCTGACTGGGCTAGTCCGGGCTCATTCATTTGATGGTGGTCTCAGAGTCAACTTTCTGCTTCTACATTTGCTAATCTACATTGATCAAAGCAGGTTACAGGACCAACCCAGATTCAAGGTGTGGAGGAATGTAATCCATCTTTTGATGGGAATATCTTCAAAGTCACATTGCAAGACAGTGGAAGGAAAGGATTTGTGGCCATTTTTGCAATGGACTGCAATTATTAATACATCATTCATGTTCCTAAGGTTCTTAAAATCTCATTATAGAGTTAAAGCATAAGCATGAAGAAGTAACTAGTTGCCCTACATAAGTATATGTGCCAACATATAGAACAGAGTAGGGAGTGAAGTCAGGATTGCTTCACTGAGGATGTGGGATTTGGAAGAATGTAAGAGGAAAGGGCATTGTAAACACATAGAAAGGTAGGAGCAAAGACATTGTATTAGGTTTTTATTGTTGTATCATAAATTGCAAGAAAATTTATGGTTTAAAGTAACAAAAATTTATTATTTTACAGTTCTGTAGGTCAGAAGTTCATTATGGTCTTACAGCATTTATCAGTTAAGTTCCCTCTTTCTCCTTTGTTTCTTCAAACTGGATCCTCCAAAATGTTGGCAAGCTGTGTTTCTTTCTGGAGGTTGTAAGGGAGAATCTATTTCCTGCTTATTTGGGTTGTTGGCAGGATTCAGCTCCATTTGGTCGTAGGACTGAGGTCCATGTTTTCTTTCTGGCTACAAACTGAGTATGATTCCCAGCTCCTAGAAGCTGCTGCTTTCCCAGGCTCATGGTCTCCTCCCTTCACCTTCAAAGCCATCAATGGTGGAGTGAATCCTTTCCGTGTCTTCTGAACTTTCAGCCTTCTTGCAGTTTTCAAGGATTTATGAGACTAGATTGGATCCATCCAGAAAATCCAGGATAATCACCCATCTCAAGGTCCTTAATTTTAACCTGAATACCAAGTCATTTTTATCACATAAAGTAACATGATCATAGGTTCTGGGGATTAGGACGTGACATATTTGGAGGGGGCATTATTCTTCCTAACACAGACATGGAAGCAGGACTGTGTATGGTGTGTTTGACTACAAAGAAAAAGTTAACACAGGGAAAAGGAGACAAGGTGAGGTAAAGTGAGGTAAAATAGGAAGGGAAGATGGTACTGAACCAAACATATTTCTTTTCTTACTTGGAGACAATCTTATGACTGGGATTTTTAGACTTTTGCATTCCTTGAGCAAAGATAAAAATCTTTGGCCTCTTAGTGATTCCAAAACCTTTTCTCCATATCCTTATTAATCAAGAAATGTATACCAAGTTTTAATTTTTAGTGTTGTATTACAAAACAATATTTTTAAAAATATAAAATTATACCTCAAAAATACTTAAAAACTACATGTCCTCTCTCCACCTCAGCCTACCTGGTATTCAGGTTCCCTGTTGTCTTCTACTCCCTGCCCCCCAAAAACCGGATTCTCACAGTGAAATCCATCCTCTGTGCTGACACCACCTTTCAGCTGACAACTTTGCCAATAGCACTACAACATCTGTTAACCCAGAAAGCTACCTGACCTTGAAGACATCTTCAAGACATTATATAAACTGCATTTGTTTGTGGGAGCTTGTAGCTCATTTTTATATGACAAGACCTTTTTACAAACATAGTAAAAAAAATCTATAATTATACAATGTCAGTTTTTTATTAACCAATTGGATAGAATTTCATGGAACACTATGTCTCTGACTAGACTCACGGTCAAATCTTAATTTTGTTTTCTTCTGGACTGAGTTTCCCCCACCCCAGTTTGAGTCTGCAGTGTCATTACAAAAAGTATGGAAGGACCATCCCTACTCTCAGGAATAGTAAGAAGCAGCCCTCCAAAATATCTTTGAACTTCCAAGCTGGGGTGGAGATGAAAGGAGAAATGCTCTTTGTCTTAAAGACTATCTTCTTTCTTCATGAAAGAAGTCAGTCTTGATGCTGAAAAATGTAAGAACAAGAGAACTCATTCGCAGAGATGAAAATCTAAAAGCATAAAGGAATGGTAATTTTCTGTAGCTAAAAATAGACCCCACCTTGATGCATGTGCATCACGTGGGTTGTTGGCTGCGGGACCAGCCTTTATCTGCAAAGAGACCATGTCAGAGCCTGCAGTCAAGAATCAGATACAGTTGGTTTTAACGTGCTTTGCTTCCAAGTGGAACACATTCCAATGATTTCTTCTTCTGATACTCCCCACAGAGATAAGGGGAGACATAATTATTACATTTTTGGTTCCAATATTTTATCGCAAGACTACGATATACCTGTGCAAACAATACAGTTGTGGTCCCTGCCTTTTGGGGACTTAGGTCCAGTAGGGGAGAGAAACATAAAACAAATAATTACACACATTGTTCATTCATTACAGTTGAGATAAGTGACAAGAAGCAAAAATGGTAAGTGCAATGAACATTTATGAAAAGAAGCACTAAATTTGTTTTCTAGAATGATCAGTGCTCTCTGTAGCCTTTGAACATCATAAACTGTATCCTTTGTTTAGAAATAAGGTGATTCCTTCCTACTACCTTACATTTTTCTGGCTTTTGGAAATTGTCTTTGACCTCCTAAAAGTGAATTAGGTAGCCTCCCTACACGCTCTTATAGCCACCTATGATTAACCCGTATCTCGTATCTTGCGATATAGCAATTGTTTTGTTTATTTTTTGGTCTGTATGCCTATGTAGGCCATAAATTCCTTGAAGGCAAGGACAGTGTCTTATTCAGTGACATATTTCCTACTACATAATATACACCAGATAAATGCTGAGAGCATGAAAAGGAGCCAGTTGACACTGATCTCTTCAGTGAAGCCATTTATCAGTTAAGTTCCCTCCCTTTCCCCTGTTTCTTCAAACTGAATTCTTCACATCAGCACTTCAGTATGTTCAAGCTGATTCCTCTGCAAAGAAATCCTCCCTATGGAGAATGAGATATCTCCATCCAGGTACCACCTTATTTCTTTCCTTACCTTTATAGCCCAGCTTCTTGAAAGAGGTATTTTCTCTTGCTGTCTCTACTTCTATTTGTTCACGCAACTCACTTTCTATTTTTTTTTTTTTTTTTTTGCGGTATACGGGCCTCTCACTGTTGCGGCTTCTCCCATTGCGGAGCACAGGCTCCGGACGCGCAGGCTCAGCGGCCATGGCTCACGGGCCCAGCCGCTCCGCGGCATGTGGGATCCTCCCGGACCGGGGCACAAACCCGTGTCCCCTGCATCGGCAGGCCGACTCTCAACCACTGCGCCACCAGGGAAGCCCTAGAGTGGTCTCTTATCTTACTACTGACTTCTTTGCAGCATTTTACACTGTGGACATCCTTTGTTGCTGTTCTTCCTGTTCCTTCTTCTTGGTCTCCTTGGTGGGCTCCTCTTCCTCTGCCCACTCCTCAAAGGCTAGTTTTCCCAGTGTTTTCAGTCTTGACTCTCTTCTATTCTCAATGCACACAATCTCTTTGAGAGAGATTATCCATTCCAATGATTCAAACAACAATCTGTATCCTGCTGATCCAGCCCAGGTGTCTCTCATGGACTCTATATCTCTGTTTACCCTTGATTGAATATACACACTTGGATGTTCCACCAATTCCTTAAACTCAAATTGCCCAAATCTGAAATAATGAACATTCCTCCCCAAACTAGAATTTCTATATTTTCTACCTCAGTAAATAGTATCACAGTCATCTGACTTCTTGTTCTTCCTCACCTTTTACTTTTATTCCTACAAACAATCCTCAGGATTTATCCACCCCCACCCCCAATAATTCTCTCTTTTATTTTTTATGGTTTCTACCTCTCCAGTGAAGTCCCCATCTGATCTTTCATGTTTACCATCTTTTCTAGTAGAGGTTTTAACATCTTATTCATTAAATTTCCAATTCCAATATTGCTTTGTCTCTTGGCAGTGTGTTGTTTTCTTCTTGCCTTTTCTATAATTTTTTGTTGAAAGCTATAAGACAGAAGATGCTGAGGCAGAGAGTTTTATACCTGGAAATGGGCATATCTTTCCTTCTGCTGGGGCTTTAGTGTGGAGATTTGAATTAATCTAGTTAAGAATTAAGATTTGAGGTTTGCTTTTGCACCAGGTTTCAAATGCCTCTAGGGATCCCTTGTGTTTCTGGTGGGACTGGTTTGTCAGAGGGTTTTCACAATGTCTGCTCCAACGTCTGCCTTAGGTTTTCCCTTTGCACTGTACTCACAGAGAGCCTGTTTCCATGCTCTTGCAACTTTCCCAATGGTGTCTCACTGTTCCTTGTTATTCAGTATTTGCCAGCCTTGTAGGGAAGGTGAGGGGAGTTTTCTGTTCCTCTGATGCAGCTTCAGTCTCAGCAGGTACTATATCCCTGGGTCTCGGGATGTCTCCTTTCCAGGACTCCTCCCCCTCACCCTCCCCCAGTTGTAGTTCTAGCTCCATCATATATCCCTTCCCTTCCCCCTGGAGCAGAGAGTTTTCCTATAACCTTCTCCAGCTGCGATGGGTTTTCAGCAGCGCGCTAAGAGCAACATTCCCTCCCACCTCCTTGGACCCCAGGAACTGTAGCTATTTTTTCTTTCTCCTTTACCTTTGCTTGCTCTCTCTTACTGGCTTCTGTTCTACAGACTTTTACTGGCTGAAAGACTTACTGGCTTTTGTTTACTGGCTTTTATTTACTGGTTTCTGTTCTACAGACTTTTAACATGCTCAGGTCTTTCACAGCCAAACTTATTCATTAAACCGTCTGTCCTCCGTGAACCTATTTTCTCAGTCCTTTACCTCTCCTAACCCTTTCCAGTCTGGCCTCCACTATTCCTCTAATACCACTCTCGTCAAAGTTTCGATGGTCTGTGTTGGGCCCTGTAGACTGCGATACTCAGAGACCAGACTTGACTGGGTGCACCATTTGCAGATCATCTCTGCAAAATAATGACTGAGAAGAAAAACAAATGCCAAAAGAATAACCAAGCCAGCCACATGTAAACATTACAGTTAATGATTTATAATGCAGCAGAAATTTGCTCTCAAAAATTAAAGATGAAGATGATTGGAGGCATCTGGCTATACCAAGCAAGTGGTATGCAGTGGAGGGCTTTCTTCATTTACAGTTACTTGCTCTCCCTTATTTACCATTCATATCTACTATTGAACTGGAAATTATAATTTAATGTGCTTTATTTGTAGTTTATATTAATGTGGAGTTAAAGTCTTATATGCTTTCTACCCCCCTCCCCCAGATAGTGGGTTAAATTTCAAACATAATCTTTTCTGAAGGTTTACAACTTATGTACATTTATTTGGTTGTTGATCTCAAGGGTTCTTTCTGAGCACTGGTGACCAGAAAATAATACTTCATTGAGCACAGTTGCTATCATTTATTCCTTTTGACACAGATTAGCACAGACTGCTTCAGCACATAAAGATACCATGTCTGACAGTGAAGACAATTAACACAGAATGGTTTCATATTAAATGCAAGTTAAAATCTAAGTTGAGAAAGCCATTTTCCTTTCTTCTGTGAGTGATGCCTAAAAAAAAAGGACAGGTGGGACAGTGGTTAAAAGCACTAACTTTTGAGCCCAATACTCACTGACTTCACCCCTTACTAGCTATGTTACCTTGTTATCAGTGTTTGTCAGGGGCTTTGTGGGGAAGGAAGGGAGGGATGGGTAGATGGAGCACAAGGTATTTTTAGGACAATGAAATGTAGGACAGTGTGATACAGTATTGATGGACACATGTCATTGTACATTTGTGAAAACTCATTGAATGTATAAAACAAAGTAAACCCTAATATAAACTATAGACTGCCGTTAATAATAATGTATCAATATTGGTTCATCAATTGTAACATGTTTCCCACACTAATGCAAGACGTTAAGAACAAGAAAGTGTGGGTGTGTGAAGGGGACAGGGTAGAGGGATGTGTGAAAACTCTCTGTACACTCTGATTAACTTTTCTATAAACCTAAAACTGTCCAAAGTACATACTCATTTAAAAAATCCTTAAATTGTTAAGTCTGTCTTAGGTGTTTGGGGAATAATAACATGTATTAGTGGGAAAATAAATCTCTATACTACTTCTTTCAATTTACAGAGACTGCTGGAGGGAGCAGTGCAGAGAAGGAAAGAATAAAATCTCACAGTCTCTACTAGGGGCACTGGGGCTCCAAGTGGATGGCTCTCTGCCTAACAGAGCCCATCAGGGTATCTCTGGATGAGCCAAAGAAGGACCAGCACCAAGTAGGGTGTAGAGAGATAAATCTCTCTGCAAATCAGGTGAGGGGACTCTTGATGCAGGAGGGTATGGACAGGGAGAGGGAACTGGGCTGTAGGAAGGAGGCTGGTTCCTTTGGAAAAAGGCAAGGGGCAAGATGCCTTTCAGCACAGGATGCCTTGTAGTGTACATTCAGTTGCTTTTGTTATCGTAAAATTTTCTGCATCTTCAAACCTTCGAGGGGAGGTGAGCCTCAAGTGAATTTCGATGTGTGGTGAAATCAGGGACTTGAAGCCAGAAATAACCACAAAAACACAAGCCCTTGAGATTTTGTAAAAATCTTAAGTAGAGCAATAAACTTCCCACTGAATGAGGGGCAGGGCTCGACATACTTTCATATCAATTTCAGAGGACAGTGTGATTTCAGTTTACATCTGGATTAGTGTCTCAAAGATATTTGGTTTCCAAATTAAACATTTTCTTCCCATTCAATGTCTTAGCTTTCCTGTGTTGTGGGTCAGTGGGAAGCAGCTATGGTTCAGCTACATTGTAACTCTGACCATAGGGAGGACTTACACATTATTCAAATCAGTAATGTAACAGCGGAAAGAAAGCGATTTGGAATTTTTCCTATTCCACGCAGTATAGTGGCCTATGTATAATCCACTTTAAAGGTTAAGTAATTGAAGCTCAGTGAGGTTGTCAAGAAGCTAATAAGTTCAAATTTATATTTGCTGACTCCAAACTCAGTGCTCTTAAACCTCAGTAAAATGGTAAGGAGAGATTTGTCAAGTTTCTTTCACTTCTGGCTTCATTTTGTGGTGTAAGAACATGTTGGTTAGTTTGCAAGGACAGATTGTTTTCTCACTAAAACAGCTAAAGGCTTCATGGCAGTTTTGATAGGCCTAAGCTGGGAAATAAAAATAATTCTGAGATTTGAACTCTGGATGAACTTCACATATTTTTAGCAGGCCTTTGTGGGTATTTAGCAGAGCCTGTTACTGTTTTTCATTAAGACTGGAATTTCAACTGCATTTTGGATTTTCAAAATGTATTTCATAATTTTCTCCTCCTCCCCCCTTCTCCCCCAACTGCTCTCCACCTCTGCACAATAACTCCTTCAGGTAGATACTATGGGTTACTTGACCAGGGTCCCATACCAGGCTGTGGCATCAGCTGACTTGGCAGCAATGTACCAGTTGGCTGGCCACCCCTCTGACACCTTCCCACACAGATCAGTTTCAGACATAGCAGTGTAAGTACCAGCTCTGGTTGGGGGGAAGTGGTAAATCAAAGAGACAGCCTGTAATTTCCTTGTGTCTTTTGTTTTGAAATTTGCAAATAGATTATTTGAGATAGTAGCAGGACTCTCCAGATCTGTCCCTCTGAGGAAGAAACACAGTTTACTTCCTTTTTCTGATTTCAGGAGTAGCTGTACTCTCCTTAACAATTACATGCATTTTTTTCAACTGTGCTGTTTATCACAAGTCTTGTCTTACATACAGCCTCAGCAGTAAAGTGCCTCTATTAACTATCACACTCTAGGAAGAGAAAATTTGTGCATTTTACAGTTGTATAAAAATAAGCATTAGCTTGTAGTTTTGAAGGATACAGAAGGTTAGTCAGATTCTCTGTGTGGAGGAAGAGCCTTATAGAGAAAGTTATTAAGATGGCTACACACACACACACACACACACATAGAGGCAGTCCTAGGTTAAAGCAGATTAAGCAGTTGCCTATACCAGATCTTGCTGGACGTTAAGAACACTCACTTCCTCTAATATGGAAAAGTTGACTTTTGGTTGTTGCCTATAGACATGTGGTATTTCATTCACATGAATACAATTTTGTTGAATTTTATCGTATGAGTAAAAGTAAAATTTGCAATTGTTTTTAAAGGGGAGACATTGTGTTCTGGGATTTTCACCTGCAGAAAGTGATTATCAGATATCATTAATTATCAGATTATCTACTGGGTTGACCAAAAGTTCTGTAACATCTTATGGAAAAGCTGCAATGAACTTTTTGTCTAACACAATATTTAGAATAAATAAACAATAAATTATTTATCTCGATAAAGTATAAAATGTTTCTCATAGAACTGAGTCTCTTTTACAAATGTGCCTCTCCATCTATCTTTTGGACCAATCTTACAGGAATGTGAGAATTTCAGTTTGTAATTTTCCTGACACATCACTCACCCCCAGAGATGCTGGTTTACTACAGTTATTGAAACTCAGTTACTAAAGTGTAAGAGTAGCTTTATAAACCCATTAAGTCAAGTTAAACACATTAAATCAAGTCAAATTGAATTAAATCAAATTGTTCATAGACAGTAACCAATAATCAACAATAAAGACATGGCTATTAAAAATATTCAGAAATAATAAATAATACATGAACATGATGTGCAATAACACAAGAAAAGGAAATAAAATATATACAGATTGGGGAAGAAGAAATAAAACTGTTTTTGTTTGCAGATGACATGATTGTTTATGCAGAAAATCTCATAGATTGACAACCCCTCCCCACAAACAAATAAAAACCTCCTGAAACTAAAAAGGATTATAGCAAGGTTGTAGGATACAAGGTTAATATACAAAAGTCAGTTGCTTTCCTATGTACCAAAAATGAGCAATTGGAATTTGAAATTAAAAACAGAACACCATTTATATTAATACAAAAAAAGAGAAATTCTTAGGTATAAATGTAACAAAATATACACAAGATCTATATGAGGAAAACTACAAAACTCTGATGAAAGAAATTTAAAAAGATCTAAGTACATGGAAAGATAGTCCATGTTCATGGATGTGAAAAGTCAAGATGTCAGTTCTTCCCAGCTTGGTCTATAGATTCAATGTAATCCCAATCAAAATCCCAGCACATTATTTTGTGAATACTGACAAAAATTATCAAGTTTACATAGAAATGCAAAAGACCCAGAATAACCAACACAATATTGATACAGAAGAACAAAGCTGGAGGTCTGATACTATGCAACTTCAAGAATTTCTATAAAGCTACAGTAATCAAGACAAAATTGGTATTAGTAAAAGAATAGACAAATAGATCAATAGAACAGAATAGAGCGTCTGGGATTAGACTCCCAGAAATGTCGTCAATGGATCTTTGACAAATGAGCAAAGACAATTCAATGGAGAAATTATGGTCTTTTCAACAAACGATGCTGAAATAACAACATCCACATGCAAAAAAAATAATATAGACACAAGCCTTATGCCTTTCACAAAAATTAACTCAAAATGGATCATAGACCCAAAAGTAAAGCATAAAACTATAAAATTTCTAGAAGATGATATAGGAGAAAATTTAGGTGCTCTTGGGTGTGGTGATGAGTTTTTAGATACAACACCAGAAAGGACAATCCATGAAAAAAAATTGATAAACAGGACTTCATTAAAATTAAAAAATCTGCTCTTTGAAAGATACTATTAGGAGAATGAAAAGACAACCCACAACTGAGAGAAAATATTTGCCAATTATGTACCTGATAAAAGACTGTTATCCAAATTATACAAAGAGCTCTTAAAACTCAACAATAAGAAACTAAATAGCTTGATTAAAAAATAAGCCAAAGACCCTGACAGAAACCTCACCAGAGAAGATATACACATGACAAATGAACATGTGAAAAGATACTCAGCATCATATGTCATTAGGAAATTGCAAATTAAACAATGAGATACCCTGAACACTTGTTAAAATGGCCCAAATCCAATCACTGACAATACCAAATGCTGACAAAGTTGTGGAACAACAGAGAGAGAGAGAGAGAGAGAGTGGGCGTAGAGGCAGTATGAGAACTCTGTGTACATTTTGATCAATTTTTCTGCAAACCTGAAATTTCTCTAAAGAATAAAGTGAATTAACTAAAAAATATTGAATCAGGGTTTGGGAGAGGACAAAAGCAGATGATTTGGAGATAAATGCAGTTTGTGTCACCTAGAGGCTAACTAGCTCTGGAACTTTCTTAGAAAGCAAAACACACTGCATTTGGGTATGATTTTCAAAGCCTCATTGCAGATGGGAACTTTGGACAGGTGGAGAAAGTATGACTAGAAGATGCTTACTGAAGGAAGATAGAGTGTTTGTAGAAGTGATCATGATCTTAATTGACTGATGTGGCTCTTGCTTGTGCCCAGGAGGCTGACCTGGGTATCACCCAGAGCCACCATAAGTAACCTCTTCACCCTAGTGATTGGTGAAGTTTCTCTCAGGAAGTCTGGAGAGAATTCTTCCCCCACAGGTATCACAATGCTATTGAGCTCATTTGAAGCTGACCTCTGTGCTGCCTTTTGTTTTTAACCCACTACAAGTTTCCCCAAGGCTGGGTCAGGATGTTGAGATAACTCTAGCCAACGTTGTTCCCAAGAGCCCCTGTATTTTCTGAAAATCAAACATACTCCAGAAAACTCTTGTTATTGCAATCCTTTCCTCCCATCACCCATCCTCTAAAGTTTGGGTTTGTGTCTCCCATCCAGCTCTCCTTCAAGTCTGTTCCACAGTTTTAGTTCCTGGAACCAATCATCAGTCAAAAATATCATTCATCTTTTACAAGGAGAAAAAGAAAAGTACTTTAAAATGGGCCCTCTTCACTGTTTCTTGTAAGAAGCCCTAAGATTTCCGAGTGACTCTGGTCACTCTTGAAAAGACAGGTTGATTTGTCTTTCCCTCAGACCCTCTCATCTCAAGTAAAAGAGACCATACTTATTCCTCTATCCTTTTATAAAAAGAGGTCTTTTCTAGTAGTATCAAGGGATATTTCATGTGTGTTCACAGAAAGTGCCCTTGGCCATTGAGCTTAATGATTCTGGATGCTTCTGAGTCTCTTTCAATATCCTGTTATAGATTTATTATCCATTAATTAACTTACACTCTTTCTGAACCAATGGCTCCCATTGTGAAATTATAAAACACATCTTAACAATACAAATGGAAGTGTGGTGGCCTGGCCTTGATAAGCTTGGTTTACCTCTATGAGTGTACCAAGCTAGGACCATCTTTCTATTTTAAAGGACTTTCTTGTGGGAGAATTTCTGATCCCTAAAACCTGCCTGTTGGTTCAGGGGTAAATTCAGAGGTGATTTATAGAAATATGACCAATCTCCCTGAAAACATAATTGATATTATGGACATATTTACCCTGGACTGGGAACCAGTATGTAAAATACTGTTTGTAAAATCACATATTTGTTTGAAATTCAAATATGCCTTTAGAACCATGAACATATAAGGATGTAGGGTGACTTTTACGTGGCTGACAGATAGAATCAAACAATGAAGTAAAAGCAGAAACACCTCCCACCCCCCAGGCATGCAATAGAAACATAAGGATGGTGTTGAATAGTCACCAGAATGAAAAGGGGAGGAGAGAGAGGTCTGCTGACCAAGGCAGGGCAAGATAGCAGGGCCATGAAGAGCTGGGGATCAGGCCACATGTCAGATCCCAGGAGAGAATGGAAGAGAATGAAAAGGAAGTGCTCTAAAACCTGGGTAACTTCTATACTAACCACAAGGCTTTAACTCTGTGTAAACCATCCAGATAACATGACTATGGAACCTGAGGGAATCTTAGTTCCTAGATTTATGGATTCTAGATTTGTGTTTCAAAATAATATCAGGTGCTCCTTTCTAGATACTGTGCTCCTCCTCTTACCCCACCCCTGCATCCTCACCCCCACCCCTTCCTGGGCCTCAGCTACCACTGCTCTCTCATGTTATAGTGAACCTGTGTCTGCCTTGGTTTAGGAGGAAGAAAAAAATAGTAAGGACACTTAGAACCTAAATAAAGTTTTCTCTCTTACATAAATCAGAGATTTGAAGTACAGACACTTTGGAGAGAAAATCCTGTGTTGAGGAACGACAGCAGGGCTGTTTTAATTCTGTGGTTCTCTGGACCCTCTCCCCAGAGATGGGGGAGGTGATCCTGAACCCCATGTTTGTTTGGATGGTGAAGTTCCAGGGACTTCTGTTGAACAGACTGTTTCTGATTCAAGGGCAAGACTGCTGAGTGTGCTAAGTTCAGCCTTTAAAATAACATCTCTCTGGACAAGTATCTCTCAACTAGGTGAAGGGCCTTGCATATTGGAATGAGACAAAAGGTAACCATGGGATTTAGAACTTTAGTAAATAAAGAGGGTTTGTGGGCTCCAGGAAGTTGCTTTTTTGTTTTTTAAATTTTTTTAAAGAAAACAGTGGACAGTTTTTATAATAAATTGACCAAGTTGTTACTAGACTCTCAGTTATTATTGTCACTTATAGGTAGTGTCTGGTATAACTGAAAACTGATTAAAACTAGTGATTGCCAGGGACTCTGGACCCAAACCATTGTCTCTTTCTCAATCACTTTTAATTTTGTATAGAAATATTTCAGTTAGGATAACTAAAATGCAATTATAGTTTGTGAAATCCTGGGCAAACTATTTATATTTCTGAGTCTATTTCCTTTTTGTAAGTTGGGGCTAAAGGAGGTTTGATGTGAGAAATAAATAAGATCATAAAGTGAAAAGTTTAGAATGAAGGAGACACTCACCTCCCCCATCTCAAATATTTTACTGAACTCTTGAATCCTTTCTCTTTGTAAAGACTTGTAAATAAGGACGACTTAGAGGAATGTTTACCTTCTGATCTGTTCTAATAAGAGAGAAAGATTTGTTCCTTTAACTAATGTTCATGGAGTGCTATTCATGTGAAGGTTGATGCCAAGCAGTAGGGAAATGAGGAAACAACACACTGCACATCCCACGTCCTGAAAAAGCTTCCAGTGCAGTAGAGAGCATAAAGCAGGACATGATAGGCATTCTGTAAATGGGCAAATAATAAACACTCTGGGAGTGTGTGTGGGAAAAGTAGAGTCATTTTTGGTTGGGGCTAGCATCCTGTTGGGACAGGACAGAAGCAGTGTTTACTGAGTGCTCACCAAGTGCCAACAGTGTGCTATGAGCTTGTACATGTTATCGTGTAATCCTCACAATAATCCTGTGTAGTACAGACTCACAGATCCATTTTATGATTTGGAAAACTGAGGCTCTGAGAAGTTGAGGAACTTATCTGAGATCACACAATTAGTGAATGGTGGAGTTGGGATGCTAAGCCAGTTTTATTTGATGTGTTTGCTCTTTACTCTGTACTGCTTCGACGTACTGATACTACAGATGATAATTACAGACAATTGCCCATTTTTCAAAGTGGAGATGATAGAGACGAAAGGATTCTCACTCTTGCAGGTGAGAAAAGAACATGGAGAAAGTCACGGACAGGACAATGTAGTCTCACTTCTGGTCACAGAATCTTATCAAGGCACCATTGCCATGAGGGAGACCTATCAAACAACTGGATCTATAACACCTCTAAGTGGAGCAATCTAGGGCTTAAATAGGAAAAGCCACTGATGAATGAAAACCAAAAAAGAAAAATGAGTGCACTTCTGCCTGGCATTGTCACCTGAGAGCCAAATCACAGTTCTGGCTTTGCCATCCACTTACTGTGGCCCCGAGGCCCCAGGAACAGTGATTGTCCTCATGTGTCTTGGCCACCCCCCACTTTGTAATCCTCTAGGCTGCAAACAAAAGGGTTTTTTTTGTTGTTGCTTGTGTGTGTTGTTTTATAAGGAATCTCGCTGACTTTTCTCCTTGTTTAGACTACAGGGACAGAGTCCCTCTGGATAGTTTGGAGCCTCTCCAGGAACGCTAACCTTCTCTGAAGGGGGTTGCCCTGAACAGAGGAAATGCTTGCTCTTCAAAAATGCCTCCTTATGGAGGCCATCAGCTGCTTCATTTTTGCACAGTCAGGGAAGTTTCGTCCTCAGATAAGGGATTTGAGAAGAGTTGGCTGTGATTGTCTAAAAGACTTCACAAGGACAAACGTCCAGAAGATAGTCACCCCCCCTACGCAGGGGCCAAGGTCTCTTTGTTTATCCCCCTTGTAGCTTTTTCCTGTATTCCTGTCCTATCTGTCCCCATCTCATGCCCTGTTTGGAGTCTGGAAGGAATCACAGCCCCTGGAACAGTATCTGGAATAATCTATAGGGAATCAATTTATAGTGCCTTTTTCTTTCATTCATTAATTTATTAGTTCATTCATTATTTATTCATTCATCTGAGTAGAGTTTTCTATTGTTAAGAAACATTTGTTACATGACATCATTGTTTTCCTAACCACAAGTGGTGGAGAGGATGCTGACTTCCTTTGTTTTGTTCCTCTAAAGACCTGTGAAATCAAGGTTTCTAAAGAATTAAGTACTTTGATGAATGGCATTTCTACGATTGGAAACTTTTGACATTGAAGGTGAACCAGTTTTCCACTTTAGTCTCCCCTCAGGATCTGTGAAAGATAAAAGATTTAAGAGTGTAAAGCAGTGGACAACCAGTGGGTTCAGGCTCAAGTGTGCCAGCTAGAATCCAAGTCCATCCAGCCCCTAACTAGGAAGGGAGCCCCCCCTCTGGCAAATGCACACTCCTGAGGGTTGTGGGTTGGTCTGAAGATACAAATCACCAGATGTGTCTTTCTCATTCCCCATGTCTCTGTTAGTCCAATGATAGCATCATGTGGTGTTTACATGTTTAATAAGAGTTTTGTTCTTAACTATGTCCCTAATACATCCTCAAGGAGGATGGTGATATAAAGACTGTAAAGAGAGTGTGTTAAGAACCTCATTATCAATGGTGTATCATATATAAAGGGAATGTTTACTTATACCCTGAGGAAATGTAAGGGAGATTTTATACTCATTTATCAAATCAAATGTCAGCCAGAATACCATTTTAAAACAGAAGTAACTCAGTGCAGTGAACAGGCCACAGGCTATTTCCTTGTGCCATTTGATGTCTCCCATCATTTCTGTTTTTCCCTCTCCCCCACTTTGACAGTACCCTCTCTTCCACCCTTACACTCTCTCTCCCTCCTCTTCCTTATCAAATCTCCTGTATCCAGAAATCATCTGAAACTTACTACCTCTCGGGGGTAGAAATGATTCAATTTGATATTTCACTGATGGGACTTTGAATGTAATAAAATAAAGAAAAAAGGAATGAAGACTTAAATGCAGACTTTCCTACATGTGGGAACTGGCTGGGCAGGTCTTTAACTGATGAGAGCTTCCTGGAGTCACTGGTATGAACTGGCTTAGGTGATATAACTCACCCCTGTTATTTGACTTCTCAGCAACATCTGACATATTAACAACTCCTTTTTTTATAAAACCATCTCCTGTCTTGGATTTTCTGTTACCATACTTTATGGCTTCCCCCATTTCATTGTCCAAAGCATCTCAGAATTCCTTTGATGGACCCATCTCTAATCAAGGTCTGAGGTCCATACTCTCCTCAGAGTCTGTCTCAGACCTTTCTTTCTTTCTTTCTTTCTTTTCTTTCTTTCTTTCTTTCTTTCTTTCTTTCTTTCTTTCTTTCTTTCTTTCTTTCTTTCTTTCTTTCTTTCTTTCTTTCTTTCTTTCTTTCTTTCTCTTTCTTTCTTTCCTTTCTTTTTCTTTCTTTCTTTTTCTCTTTTTTCTTTCTCTTTCTTTCTTTCTTTCTTTCTTTCTCTCTTTCTCTCTTCCTTTCTTTCTTTCTCTATGCTCTCCCCTAGGTTGGCTTGTCCATTCTCATGGCTTTTAAAAACATCTTTGTGCAGATGACCTACACATTTTTATATCCAGCCCCCTGGATATACTTGATCTGTCCAACTTAAGGTAGCTAAATCAAAAACCTGGACTTTTTACCTCTAAAACCTGTCTCACTTCTCTACCAGTCTTTCTTATCTAAATAAATGGTACCCCCCAGAAGGCTGATTTATGACTTTTGCTAGAAATTTAAGAACTATCTTTGATTCCTCTCTTTTCCTCACCTCCTATAGCCACTGCATCATCCAATCCTGTCAGTTTTACTACCACAATATATCTGAACTCCATCAGCTCTCCATCTACAGCACCTCCTCCATCCATCCTGATTTATGCACCATTATTTCTCCCCTAGACTCCTGGAATAGGTCCCTAACTGATATCTCTGCCTCCACTCTTGCCCTCTGCCCCACCTCACCAAATTCTTATTCAGCAAAAACCAAAAGTGTAGTGGTTAACACATATAAATGGAATCTGAAAAAAAAAAGAAAAGGTTCTGAAGAACCTAGGGGCAGGACAGGAATAAAGACGCAGATGTAGAGAATGAACTTGAGGACATGGGGAGGGGGAAGGGTAAGCTGGGACGAAGTGAGAGAGTGATGTGGACATATATACACTACCAAATGTAAAATAGATAGCTAGTGGGAAGCAGCCGCATAGCACAGGGAGATCAGCTCGGTGCTTTGTGACCACCTAGAGGGGTGGGATAGGGAGGGTGGGAGGGAGATGCAAGAGGGAGGAGACATGGGGATATATGTATATGTATAGCTGATTCAATTTGTTATACAGCAGAAACTAACACACCATTGTAAAGCAATTATACTCCAATAAAGATGTTAAAAAAAAAGTGTAGTTGTTAAGAGTGAATACTCAGGAATCATATGACCTGGATTTGAATCTTGGCTCTGCCACTTCCTAGCTCCATGAACTTAGGCAATTTATTTAAGTTTTCTGTGCTGCAATTGCTTCAGCTATAAAATGATGATCATAATAGTACCTACCTTGTAGAGTTATGATGAGTGAGTGGAACTTATTAATATGTCAATAAAACCATGTACTTAAGATCCTTCAGTACCTTCCCATGTACTTGATATAAAATTCAAGCTCCAAACCAGGGCATCCACGTCCTGTGTGCCCTGGTCCTGCCTCCACTCTCTCCCTCCCTCACTGTGATCCAGACACACAGGTCTTCTCTTGGCTTCTCAGGCATGCCAAGCTCTTTGCTGCCTCAAGGGATTTTCACTTGCTGTTCCCTCTGTCTAGAAACTCTTTCAGTGCCTGGCTCCTTCCCCTACTTCATACTCAGCCTGGGTGACACTTCTTCTTAGCAAACTCCTTTGGCCACCCTATTTAAGGTAAGTCCCCTTTCTATTCTCTACCACATCCACCTTGTTTGTTTCCTCTGTATCACTTATCACAGTATTTGGTAATTTTATTTGTTCTTGTTTTCTGTCACCTCTACTAACATGTAAGCAGCTCTTGTGAAGACAGGACCATGCTTGTCATGTTCATTGTTGGATCAGTAGTGCCTGGCATAGAGTAAGGGCTCAATAAATATTTACTGAATGAATGAAATGAACAACTGTTAAGCCAACCTTGACCTTCAGTAGGAACTCAAGTGTAAGCCAGAATCCAAGTTCTGCAAGATATGTCAGATAATACACCAACAAGTACTGGCCACCTGACTTGCTTTGTTGTTCAATAAAGCAAACAACACAGTGGAACAGTGTCAGATGGTGAAGGAGAAGGAGTCCTGGACATGGAGCCAGAAGCCCTGGACTAAGTGCAGGATCTGATACTAACCAGCTCTGTGACCTTGAATAGGCTCTACACATCTCAGAAGCCCACCATCTTATTGAAGAATGAGAGTGATTGGAATAAGCAACTCTCAAGGTTCTTTCTAGCATAAATATTCTATTTTGAATGCCATGTTTTCTGCAGAGAAGATAAGATTGATGCACCATTTAGTTTTCCTGGGAGAGATAAATCACAAGCTGAGTTTTAGGAGAATCAAAAAATCATCAGTGAGTGCTTAGGAAGATTCTTCTTGGGGCTATTTTAAATTGGTGGGACTTCATCCATTTGACAACTATTTATTCATTACTGTGTATTCCTTGAGTCGTGCTCACTGTACCCTGTCTGGAAGCAGCTCCTCTCCCTTTTCTTTGTTTCCATAGCTCTCACACACATATGCGCACACACACACACACACACACACACACACACACACACACACTCTCTCTTACTGACGTACACACACACCTTCTTTAACATTAAGCTTTTTACTCTTATTGCCTAACAAAATCTCTCTTCCATCAATGTATGAAGAACAAATATCCCTAATCTCATCAGAAAAGGATCATTGGCTACACCTTGACCCAAAAAAGGAAGGCAGTGTCGCCACATCTTCATCTTGCTCACCTTGAAAGCCTTTGTGTGCACCCTGGGTCCTGTCCAGAGCCTACAAAGGTCTTCATTCACTGCCTGCTCCACTCAATCACTTTTTCACAAGAACAATTTAAAACTATTTTTGACTCTACTAATAATTAGTATTAATGTAATAATATTATTAATATTAATATTGAAAGGATATAATTTTAATGTATTTTATACCATAATAGTACAATGTTTTAGCTACATTTGGGGATAATGGGCTCTCCTAGGTTTGGTAAAAAGATAAGTCTCCATAAGTAAGTATCTGTAAAGGGTTAAGTAGATCTGTTTAAGATTTACTCTCAGCAAATTTCAAGTATACAATATTGTATTATTCAATATAGTCTCCATGCTGTACATTAGATCCTCAGAACTTATTCATGAAAAAAAAAAAGGATAAGCCTCCATGAACCATCTATTATTGTTTAAACTCTACCAATTTTTGGAGGACCAACTCACATGCTACCTCCACCCTAACATTTCTTTATTCGTTTGATCGGAAGTACTCTGCCCTTTCTTTGGACTGCTGTAACACTTCATTGATTCATTTGCTCATCTAGTCAACAAATATATATTCTGTGTAGACAACAGTCTCTGCTCTCATGGAGGTTATAAACTAGTGGGGGGATACAAAAATGTATATATATTTTATATTAGACAGTGATAAATGTCCTGGGGAAAATAAGACAGGAAAAGGGTATAGAGAGTTCCAGGGTAAGGGGAGAATGGTTGCAATTTCGAGTAGAATGGCCTCATGGAGAAACGATCTTCCACCAGAGACCTGTTGGAAGTGAGGAAGTGAGCTGGGAAGTGCTTGAGGGGGAGGAAATGACAAGTGCAAGGCCAGGGAGCCCAGAGAAGATTGCGTGAGAGAGTCTAACAGGTGAGGAGGGTAGATGTGTGATGGTGGAGGGGGACGGGGTGCAGATCCCGTAGCTATTTAAGGATTTGGCTTTTAATCACAGAGCGATGGGAAGCCATTACAGGGTCTGAGCAGAGAAGTAACATCATCTGACTTATATTCAAAAGGATTGTTTCAGCTGCTGGGTTGCAAATAGGCTGGCATGAAAGCAAGAACATTGTCCAAAGGCTAAGACCTTGGTGGTAATGGTGGAAGTGATGAGATACAGTTAGCTTTTGCAACTGTTTTGAAAGTAGAGCTGGCAGGAAATCATACTCAGATATGAAATGTGAAAGAAAGATGGGGAAGATGGGGAAGGGAGTCGGTTGGAGGAAGGTTATAATTTCATTTGTGAACATGCTATGATTGCGGTGTCTCTGTGACATTCACGTCTAGATATGGAGTGCGGAGTTGTATTTATGATATTGGAACCATTGGAGAGGTCCAGGCTGAAGATGTAAATTTGGAAGTCAAATACATATGAGTGCTATTTAAAGACCAAGGCATTACCAAGAAATGATGCTTTTATCTGTGTCCCTTTAAAGCATGCTTTCTATATTTTATTATTACTTGTAAGTTTCCTCTCATCCATTACTAGATTATTTCCTTGGAGATAGGTTCTGTGTCTGAACTGTCACAGAGTCTAGCCCAGAGTCTGGCTCCAGGTAGAACGTTAGTAAATGATTTTAGTTTGAATCAATAAAACAACTTAGGGCTTCCCTGGTGGCACAGTGGTTGAGAGTCCGCCTGCTGATGCAGAGGACACCGGTTCGTGTCCCGGTCTGGGAAGATCCCACATGCCGCGGAGCGGCTGGGCCCGTGAGCCATGGCCGCTGGGCCTGCACGTCTGGAGCCTGTGCTCCGCAACGGGAGAGACCGCAACAGTGAGAGGCCCGCATACCGCAAAAAAAAAAAACAAAAAACAAAACAAACAAACAAACAAAAAATAAAACAACTTAGTAACAGTGCAAGACAGAGTGTGATTAGAGTTTCAATTGTAGTAGAGGGCTTCCCTGGTGGCGCAGTGGTTGAGAGTCCTGCCTGCCGATGCAGGGGACGCAGGTTCATGCCCCGGACCGGGAAGATCCCACATGCCACGGAGCGGCTGGGCCCGTGAGCCATGGCCGCTGAGCCTGCATGTCCAGAGTCTGTGCTCCACAACGGGAGAGGCCACAGCAGTGAGAGGCCCACGTACCGCATAAAAAAATAATAATAATAAAATAAAAA
The DNA here is from genome assembly GCF_026419965.1 of Kogia breviceps. Classification (NCBI taxonomy): domain Eukaryota; kingdom Metazoa; phylum Chordata; class Mammalia; order Artiodactyla; family Physeteridae; genus Kogia; species Kogia breviceps. The sequence goes on from NC_081310.1 coordinate 106,757,075, forward strand.
TAAATAAATAAATTGTAGTAGAGTTAATACTAAAGATTTCAGCAAATGACGTGCTCATTGTGTTTTGGGAAGGCCTGGACAAGAACATAGGCACTGAGAGGGGAAATAAGGAAAGAGAAGGGACTGGATAAAGGAAGGAGAGAGAGGAGCAAGTATCCAAGAATTGGGAGAACAGAAAAATGAGACTTGTTCTGGTTCTATAAAGATTATGCGAATTGGTTTTTTTGTTTTTTGCGGTACGTGGGCCTCTCACTGTTCTGGCCTCTCCCGTTGCGGAGCACAGGCTCTGGACGCGCAGGCTCAGCGGCCATGGCTCACGGGCCCAGCTGCTCCGCGGCATGTGGGATCCTCCCGGACCGGGGCATGAACCCGTGTCCCCTGCATCGGCAGGCAGACTCGCAACCACTGTGCCACCAGGGAAGCCCAGATTATGCGAGTTGAAGAAGAGATCCCAAATCCTGAATTTGGTGAGACTTAAGACTGAACATTGGCCCCGCCGCCCCGCCAGCATCCACCCCCCAAATTCATATGCTGAGAGCTAAACCCCAGTGTGATGGTATTTGGAGGTAGGGCTTTTGGGAGGTGATTGGGTCATAAGAGTGGAGTCTGCATGATTGGGATTAGTACCCTTGTAAAAGAGACCCCAGAGCTCCCTTGCCCCTTTCCCCTCATGTGAGGACACAGTGAAAAGATGGCCATCTATGAACAAGGAAGTGGGTTCTCACCAGACAACGAATCTGCTGGCTCCTTGATCTTGGACTTCCCAGCCTCCAGAATTGTGAAAAATAAATGTTTGCTGTTGAAGCCACCCAGTCTATGGTATTTTTGTTATAGCAGTTCGAATGGACTAAGGTGATAAGAATAAGAAGATGACTGAGGAAGGGGATGGTTTAAAATGGTGACTCTCGAACGTGATCCTGCTTAGAGGGCTGGTTATCACCACAGATTGCTGGCCCCGCTCCCAGAATTTCTGACTCGGTCTGGAGCAGGGAGGAGAATCTGTATTTCTAAACAATTTCTAGGTGCTATTGTTGTTGCTCCTTTGAGGTCTGCACTTTGAGAATCACTGGCTTAGTAAAAAGACAGTCTTTCTTTCTCTTTTTTTTTTTAAGTCAGTAATATGATTATTAGTCACCTCTACAAGAGTAATAACTTAGAAATTATATTTTCACAATTCATTAAACATTTAAACTTGATTTTTATACACAATGGGGTTATAACAGGGCAATGTTAGTTGGTTCAATGTATATTCAGCTTCCAAAGATGTTAACCAATATTTACTAATTTGATAATTGATCTATGTCATCTTAAATTGTTGGTATAATCTTGGATGGAGAAAAGGAAAGTATTTCTGGAACCTCAGGGCACTTTCAATTTTTTTCCCCAGTTTTGTTGAGATATAATTGACATACAGCAGTGACTATGTTTAGGGTGTACAACATAATGATTTGTCTTACATATATTGTGAAATAATTATTACAGTAAGTTTAGTAGATATTCATCATCTTACATAGATAAAAAAAAATTTTTTCTTATGATGAGAACTCTTAAGATCTACTGTCTTAACAATTTTCACATATATCATACAGCAGTGTTAACTATAGTTATGTACATTGTATCCCTAGTACTTAGTTGTCTTATAACTGGAAATTTGTATCTTTTGACCACTTTTATCTAATTCCCCCTCCCCTCACCATCTTCAATGTTTAATTTTTGTCATCTGTGGATAAAAATTACATCATTGTAAATTCATGAAATTTTTCAAGAGATAATATCAAAAGTCTCCAGGGAGTAGCTCACTTCACTAGAAAAGACAGCTTTCTAAAATAAATTGGCAAACTGTACTTTGCATAAATATATGTAACAAAAATCATACTTGGGTTTGTTAAGTACTTTTCTAGGACTTTTGGCCTTTCAGGTTTTTATTTCAGTCATATAGATTGAAACATTTTTTTCAACAGGTCAATATTTTTGCCGGCTTTACTTGGCATCACCTCCAACTCTCACCAGACTTTCCTTCGAGCACTGGGCCAATGCTTGCTGTCAACACACACCCTGAGACGGGAGGGTTATAGAATTGCAGAGCTTGAAGAGAGCGCAGATATTATGGAGTCCAAGCCCCTTCCTTTACATATTAATTTATTTAATAACCATTTATTGAGGTCATGATGTGTTCTCAATGCTAAGCTAGATACCGAAAATATAATATCAATTATAGTAGTAACCATACCATTTATTATTTTTGAGAGCTTCCTATGTACTACACAGTGTTCCAATGCTTTATATGCTTTACTCTTTCAATAGACACAACAAGCCTATGCAGTAGTACTCTTATTATCTCTGAAGATCAAGGATAGACAAACTATGGCCTGTGGCCTATTTTTGTAAGGCCCATGAACTAAAAATGGTTTTTACATTTTTAGAACATTGTAAAAAAAGAGAGAGAGAAGCAGAAAATGCAACAGAAACTGTATTAGGTTTTGCAAAACCTAAAGAATTTACCATCTGGCCCTTTATAGAGAACTTTTCCTGAGTCCTGTTACAGATGAGGCAACTGAGCCAAAAGGAAGTCCACTGTACCCAGGCTGTCTGTCTCTGGGAAAGACAAACTATTTCTGAGTTGCTCACAATTAAGTCCCAGAGAGGTTAAAGAGACTTTCCCGAGTTTTACAGTCAGTTACTGGCAGTGCTGGAACTCTATGCCAAGATTTCCAGTTCAGTGCTATTTCTGATACACCCCAGGATGTTCTTCTTGGTACCTCCCTAGACTAGACCTTAGAAATCATCAGTTTTAAACATGTTGAATACTTTAATTTCTTTTCCTATTTACCCAATGTAAAGTTATCTAATGAGGAGAACTCCAAGGCAGCTCAACTCATTTTGGGATAGATTTAGGGATGAGAAATTTGTTATCAGATATATGGATAGTTGATGTCCCTCATCTGTACCTTATCTTGCCCTCTTGAAAGGTTTGGGCTGCTATGAAGAAGATGTAGCTCTAACTGCCTGGGTAAGTCTGAAAGCTTTTCTGTGGTGATATATTGTATTTTCTTCTTCTCTTTTTTCCTTTCTATTGACTCTGCTACCACATGGTTCTGTAACAAGTTTTAGTTTCCATTTCTTAGGTTAAAATTATTTCTTGCAATAAACTGAAAACTTAGAATGGATGATATACCTTGAGGAGCTCCAAAGTAAATCTTGAGGCCAGAGAGATAATTAGGGCAGTGGCCCAGGTATTATCAAAAGGAGTCTCTGTACCAAAAAGGCAAGTTCTTCATATGCCCTAAAGAGAAGTCAGCCACGCCACATGTCTCTGCCCACTCCTCACATTTAGGATTACATTGATCAATATCCTTATTCCTTGCTAAGGGAAATGCCATTTCACTTGGGCTCAGGAAACGGAATGCAACCACCAATAACTGATCAGTAAAGATACTCATTTTAGATATGAGTAGCCAAGAATCAAAACCACTGGAGGAGAAACCAGCAGCATGAAAGACTTCAAAATGGAAGAAAAAATAGAGAAACTAAATCCTGAGGAAATAGAGTTAGTACAGATATAGGAATTTAATAAAATTCTGTTTATCTCCAGAAAGATTTGAGAAGCTTTTAAACTCAGAAAATAAGAGTAGTAGTTACAAAAAAGAAGCAACTAGAGAACACAAAAGGGCTTTAGGAAATTAAAAACTTGATTTACACAATACCTCATACCCCTCAGTAAAAAGGTTGAATGTAACAGCTGACAACTGAATTCGCAACAGAGAAGAGGTCTAACCAAAATAAGTACAATGCTAACCACATATATAATTTAAATTCTTCTAGTAGCCACCTTACGAAAGTGAAAAACAGGTGAAATTAATTTTAGTGATATATTTTATTTAGCCCCAAATATTATCATTTTCAAATGGAATTGATATGAACAATTATTAATGAGATATTTGCATTCTTTTTTTAAAATTCAAAATGTTTGAGTACCGGATGTGTATTTTGTATTTACAGCACATCTCATTCTGGACCAACCATGCTTCAAGTGCTCAGTGGCCACCTGTGGCTGGTAGTTACCATATTGGACAGCATAGATCTAGGAGGTTGAATTGAAGGAATTATCCTAGAATAGAGTAAAAATGTGAGAGAAAAATGGGGAGATATATTCAATCAGGGATGAAAGAAGAGAGGAAGAGTTAGAGGCTGTTGTAGAAGTTCAGGGGAGATGCATAACAGTGGGGCAACAATAGAAATGGAGATCAGCAGGAGGTGACAGGATGACTTTGGGATAGAAACGTGGGTTTGTTGACAGAAGAGGAGGACCAAGGCATAGTTCTCAGTTTCTGGCTTAGCAGTCTGAAGACCAAAAGGTTCTTTTTTTGAGGGGATGCAATGTAGAACGTAGCCCAAAATTTGAACCAGAGAGATACCATGTGGCATTCTGCTAAGTCAATCTTTTCAGCACCATGTGGTAAGGCTTTTTCTGGACACAGGCAACCTTTCTTCTTACCTTCATTTATTGCAGTCTGAAAAATAATTTGCATATTTTATAAACTAAACTAGCAAAGGGAGAGAAGCATGTCTCACTGTGAATACACAGTCGTTTTAATCAGTATGTGAAGAGCATGAAAGCGAAGCATCAGAAACAGCAGTGACTGTTGAACAGAGAGCTCAGAACCTGATTCCATTGTTCTGTTATTAAGGACTGGGAATTTCCCCCCTTCTCCCGTTCTCCTCCCTAGCAGTTTTCTGGCAATAAGTGCTTTCACCATCTTTTTTTTGTTGTTGTTGGGGGTAGGAGTTTATTAATTTTATTTATTTATTTTTGCTGTGTTGGGTCTTCGTTTCTGTGCGAGGCCTTTCTCTAGCTGTGGCAAGTGGGGACCACTCTTCATCGCTGTGCGCAGGCCTCTTACTATCGTGGCCTCTCTTGTTTTGGAGCACAGGCTCCAGACGCACAGGCTCAGTAGTTGTGGCTCACAGGCCTAGTTGCTCCGCGGCACGTGGGATTTTCCCAGACCAGGGCTCGAACCCGTGTCCCCTGCATTAGCAGGCAGATTCTCAACCACTGCACCACCAGGGAAGCCCTTTCACCACCTTTTGAACTGTGGAAAATACTAAACCCTAAAACCAAAATAACAATTTTCACTTCAGTTCATTACATGTATCTGCTTCTCAGAAACTAGTTAAGGTTAAAAGAGGCCAATTTCTTAAAGTTCAGTGGTAGGACAAAACTACCATTGTTCTTTTTAAAAAGCAAAGTATTGGTGAATTTATATTTATTATCTGAATGTTCTTTATAATCAGAATGTACAAAGATTCAAACCAACACATGCATAATATCATACAGTTTGCCACATGCTTTTCATATATAATCTCATCCAATCTTCATAATTGTTATTAAGGCATTATTACCAACTTTTTAATAGGTGAAGAAGTATGTTTTGAAAGTTTCACTAACATGAGATAATGTACATGAAGTGCTTAACAGAATGGCACAAAATACATGCTGAATGCTATCTATTGCATTCATAATACTACTGGTAATGATAATAATAATAATGGTAATAATGATATTAACTTGTTCAATGTCACATAGTGGTGGGGATTTGAACTCAGGAATCCATGGTAATTTTATGAGCAAATTAACTTGTCAAAGTGAGTCTATCTTTATTCATTTTTATTATAGAAGTAATGTACTTACACAGAGAGTTTGATGGAGAAAAATAAGTCACTCACCCATAATTCTACCATTTCAGTATAATATGTATTATAATAAAAAGTGATTTTAGATTTGTAAAGGTTTCTTTTAAAAAGTATCACTGATGCTTTAATTTGCCTTCTTTTTTAGAATCTTTCTAATTATTTTTTCAGAGTAGAAATAAAAACCACACTGGTTTTCTTCCCTTTTTCTTTCAGTGGCATTAACATATCTAGATTGCACATTCTAATCATTCTAATTAAGAATTGTTTTGGATATTAACCCTCTTTTAGACATTTGGTTTGCAAATATTTTTTCCCATTTCTTAGGTTGCCTTTTCACTTTGTTGAATGTTTTCTTTGCCATGCAGTAGCTTTAGATTGATGTAGTTCTACTTGTTTAGTTTTCATTTCCTGAGCTTTTGTTGTCAAGTACAAAGTAATTGCCAAGATTAATATCAGGAGATTTTCTTTTTTTAAATTAATTTTTATTGGAGTATATTTGCTTTACAATGTTGTGTTAGTTTCTGCTGTACAGCAAAGTGAATCATCTATACATATACATATAACCCCCCTTTTGGGGATTTCCTTCCCATTTAGGTCACCACAGAGCACTGAGTAGAGTTCCCTGTGCTATACAACAGGGGTTCCCAACCCCCAGGCCACAAACTGTGGCCTGTTAGGAACCAGGCCGCATAGCAGGAGGTGAGAGGCTGGTGAGCAAGCGAAGCATCATCTGTATTTGCAGCCACTCCCCATTGCTTGCATTACCACCTGAGCTCCACCTCCTGTCAGATCAGTGGCGGCATTAGATTCTCATAGGAATGCAAACCCTACTGTGAACTGCACATCGAGGGGTCAAGGTTGCACATGGTTCATGAGAACCTAATGCCTGATGATTGGAGGTGGAGCTGAGACGGTGATGCTAGCACTGGGGAGTGGCTGCAAATACAGATCATCATTAGCAGAGAGGTTTGACTGCACAGAGACCACAATAAATCAGTTGCTTGCAGACTCATATTAAAACCCTATCAGTGAGGGGCAAGTGAAAACAAGCTCAGAGTTCCCACTGATTCTACATTATGGTGAGTTGTATAATTATTTCTTTATATATTACAATGTAACAATAATAGAAATAAAGTGTACAATAAATGTAATGTGCTTGAATTATCCTGAAACTGTCCCCCTGCTCCCTGTCCATGGAAAAATTGTCTTCCATGAAACCGGTCCCTGGTCCCAAAAAGGTTGTATGTTCTCACTAGTTGTCTATTTTATACATAGTATCAATAGTGTATATATGTCAATCCCAATCTCCCAATTCATCCCTTCCCCCTCTTCCCCCTTGATATCCATACATTTGTTCTCTACATCTATGTCTTTATTTCTGCTTTTCAAATAAGATCATCTATACCATTTTTCTAGATTCCACATACATGCATTCATATACAATATTTGTTTTCTCTTTCTGACTTACTTCACTCTGTATGACAGTCTCTAGGTCCATCCACCTCTCTACAAATGACCCAATTTAGTTCCTTTTTATGGCTGAGTAATATTCCATTGTATACATGTACCACATCTTCTTTATCCATTCCTCTGTTGATGGACATTTAGGTCGCTTCCATGTCCCGGCTCTTGTAAGTAGTGCTGCAATGAACACTGGGGTGCATGTGTCTTTTTGAATTATGGTTTTCTCTGGGTATGTGCTCAGTAGTGGGATTGCTGGGTCATATGGTAGTTCTACTTTTAGTTTTTTAAGGAACCTCCATACTATTCTCTACAGTGGCTGTATCAATTTACATTCCCAGCAATGGTGTAAGAGGGTTCCCTTTTCTCCACACCCTCTCTGACATTTGTTGTTTGTAGATTGTTTGATGATGGCCATTCTGACTGCTGTGAGGTGATATCTCATTGTAGTTTTGATTTGCATTTCTCTAATAATTAGTGATATTGAGCATCTTTTCATGTGTTTGTTGGCCATCTGTATGTCTTCTTTGGAGGAATGTCTGTTTAGGTCTTCTGCCCATTTTTTGATTGGGTTGTTTGTTTTTTTGATATTGAGCTGCATGAGCTATTTGTATAATTTGGAGGTTAATCGTTTGTCAGTTGCTTCATTTGCAAATATTTTCTGCCATTCTGAGGGTTGTCTTTTTTTCTGTTTATGGTAGGAGATTTTCCTCTATGTTTTCTTCTAAGAGTTTTATGGTTTCACGACTTATATTTACATCTTGAATCCATTTTGAATTGAATTTTTGGATATGTTATAAGAATGCAATTTCATTCTTTTGCATGTGGATATCCAGTTTTCCCAACACAATTTATTAAAGAGACTATCCTTTCCCCATTGTGTATTCTTAGTGCTTTTGTCATATATTAGTTGATTGTTTATGTGTGGGTTTATTTCTAGGCTCTCTTCTGTTCCATTGATCTATGACTCTGTTTTTATTCCAGTACCATATTGTTTTGTTTACTATAGCTTTGTAATATAGTTTGAAATCAAGAGACGTGATGCCTCTTCTTTCTCAAGTTTGTTTTGGCTATTCAGGGATTTTTGGTTCCATATGAGTATTAGGATATTTTTTTCTATTTTTGTGAAAAATGCCATTGGAATTTTGATAGGGATCACCTAAATCTCTAGATCACTTTGGGTAGTATGGACATTTTAACAATATTAATCCTTCCAATCCATGAATATGTAATGTCTTTCCATTTCTTTGTGTCTTCTTCAATTTGTTTCATCAATGTCTTATAGTTTTCAGTGTACAGGTCTTTTTCAATAGCAAAAACCAAATAAACTGATTTAAAAATGGGCAAATGATATGAATAGACATTTTTCCAAGGATTTTCCAAACAAATATATGGAAAGGTGAGCAACATCACTAATTATCAGAGAAATGCAAATCAAACTCACAATGAGATATCACCTCACACTTGTTAGGATGGCTATTCTCAAAAAGACAAGAGGGGCTTCCCTGGTGGCACAGTGGTTAAGCATTCACCTGCCAATGCAGGGGACATGGGTTCGAGCCCTGGTCTGGGAAGATCTCATATGCCACGGAGCAACTAAGACTGTGCACCACAACTACCGAGTTTGCATGCCACAACTACTGAAACACGTGTCTAGAGCCCATGCTCCACAACAAGAGAAGCCACTGACATGAGAAGTCCATGCACTGCAATGAAGAGTAGCCCCCACTTGCTGCAACTAGAGAAAGGCTGCATGCAGCAATGGAGACCCAATGCAGCCAAAAAAAAAAGGACAAGAGAGAGGAGGAGTCAAGATGGTGGAATAGGAGGATGTGGAATTCATTGCTCCTCACAAGTATGTCAAGAATTCATCTACAAATGGAACAATTCCCACAGAGCACCTGTTGAACATTAGTGGAAGACTTCGGACATCTAAAAGAATGAAAGAAAGAAGAAAAAAAGAAAAGTGAAATCAAAAAAGGGACCAGCAATCCTAGTGGGAAGCTGAAGGTAAAAGGAGATGCCCACACTCAGAAAAACTCCCTCACACTGTGGAAGTCATCTGGGACAGAAAAGGACCTTCAGGGGATCAAAGGAGAATGCAGCAGATGGTCTGTGGAAGGCAGGACAAAGTAAGAATTGCACGTATGCTCTACACTGCACCTCTGCATGTTCCAGCCTGACTTTTGAGTTACCTGTTGTGAAAGGAGGCTGGGTGTTGGAAAGTGAGGTTTGGAACGCTGACCCAGGGAGGAGATAGTTGTTGGCTGTGAAAAGACAGCCTGAAAGGACAGGAGTAAGGAGCTCCACCACTGGGAAAGTCTGTGGAAAAAACCTGAGCTACCATAAAAGCAAGGTGTCATTGTTGAGTGGTGTGCAAGGGGCAGAGCCACTATTATAACTCCTTTCCCTAACCACTGGCTTCCTTGGCCTCTGGCACTGGGAGGAGATCCCATCTGAATGAGCCCACTCCCCCCTCAGACCTGGGTCTCCTCTACCCACGAGAGCTCTGGGGGTCTGGGGGCCAACTATTCCAAAGCCTCCTTGGGAATCAGCCCTGGGCACACCTGCCTGGGATAAGAGTCCACTGATGCTGGCGGGGACTGAGTGCTGAGACGTGGGGTTGGGAGAATGGATCTGGGGAGAGGAAAGCTTTTGGGAGCATGGATATAGTAGAGGGGATGGGAATGAGGAGGTGCATGGCCAGGAATGCCCCTAGAGAAAGTGTAGTTTGCCTGAAAAGTGAGGTGCCATTGTTGAGAGGTGTGCAGGGAGCAGGGCTGCCACCAGTCCCATACGCCAGCTCCATTGGGAGGGACACCCACCAGAACAAGTGCGCCACAGTCTGTTCCAACTGTTTGATGGTCCTGCTGCCACAGGCAACTTGCAAACACTATATTCATGGTCTCAATACCTCTACCCTGACATGAGTGAGTAAATGTGCCTCAAGCAACCTCTGCTTTTGCTCCCTCTTGCCGGGGCAAGGAACAGATGCCTGAGAGTGGTGCACACATAGAGGTGGAGTCAAAACCAAACCTGAGTTCCAGGGGTGGGGCGACTAAGGAAGTGGAACAGAAATCTTTCCGTGCAGCTGCACAAGCTGTGGATTACCCGGCCCGAGATCGGCTGGGTAAATCTTACATCTGTGGAATACCTGAATAGACAATGAGTGTTTCAACAATTGGGACCTGTCTAGCCTTCACAGCACTGGACTCAGAGGACAAGTACACATGGGAATCAGGCCAGGTCAGAGTCTGAGATGGCTCCACTGTGCCCACAGCAGGTCCAGAGACCTAACTAGAGGTATTGGAAGGTCTCCTGGGGAGATGGGGATTGGCTCTGGCTCACTGTGGGAGCAAGGACACTGACAGAGGAGGCACCAGGAAAATATTCTTATTACTATTATTTTTTGTTTGTTTTGTTTTACTCAGTTGTTGGTGTTGTTGCTTTTATTATTTTTTATCATTCATTTTTAATTTTTACCTTTTTAATATATATAATTTTTTATTTTTCTATTTTTACTATACTTTTGTTGCTTTGCAGTGTTTTTTCTTGTTTTTGTTCTTTTTCTTTTTAAAAATGTTTTCTTCATTTTTTCATTCTTTTAACATGTATATTTTATGTTTTCCATTTTTATTGTTCATTTCCTTTTTGTTTTATTTGTCATTCTTGTTTTTTTTTTAGTTTAGTCCTTATTGACTGTTCTCATATTAGAATTCTTTTGTTTGTTTGCCTGTCCCCTTGGGTTTTTTGTTTGTTTGTTTGTTTTTTCTTTTTTCTGTGTGTGTGTGTGTGTGTGTGTGTGTAAGTGTGTGATGTGTGGTTGTTGCTGTTGTTTTTTGCTCTTGTTTTTGTTATTTCTCTTGAGTTTTGTTTGTCTGTTTTCTTTTCTTTTTTTCTTTTCTCTCTTATCTTTTCTTTCTTTTTTCTTGGGCTGCACTGTGCAGCTTGTTGGATCTTGGTTCCCCAGCCAGGGGTTGGGCCTGGGTGTCCAGGGTGGGAGCATAAAGTTCAAGACGCTGGACTGCCAGAGAATTCCTGGGTCTGGGGAAAAGTAATCAGTATGCATGTTCACAGAAGTATCCATATCAACACAAAGACCCAGCCCCACACAACTACATGCAGGCTCCAGTGCTAGACACCTCACACCAAAGAACCAGCAAGACTGGACCACTGCCCCACCCATCAGCAGACAGCCTGCCTTAAGTCATACTAATCCCACAGAAACCCCAAAACACACCACCTGATGAAGACCTTCCCTACAGAAGGAAAAGACTCAACTCCACCCACCAGAGTGCAGGGACCACGTCCACCCACTAGGAAGCCTACACAAGCCCTTGGACCAAACTCACTCACCAGGGGGCAAACAACAGAAGCAAGAGGAACTATGACCCTGAAGCCTGCAGAAAGAAGACCATAAACACAGTAGGTTAGACAAAATGAGATGACAGAGAAATATGTTGCAGATGAAGGATTGTGGTAAAATCTCACAAGATCAAATAAATGAAGAGAAAATAGGCAATCTATCTGGAAAAGAATTCAGAGTAATAATAGTAAAGATGATCAATAATCTCAGAAATAGAATGGAGGTACAGACCGAGAAGATTCAAAAAATGTTTAACAAGGACCTAGAGGAACTAAAGAATAAACAATCAGTGATGAACAACACAATAACTGAAATGAAATATACACTAGAAGTAAACAACAGCAGAATAACTGAGGCAGAAGAATGAAAAAGTGAGCTGGAAGATAGAATGGTAGAAATAACTGCTGAGGAAAAAATAAAGAAGAAAGAATGAAAAGAATTGAGGAGAGTCTCAGAGACCTCTGGGACAACATTAAGGACACCAACATTTGAATTATAGGGGTCCCTGAAGAAGAAGAGAAAGGGAAAGGGCTTGAGAAATTACTTGAAGAGATTATAGTCGAAAACTTCCCTAACATGGGAAAGGAAATAGTCAATCCAGGAAGCACAGAGAGTTCTATATGGGATAAACTCAAGGAGAAACACCCTGAGACATATATTAATCAAACTAACAAAAATAAAATACAAAGAAAAATAATGAAAAGCAGAAAGGGAAAAACAACAAATAACACACAAGGGAATCCCCATAAGGTCATCAGCTGATTTTTCAGCAGAAAATCTTCAGGCCATAAGGGAGTGGCAGGATATATTTAAAGCGATGAAAGGGAAAAACCTACAACCAAGATTACTCTACCCAGTGAGGATCTCATTCAGATTCAAAGGAGAAATCAACATCTTTACAGGTAAGCAAAAGCTAAGAGAATTCATCATCACCAAACAAGCCTTACAACAAATGTTAAAGGAACTTCTCTAAGGGGGAGACACAAGAAAAGAAAAGGACCTACAAGAACAAACCCAAAACAATTAAGAAAATGGTAATAGGAACATACATATCTATAATTACTTCAAATGTAAATGGAATAAATGCTCCAACCAAATGACACAGACTAGCTGAATCAATACAAAAATAATACACATATGTATGCTGTCTACAAGAGACCCACTTCAGACCTAGGGACACATACATACTGAAAGTGAAGGGATGGAAAAAGATATTCCATAGAAATGCGAATCAAAAGAAAGCTGGAGTGACAATACACATATCAGACAAACACACTTAAAAATAGAGACTATTACAAGAGACAAGGAAGGACCCTACATAATGAAAAAGGAATCAATCCAAGAAGAAGATAAAACAATTGTAAATATCTATACACCCAACACAGGAGCACCTCAATACCTAAGGCAAATGCTAATAGCCATAAAAGGGGAAATAAAGTCACCCACAATAACGGTGGGGGGCTTTAACACCTCACGTACACTAATGGACAGATCATCCAAACATAAAATCAATAAGGAAACACAAACTTTAAATGACACAATAGACCAGAGAGATTTAATTGATATTTATAGGACATTCCATCCAAAAAGAACAGATTACACTTTCTTCCCAAGTGCACACAGAACATTCTCCAGGATAGATCACCTCTTGGGTCACAAATCAAGCCTCAGTAAATTTAAGAAAATTGAAATCATATCAAGCTTCTTTTCAGACCACAGTGCTATGAGATTAGAAATCAACTACAGGGAAAAAAATGTAAAAAACACAAACACATGGACACTAAACAATACATTATTAAATAAACAAGAGATCACTGAAGAAATCAAAGAGGAAATCAAAAAATACCTAGAGGGCTTCCCTGGTGGTGCAGTGGTTGGGAGTCCACCTGCCGATGCAGGAGATATGGGTTTGTGCCCCAGTCCAAGAAGATCCCACATGCCACAGAGTGGCTAGGCCCGTGAGCCATGGCTGCTGGACCTGCACATCTGGAGCCTGTGCTCCGCAAAGGGAGAGGCCACAACAGTGAGAGGCCCATGTACTACAAAACAAACAAACAAACAAACAAACAAAACCTAGAGACAAATGACAATGAAAACATGATGATACAAAACCTATGGGATGCAGCAAAAGCAGTTCTAAAAGGGAAGTTTATAGCTATACAAGCCTACCTCAAGGAATAAGAAAAATCTCAAATAACCAATCTAACCTTAAACCTAAAGGAACTAGAGAAAAAAGAACAAACAAAACCCAAAGTTAGTAGAAGGAAAGAAATCATAAAGATCAGAGCAGAAATAAATGAAATAGAAACAAAGAAAACAATAGCACAGATCAATAAAACTAAAAGCTGGTTCTTAGACAAGATAAGCAAAATTGATAAACCATTAGCCAGACTCATCAAGAAAAAGAGGGAGAAGACTCAAATCAATAAAATTAGAAATGAAAAAGGAGAAGTTACAGCAGACACCACAGAAATACAGAGTATCCTGAGACACTACTACAAGCAACTCTATGTCAATAAAATGGACAACCTGGAAGAAATGGACAAATTCTTAAAAATGTTTACCCTTCCAAGACTGAATGAGGAAGAAAGAGAAAATATGAACAGACCAATCACAAGTAATGAAAATTAAACTGTGATTAACAATCTTCCAAGAAACAAAATTCCAGGACCAGATGGCTTCACAGGCGAATTCTATCAAACATTTAGAGAAGAGCTAACACTCATCCTTCTCAAACTCTTCCAAAAAATTACAGAGGAAGAAAAATTCCCAAACTCATTCTATGAGGCCACTATCACCCTGATACCAAAAACAGACAAAGATACTACAAAAAAGGAAAATTACAGACCTATATCACTCATGAATATAGATGCAAAAATCCTCAACAAAATACTATCAAACAGAATGCAATGACATATTAAAAAGATCATACACCATGATCAAGTGGGATTTATCCCAGGGATGCAAGGATTCTTCAATATATGCAAATCAATCAATGTGATACAACATATTGACAAATTGAAGATTAAAACCATATGATCATCTCAATAGATGCAGAAAAATCTTTTGACAAAATTCAGCACATATTTGTGATAAAAACTCTCCAGAATGTGGGCATAGAGGGAACCTACCTCAACATAATGAAGGCCATATATGACAAACCCACAGCAAACATCATTCTCAATGGTGAAAAACTGAAAGCATTTCTTCTGAGATCAGGATCAAGGCAAGGATATCCACTCTCACCACTATTATTCAACATACTTTTGGAAGTCCTAGCCACGGCAATCAGAGAAGAAAAAGAAATAAAATGAATACAAATTGGAAAAGAAGAAGTAAAACTGTTAGTGTTTGCAGATGACATGATACTATACATAGAGAATCCTAAAGATGTCACCAGAAAACTACTAGAGCTAATCAATGAATTTGGTAAAGTTGTAGGATACAAACTTAATGCACAGAAATCTCTGGCATTCTTATACACTAATGATGAAAAATTTGAAAGAGAAATTAAGGAGACACTCCCATTTACCACTGCAACAAAAGGAATAAACTACCTAGGAATAAACCTACCTAAGTAGATAAATGACCTGTATGCAGAAAACTATAAGACACTGATGAAAGAATTTAAAGATGATACCAACAGATGGAGAGATATACCATGTTCTTGCATTGGAAGAATCAATATTGTGAAAATAACTTTACTACCCAAAGCAATCTACACATCCAATACAATACCTGTCAAATTACCAATGGCATTTTTTACAGAACTAGAACAAAAAATCTTATAATTTGTATGGAGACACAAAAGACCCCGAATAGCCATAGCAGTCTTGAGGGAAAAAATGGAGCTGGAGGCATCAGACTCCCTGACTTCAGACTATACTACAAAACTACAGTCATCAAGACAATATGGTCCTGGCACAAAAACAGAAATATAGGTAAATGATACAGGATAGAAATCCCAGAAATAAACCCACGCACATGTGGTCACCTAATTTATGACAAAGGAGGCAAGAACATACAATGGAATAAAGACAGCCTCTTCAGTAAGTGGTGCTGGCAAAACTGGACAGCTACATGTAAAAGAATGAAATTAGGACACTACCTAACACTGTAAACAAAAATAAACTCAAAATGGATTAAAGACCTAAATGTAAGACTGACACTATAAAACTTTAGAGGAAAACAGGAAGAACACTGCTTGATATAAACCACAGTTAGGTCTTTTTTGACCCACCTCCTAGAGTAATGAAAATAAAAACAAAAATAAACAAATGAGATCTAATTAAACTTCAAAGCTTTTGCACAGCAAAAGAAACCATAAACGAGACAAAAAGACAACCCTCAGAATGGGAGAAAATATTTGCAAAAAAATATTTGCAAATGAAACAATAGACAAAGGATTAATCTCCAAATATACAAACAGCTCATGGAGCTCAATATCGAAAAAACAAACAACCCAATTAATAAATGAACGGAAGAAGTAAATAGATATTTCTTCAAAGAAGACATACAGATGCCCAACAAACACATGAAAAGATGCTCAACGAATTATTAGAGAAATGCAAATCAAAACTACAATGAGATGTCACCTCACACTGATCAGAATGGCCATTATCAAAAAATCTACAAACAACAACTGCTGACAAGGGTGTGGAGCAAAGGGAACCCTCTTGCACTGTTGGTGGGAATGTAACTTGATATAACCATTATGGAGAACAGTATGGAGGTTCCTTAAAAAACTAAAAGTAGAACTACCATATGACCCAACAATTCCACTGCTGGGCATATACCCAGAGAAAACCATAATTCAACAAGACACATGCACCGCAACATTCATAGCAGCACTATTTACAATAATCAGGACATGGAAGCAACCTAAATGTCTATTAACAGAGAAATGGATAAAGAAGGAGTGGTACATATATACAATGGAATATTACTCAGCGATTAAAAGGAATGAAATTGGGTCATTTGAAGAAACATGGATGGCACAGTGTATGACACTAAAGAGTGTCATACAGAGTGAAGTAAGTCAGAAAGAGGAAAACAAATATTTTATATTAACGCATATATGTGGAATCTAGAAAAATGTTATAGATGATCTTATTTGCAAAACAGAAATAGAGACACAGGCGTAGAGAAGAAATGTATGGACACCAAGGAGGAAAGTGGTGGGGTGGGATGAATTGGGAGATTAGGATTGACATATATACACTATTGATACTATGTATAAAATAGACAGCTGAGGGGAACATACTGTATAGCACTGGGAACTCTACTTAATGCACTGTGGTGTCCTAAATGGGAGGGAAATCAAAAAGGTAGGGGATATATGTATATGTATAGCTTATTCATTTTGCTCTGCAGTAGAAGCTAACACAACACTCTAAAGCATCTATGCTCCAATAAAAATTAATTTAAAAAAAACACAAGTGATACTTGTAGGTGAGGGTATGGAAAAAAAGCAACCTATGTAAACTGTTGATGAAAATATAAATTGGATCAGCCACTGTGGAAAACATCATGGAGATTTGTAAAAATAAATAAAAATAGAAGTAGCATATGATCTAGCAATCCCACTATTGGGTATACAGCCAAAGGAATTGAAATCAGGATCTCAAAGAGATATTGGACCCCTGTGCTTATAACATTATAACATTATTTACAATAGCCACAATATGGAAACAACCTACAACCTAAGTGTCTGTTCACAAATGAATAAGAAAATGTGGTATATATACACTATGGAATATTATTCAGCCATAAAAGGAAGGAAATCCTGTCATTTGTGACCACATAGATAAACCTGGAAGACATTATGTTTAGTAAAATAAGTCAGACAAAGACAAATACTGTAATATCTCACTTAGCTGTAGAATCACAAAAGTCAAACTCATAGAACCAGAGTAGAATAGTGGTTACCAAGGACTGGAGAGTTGGAAAAATAAGGAAATATTGGTCAAAGGGTACAAACTTTCCATTATATGAGGAATACATCTTAATGTACAGCATAGTGACCAGTTAATAATACTGTATTTTATACTTGAAACTTGCTAATAGACTAGATCTTGTGTTCTCACCATACCAAAATAAACAAATAAATAAAAATGGTACTATGTGAGGTGATAAGTGTGTTAATTTACTTGATTTTGGTAATTATGGATATATATATATATCAAACTATCTCATTGTATACCTTAAATATATACAACTTTTATTTGTCAATTATACTCAAGAACGCTGAAAAATTTTTTTTGAACTAAAAAATATGATTCCCCTCCTCCCCATAAAAAAAAAAAGAGAATTAGTATTGTGGATCAGTAATGATTCAGGGAAATGGAAAAATTTATAATTATAAGGAGAAAATGTAAAAATGTTAGTAGTTGTGGTTATACAAACACCTAAAACAATTTAATTGAAGTGTGATATTAATTTATCTAGTAGAGTTGAATACAGTTTATGATGAAAAAAAATCTATCCTTTTCATCTGTTCTTTGATTAGAATCGCATTATCACAATGGGTATTGGGGGGAGATGTTCATCAGTTTTTCCCCCTCTTACACACACTATCAAGGTAAGTGAAAGTTCACTCATACCTTTTACTGCCTGCTCCACACCCCAAGTAATCTCTTAGCATTGACTGGAAATAGCTTTATCCATTTAGACTGACCTCTAATTTTTAATGGCAAGCATTAAAAATCCAATTAGAAATTTAATTAAAATGTGACTTTGCTAACCTGTGTTAGATGGCTTTCTAAACTCTGGGAATAATATTAGAGTCTTTAGCTCATCAAAGACAATAAATCTGCTCATGAGACTTTAAAAATTTATTTTAAACAAGCACTATATAACTACTATCTTAGTTTTGATTCCCATCCCTCAACATTTCTTGTTATATTGATACTTCTGCAATAGCTTCCTGTCTAGTTATTCTGTCTCCGTTCTCTCTACCCCAAATTCATCTTCCATACAGCCATCAGAGTGATTTTTCAATAACACACATTTGATCATATTATTCTCCAACCCTTGCCTTTAATATCCTTCAATGACTCCCTGCCACCCTCAGGATGAGTCTGCCCCCTGGTCTAGATTCTGCCTATTTCCTCAACCTTACACCTTTTCATTTTGCTTTGGATGTTCACAATGGATACAGTCATATCTACAACCTGAAGTTCCTAAAATGGACCATTATTTTCCCACACCTCTTTGCCTTTGCATCTGCTGTTCCCTTCCTCTAGAACTATTCCAGGGTAAGTTTCTCATCCTTTGTACCTCAGCTGTGCATTGCCTGCTGTTTACTTTTTGCACAGATCCTACTAGGCTCTGTGTGCATCAAACCCTACTTCCTCATCCCTCTAGAATCAGGTAGACTGCTTTTCCAGGCTCCCTCAAAGTTAGATATGGTCTTGTGAGTTCTGATGAAAGGAATGTGGGTGAAAGTGACTTCCAGACCTGACCCCTAAAGCCTCCTGGATAATACTCTATGATCTCCTTAGTTTCTCATCTTCTGGTCAGATGCAAAGGATCCAGTGGAGGACTCCAAGGTCCTCGGGGATAGCAGAGCCCCTAGATTGAGGGTGTCTGCTCACCCATTGGGCCATCTGACTAGGATCACCTGTGAGAACTTCCATCTGAGCAAGGAATAAACATTTACTGTGTTAAGTTCCTGAACTTCGGGGGTTGTATATCATAGCAGTTATTTCCCAATGACGAATACACCTCCCTTGGTGCCATCTTTCTTCCAAAATCCCTACCGCTCTGAAAAATTATGTGTGAGTAAAGCACCCCTCTCTTCTGGCCCAGTCTAGGACTGGTTTATTGATGTAAATAAGAAAGAGAAAGTCTCTTCCCTCATAAAGTTCACATTCAGGTGGGGAAGACAGGTAATAAATACTTAATAAAAATTTGAAGTGTAATTTCAGGCAGTGATAGCACTGTGAAGCAAGATAAAGCTGGGTAAGAGGATGGAGAGTGAAGGGTGAGGGGTCTCTTGTTTTTTATAATGCAATCATGGAAGGCCTTTCTGGGATGTTATATTGAGTGCTGAGCTGAATGAAGTGAGGGATAAGTCACATGAAATTTAGGAAACTGGAAAGGGAAATAGAGTTAAGGACCCTATGTAGACAATAGTATGGCTGTTTATATGCTGGATATCAATAGCATAAAGAAGAGGAAGAAGGCCAGTGTGGCTGGAGAGGAAGAAGAGAGAGGGAGAGAAACAAGAGGAAGTTCAAGGAGGGAGGAAGAGCCTCAGGTCACAGAGAGCCTTTAAAGGCCTGGGATTCTACTCTCAAGGAAATAGTCATTGGAGGGTTGTGAGCAGTTGAACAACACTTTAAAATGATCACTCTGACTAATGCGTTGAGAATAGACCGTGTCTTGTATTTCTGTGAACAGACTCCCACCTGCTCCCATGCCGTGGGCCATAAGTTTTATCTCCAGTCCTTCCTCAGCAATGAAGCCAAAGACACATGCCTAGCATGTCTTGTATGCTTCATTTCTCTCCCATCTTATTTCTTTCCTCTGCTCATTTCCCTATTTTTCCTGCCATTTCGCCAATGATTTGCAAAGGGTTTAAAAAAATACCTTATTGAGCATTTTTAGATATTATGTAGAAGACAGGTTTTACAGTTTCTGGTCAACTATACTGCCAGAAACCCTGATTGCTTCTACTTTTCAGTGAAATAAGAAGCAACATCTATACTCAGAGATATGGAGAACAGACTTGTGGTTGCCAAGGGGGAGAGGATGTCGGGGAGGGAAGGATTGGGAGTTGGGGATTAGCAGATGCAAACCATTATATGGATGGATAAACAACAAGGTCCTACTGTATAGTACAGGGAACTGTATTCAATATTCCAAAAACATAATGAAAAAGAATATATATATGTATAACTGAATCACTTTGCTGTATAACAGAAATTAGCATAACATTGTAAATCCACTATACTTCAATAAATTTTTTTTTTAAAGAAGCAAAGTCTTTAGTTGAGAATGAGAATGGTAGTATCGATGTGAGGAAAGAGGAGACTGCTTCAGAGAGTGGGAAAGTCAATTCATGAGGGAAATGCAAGGTTTTTGTTTTTGTTTTTGATAAGATCACAAGGGATTAGGTAGGGGTCTGTCATTGTGTTCAGGATTATAGCAATGGAAAGACTAAAATATACAGTGTTTCCCCAGGAAATGTAGACTAGTTGGAGAAACAATGAGCAGTAACACATGAAATAATTAAAAGGCTTTATTTCATTCTTTCAACCATTTATTAACTCAATAACAATGTATCAATGATTATTTTAAAGCAGAAGACTAAAACACAGTCCCTGCTTAGATTGTAATCGGGTGAGGAAAAAAATGATTTCCCTAACAGAGGTATGTGCACCAAGGAGGCAGTGTCTCAGTTTGTCTGAAGGAGGGAGTGTGTGTGATCAAGAGTGTAGAGAGCAGAGCTGAGTCTTGAAGGATGAGTAGGAGACTCCAGGTACATGACTGGAATGGGCAAGGAAGTGCATGCAGAGTAACAAAAGACACAAGGAATAACTGAAAAACACAATGTAACTCAGAGATGAAATTGTTATTGGAATTTGGTATAGTTAGGGAAGACTGCATAAAAGAAGTGGGGCTTGAAATATTGGAAGGATTTGAAAGGGAGAATTAATGAGGAGGAAACTTTAGTCTGGGGAAAGCCTTTACAACAGAGGTGGGAATATTGATGGCATATGTTGAGGTGGTTAGGAGGAATACACGATATGGCTAGTCATCATCATAAGCATTGTATATGCTACAATACATATTCTCCTCCTGCAGAGTGTAGGGGTGATGGGGTGGGGAAAGGCTAGATAGCATGGTGGGACTTCTAGATTGTAGAAGATCTTGCCTAAGTCCAGGGTCCATCTCTGATGGTCAGTTGTCTTTGCAGGAATATGAAAGGAGAATTTTTCTCCTTTCTCTACTTCTGCCTCATAAAGCCTGCACACATTTCTGAATCCAGTCTAGTTTCTGTAGGCATTTGAGAACATCTAGTGATGGACAAATATCCCTCAGGAGGGAAGCTAGGTGGCACTATGTTACTGCCCAGCCACTGATCTTCCAGAGCTTAGGGCATCCTAAGCTCTGAAATACAGAACTATTAGTGGAGCTTTGAGACAGATGGCCTGGAAGCCTTCTAGACAAAGAAAATTTGTTCCTTTCATGAATTTTTATGTAATGAATAACTGTGATTTGGACCAAAATTAGCTAGCTGATCTGCCTGAATTCTGCTATGAAGGACATAATTCTATTTGTAGATGAAGATCACACTGTATTTTTCTATTTGAGAAATTTCTTTATTGTATTCTGTAAGTAAAACATTATAGTGATCAAAGATATATCACTATTTCCTCCTAAGTTTTAATAAAGAATAAAAAAGTCCTTTTTGTTAGTAAGAATTCAAAAGATGAAGTTGAGAAATAATGTTGCCTTCTTTTGCCCTTAGTGGTAAAATTAGGACTACTACCGAGAGCTTATGACAGCGAATAAGTATTTGTCTGGATAACCTGCTGCTGTTTTGATTTCCTCAAAGTTTTTCTTCCTGGGAAAAGTAGCATTGAGAGCTAGGTTAATTTGATAACACTTTGTACCTGATGTAGCCAGTCAGTAGGCTTCAAAACAAAAGGTGCTTGCCTTTATGGCAGAGTGGAACGGGAAAGGTATCTAGACATCCTCCAGTAACAGAACATGTTGGTCTAAGATATAAATTTGCCGTGGAAGAAATATGGTGGAGAACAAAGAACAAGTTTATCTAAGGTGGACTTCTTTTCCAGGGGCTGTAGTTAACATTAAATCTTGGCTCCCCTCCCCTATCTTTCTCTCTCTCTTTTTCCCCCCCTTTTTCCTTTTTGGCCGCACTGCATGGTTTGGGGGATCTTAGTTCCCTAACCAGGGATCTAACCCTGGACACTGCAGTGAAAGGGCCGAGTCCTAACCACTGGACCACTAGGGAATTCCCTCCCTTCTCTTGACTTCTACTTATTATTGTATGAAATTATGTTACCTAAGTTAAGATCAAACAAAATATTTAACCACAATCCTACCTAATGCTTTGGTTTCAGAGTCACCCCTTGATGGAAGTTAGGGGACTGTATGGGACATGGAGGAGAGTGTGTTTTGGGTCAGTAGGAGCCAGCTGAGGTGGAGGATAACTCAATCAGCATACTTTTTGACTTGCCTGGGATCATATTTATGCTACCCTCATGAATAGCTGCATAATTTTGTATTTCCAACACTGTATTACAATACATACATTTGGGCCCTAGTACCATGAATAGGTGGAACTGTCCAGTTCAAAATAATAATACAAATGGTCATTCAGAACTCAGTAAGATGTCAGGGCACATTAAAATATTATAGTTAGTGGAATTTCCCCAGTGGTCCAGTGGGTAAGACTCCGTGCTCCCAATGCAGGGAGCCTGGGTTCAATCCCTCGTCGGGGAACTAGATCCTGCATGCATGCTGCAACTAAGTCCACATGCCAACTGAGTCCACATGCTGCAACTAAGAAGTCCGCATGCCACAACTAAAGATCCTGCATGCCACAACAAGCCCCAACTAAGACCCAGCACAGCCAAAAATAATAAATAAATAAAGTTAAGTGTTCTTAAAAATTTTGAGAATACTTTAAAAATTATAAAACAAAAATTACAATTAATGAAATAAATATGGTACAAAAATATTCTGTGAGATGATTATTTTACTATTAGCTAACCTGAATTTGATGAACTAGAAAGTAAGAAAAAAAGACATATAATGCTTCCTACTTGTGTGTTTATGTGCATATTCTGACTATCTCAGGTTAAAAGCCTTCGACTGTGGTTTTGAAAAGTCCTGAATGTTTCTCCATAGAATACGTTAACTCATGAAAACAAAACTAAACAAAACAACCACTCTCCCACCCAAAACATTAAATTCAGTTCTTCGTAAAAAGGATTATTTCCATGTTTAATAAAACTGTTATTGTCAAAATGTTTATTTTCCCCTCAATCATTCTCTTTCTCTATTTTAGCCCATTGGGGGAGCAAATTTCTTTACCTCACATAGTCATGAGAGTCACAGAGATCTGAACCAACCTGTAAAACCTGTGACTTTATAATAATACCAAATTGTCATAATAATTCCTAATTATTAATATAACAGAAAACACTTATAGAGCACTTACTATGTGCTAGGGCCTGTATTAAGCTCTTTCTATATATTAATCAAATGAATCGTCATAATAATTCTAGGAAGTAAATTGTCAATTCAGTAAAATTCAAAGCAATTTTCTGAGCTTATGTAAAGATTACTGGAATCTTCCAAATGTTCTGAAGTTATTCTTAATAATCTTCCTTTTAGATCTGCCTTGAAGAAAATGTTCTAAGGATCTCTGTTTCTCCCTAATGTCCCAATTTCCCAAAGTGGAAAGCTGACTGGAGACTTGAGAAGAGCATCTTATTCCTTGTTTTTCAGCTCAGATGTAGTATTACAACCAGGCTAGGATTTATTGCCCTTCTCAACAGCTTTATTGAAAAGCACATCACATTCTATTGGCTGGGGAAAGGAGGATTGTTCTGTTCTTCTAAAATGCATAATTGTGTACTTTATTAAAGCTAAATTTAAGGAATTCTTTCTTTCTCAGCAGGCCAAAGGCAGGCAATGCTCTGACAATAACCTTCTGTTATCCCAAGCGTCCTGTTGGAGGCTTATATTGTGACTGTGAATTGCCCCCCTTACATGTTCATGGGGGTTAAGGGATGTGTTTAATGTCAGCCAGACTCCTTGTCTTCTCCAGAAATATGGGTAATAACAGCACCTCAGTTATTAGGGCCATTAACAGTTTCTTCATTCAGCATGGCCTTGGTTTCCTGTTTTGATAACCCAGTACTGTACATTCTCTTTCAATCTGGCAGAAGCGGTGCAAGGTTGTTGTTAGTCAGCTTTATTAGATGCTCATGTCCTTTGGAGGCTGATTTTTGTATTTATTTCCAACATGAAGATCATGGGTTTGAGACCAGCTGAAAAATGCTCAACCTCTGCAAGATATCTCAGAGCACACTCGGTCTGGTGTTGTGAGAGTGCCTGAAACCTCAGGGTCCACATCTCAGCTGTACTGGTCATTGGCTCGGGAACCATGTGACAGTTACTCGATCTCTTGGGGCCTCAGTGTCCTCAGCTGCTTTGTGGGGTTAGATAAACTATCAGAACAATATTAATATTAATAATAATAGCTATGCGGCTGCTTCCCACTAGCTATTGGTTTTACATTTGGTAGTGTATATATGTCCATGCCACTCTCTCACTTTGTCCCAGCTTACCCTTCCCCATAGCACAGGGAGATCAGCTCAGTGCTTTGTGACCTCCTAGCGGGGTGGGATAGGGAGGGTAGGAGGGAGGGAGATGCAAGAGGGAAGACATATGGGGATATATATATATATATATATATATATATATATATATATATATATGTATAGCTGATTCACTTTGTTATACAGTAGAAAGTAACACACCATTGTAAAGAAGTTATACTCCAATAAAGATGTTTAAAAAAAAGGAGGAATAATAATGTCAAAACTACAGTTATGATGTTTATTGAGTATTTTGCTAAGAGCCTTAGATGACATCTCTCATTTAATCCTTACAACAGTACTGTGAGGCAGGGACTATTATGACCCCATTTCACAGAGTTGACTGAGCTGGCAAGGGATTAGCACATTCATTTGCTTGCTGTCGGGTAGTCAGTAAGTGGTGGACACCATACTTGAGGCACCTGATTCTGTTTATTCTCAAAGTGTGACCCACAGACCAGCAGCATCAACAATATCTGTGAACTTATTAAAAATGTAAATTCTTGGGCACACTCTAGCTCTTTTGGGTGATTTCCATGTGCACGACATGTTGAATCACTGTACCAGAACCTGTGTTCTCAACCTTCATATTGTGGTTTTCTGCATTCAATGAAGTTTTCAGATTGTCTGGAGCATTGCCCAGTTGACTCTGGTTGGTTATGTGGTTGTCTCCCCGACCATCCCCTGCCCCTCCCCCCAACTTTGTGCATGCCCTTCCCTCGTGCAACTGTGTGTCTGATTCACAGAATGACCTGTGCCCAGAGAAGAAGCAGTCAAGGGCACATGAAGAGCACATTTTTCTCTTGTAACTGCCAGTATCCTTCCCCATGCACCATCAAGGTCAATGCTTATTAAAGTTTTGTTGCCAGAAACCACTGTATTTTACAAGTTTAAAAAAATACTCTGAATATGAGCACTTATGCCTGTTAAATGCATAAACTTCCCTTCATTCCTACGAGAGGGCTTCTGATAAACTTTATCAGTTCCTGGAGATTTCGAGGTGTTTAGTTATGTGAATTAACTGGAGAACACTGCATACTTTTCTTTCTGCTGGAAAAAAATCAAGTTATGTTTATGGCCATCAATGATAACAGATACTGTAAATACAACAATTTCATGTATAGCCAGATTGTTATATAAACCTTACAGGGCCTTTAAAAATTCTTCTAGGGAAAAAAATGGAATTTTAATTTTTTCTATGTGGCCTCCAATTGATCTTCGTCACCATTAGATATCATATCATCAATATGGTTTTTTTTCAAAGAGTCCAATTCCTTCCACTTAGTTGCAAATAGTGAAGGGTATGATAGTAAGTGTTGCACTTGCAGAGTGTTAAGAGAAATATGAATGTAAAAAAGAAATGAAATTCCAGCAGGAAAGAGAAAAGGTATGTTTAGGTGTATCTTTTTTTAAAAAAATACTATTAGAAAAATTCAGAAACTGTAATAAAGTACAAGAGGAAAATAAAAATCATTCACTCTCTTACTATTCAGCAGTGTTAGCATTTTAGTGTATATATCTTTCCATACCTTTTTTTGGCATATATAGACATTTATACTCTAGCTCTATATTTTACCATAAACTAGGTATTATTTTGTGTACTGTTTTGTAAATGTAGTAGCTGTAGTTCTCCCTTCATATCAACCCATATAGATATGTATAGCTTTCCAGGGTGACTCTTCTTGCTGGGAAGAATTGTTAGCAGTCCCTCACATAGTCCTGGTGGTGTTGGCTCCCATGTCGTGTATGCTTGGGACATATCCACAGTCACCTGTTCAGAATATAAGGAAATAATTGGGCAGTCATAATATACCTCTTATGGTTGGTCACTTCAAAAATCAAATAAAATGACTAACGTGAAGCTTCCAAATCACTCATTCTACTTGCCAATGGCTTGCTTGCTTTCTGTTTAAATTTACAAATACCATGCAGTTCTGTTTTAGAGAATTCAACTTGAAGACCTACTTTCTGTGATTAATAGCTCTGTTTCCTTACCAATACAGAAATTCCAAAATAAAGTTTGACTTCATTTCTTTTGTTCTTTTATTTTCTCAGGGAAATTCTGCCCCAGGGAAAGCACTTTTAGGGAGATTCCAGCAATCAAATTCAAGCCATGTGAACCATGTCTTAACTGTTTAGTTATTGGAAGTACTTAGGGAAAGAAACTTTACTGTAAATCTAAAAGGATCTAGATTTAGGCCTTAACTACACATAAGTTAGCTTGGGAAAAAACTAGTTGAATTCAAGGAAACAACTAGTGATGAACTAGTTACTGCTTAAATGTACTTTGCTGCATTTTTTCAAGCTGATTTTTATGGGAGGCTAAAATAAGATTCTTTTTGGGTGGGAAGTTTCTCTGTTTTTCAAACACAAAGGTTTTACAAACACAAATGTTTTGCCAAGAGACGTTTACTCCAAAGACATGTCAATTCAAGAACAGAATACTCTGTCTGAGTCTGATAATAGATAGTGGAAAATTCTTTATTTTAGTAACGTATATTAACTGAAGAACATACAGGGTAGGCACTCATGAAGGAAAGTTACCCTTTTCTGCTCTAGATCATGATACACAAATAATAACATGTACTGGAATGGGATTTGGGGAACATAAGAACAAATTCTGGAAAGCGCACTGAATTGCCCTTGTATGATTAGAAAGTATCTGTGCAACTTTAAGAATTCCTCTACCCCCTCTCCCTAGGCAGATATATGTAAAACAATAGTGTCCAGTTTATCAATAATTTTTACTTTCTGCTAACTTGAATCATTAACATTTAAAGTCTTTTGCTTCTTCTCTTTCTAAAGAATAGATGGTATTCTTTATCATCTGTAAAGATTAAAGACTATAAATTATATATTTAAAATGCAACAAATAATTCCAGTTTAGAAGCTAGGCCTTAGAAAGGAAATTAGAAAACTGAACCATGTGTACCTTTTATCCTAATTCTGTGACTACCCAAAATCAAAACAATCCACTGAGAATAAGCCAAACTGGTTATTAGAAACCTGTGAGTAAAAATAGGTATCCAAGAGAACAAAATGTTTTAAAAAAATCTAAATTGATAATTTATGTAGATGCTTCCTACTCAAGGAGGTGGAGCATAATGTCCCAGCCCCTTGGATATGAGCTTCACGTAGTGATTTCCTTTCAAAGATTACAGTATGGAGAATGTGCAAAGTAACTTTACAAAGAGAAACCTGGCAAACACTGTCCCAGACAGGTGATCAAGGTGAATATTAACAGTGATTTGATATTAACAGATATGTTGATAGCATGTATTCTTGATATCATGTAATGAGAGCTGCACTCTGTGGTCTTCCTCCCTAAAACTCATAACTCCTGTGTAACCATGAAAAAAATACCAGACAAATTCTAGTAGATGGACATTGTACAAAATATCTAACGAGAGGTCCTCAAAACGGTCAAGGCCATCAAAAACGAGGAAAGTTTAAAACCTAGAGGAGCCTCAGGTGATATCATAATTAATAGTAAAGTGATATCCTGGATACGATGCTGGAACAGAAAAAAGACATTAGTAAGAGCTCAAGAAATCTGAATAAAGTATGGACTCTAGTTAATAATAAGGTATCATCAAATAAACTTATTTATAAAAAGAAATAGACTCACAGACATAGATAACAAACTTATGCTTACCAAAGGGAATAGTCTGGGGTAGGGGTGGGGAGGGAGAGATAAATTAGGAGGTTGGGATTAGCATATACACACCACTGTATATAAAACAGGTAAACAACAAGGACCTACTGTATAACACAGGGAACTATACTCAATATCTTGATAATAACCTATAATGGAAAAGGATCTGAAAAAGAATATATATATATATGAATTACTTTGCTGTACATTTGAAACTAACACAACATTGTAAATTAAGTATACTTCAATTAAAAAAAGAAAAAAATAATAAGGTATCAATATGGGTTAATTAGTTGTGCCAAATGTATCACACTAGCAAAAGATGTTAATAACAGAGGAAACTGAGTGTAGTGTAAGGGAACACTCTGTACTATGTTTGCAACTTTTCGGTAAATCTGCAACTATTCTAAAACTAAAAGTTTATGAAAAAATCTATAATAATTGGGCAAAACTATTTATTTTTAATGATATACTCGTGGAAAATCCATACCAATAGTGGAAAAGGGGAAAATGTTATCCATGGTAGAGGGAGTAGCTTGTGCAGGGTCCTCAAGTGAGAAAGCATAGAGTGAATCTGACCACTGGCAATCGCTGGAGCACAGAGCAAAAAAGGAGGAAGTAGTAAGAGATGATACTGGACTCCTCAACTTGGGACCACTCACAGGGGGTCTTATTTTCCATGCTAAGAATTTTGGCCTTTCCACTGGCAATGGAAAGCCATCAGAGTCTTTTAAGGAAGGAAGTGGCATGATCTGGTCTTACTCTAGACAGCCTACCCCTACTGAGTAGAATGAATGAACACAGGAGACTGGAGGTAGAAAGAGAGGTCCAGCTCTCTTCAAGTCAAATTAAGAAAGCATGAGTCTATGCAGCTCAATATAAAAAAAAAAAACCAGGGCTTCCCTGGTGGCGCAGTGGTTGAGAGTCCGCCTGCCGATGCAGGAGACGCGGGTTCGTGCCCCGGTCCGGGAAGATCCCACATGCCGCGGAGCGGCTGGGCTCGTGGGCCGTGGCCGCTGCGCCTGCGCGTCCGGAGCCTGTGCTCCGCAATGGGAGAGGCCACGGCAGTGAGAGGCCCGAATACCGCAAAAAAAAAAAAAAAAAAAAAAAAAAACCAAACCCAATCCAAAAATGGGCAGAAGGCCTAAATAGACATTTCTCCAAAGAAGATATACAGATTGCTAACAAACACATGAAAGAATGCTCAACATCACTAATCATTAGAGAAATGCAAATCAAAACTACAATGAGATATCATCTCACACCAGTCAGAATGGCCATCATCAAAAAATCTGCGAACAATAAATGCTGGAGAGGGTGTGGAGAAAAGGGAACCCTCTTGCACTGCTGGTGGGAATGTAAATTGATACAGCCACTATGGAGAACAGTATGGAGGTGCCTTAAAAAACTACAAATAGCACTACCATACGACCCAGCAATCCCACTACTGGGCATATACCCCGAGAAAACCATAATTCAAAAATAGTCATGTACCACAATGTTCATTGCAACTCTATTTACAATAGCTAGGACACGGAAGCAACCTAAGTGTCCATCAACAGATGAATGGATAAAGAAGATGTGGCACATATATACAATGGAATATTAGCCATAAAAAGAAATGAAATTGCATTGTTTGTAGTGAGGTGGATGGACCTAGAGTCTGTCATACAGAGTGAAGTAAGTCAGAAAGAGAAAAACAAATACTGTATGCTAACACATATATATGGAATCAAAAAAAAAAAAAGGTCATAAAGAACCTAGGGGCAGGACAGGAATAAAGACTCAGACCTACTAGAGAATAGACTTGAGGATATGGGGAGGGGGAAGGGTAAGCTGTGATAAAATGAGAGAGTGGCATGGACATATATACAATACCAAATGTAAAATAGATAGCTAGTGGGAAGCAGCCGCATAGCACAGGGAGATCAGCTCAGTGTTTTGTGACCACATAGCGGGGTGGGATAGGGAGGGTGGGAGGGAGGGAGATGCAAGAGGGAAGACATATGGGGATACATGTGTAGCTGATTCACTTTGTTATAAAGCAGAAACTAACACACCATTGTAAAGCAATTATGCTCCAATAAAGATGTTTTTTGTTTTGTTTTTTTAAAACATCTTTATTGGAGTATAACTGTTTTACAATAGTGTGTTAGTTTTTCCTTTACAACAAAGTGAATCACTTATACATATACATATGTTCCTATATCTCTTCCCTCTTGTGTCACCCTCTCTCCCACCCTCCCTATCCCATTCCTCTAGGTGGTCACAAAGCACAGAGGTGATCTCCCTGTGCCATGCTGCTGCTTCCCACTAGCTATCTACCCTATGTTTGGTAGTGTATATATGTCCATGCCACTCTCTCCCATCGTCACAGCTTACCCTTCCTCCTCCCCATATCCTCAAGTCCATGCTCTAGTAGGTCTGTGTTTTATTCCCGTCCTACCACTAATCTCTTCATGACATTTTTTTCCCTTAGATTCCATATATATGTGTTAGCATACGGTATTTGTTTTTCTCCTTCTGACTTACTTCACTCTGTATGACAAATTCCAGGTCTATCCACCTCATTACAAATAACTCAGTTTCATTTCTTTTTATGGCTGAGTAATATTCCATTGTATATATGTGCCACATCTTCTCTATCCATTCATCTGTTGATGGACACTTAGGTTGCTTCCATGTCCCGGCTATTGTAAATAGAGCTGCAATGAACATTGTGGTACATGACTATTTTTGAATTATGGTTTTCTCAAGGTATATGCCCAGTAGTGGGATTGCTGGGTCGTATGGTAGTTCTATTTGTAGTTTTTTAAGGCACCGCCATACTGTTCTCCATAGTGGCTGTATCAATTTACATTCCCACCAGCAGTGCAAGAGGGTTCCCTTTTCTCCACACCCTCTCCAGCATTTATTGTCTCTAGAGTTTTTGATGATGGCCAATCTGACCGGTGTGAGATGATATCTCATTGTAGTTATGATTTACATTTCTCTAATGATTAATGATGTTGAGCATTCTTTCATGTGTTTGTTAGCAATCTGTATTTCTTCTTTGGAGAAATGTCTATTTAGTTCTTCTGCCCATTTTTGGATTGGGTTGTTTGTTTTTTTGTTATTGAGCTGCATGTGTTGCTTATAAATTGTTTTTGTTCTTTTTTTAAAAAAGCAAGCATGAGGCTAAATAAAGACAATGAAGTGAATGTGGGGAAAAGAGTGGTGGGAAAAAGTTAATGCCTCCTCCATCTGTATGTCATTTTTTCATTTGGTAGGTCAACCAACAAATCTCAGAGGCCACTATATGCAGCCCTAAAGGTGGTGCACCTTCTGTGAGGCTGAACACAGTGCCTGTACACTCTGTGAATAGCACCCCCTGGAGCAGAGCCATGGCATGCCTCTAGGGTGAGTACTCTGGCTGGCACTGAGCTAGATGCTTAGTGAACAGTTCCGAACAAAACAGGTACAACCCATGTCCACATGTGGCTCTCCATCCAGGGCCACACCAAGACTGGTGACTCCCCTGAGCAAAGGAATAATTTGGCATTCCTTCAAACACAGAGAGAGAGGAATCAGAGTGCTATTTGGTAAGAGCGCTCTGCCTCTTCTCTGTAGTCGGGAGCAGTTCAGCTCTGGACCCAAATTTGCAAATTTCATCCAGCAAAGCAAAAACCCTGGGGCTAACACTTCCTACCTCCTTAGAAGGCAGTTTTAACTTGTCCCTTTGATTCTTTCACTCCTTTTAGGAGACAGTGTTCCTTCTATTCATACTCAGTATTCTAAAAGTAGTCAGGTCAATACATATTTCTTCCATCTTACCACATCTTGGTGAGGTTGTAGTAGCAGGTGTTTTCTGGCTCCCCTTTTAGATTGGTGTTTGGGACAGCTCTCTGGCTGGGTTGCCCCTCATTCCAGCTCTAGTTTAATGTAGCAAATCAAGTAAGTAAATAAACCTTTATAATACTTTGTTGGCATTAACTTGATTTTGTGACTTAGATAATAAGATTACCCCAGTACTCCCAGGCAAATCTCTTTATCAGTCCTTTCTTGAAGCCTCTGCAGGAATAAACAGTTAATGGCTGTGCGGGACTTCTTAGACAAGGTCTGAATAAGCCAGTGGGACAGAGTTTCCCACCTGTGATCACCATTCTCCACATCATGAGGAGAATGCTGCTCCCTCTGTGTGCAGCGGAGCAGCGTGAGATGAAGCCCTGGAGAAAACCTGATTTATACCAGTTGTATAAATAGATTTTGCCAAGAAATGGACTCATTTCTTCAAATAACTAGCTTATCAATATAAATTGCATATAACTAGCAGCAAGAGAGACAGGAGGCAAGGTGGGAGCTTGGTTTTGTGTGTGAAGTCCCATACATTAGATTGTGAGGCTCCAGAGTGGAAAGAATAGGTAGGGGGCCAGTGTATATCACCTTTAATTCTTTCTTGGAATGGGTTGATTGACAATCAGCAACTTGGTAAGTATAGTTTGATGTCAGAGCCTACATGCTTATTTCTGAATATTCTTCAGGTCCCTCCATGCCCCTTTATAGTGAGCTGCTCTTCCTCTGTTTCTCTGCAGTCTCCAATAGCTAAATCTAACCAACACATGTCTTGTATAGATTAGTGTGAATTTAAGCCACCTTTACTTTTTGAAGGGGTATTTGTGTTCAGCTTCATTTTCATGGGGACATGTGAAGGTTTATGCCCTGATAAAATCACTACAGACATGATCTGAGAGTTAGGAGGGTTTGGGGGTCTGTGGTGAGGGACTTGCCAGGGAAGCCTCCAAATTCATACAGAGCAGAGGCTACTCATTCAGCTGTGTCCTCAGAGGCAGAACAGGAGCCGTGTAGCTTCATGGCTGTCGCTGAGGATTCAGGAGGATCAGCCAACCCTCCTTAGCCTTTGGGCTCCTGAGTCATTCCCATCAGTGATGCTGAAGACACAGCAGTTAGAAGATTTTTCTCTATCGACCATCTGACTTCTTTTGAACTCCAATTCCCTTACTTGTTAGTTGGGCAGATTACTTAACCTCTTGGAGCCTCAGATACCTCATCTGTAAAATGTGGATAATAATAGATACCACCTCATGGGACCGTTGCGAGGAAGGTTGAATGAAATGGCGCTTAGCATGGTGCCTAGCCCTTTGTCAAGCTCTCAAGTGAGTTATTAGCTGTTACCATGAAAAGAAAAGCCAAACCAAGATGGTGCTTGCTACTATTTTCTATTGAGTTTGAACAAACACTGGTCTTGTTTCCACCAAGGAGAGGGAGAGGATGCATAGATGAGAGAGAAAACATGCAAATTTCAGTAAGTTCCAAATGATCGTGTCAGACAGCTGGTGGTACTGATGCAGCTCAGACAATTGCAGGGATGCTCTGAGTGACACTTTTCCTACTCCCTAAAGACTTAGTGCTGAGATAATGACATAGATGACAGGTTTTCATTTTTTCCCCCAATTTTCCTGCCTACATGGTTAATCTAGGGGCTCTATCTGTGTGCTGTACCTGATGAAGAATATGAAATTCTAATAAAGATGTCTAAAATGAATTAAATTTTTTGCATCCAAGAATAATGCAAAATCCATCCAGGGACTCTGGAATATCAGGTAAACATAAATATAGTCATACCATATATTAAGATTTTAAGAAGCTACATTCTGGAGTCAATAATTTGAGCTCTCATTATCTATAGACAAATTCAAATAGAAAAAAAAACAGTGACTGCTGCAGTTATTAAACATTATAATGAGTTATTTAATGGAGAATAAATTCTCATTTCTCTGAGGTGATCAGAGGAAGTGACGTTGCCTGAGGGGTGGATGAGATAATAGGACATTCCGAGCTCTCTCTCAGCCCTGTCTTATTCAGTGCAGGATCTCGTTCATGTGCTTTATATTATCCATTTCACATAGCAGCTCAGATTTAACTATACATATATATATTTTTTAATAGGTCTTTAAAAAATTTTTTTATTTTTGGCTGTGTTGGGTCTTTGTTTCTGTGTGAGGGCTTTCTCTAGTTGTGGCGAACGGGGGCCACTCTTCATCACCGTGAGCGGGCCTCTCACAGTCACGGCCTCTATTGTTGCGGAGCACAAGCTCCAGATGCGCAGCTCAGTAGTTGTGGCTCATGGGCCTAGTTGCTCCGCGGCATGTGGGATCCTCCCAGACCAGGGCTCGAACCCGTGTCCCCTGCATTGACAGGCAGATTCTCAACCACTGCGCCACCAGGGAAGCCCTAAATAGATCTTTACTGGAGTATAATTGCTTCACAATACTGTGTTAATTTCTGTTGTACAACAAAGTGAATCAGTCATATGCATACACATGTCCCTATATCCCCTCACTCTTGAGCTTCCCTCCCACTCTTCCTATCCCACCCCTCTAGGTGGTCACAAAGCACCGAGCTGATCTCCCTGTGCTATGCTGCTGCCTCCCACCAGCCAGCTATTCTACATTCGGTAGTGCATATATATCGATGCTACTCTCACTTCGCCCAGCTTTCCCCTCCCCCACCATGTCCTCAAGTCCATTCTCTATGTCTACATCTTTATTCCTGTCCTGTCACTAGGTTCATCAGTACCAATTTTTTTTTTTTTTTAGATTCCATATATATTTGTTAGCATACGGTATTTGTTTTTCTCTTTCTGACTTACTGCACTCTGTATGACAGACTCTATGTCCATCCACCTCACTACAAATAACTCAGTTTTGTGTCTTTTTATGGTGGGTAATATTCTACTGTATATATGTGCCAAATGTTATTTATGCATTCATCTGTTGATGGACATTTAGGTTGGTTCCATGTCCTGGCTATTGTAAATAGTGCTGCCATGAACATTGTTGTACAATGTCTCTTTTTGAATTATGGTTTTCTAAGGGTATATGCCCAGTAGTGGGATTGCTGGGTCATGTGGTAGCTCTATTTTTAGTTTTTAAAGGAACCTCCATACTGTTCTCCATAGTGGCTATATCAATCTACATTCCCACCAACAGTGCCAGAAGGTTCCCTTTTCTCCACACCCTCTCCAGCATTTATTGTTTGTAGATTTTTTGATGATGTCCATTCTGATCGATGTGAGATGATACCTCATTGTAGTTTTGATTT
This sequence comes from Kogia breviceps, assembly GCF_026419965.1. Taxonomy (NCBI): domain Eukaryota; kingdom Metazoa; phylum Chordata; class Mammalia; order Artiodactyla; family Physeteridae; genus Kogia; species Kogia breviceps. The sequence goes on from NC_081310.1 coordinate 106,792,710, forward strand.
GCATTTCTCTGATAATTAGTGATGTTGAGCATCTTTTCATGTGCCTATTGGCCATCTGTACGTCTTCTATGATGAAATGTCTATTTAGGTCTTCTGCCTACATTTTTTATTGAATTGTTTGTTTTTTTGATATTGAACTCCATGAGCTGTTTGTATATTTTGGAGATTAATTCTTTGTCCATTGTTTCACTTGCAAATATTTTCTCCCATTCTGAGGGTTGTCTTTTTGTCCTGTTTATGTTTTCCTTTGCTGTGCAAAAGCTTTAAAGTTTAATTAGGTATCATTCATTTATTTTTGTTTTTATTTTCATTACTTTAGGAGGTGGGTAAAAAAGATCTTGCTGTTGTTTATGTCAGAGTGTTTTTCCTATTTTTTTTCTCTAAGAGTTTTATAGTGTCTGGTCTTACATTTAGGTCTTTAATCCATTTTGAGTTTATTTTTGTGTACAGTGTAAGGTAGTGTTCTAATTTCGTTCTTTCATGTGTAGATGTCCAGTTTTCCTGGCACCAGTTATTGAAGAGGCTGTCTTTTCTCCATTGTATGTTCTTGCCTCCTTTGCCATAAATTAGGTGACCATATGTGCATGGGTTTATCTCTGGGCTTTCTATCCTTTATCATTGATCTATATTTCTGTTTTTGTGCCAGTACCATACTGTCTTGATTACTGTAGCTTTGTAGTAGAGTCTGAAGCAGGGAGCCTAATTCCTCCAGCTCCGTTTTCCTTTCTCAAGATTGCTTTGGCTATTTGGGGTCTTTTGTTATTCTATAAATATTGTGAAATATTTTGTTCTAGTTCTGTGAAAAATGCCATTGGTAGTTTGATAGGGATTGCATTGAATCTGTAGATTGCTTTGGGTAGTATAGTCATTTATAGCAAGTTGATTCTTCCAATCCAAGAACATGGTATATATCTCCATCTGTTTGTATCATCTTTAATTTCTTTCATCAGTGTCTTATAATTTTCCACATACAGGTCTTTTTTCTCCTTAGGTAAGTTTATTCCTAGATATTTTATTCTTTTTGTTGCAGTGGTAAATGGGATTGTTTTCTTAATTTCACTTTCAGATTTTTCATCATTAGTGTATAGGAATGCAAGAGATTTCTGTGCATCAATTTTGTATCCTTCTACTTTACCAAATTCATTGATTAGCTCTAGTAATTTTCTGGTAGCATCTTTAGGATTCTCTATGTATAGTATCATGTCATCTGTAAACAGTGACAGCTTTACTTCTTCTTTTTCAATTTGGATTCCTTTTATTTCTTTTTCTTCCCTGATTGCTGTCGTTAGAACTTCCAAAAGTATGTTGAATAAGAGTGGTGAGAGTGGGCAACCTTGTCTTGTTCCTGATCTTAGTGGAAATGGTTTCAGTTTTTCACCATTGAGAACAGTGCTGGCTGTGGGTTTGTCATATATGTCCTTTATTATGTTGAGGTAAGTTCCCTCTATGCCTACTTTTTGGAGGGTTTTTATCATAAATGCGTGCTGAATTTTGTCAAAAGCTTTTTCTGCATCTACTGAGATGATCACATGTTTTTTCTCCTTCAATTTGTTAATATGGTGTATCACATTAATTGATTTGCATATATTGAAGAATCCTTGCATCCCTGGGATAAATCCCACTTGATCATGGTGTATGATCCTTTTAATGTGCTATTGGATTCTGTTTGCTAGTATTTTGTTGAGGATTTTTGCATCTATGTTCATCAGTGATATTGACTGTAGTTTTCTTTCTTTGTGACATCTTTGTCTGGTTTTGGTATCAGGGTGATGGTGGCCTCATAGAATGAGTTTGGGAGTGTTCCTCCCTCTGCTATCTTTTGGAAGAGTTTGAGAAGGGTAGGTGTTAGCTCTTCTCTAAATGTTTGATAGAATTCGCCTGAGAAGCCATCTGGTCCTGGGCTTTTGTTTGTTGGAAGATTTTTTATCACAGTTTCAATTTCAGTACTTGTGATTGGTCTGTTTATATTTTCTCTTTCTTCCTGGTTTAGTCTCGGAAGGTTGTGCTTTTCTAAGAATTTGTCCATTTCTTCCAGGTTGTCCATTTTATTGGCATATAATTGCTTATAGTAATCTCTAATGATCCTTTGTATTTCTGCAGTGTCAGTTGTTACTTCTCCTTTTTCATATCTAATTCTACTGATTTGAGTCTTCTCCCTTTTTTTCTTGATGAGTCTGGCTAATGGCTTATGAATTTTGTTTGTCTTCTCAAAGAACGAGCTTTTAGTTTTATTGATCTTTGCTATCGTTTCCTTCATTTCTTTTCCATTTCTTTCTTTTTTTTTTTTTTTTTTGCGGTACACGGGCCTCTCACCGTTGTGGCCTCTCCCGTTGTGGAGCACAGGCTCCGGACGCCCAGGCTCAGTGGCTATGGCTCATGGGCCCAGCCGCTCCGCGGCACGTGGGATCCTCCCGGACCGGGGCACGAACCTGTGTCCCCTGCATCGGCAGGCGGATTCTCAACCACCGCGCCACCAGGGAAGCCCTCCATTTATTTCTGATTTGATCTTTATTATTTCTTTCCTTCTGCTAACTTTGGGATTTTTTTTGTTCTTTCTCTAATTGCTTTAGGTGTAAGGTTAGATTATTTATTTGAGATGTTTCTCGTTTCTTAAGGTAGAATTGTATTGCTATAAACTTCCCTCTTAAAACTGCTTTTGCTGCATCCTATAGGTTTTGGATTGTCGTTTTTTCATTGTCACTTGTTTCTAGGTATTTTTTGATTTCCTCATAGATTTCTTCAGTGATCTCCTGGTTATTAAGTAGTGTATTGTTTAGCCTCCATGTGTTTGTAGTTTTTACAGATTTCTTTCCTGTAACTGATATCTGGTCTCATAGCATTGTGGTTGGAAAAGATACTTGATACTATTTCAATTTTCTTAAATTTACCAAGGCTTAATTTGTGACCCAAGATATGTTCTATCCTGCAGAATGTTCCATAAGCACTTGAGAAGGAAGTGTATTTTGTTGTTTTGGGATGGAATGTCCTATAAATATCAATTAAGTGCATCTTGTTTATTGTATCATTTAAAGCTTGTATTTCCTCATTTATTTTCATTTTGGATATCTCTCCATTGGTGAAAGTGAGGAGTTAGTCTCTTACTATGATTGTGTTACTGTTGATTTCACCTTTTATGGCTGTTAGTATTTGCCTTATGTATTGAGGTGTTCCTATGTTGGGTGCATAAATATTTACAGGTGTTATATCTTCTTCTTGCATTGATCCTTTGATCATTATGTAGTGTCCTTCTTTGTCTCTTGTAATAGTCTTTGTTTTAAAGTATATTTTGTCTGATATGAGAATTGCTACTCCAGCTTTCTTTTGATTTCCATTTGCATGGAATATCTTTTTCCATCCTCTCACTTTCAGTCTGTATGTGTCCCTAGGTCTGATGTGGGTCTCTTGTGGACAACATATATATGGGTCTTGTTTTTGTATCCATTCAGCCAGTCTATGTCTTTTGGTTGGAGCATTTAATCCATTTACATTTAAGGTAATTATCAATATGTTTGTTCCTATTACCATTTTCTTAATTGTTTTGGGTTTGTTATTGTAGGTCTTTTGCTCTTCCTGTGTTTCTTGCCTGGAGAAGTTCCTTTAGCATTTGTTGTAAAGCTGGTTTGGTGGTGCTGAATTTTCGTAGCTTTTACTTGTGTGTAAGGTTTTAATTTCTCTCTGTACCCTGAATGAGATCCTTGTTGGGTAGAGTAATCTTGGTTGTAGGTTTTTCCCCTTCATCATTTAAAATATGTCCTGCCACTCCTTTCTGCCTTGCAGAGTTTCTGCTGAAAGATCAGCTGTTAACCTTATGGGGATTCCCTTGTATGTTATTTGTTTTTCCCTTGTTGCTTTTAATATTTTTTCTTTTTATTTAATTTTTGATAGTTTGATAAATATGTGGTTTGGCATGTTTCTCCTTGGATTTATCGTGTATGGGACTCTGTGCTTCCTGGACTTGGTTAAATATTTCCTTTCCCATATTAGGGAAATTGTCAACTATAATCTCTTCAAATATTTTCTCAGTTCTTTCTTTTTCTCTTCTTCTGGGACCCCTATATTCGAATGTTGGTGCGTTTAATGTTGTCCCAGAGGTCTCTGAGACTGTCCTCAATTCTTTTCATTCCTTTTTCTTTGTTCTGCTCTGCAGTAGTCATTTCCACTATTTTATCCTCCAGGTCACTTATCCATTCTTCTGCCTCAGTTATTCTGCTATTGATCCCTTGTGGAGAATTTTAAATTTCATTTATTGTGTTGTTCATCACAGTTTCTTTGCTCTTTAGTTCTTCTAGGTCCTTGTTAAACGTTTCTTGTATTTTCTCCATTCTATTTCCAAGATTTTGGATCATTTTTACTATCATTATTCTGAATTCTTTTCAGGTAGACTGCCTATTTTCTCTTCATTTTTTAGGTCTGGTGGGTTTTTACCTTGCTCCTTCATCTTCTGTGTGTTTCTCTTTCTTCTCATTTTGCTTATCTTACTGTGTTTGGGTCTCCTTTTTGCAGGCTGCTGGTTTGTAGTTCCTGTTGTTTTTGGTGTCTGTCCCCAGCAGCTAAAGTTGGTTCAGTGGGTTGTGTAGGCTTCCTGGTGGAGGAGACTAGTGCCTATGTTCTGGTGGATGAGGCTGGGTCTTATCTTTCTGGTGGGCAGGTCCACGTCTGGTGGTGTGTTTTTGGGGTGTCTGTGACCTTACTATGCTTTTAGGCAGCCTCTCTGCTAATGGGTGGGGTTGTGTTCCTGTCTTGCTAGTTGTTTGGCATAGGGTGTTCAGCACTGTAGCTTGCTGGTCGTTGAGTGGAGCTTGGTCTTGGCATTGAGATGGAGCTCTCTGGGAGATTTTCGCTGTTTGATATTATGTGGAGCTGGGAGGTGTCTTGTGGACCAATGTCCTGAACTTGGCTCTCCTATCTCTGAGGCACAGCCATGATGCCTGGCTGGAGCACCAAGAGCCTGACATCCACATGGCTCAGAATAAAAGGGAGAAAAAAAAGAAAGAAGAAGATATAATAAAATAAAATAAAAATTATTAAAATAAAAAGTAATTATTAAAAAAATTTTTTAAGTAATAAAAAAAAGAAAGAAGAGAGCAACCAAACCAGAAAACAAATCCACCAATGATAACAAGCACTAAAACCTATACTAGAAAAAAACCAAGAAACCAAAAAAACGGACAGACAGAACCCTAGGACAAATGGTAAAAGCAAAGCTATACAGACAAAATCACACACAGAAGCATACACATACACACTCACAAAAAAAGAAAAAGGGAAAACTATATATATATATATATATATATATACATATATATATATATATATATATATATATATATATATATATATATATATATATATAATTGCTCCCAAAGACCACCGCCTCAATTTGGGATGATTCGTTGTCTCTTCAAGTATTCCACCGATGCAGGGTACATCAAGTTGATTGTGCAGCTTTAATCTGCTGCTCCTGAGCCTGCTGGGAGAGAGTTCCCTTTCTCTTCTTTGTTCTTACAGCTCCTGGGGTTCAGTTTTGGATCTGGCCCCGCCTTTGCTTGTAGGTCACCTGAGGGCATCTGTTCCCACCCAGACCAAATAGGGTTAAAGGAGCAGCTGCTTCAGGTGCTCTGGCTCACTCAGGCCGTGGGGGATGGAGGGGTATGGAGTGCAGGGCGAGCCTGCGGTGGCAGAGGCCCGCGTGACGTTGCACCAGCCTGAGGTGCCGTGTGTTCTCCCGGGGAAGTTGTCCTTGGATCCCGGGACACTGGCAGTGGCGGGCTGCACAGGGTCCCGGAAGGGGAGGTGTGTAGAGTGACCTGTGCTCGCACACAGGCTTCTTGGTGGCGGCAGCAGCAGCCTTAGCGTCTCATGCCCGTCTCTGGGGTCTGCGCTGATGCCAGCGGCTCACGCCTGTTTCTGGAGCTCCTTTAAGCGGTGCTCTTAATCCCCTCTCCTCGTGCACCAGGAAACAGGGGCAAGAAAAAGTCTCTTGTCTCTTCGGCAGCTCCAGACTTTTTCTCGGACTCCCTCCCGGCTAGCTATGGCGCACTAGCCCCCTTCAGGCTGTGTTCACACCGCCAACCCCAGTCCTCTCTCAGGGGTCCGACCGAAGCCCGAGGCTCAGCTCCCAGCCCCCGCCCACCCCAGCGGGTGAGCACACAAGCCTCTCTGGCTGGTGAGTGCTGGTCAGCACGGATCCTCTGCAGGAATCTCTCCACTTTGCTCTCTGCACCCTGTTACTGCGCTCTCCTCCGCGCTTCTGAAGCTTCCCCCTCCGCCACCCGCCGTCTCCGCCCACCAAGGGGCTTCTAGTGTGTGGGAACCTTTCCTCCTTCACGGCTCCCTCCCACTGGTGCAGGTCCCGTCCCTATTCTTCTGTCTCTGTTTATTCTTTTTTCTTTTCCCTACCCAGGTACGTGGGGAGTTTCTTGCCTTTTGGGAGGTCTGAGGTCTTCTGCCAGCGTTCAGTAGGTGCTCTGTAGGACTTGTTCCACATGTAGATGTATTTCTGATATATTTGTGGGGAGGAAGGTGATCTCCGCATCTTACTCTTCCACCATCTTGAAGCTCCCAATTTTGTTTATCTTCTCAAGGAACCAACTATATGTTTTTAATTTTATCTCTTTTCTAAGGCAGAATATACCAATATACAATGTTAATAGATCTATCTCTATCACAGCTCCTATAATAATTAAAATAATTGGAAATAACACTAAGCATTTATTATGCTTACTAATTATCAGGGCTTGTGCTAAGCAGTTTATGTGTTTTGTGTCCACTGAGCTCTAAATTTTATATTTAACTTACTACTTGACAGTACTACTTGGATAACCCATAGGCATTTCAAACTTTACAGGACCAAAAGAAAATATGATTTACTTCTGTACCTCTGATGTTTTCCATCTTAGTAAATACCACTGGCCACCCAGTTGTAGAAATACATAGCAGTCATCCTAGATTTTGTAATTTTATTCATATTCTATATCAAATCTCTCAGACAGCCCTGCTGTTTCTATCTCCAACATAAATATAAAATCTGCCTATTTCTCTCCAAATCCACTCTTACCATTTTAGTCCAAGTTGCCATCACTCTTCACTTTGGCCACTGTAAAAGCCTCCTCCCAACTTTCACAGTTGTTCCCTAAATCCAGTGTACACAGAGATCAGAGTGACTTTCCCCCAATATTTGACTATGAAAAATTCAGCAAAGTTGAAATAATTTTTAGTGAACTTTCATATCTATACCACCTAGATTCTACCTTTAACACTTTACTTATGCTTATTAGTTTGCTAGGGCAGCCATAACAAAATACCACACTCTGAGTGGCTTTAACAAAAAAAAAATGTATTTTCTCACAGTTTCAGAAGGACAGACGTTCAAAATCAAGGTGTGGGACGGGTTAGTTTGTTCTGAGGCCTCCCCCTTGGCTTGCAAGTGGCTGCCTTCTGTCTGTCCTCACAGGTTTGTCCGTCAGTCTATGTTGTCTGTTTCCTAATCTCCTCTTTTTATAAGGATACCACTCATATTGGATTAGGGCCCACTCATATAATCTTACTTTACCTTAATTGTCTCTTTAAAGATCCTAGCTCCAAATAAGGTCACATTCTGAGACACTAGGGGTTAGGAATTTCGAGGTGACACAGTTCAGCACATAATACATATACTTGCTTTGTTACATTTCTCTCTACCCATCTATCCCTCAGTTCACCCATTAGTCCATCTGTTTTTTGTTTGTTTTGTTTTCTTGGCCTCGCCGTGCAGCATGTGGGATCATAGTTCCCTGACCAGAGATTGAATCCAGGCCCCCTGCAGTGGAAGCGAGGAGTCTTACCCACTGGACCACCAGGGAAGTCCCTAGTCCATCTTAAGTTGGGTGCATTTCAAAGATATTGTAGATATCAGTATTCTTGCCTCTAAACACTTCAGCTTACATATAGTTAACTGGAGTTCCATATTTGGGTAGTTCTTTGTCTTGTTTGTTTTAATGTAAAATTTAATTCCTAAATTTACATCTGCTGAGTTTTGACTGTGTAACCCTAACCCTTATCAAGTATAACAGTAACCACCCCCGCTTCAGAAAGTCCCCTTCTACCCTACCCAGGCTCCAAGGAAACCACTGTTCTAAGGTTTTTCCACTGTAGGTTAGTTTTGCCTATTCCAGAATATCATATAAATGGAATCATGAGATATGTTGTTGCAGTATCAGTAATTCATTTCTTTTTATTGCTGAGTAATCATCCACTTAAGAAGCTATTACAGTGTGTTTATAATTTTTTAAAAAAATTGATGGATATATGGACTGTTTCCAGTTTTGTGCTCTTACGAATAACACTGTTATGAATATTTTCGACACAAGCCTTTTTGTGAATGCATGTTTTCATTTGTTTTGGATGAATATCTGGGAGTAGAATTGCTGTGTAGGTGTATGTTTACTTTTAAAGCAGAGTGATCTTTTAAAAATGTGTCAAATAATGTCACTCCTCTGTTTACAATATTCCAATGACTTCCATTGCTCTTAGAATGAAATTCCCCCAAGTATAAAGCCCAGAAAGACAGACTCCTTTCTCCTTAGCTCAATCTCCTGCTGCTTCTGACCGCCTCCCTAGCCAGCGGGTCCCACCCCAGTCACAAGCCAAGCGTGGTCCTGACTCACTTACATCCTTGCTGTTACCCCAGCCAAGAACTTTATTCTCCCAACTCATTACCTGACTGCTTCCTGCTCATACTTCCAGTGTCAGCTTAAATGTTACCTTTTCAGAGAAAACTTAGTGTTAGAGAAGTTAAGTTATGCAGCTGGGAGAGCCAAAATGCAAATCCATGCAAACAGGCAATCTGATCCCAGAGCCCTTGCCCTAAGCATCTTAAAACACATACCTTCCTTCAACTGTATGTTTTGTGATAGCTTCTTGCCTTGTCTCTCTCATCTACCATTCACAGTCTATTCCACTTCAGTCTGCTTTATTTTTTTCTTTGCTTTTTCTATTCCCTGAAACTATTTCTACTAAGGTAACCCATGACCACCTAATTGTCAAATCTGGTGAAAATAGTTTTCAGGCCCCATGTGACTTTGCCTCTCTGCAGCATTTGGCACTGTTGACTATTTCCTTTCCTTGACATGTTGCATTTGGCTTATATAAACATATCATTTAATGGTTTTCTCTGCTTCTATAGCCCCACATTCTTGGGCTCTTTTAGGAGACTGAGAATTGCTGTTCCATTGCTTACCCTTCAGATGTTGGTGTTTCAAGGTTCTTCCCCAGGTCTCATTCTTGTTGCACTCTGCACATTCTCCCTGGGAGATCTCACCTACATCCATGGTTTCAATCACCAACTGCATATTGGTTGTCTTCTCAGCTAGATTCCTAGCCCAGATCTCTCCCTGAACTAGAGACCCATAACTTGAATACCAATTAAACTTCTCCAACTGCATGTCCCAAAGGAACTGTGTTAGTCTCCAAAGATGGGCTTGATGAAGTATGCTTCTCTATCTTCAAGCCCCATGGAGTCTCCACTCCTTGAATCTGGGATGACCCTGTGAGTCACACTTCACCACGATATGGTTCCCAAGGCTATGTCCTTAGAAACCTTGCAGCTTTTGCCTAGGCTTCTTAAAATTCTTGCTCGTTGGACTCTATCTCTTGTCACCCAGCTATCTTGCTGAGAGAAGCTCAAGCTATATGGAGAAGCCACGTGTAGGTGGAAAAGCCCAGCTGAACTCCTATCCAAAAGACAGCAACAATTGCCACCCACGTGACTGAGCCACATTGGACAACAAGCCCAACTGAGCCTTTAGAAGATTGCAGCCCAGCCAACAACTGACAGTAATTATCTGAGAGCCTACAAGCAAGAATTGCCCAGCTGAACACAGTTGACTCATAGAACCATGAGCAACCATCATAAATTATTATTTTAAAGTGCTGTTTTATGATGGTTTGTTATGTAGCAATAGATTGCGAGAACAGGAATCTCAAATGTAATATTCCCAAACTGAACAAACTGTCTTTTTCTTAAACTGGGCACTTCTCTTACATTCCGTGTCCTGGTTAGGGTCATAGGTTCTACCTTATCCTGAACCTAGAAGTTATCCTTTCCTTTTCTTCTGGATCAACTTCTACATCCACCCAGTTTCCCTCCCAGTTCTATAAATTTTATCATTTAAATAGCTCCTGTTGTTCTCCCTTCCTCCCTTCGTGTTCCTATTCTCTTTGTTGGGCCCCTCACCATTTATCACCTGTACAGCTATCTGACTGTTTTCACTGGTCTCCTGCTCACCGACCCCTCTGCAATCCATTCTGTACTGTGCTGTTGGTCGTCTTCCTGAAATGTAGATCTGAGCTTGGGTATAAAGACTTTCATGGCTCCAACTCTCAGGGTTAAGTAAGAACTATAGCAGGGTACACAGACTCTTCATCATCCTGCGTATTACCTCTTCACTTCCATTTGCTTTCGATGCTCCCTCATGAAGACTCTGTCCCATTCATTGACTGCCATTTCCCCCAGAAGGCCCTGACCTCTCATCTCTGGACCTTTGCATATATCTTTCTCAGTGCTATCCTGTGGTGGTTAAGAGCTCAGGCTCTGGTTCTCATTGTGCCTTTGACACTGTCTAGCTGTGTGATTCAGCCAAATTACTTGGTCTTTCTGTGTATCAGTTGTCAGAATGGAAATAATAATAGAGACTCTCTCATCTGGTTCTTGTGAGAATTAAAGAGATTAACACAGGTAAAGAACGTAGAACAGTGCTTAGCACATTGTAAACATATCAGTGCCTAACACAGCAGTAAATGTTGGCTGCTGTTAGTACTTTTCCTTTTCCTGGAGTTCTGTCTTGGCCACCTGATCTTCTGCCTGTACTTATTTGCCCAGAAAATCAAGAGTTCTTGACATATGTATGCCTTTCTCTCCTTGTCCTCATGCTTTGTAGATTTCTTTTTGCTGTTCTTATCACCCTATGCATCAAATATTTAATTACTAGATAGAAGCTCTGGAACCTACTCCTCAGTGCCTGGTACATGACAGCAGCTCAATACGTATTTGCTGAGTGAGAGATGGATGATCAAATGACCACATGGAAGAAACCAGGGCAGAAAATATTTTCAGTCAGCTTGAGGAAGTGAGAAGTAGGGAAGAAATAAATGAAAGAAGTTGGGTTTTGATGAAAAACATTTTTTTGTCAATAAAGCTCAGTTGTGGGGTATTGCAGCTCATTATTATTTTCTTTTCTTCCCAAGTCCATATAAGTTGTACAGACAGTAATACAAATTGCATCTTGAGCTTGTTACTGTATTGCCATTTGGTTAATCTTGTCTTTCTGCCCTGCCGCCCCATCACTACAAGGGGTTAATACTCACAGAAGGGTCACAGTGCCCTTCTCATTTCTCTCACACACCCAATCATCCACATTAATTCCCAAATATGAGAAACGAAGCAGGTTTCTTCACCCAAGAAATAGCTAAGTCCTGGCTGCAATTCATTCCAAAGAGGCCCAAGGAAAGTGCCCTGGAAGAAAAATGGCTTGCTCATGGCAAAGGGGACCCAAAAGCCAGAGCTTCTGACAAGTGTTATTGAGAGCAGTAAACATAAGAACTTGACTCCCTGAGATTTGAGACTGTGCCTACCGAGGAGAGGGAGAGATCTTATTCCGAGTAAGTTTATGAATGAATATGATACTAATGAATGTGGTTTTAAGGTTTCAGAGGAAGGGAATGTGTTGTTCTCTGCATCAGGAAATAATGATCCCTTCTGTTAGGACTCTTTCTTCTTGGTGGCTGTGAGCACTGGATTTGGGCAATTCAAGGGCTGGAGTGGAGTCCTGCTACTTATAAAATGTGTGTTTTTTGTAGAAGAGCATTGTTTCAGGATGCCTGCAGTTCACTGAGGGCTACTGCCCATGCTGCGATGCTCAGAGGAACTCTTTTGGTCCAACAGCTGTGGCCAGGGTAGGGTAACATTGGAACAGAGGCTTACACTGCAGTCTCCGTGAGAGGGGGATCAGGGTCCTTTCTTCAGCTGCAGCTCTTAGTGTTTTCAAAAGAAACTGTAGCGGTTCCTTCAGGACCTGAGAGGAAGAATTTGCCTTTTGTAGAAACTACAAAGAGTTCATATGATTTCTACAGCCTAGGGGAGAGCCCCACTAGAAAAACAAATCTGCAATGTATTTTATAATATTTATTTGAATAGGTGAGATTGTGTTCACTTAGTTTTTAAACAAATACTTATTGAACAATTACTGTGTGCCGGGTCCACCTTAGGAGCAGGAACTATTTGTTATTTATGTTTATGTCAACAGCACCTAATACAGTGCCTAGCCCATAATATGGGCCACGTGCTATATGCAATGCTGTTTCCCTCAGCCTGACCAGAGCTCAGGGTATGGCTGATGTATGAGACTAGGTAATGGATCTCCTTTCTCTCCCTGAAGCTAACAAACCTCTCCTGAGACTTGAAGCTCCTGATTTTGGCTTCCTTAATCAACCAGGTCAACTAACGCAAGTCAGAGGGGCAGAGACTATTTGGATTGCTAGGATACTATTTAACGAGGATCTTTGTGACTAAGCTCCTAAAGTTAAACTTAAGCAAGTAACACTGGCTAAAAAACCTTGTTGGATAAACATTGCTACTCCCTTGAAAATTCTGGGAGTTCCAGCTTGGGTGCTGACCTTTCTTTGTTGTTTATCTATTTGTTTAGCACAAGCATTTCTTAAGCTTCCAATGTGTACAGAATGTGGCCATGGGTTCTGGGAAATACAGTGAGCTATAATCCCTGTCTGCAAGTTGATCACAGTTTTAAGTGGGAGTGCAATAAATGACATACTCAGACAGCTTAACCTTCTTAAACATAGAAAACAACGTTTATGGGCAAGAGGTTTCAGCAACTCCAGACACAGTCTTGCCCAATTATTTGGCCATGACATTGTCTTCAGTCACAGAGAAGAAAAGAAATTGTGGGAAGATTGTCAAACATGTGGAATTAACAGTATGTTCTTTGTAGCCTCTGGGCCTTTGTACATGCTGGTTCCTCCTCTACCCACCTCCCACCCCTCTATCAAGCTAACTGAAACTCATATTTAAAATATCAACTACAGTTTAATCCTATGAGCCCCTGTTGACCAGCTTCTACACACACACACACACACACACACCTACCTGCAGTAGTTGCCCCTCCTTTGTGGTCTCAATAGTGCACTATAATTCTTCCTTTTTGATGACATTAATATAAGCTACCATGATTTCCTCTCAACTTCTCTGTACCCCTTCTCCTGCTTGATTGTAAATTCTGTGATTGTGGGGACCATATCTGTCTTGTTTACCATGACTTTTCTAGTGGCAAGCACCTAGTAGCCATTCAACAGCTACTTGCTGAATGCATGAATAAAATAACAAATGAACAGTAGAACCAACATTAGAGTACAATTTTTATCTGCTGTTCAATTACTTTGTGCAGTAACTTCCTAGATATTTTACGGATCTCCATTTCTGTGGGCTTATGCTGGCATAAAGTTGTTGCAGTGATATAGTGTTTCTTAAATGCCTTAGTTACCTGTAGGATTTAGTGCTCGTTACAGGAAGAAGGATAAGATGCTACTGATCTGAAATCACAGGCCTGATACCTGTACAGTCCAGTTTGCTTGTCACCTGGAGCTCTCTGCCTTAAATTGTGCTGCCTCTGGACCAGCCAATTTCATTCATTACAGTTGGCAAGTGGTCCAGAGGTGTGTGACATAGTAGGAGAGGGGGTATGAATAAGTTAGAACAAACTACAAAAAAAGATTCTAGAGATATGTGACCCACCAAATTTCTTTTTCACTGCAAATAAGACCTAAATCTATGGAAACAACAGGAAATATATTCCAGAAATATAGCAGTAGAGGTGAAGGGGAAATAAGTGGTGGTATTTAATCTGAAGTGAAAGAATTTCATTTCAAAAAGCAAAATATGGTAAAATTTATGGTCAATTTTTGTTCTGAAGTGTCCCTTCTGAATCTCACCAAAATAAGTTTTCAATTTAGCTTCCTAAATCCAGTTTTTGCTCTGTTAGTTATTAGGGATTTTTTTGACTAAACAATCCATGCATAACTCTGCACTCTGTCCTGCTGTTTTCTGATGTCTCTAAAAAGATACGGTACCTCCTTAAAAATATGGTACCTCCTTCCTGATGTATCATATACTTCCCAGAATTTTGAAGATTAAGATGAATCATCATAAGTGAAATGACCCTAAACAGAGAACACAGAGAGCTGGTACATGTTTGCTGTAACCTTCCGAGAGAGCTCTTCATCTCGTTTACAAGTTCTTGAGAGGTTGCCTTCCGTACTGTGATGAATGAGCCATCCGGACTGCCAGACCTCCCACTGCTTTACTGTGCAGGAATTGTTTCCTCAGAGGTCCTGTGCGTCTGGATTACCTTTTAATCACAGGCCATGCTATCTGCTGCATGTAAATAAAAAACATGCATGTTTCTAATCCTAGAGTTCAGGAGAGAATATATTTTTCATCATTTGGCAAATCAAGGATGTTTTTAGAGACACCAGAAGAAGGCATATTTCAGAAAGAGTTAAAAGCACTTCTCTTAAAATGACCCAATTTCCCTCAAAAAAATTGTTGCTCAAAGTTGATGGGACATGCATTAAGAAATAAACTTTTCAATCTTGCCTGGGTAATGTGACCAGGGAATTAACTAGTCAATATAATGAAAGAGCCAACTTGCTAAGTATAGCTGCTGTTTCTTAAAAATATTATTTTTATCCATCAGAATATTATCATTGTTATTAAAGATCAATTAGGGTTTACTTTGTGAAAGAAACTCAGCTTAGATATAGGGAATCAAATATGAATATGACACAGCCCTGCCCTCAGTGTCCTTAGGTGAGAAGATAGAATACACCCATTTTTAAAAAGCCATACTCAGCATCAAGGGTTAAATGCTTTATAACTGATGATTGATAGCACAAGAATGACTAATTCTCACCTAGAAAGAGAAGACATGAGCTCTAGTTTTGTTTCCACCACTTATTAACTTTGTAAGCTGGGAATATTCTCTTAAATTCTTTGAGTTTTCAATTTTTCAGAGGCTAAATGGAGATGATAATGTCTGCCCTACCATCCCCATAGAGTTGACGTGAGTTTCAAAGAAGCTAAGGTTTATGAAAGCACATAATAAATTATAAGACTAGTGCCCTGATCTATGATGTGATCATTTTCCTTCCTCTGTCTCCTCATAGAATGAGACTCTAACAAACTTCCTCTGTTTTGTCTTCTGTCTTAGCTTATGAAATATCTGAAAGTTGTATCTTTGTGTGTGTGTATTACCACATCTCATTAAGCTGAAGCATCAGAGCTAAACAGACATCTGGACTCCTAAGTAATATCCCTACACTTAATCTTGAAGACAACAATAGGTTGCACCAATTTCAGAAAAGTGTCAGTGTCACTGTCAATTTACAGTGGAGGAAACAGAGTATTCATTCATGCAACATTTACTATTCAGTAAATGTTTATGAAAAGCCTTCCCTGAACCAGGGACCCTGCTATTAAGACAAGGCAGGGAGCTCAGTTTTAACCTTGACTTTTGCTGTTAATTTCTTGGCATTGGGTAAATCATTCATCTTCCTGTCCTTTAATTTCCTCCTCTGCTAACTGAAGCACACAGCCAATATTATGCCTGAACATATGGAAATATAGAGACAAAGAATAAAAAGGAAGGGTATGAAACTCTTTGCATTCACTCAGCTATATGAGAGGGTGGTGAGTGTTACTCTTGGGAGTTATGAGAGCAGACAGTGTTAAGAACAATTCGTTGGTGGTAGCCACTGCGAGCATTGGGTGGATACGGGAATTTGAGTGAGTTGGGCAGCTGGGGAGGGAGTTGGGGCAAGTTAAGACTACCAGCTTCCAGAAAGGGAGCTTCTGGGGTAATTATCAGAGACGATCCAGGAGATAGTGCTGCTTAGTATTTAGGGAACTTTAAAACTAAAGTTGTTACGGGCCAAAGGAATTTTTGAGGGATAATGAGAGATCTCAAATTTTGTGAATAAGCCTAAAAGTAGATGATGGGTCTACACTGGGCGATTTGGCACTTTTTTTTCATCCTGGATTAGACAATTTTGTGTGTGTGTGGTTTCTCAGCTTATTGTGAAACATATTAAACATAGGTGAAAACAGTATTTAACTGAAAGATAAAGCGAGAACTCTGAGAACTCTGCACAATACGCTGTAACAACCTAAATGGGAAAATAATTTGAAGAAGAATAGAAACACGTATATGTATAGTTGAATCACTGTGCTGTACACCTTAAACTAATACAATATTGTTAATCAACTATACTTCAATATAAAATAAAAATTTTTTAAAAGAAGTGAAAGAAATAAAAAAAAAGAAAGTTAATGAAATAATATTCAAGATAGGAACGAAAATGGACTAAGGGGGCCTCCCGAGAGGAAGAAAACTAACATGCATGAAGTTCATGTGAAAGCTTGTGGAGCCCTGGGAACTTTCACATCCGTAAAAGAACCTCATCATAGCCACACAAGGTAGTTGTCATAAAGATCTGAAAACCGAGGCACAAAGAGAGTCAGCAACTTGTCTAAAGTCAGCAATGACTATGCTGTCAAGCTTGGGTTTGAGCTGTGGAGATTGTAACATGATTCTTCTCTCAGAAACTCTGTCACAGACTCAGCACCCTTGGCATCATCACTTTATCATTAGAGAATGGTCTCTCTTGGAAAAGGGAGCCCCTTTCATATCACTGTCGCCATTGTAGCATTATCGAAAGATATTATTCCAGTGAGGGCACTTGGATTCAGGTGTAGGCATCTGAGGTTTCTATTGTGGTAACCACAGGGGCTGGCATTTCACAAAACCTGCTCACCCTGCTTAGTTAGTTAACCATGGGGGAAGGGGAAGGATCCTCAGTCCCCCTGTCATTCGGGAAAATGTCCAGTGAAAGTAAGCAATACACTTCCCAGAGGCAAATCTTTTCGAATATGCATAGTTTCACAGACTCAGAGAATTTCAGAGCTGAAGAGACCCAAGAGACAGAATTTTTGCTTTACGGCACAGTCTAGGTTAGGGGACACCTAGGGCAAGAGTTCATTTATGGCCTTCCCGTCCTGTCCTCCTGGAACGTTTTCCTGTCTGTGGCACTGTGCGCATGATTAAGCTATTTAAATCATTCCCGAATTTGTAATTTATTAACCCAGGAATAGGACATTTATCACTTGAATCATCCCAGAAGCATGTGTCAGAGTTACAGAGGGAAAGATTTCTTCTAAAAACTCTGTGCTAAGCTATTTAAGGTGACTATCTTTGCCCACTTTGGGGACTTGTACATGCCTTAATGATCCCTCGACCGAGTTCTCTTAGCCCTAATGAATTTGGAAGCACCAGCCCCAAAGGTTCTGCTTGATGGTTCCCATCAAGGATAAAACTGAAAATAGGAACCCTCTGGTTGCTGACTAGGAGATAAACTTGCTTAAGCAGCCTGCTAAAAGCAGGGGATCATATGAAAAGCCACATGACAAACAAGAAATAATTGGAGCTTAAAAGATGCCAGTGTCAATGAGTAAGATTTCTTTAATCAGAGGATCTAGTTAAAGAAAATTCACCCACTCACAAGTTCTTAAGTGCCATTATCTTTTACCCTGAACCATTTCACTTGCCCTGATGTGGCATATTAAGTGATTTAATTAACACAGAAATGTCAGCCTTTATTGACTCAACTAACTGTCCACATTTTTTGCTTTATTATTAGTTCATTTATTTCTCTATTCACCACATCCTTAAAACCTGTTATAAGCTAGGTGTAGAACAAGATACGAATAATACTTTATGCAACTTTTTCTGGTTTCTCCAGTGTTATGCTATTTCTTCCTCTCCTGAAACCTAGTGGCTCTTTGTTTGCAGGTCTCCAGAGAGATTTATGATATTTTGCATTGCATTGTAGTAACCTGAAAACATGTCTTATCTTACTACTCAGAACTAAGACAATTGAAGACAGACATGACACTTTATGAATTTTTGTAATTTTCATGATACTTAAAGTAGTCTTGGCATAGGGTATATTCTCAGGATTATGAAATGAATGACTGAATATCTGTTGAACTGGATAAGAAGTGGATTCAATGTAGGCTAAGTTATGCTGCCTTAACAAACAACCCCCAGGTTTCAATAACTCACAACACAATGGTTTATTTCTCATCTGTGTTAATGTCCACTGTGAGTTAGGTGTACCTCTACTTTCCATCTTTTTTATTCTGGCATCTGGGCAGGAGGAGCAGCTAATTGGGACAAGCTTATTTTGTGGCAGGGGGACAAAAGAGATGACAGAAGCACACGATGGACCAGAAGTGGCATATATCACTTCTGGTCAAATTTAATTGGTCAAAGCCAGTCATGTAGCTAAATGTCCATGAAGGGCAGACAGTTATGATTCTTCCACAGAGAAGACAGTGAATATTTGAGAATAATAATATAATCTACCAGAGAAGCCATCCTTACTTTTAAGGAGTTTAAAATACAGTTGAGGAAGTAGCCAGACACAACCACAATTTTAAAATTGAAGTGTAAGCAGCATTTTATAGATGTAAGAGGAAGGAGAGATTTCTGTTGACTGGGGTTGGTCATAGATTTCTGTTGACTTAATAGAGGATGCATCCTTCAGACTGGACACAAAAAGTAAGATTTTGTGAGAAGGAAACAGGGAAAGTTAATCTAGGTGAAGGAGAGTATTAGGAGACATATGAAGGTCCTCAAACAAAAGGTGTACTCAGGAAAAAAGTGGGTAGTACACTTTTGGTGGAGGGTAAGAAGCCACATAGAGAAATAATAGTGCATTAAATTTCAGACTAAAGAAATTAGAACCTATTTATCAGGAAATGGCAAGCATTGGAGGTTTTGGAAGCTAATTAAAGGGGTTGGAGAGAAGCTGAAGACATTTATAAGACTACTTGAAGAGTCCAGGAAGAAGATACTAAAGGGAGAACCAGGGCATTGTCAAGTATAATGAAAAGGATGGAACATACATAGACAACCTTCACAGGAAATCAACAAGGCTTGAAAACTGATGGGTTTGGGGAGCAAAGGAGAGAGAGAGGAGAGCGACAGAGACAGAGACAGAGAGACAAAGAGAGACAGAGAGAGAGAAAGAGAGAGGAGTTGAAGATGACTGAAGAGTGGTGGTGTCATTAATGGAAAAATAAGAAAGAACTGACTTGTGAAATGGGAAAATAATAAGCTTTCTTTCAGCTATGCTGAGTTTGAGGAATTTCAGATAGAAATATTTAGCAGGTATACAGATCTATGGAATAGAGTTTAGGATTGTGATTGTGATTGAAGATGTAGACCTGTGGGACCCCCTAAAGAGACGACAGTTGAAACCATGGATGCAGGTGAGATTGTCAAAGGGGAATATGGCTAAAAGGTAGAGTCTTGAAGGCTCCCTACGTGCAGGGTGTGCAAAGCTGAAGATAAACCTGGGAGGGAGCCTGAGGAACACTGACAGGGAGAAGAGGAGCACTGAGCTGAGGCAGAGGAGGGTCTGAGGAGGAGGCAGAGGTCAACAGGGTCTAATACTTTTAGAGAGCTCCAGGAGGAAGAGAAAGTGGAAAGTGGTACTGGGTTTAGAGGAAGAAATTAGTGATGATGGATAAGGAAACGACTCCAGTGCAGAATGGGGATGTTCTTTTGAGATATGTCATAATGAAAATTATAGACATTGAGTGATGGAAGGGTAGTGGGAAGGGGTGGAATCAAGAGCACAGTGAGTGACTACCCTCTTGGAAAGAAGATGGACATATTCTTTGATGGGACGCCAGAAGGAGAATATGCACTAAGAGGGGAAATCGTCAATAGGAAGGAGTGACTTTAAGGTAGCTCTTACCACAGTAGAGAATAAGAAATATGTTCATTCTTTGAAATTAAAAATAATTATATTATTGAAAAATCAGGTTACATTTTTAAAACCATGTATATAAAATTAGTCACAGGAAGCAGAGGGGATCTTCCAAGTGACTATATTGAATTTATTTTTTACATATTTAATGTCCAGCAAGGGCTTGCCATATACTCATATGCAATAAATCATTTGGTGACTATATTATTGGGCTACAGGATGGATAATTTTAAGAAAATATGTTTGTTGCCCAGAGCTCATTAATTGGTCCAAGTGTCCTTTTGATGGGAGAAGGGCATTTCTGGCCTTTTATGAGGGCATATTAGAAACCTTTTCTTCCTATCCGTTTGAGGTTGTTGGTATTTCTTCAAAGTGACTGTGACCTTGGCAACCCACAGAGCTCTGGGGGGAAATAAGACCCAATCAGAGCATAATCACATTATGCTATGTTGCTGTCTGTGATATGAGGAAGAACTGGTGAACTTAGCAAAGAGGGATGTTTATAATATTTATTTCTTCATTCTTCATTCATCATTCACACTCATTCAACATTCTACAATATTTTCTGAGTACCAGCTGTGTGTCAGGTACTATTCTAAGTGCTGGAGTCAGAGCCTCTCCACTCATGGAGACCACATTGCTGTGGACATATAACAGTGTTACAAAAAGTCATGTAATGATGAACATTATAAAGAAAAAAATAAAGCAAGTTGAAGAGATAAACAATAAATTGAAGGTGAGGGAGTTGGGTGACTACTATTTCATATAAAACTGCCTTGGAAGGTCTCTGATGAGAAAACACTAAACAGAGATCTGGAAGATCTGGAGAAAGATGTCCTAGGCAGAGTGAACAAATGATGCTAAAACTATTCATTCTTGAGACAGGAATGAACTTGGCATGTTTTAGGGAGAGCAAGGTCTGTGTGGCAACAGTAAAAAGGACAGGTGGAGAGCGATAGATATGAAGTTGGAAAGAGAGGCCAGATCATGTGGGGCCTGGAAGGCTTTTACTTTAAGTGTGATGAAAAATTGTTGGATGGGTTTGGAGCAAGAAACCAACATATTAGGGATTATGTTTTTAGAGGATTACTTTTTCTTTCTTTTTAAATTTTTTTGAATATTATCCTTTGTTTTATTAAAATTTATCTAATTATACATTTACAAAATTTAAGTTTTAATGATGTCTGTACTTAACAACTGGCTTAGAAAATTCTTGAAAATTTAACAATAAACCCTTGTCAACTCACACAGCTGACTCTACCATGTCTTAGAGGATTGCTTTGACTGTTATGTGGAAATAAACCATAAAAGGGCAAGACCTAAAGCAGAGAGACCAATTAGGAAGCTGCTGCAGTAATCCAGAAAAAGAAGATGGAGGTTTGAATAAGGATGACAGTGGTGGTGACAAAGAGAGGTGGAAAGATTCCTGATGTATTTTAAACATTTTTAAATAATAGCTTTATTGAGGTATAAGTCACATACCATAACATTTGTTTTAATTGTACCCATTTAAGGTGTAAAATTCAGTCATTTTAGAGATAGACATGACAGGACTTGATGATGGAGTTGATTCAAAGTATGAGGGGAGGGACTTCCCTGGTGGCACAGTGGTTAAGAATCCACTTGCCAATGCAGAGGACATGGGTTCGAGCCCTGGTCCAGGAAGATCCCACATGCCACGGAGCAACTAAGCCTGTGCGCCACAACTACTGAGCCTGTGCTCCAGAGCTTATGAGCTACAACTACTGAAGCTGGTGCACCTAAAGCCCGTGCTCCACAACAGGAGAGGCCACCACAATGAGAAGCCCACACACCACAGCAAAGAGTAGCCTCTACTCACTGCAACTAGAGAAAGCCTGTGTGCTCTGCAATGAAGACCCAATGCAGGCAAAAATAAATTAAAAAACAAAACAAAACCCCAAAGTATGAAGGTAAGAGAGGCATCAAAGATTTCATTTGGGTTAGGAAATAAGCAACTTGATGGACACTAGTGACATTTGCTGAGATGCAGAGAACTGAGGGGAAGAAAGTACCTTTATCCTTGGACTAGGAGATGACCTATAATCACATAGAAAAATGCCTAGTATGTAGTAAATGTAAAATATATTGTCTATTTTCCCCCTACATAACAATTCCTCTCTATTTTTGGATGAAAAAGGCAAATCAGAAGTCCAGTTACTGAAATTAAGATATAGAGTCAGAGGGTTTCAGCAGGAAGACTGATTTGATGTTCAGAAATCCAACTGTGGATCTCTATATTTCCACTTTCTGGGGCCTGGAAAAGTCTCTTAGTTATGGCAAAGGATTAATGTCTCCTGGAAGCCAGATAGCAAATTATCATGTTGTATATTTTTAGTGGGCCATACAATGGCTTCCATTAGTATCTTTTTGTGGAAAAAGAATAAGAGCATATACCAGATGAAGTATCCTTGTTGCCCAATAAATCACTGATATGTAAAATTTGGTGATCTCCATTGGGATTCCCCACCATTAATTCTACCATCCTGACTTTGTGATGTGCCAATAGTTTTTGTGAATTGTGTGTATTTATATAGTACATTTATAAACAAATTTTAAGATTTATATACACATGTACACATATATAAGACTTAGGCTTAACAGTAATAATTCACATTCATTACTAAAATTATGGATAAAACAACTGGAGAAAGGCCAAATGAGTTAGATGTAGACAGGGAAATTTAGAGATAAAATTTTTAATGGGAAGTACTTGGTTTGGATTCTTGCCTTATCCTGAACCTTGAGAATCATTTGTCTTAGTTGTCTACAGTTATGTAATTAAACACATTAATGCTTAGTGGCTTAAGACAGCAATTTATTATTATCTCTCCTGGTTTTGTGAGTTGACTGAGCTTGTCTGGGCAGAATTCACTTGGGGTCTGTCATGCAGTTGCTGTTGTAGAGCTGCTGAGTTGGAGCCATGTGAAGGTTCAACTGGGCTGAGTGTCCAAGATGGCTTCTTCATCACATGTCTGTCATTTCTGAGCTCCTCCAAGTAGTCTTTCTGTCTAGCAAAGTGTCTTGCACTTCTGACATGGCAGCTCAGAGCTCCAAGAGGCAGGACATGGAAACTTCCAGTCCTTACAAAGACCAACCCAAAACTGACACAATGTCATTTCCATGATATCCTATTGGTTGAAGCACTCAGGGGAGAGCCCAGATTCTGGGTGGTGAAGGAATGGACTTTTCTTTAGATGGAGGTGTTGTGTGCATGTAAAAGGGGGGAAAGAATTGATGACACCCATTTGGGAGATAAACTACATTTAATCCGCATTTAATCAGCTTGTAATCATTCTCCTCTCATGCAGGAATTGCCAAGCCTTTTACAAAAGACTATATTTCAAAATATTAAATTAAAAAACTTTTTTCCAAAAGGTTAATATTAAAAAAAATAGTCTTTGAAATCAGGAAAGAAACTAAACTAAATATCTGGTAACTAGCACTATTTTAAGTCCATTCTGTAGTCAGAAAATCAGAGATTTCCAATTGTATGGTGTCATATAAGACTTATGCAACATCAGAAAATGATTTTGACATATAGTTCCTTACTTATTATTAACTCATTACATACTACTCCTCAAGAAAATAAGTAAGCAGATTTAGATTTTCCTGCAACTCTTTGTGGTTTTTAGGATCAACAATTTGATTACTCTTTGATTTTATTTTTAAGCCTAGATCTATAGGCCAGTGGAAAGAATAATTTCCAGAATCATCCTGGTCATAACTTTTGGTCAATGTGATCTATTCAGTGTAACCATACAGAGGTCCCTAGATATAGACAACCATATGTGCCTTTGTCAATAATGTCCTGTGTATCAGATCTAGAATGCAGTTATACAAGAATGGGAAACCAAACAAGATGGAACAAGTCCAGAACTGACCAGGAGTTGAAATATCTGGGAGGAATTGGCAAGAGTTGACAGGTATAACATCAGGAGTCAACCAGAAATATCGCCATGAGTTTCTGAAAAAGTGAGAAGGACCGGCAGCCCAAGCAGAACAAGAGCCAACATAAGAACTGAGCTGCAACCCAGGAGAAATTCCAACCTTAGGGTAGCAGCTAAACAGCCATATAGAAGCAGAGCAGTAAATTATTAATGAGCTGCTTTAAATACTTAATAACACAGAGATAGGGCAAAGCTAAAAAATGCAGGAAGCAGCAATTGAGAAAATACATTCATGAGTTGGACCAATAATTATTCAAGACAGGAAAGTCTTTTAAACTCAGTTACTCAACCCCTTCCCTCAAGAAATTTCCATCAGACTGAACAAGAATCTGTAAAATCCATAACACCCCTAGGTTAAGAAATTCCCCATTCTTATTGTTATAAAGAGTTATTTCACACCCTCCTGTAATCATGAATTTTCAGTTAAACCCATTTAAATTGTTTGTGGGAGTGTTTGGCATGTGACACTCAATGAAGGTTAGTTCTTTCCCTGCCTTTCTTTTAGTGACAAAGTATACAAGAGACTACTTAGCAAGAAGCAACTCTTGGCCCCATCTCATGAAGGTAGAGCTGATCTTGTTTTTTTTTGTTTGTTTTTTTTTGTGGTACGCGGGCCTCTCACTGTTGTGGCCTCTCCCATTGCGGAGCACAGGCTCCGGACGCGCAAGCTCAGCGGCCATGGCTCACGGGCCCAGCCGCTCCGCGGCACGTGGGATCCTCCCAGACCGGGGCACGAACCCGTGTCCCCTACATCGGCAGGCGGATTCTCAACCACTGCGCCACCAGGGAAGCCCCTGATCTTGTTTTGTAATCAACATGTTGACTATTCTCAATTTGTTGGTGTCACCCATGCAGCCAGTCACATGTTACTGATCAATTTGAATAAAATTATAGTCACCATAGTTTTCTGAATTGTGCATGTAGATTCCCACATAGGAACAAAGTTGATAATCAGGAAGAGTGGTTGCCTACATAGTCTGCTCTGATCTAAATTCCTTTGAAACAAAGTTAAATTGAGCCAAAAGAGGTTAAAGCCATCAGAAGGAAAAAATTTGAGGGCCACCCTGATCTCTAAGATAAGGGGTTGGTAGAATTTTTTAGAAAAGGTCTAACATTGACTCTCATTTATTAAGATCTAAATAAAGGTTTATATATAAAGGTGAAATGACCTCAGAATGAACACTTTCATGAGAATCCAAACTGTTGCATCCTGTATTAGCAGAAACTCTCAGCAGCACACCCTGATATAGAGGGCCAGTGATGAATACCGTAATTCACGTGAGGAATGACAAAAGCAGACGATTTCCAGAACTGCCCAGTTAATCAAAAAGCCTGGAACTATTTCCAGGATGCTTTTTTTTAAAGTCTAGACGAAACCTCAAGATAACCTTTGTACAATTGATCTAATGCCAATGGGATGTGAGAAGACAGTTAAGAGATCCGCATTACCAAAGGGGTTTTACAGAGAATAAAGTGATTTGCAAAAGAAGACTAGGACAGAAAAGGTAAACGCGAATCATTTGTGTGTGGTGGTTGGGGGGTGGGTTGGGGAGGGCGAGGAAACCTTCAAGAGTAAGAAGAAACAGTTCTACAATGTGGAGGAAGTAGATCAGACTTCAGCTTCCCCAGAGAATAAGCATAATATAATTATTAACTTGTACTTGGCACCAGATTTATTCCCTGTGCAAAGAATTAACTCAAACCTAGGAAAAACCCTAAGAGGGAGGGAAAAACATTTTATTTGAAGGTGGGTGCTGTGGATAAAAGAATACATGAAAATAGTTTTATTCTCACCAATGACTTCCTAGTGGAATTTCCAAGCCCTACAATGACCAATGGAAAACATGAAGGTAGATGAGAGCATTGTTCACTTCCCTATGAAAAAGTATTCCTCAGTGATTACTTGGGGTCCAGATGGAGCTTCGTACTGCATCAGAGCTCTTATAGTTGGGTCTAATTGGAGCACTCTTATCTTTCCAAGAATTTTTAATGACCAGAATATTTGGAACTTTGGCATTTCCTAAGAGGCTCAAATAAATCACACAAATAATTCTCATTTGGCCCATATACAATGTATTAATGATGTAGTTCTAGTACCTTCTGACTTCAACCCGCTTGCTCCTTGCGATTTTATCTAGAAGCACATCTGTTTCACTTGGCCAACTGCAACTCTAAAATCCTCTCTCAGAATATCAAGTAACATAAATATATACCAGTAGAAGGTAATTTTTCTCTCCCCCACCACCACTTTTTTTTCAGTTAGCTAAGGATAAGTATTCCGTAACATAGTCACTTCTATACTTCAGCAATTCTACTTCTAAGAGAAATATGTCCACCTCAGAGATACACAGGAATGTTCATAGTAGCTTTATTCACAATAACCAAAGACTTAAACAGACCCAAATGTCCATCAACAGTAGAATGTTACAAAACAATGAAAAAGAGCACACTATTGTTACATGCAGCAACATGGATGAATCTCACAGACATAACGTTGAGTGAAAGAAGGCAGGCACAAAATAATACAACTATCATCCCATTTATGTAAAGTTCAAGGACAGTTAAAACTTACTCATGGTGATAGAAGAATAGTGGTTATCTTTGGAGGATATTTACTGTGAGTGGGCACCAGGAAGTCTTCTAGAAGGCTGGAAATGTTTTAACCTTGTCTGTGTGATAGTTCCATGGGCGTATACACATGTAAAAAGTAACTAAGCTGTGTACTTAAGATTCAAGCACTTTATTATATGTATATTATAGCTCAATTTTAAAAATATAGAAGAAAAAGGAGCCTTTTCAGAAGTTTATATTTGGAGATCCAAAATTTAAGCTTATACTCGAGACACCAGCACTTCATTTGTGATACATTGATAGCTGTATCCAATAACCCCCTGCGAATATAGTTTGTGGCTCAAATGTTAGAAAAGTAAACATAATAGAAAATTTTAATCAAAATAGCTTTCCACACATATTGGACATTGATAGTGACATAAGCTACTGTTCATTGTGCATGTCATACACAGTACAGAATGTGGGTTCATTTATTTTCAGCAAATATTTTTATCATTTCTTTTATATTTAAAATTTTAAAATTTACATAAAAACTATTTTTTGTGCATGCCATGTGGCATGTGGGAATCTGAGTTCCCCAACCAGGGATCAAACCCACGCCCCTTACAGTAAAATCTTGGAGTCTTAACCACTGGACTGCCAGGGAAGTCCTTTTATCATTTCTTATTGTCTTGAGGTTAAAGAATCCCCTCTAAAGCATGGCGAAGTATAGAAACCTAAACCAGGTAAATAGCCCCCTTTATGGAATTCTTATAACAAAGTTTCTTTCAGTCTGCTTTGCTATGCTGCAAATGCTTTACCAAAAGAGACAAAAGAAAAGGGAGGGCGAGCCCTTCTCATAGAATGATTTTACTTTAGTTTTCTTCAAATAGAGTGGTCTCCCATTAGTGCTTTTCTGATTCTGGTAGTTAATCTTCAGGAGTAATCAATACAAGTTTTAGTTTTAGGCATCATTAAAAAAAAAAACCAATTTTTAATCAACTGACTTAAAAAATTCTTTTACCTTGATTTGGTTGATTTTTATTAATGATTCAAATAAGCCATTTCTCTACTTACAGGAACCACATGGTTCTGTTCCAAGGAGAAGATGCTCTCTTGCATTTAAGAGTTTTGAATCCATTTAAGGAACCAGTACATGGTGGGACAACAGAGAGCACTGAGGATGCCATTGATAGGTAAGGTCCAGCTAAGGTTCTATAGACACTTGTCATGAACGCCAAAGAAATCCCAGAGGTAAAATCGGTTGGGAGCAGTTTCATTCCCGAATGAACATTGTTTTGTTGGGAGACACTGTTTCTGGGTAAAAGTTTTGGAAAGCTGTGCCCTAATCGTCTGCAGTGCAACCAAATGTCCGGGGGGGACACTCAGGTTCATAACCCTTGTCTCTGGTTCAATTTCAAAACCCAGCTTCTTGGTTGCTGTTTTGAAACCATGGGAAAAGATCAATTAAATCTCAGTGATGGTCCTGGAGAAATCACAACTTAAAAACAAAACACTGAAAAAAATACTTGAGCATCTTGCCGAACCTCAAGAAGCCAATGCTTTTAAGAGAGAAGCTCCAGCCCCTGAGGCTTGACAGGTAGATGGAAACCCAGAAGCAGTGTAGGGCTGGGGTCTGATTAACAACAGTTTAGGGTGCTCTCTTGATTGCTGCTGCCTGCAAAACGGGTCTTGCACCAGCTGTTTATGGAAAGTAGTGGGTAAACTTTTCAGTCAGCATCATTTGTATGCTTCTAGAGAATGTATGAATATTAATAAGATGTGGGGACAAAGGCCTGTGAATGTTATAATGTAGAATTTGTCAAGCGGTTATTTTAGTGATTTAGAATTAATTTATTCAATATCTACTTGTGTCAAACACCTACTAAGTACCAGCACTGTCATACGTACTGGGTGTGCAAGGCAGCCTCTAATCTCGTGGAGCTTACAGAACTGCTCTAAGACTAAATGTCTTCATTTAAGCAGTCAACCTCTCATATGATTATCGTGAGGATTAAATGAGGTCATGCATGTCAACTTTTTTTACATCGTGTGGCAAATAGCAAACCCTCATTTTATATGTAGACATAGATGTTGACACAGACTTATGAAGGACAGGGTACTGTGGCAGCACATAGAATGGGTACATCCGTCAATTTGAGGAAAGGGCTCCCTGAGGAGGTGAGTGCTAATGCAGGAATGAGTAGGAGAGAGCCTACAGAAGAGGAGGAGATGCCCTTCGGAAGCAGTGGTGGTACACGGGCGCAGCAGTGAGAGGCAACTGGCAGTGTTTCAGTATAGCTGGAGAGCAGAGCTCCATCTGGGAAGTTTTAGGGATGAGGTGGTAGGTGAATGTGGGCTGGTAAACCAGCTCTGGGGGCGTCAGCCAATTTCCACGGACTGTTCTTGTTGTGGCTGATTTCATCTACCAACTAACAACTGGCATGCAAAATTCCTGGATTGTTAAAAATCAGCTCTGCGGCAGGTGAAAGTGACCTCCGATGTACCCTGGTTCCTGGGTTAAGATTTTGGGTGGACTCTAGGGCAACAGGTAGCCCCTGACATGTTTTCAGCTGAGGAAACAGAGCATCAAGTCAGAGTTTTAGAACGATTGTTCTGGCTTCAGTGAGGAGGGAAGAGGCAAGTAGGGAGGCTGGTGCAGGTCAGAAACTTAGTGGAATTGGGATGCGGGAAAAATATGGACTTAGAAGATATTGGAGCAACAGCTGATTGACCAGATGTGGAGGCTTAGGAAAGGGGAGCACCCAGGAAGTAAGTCTGGGATTTGGGTTTGGGGGACAGGGTGGACTCTGGCACCATTTTCTAAGAGAGGGAACTCAGAGAGCAGGAAATGTTTGAGAAGATGCAGACTCATTGACACGTTTGAACTTACTAGTTTTAGCTCCTCATCCAAGTGATGATGTCCAGGAGGCAGCTAGCTCTCCATGTCTCAACCCAGATCTGGAATGGAGATTGAGATTAGAAAATTATCTGCATAGCAATAGTAATCGAAGCTTTGCTAGTGCCTGAGGTCACCGAGGAACCTAGAACAGAACCTTGAGGACATCACTGTTTAAGGGATTGTGCCAAAGAAAAGGAACATAAAAGGGGCAAAGGGGAGTGGCTGGACTGTTAGGAGGAGAATCACAAGAAGGTGATGGTGCTGTAGAGTCAGAAGTGAGCCTTTCAAGGGGATGATATCTGGTGACATTAAGCACTAATGACAAATCAATAAAGACTGGAAAGCAGCTATTGGATTCAACTAGGAAGTTGTGAGTATTAGCCTTGGTAAGAGAGTAGATTTAGTGAATTCCATCTGCAGCAAGTTGGGGTATGAATACAAAGTTGGAAAGTGGAGGAAGTGAATGCAGGAGACTCTTTCAAAAAGCGTGGCTGGTCAGGGAAGAGGAAAAGTCAGGGTGGTGACTGGAGAGGAAAGTGGGACCTAGGACGAGTACACTGTTGTTTGTGTGTGAAAGGAGAGACATGTTTTAGAATGTGAATTCTTGGGCTTCCCTGGTGGCACGCAGTGGTTGGGAGTCCGCCTGCCGATGCAGGGGACACGGGTTCATGTCCCGGTCCGGGAGGATCCCACGTGCCGCGGAGCGGCTGGGCCCGTGAGCCACGACCGCTGAGCCTGCGCGTCCGGAGCCTGTGCTCCACAACGGGAGAGGCCACAACAGTGGGAGGCCCGTGTACGGCAAAAAAAAAAAAAAAAAAAAGTGAATTATTTAGCAAACACTTCCGTAATCCTTGCTGTGGATCAGGCAGTGTTCTAAATGCTTTATACATATTCACTAAAGTAATCCTCATAAAGTAAGATATTCTTATGATCTTCATTTCACAGATGACAAAGAACTTGTGTAAGGCCACGTGGATATCAAGGGTGAAGTCAGGAATTGTCCATAGGCTACCTGACCCCAGAGTCTGTGCTGTTAATCATTGTCCACTGTATCCCTTGCTGTGTTCAGCAGACTGTGTGGATGGGAAGGAGTCATCCATGGAGATGGATGAGGTACAGGAGAGAGAGGAAAAGTAGTGGAATAAAGTACCTCCAGAAGCGTGAGGGGAATGGGACCCAGAGCAAAAGTGGAGAGGTCAACCCTAAACAGGAAGGAATATTGAAATAGGAGAAAAAGAGATAGAAATTAAGGATACAGCCGCAGGTAAGTTTGTAGGTTTGGTGACAGGAAATAGAGGCTTTTTTCAAAAGTGTAGAGAAGAAATGGTCTGAAAGCAACAGTAGGGAGTAAGGAAGGTCCTGTTTTAATCTTCAGACCCCAGAGTTTTATATGGGATGTGGGAAAAGGACAAGCTATCACTCAAGATGCTGATTGGTGTCTCAGGAAAGGGAGTTAAGTCTTACTTAAGGTAAAGAGGGAAGCTCCATGAAGATGTAGGGAGCTTTATCATGGAATGAAGTTTCAGAGGAAAGATTTAGAAGAGGAATGGGGAGTTGTGATGAGAGGAGAGGATAGAGGCTTGCATCTTGGGTGGGGAATCAAGAATAACCAGGCCATCTCTTCTGTGTATGCTGAGTTTCCCCAGCGGAAAGGACTCCAAGAAGTGAGGAGGAAGAGTGGGTGAGTGGGTAAGGAGAGGAGAGAGAGGAGAGGAGGGGAGGAAATGGTGGGAATGGGGGTGGTTCAGTAGTCAGGGCACCCTGGAGGGGTGGTATTTCCAAATGGGTCATTGTTCTGGAAGATGAAAAGACTGAAGGCTTTGGCAGAAGTCGATGCAGTTGGATCCACCTGTGAAAGTTCTTGAGAAAGGCTTATAGGAAGGCTCCTAGTGTGTGTGTGCGTGTGTGTGTGTGTGCACACACATACATGTGCTAATAAAATTTTTCCTATCTGGTGTCTTTGGTATTCAGAGTGGCAAGTCTTGTAACATTTTTTACCAACAGTACAATTCAGTGGGTGGATGTTTGGAATAGACTGGCCGTATTACCTGTCAGGAGTGACAAGGGTTCCAGCAGCCATGTCATCTGGCTCCAGAGTGTTACTCTTGACCACATCATTATACTGTGCCCCAAAATATCTTCAGCATACATCAGATAAGAGGAAAACTGCCTTATTATTATTAGAGAAACATTACAGACAAATAAAAGATAGGACAAAAAAATTCCTGAAAGAGAAATGAGCAAAAGATTTGAATGAGGACTTCACAAAGAAAGAAATGTGAATGACCAATAAACATATGAAAAAATGCTGGCCCTTACTTATAATTAATGAAACACTTTTTCACCTATTGTATTTGCAAATATATAAAAAAAATGAATTCCACAGAGTGTACAGACTGTTGATAGTTACTTCTAATGGAATACTATATAGCCATTAAAAGAATGAGAGCTGCATGCTTTGCTGTGGAAAGAACTCTGCAATGTGTTGTTAAGAAGAAAGAAAGATGAAGGTTCAAAATAATATACATATGAGATACTACTTTAAAAATAAGGCTCTGTATATGGATATATGTGTTTGTAAATGGTCAGAAAATGTCTAGAAGGATATAGAAGAGATCATTACCATGTCTAACTCTGGAACTGGAGGCCTAAGGTGATATAGACCATGGGGATAGATAAAAACTCTTTTAAAAAATACATTTTGTTATGTAAAATTTTAATCATACACAGGTAGAAAGAATGATATAATGAACCCCCTGCCCATTTACCCATCACCTATGTCCAACAATTATGAATATTACTTGATTATGTTATCCTTTTGTTCTGTTTGAAAAAAATACCATTGGGGTGTATTATTTTTATATTAAAAACCCAACATGATGAAAATGATTTTCCCCAATGCTCTCACAACCAAAGGCTTGTTAGCCCAAACTCTAGTTTCCAGAAGCAGAAGAAGGCTTCAGAGACCAGGGATCTGGGGAGCTTTAGCCACGTTCCTCTTGAATTCTGTCAGCCATGTAGCTAGAGGGACAGCTTACTTTATCCAGATACTATAAAACGATCCTTAATTTAAAAAGCAACATCAAAGGAAGACTGTCCACTCTCTAAGGGGAATTTAATTTGTTCACCACCACCCACCCATACCCCCTAGTCCATGTTTTTATTAAGGGACAACTTGATTTATCCTTCAGCTTATTTTTTTTTCTCTCTGTTAAGATTTACTTCGTTTCCCACCAGAGCCCCAAATTAGGAAAACAGTACCTTCCTCTTCAGATTCGTGTGTCTTGGACAGCTGAGCAGCTGCTGCCAGATGTTACCCTTGGTCATAGTGTCTGATGAATATCTCATGCCAGAGGTTCAGGGGAGCTTGGAAAAGTACATAGATTCCCAGGCCCCATTTGGGATAGAGTGTGGAATTCTGCAGGCTGAAAAGAGGATGCCTTCTCCCTGCATCCATCCATCACTTACTCAACAGCCATTCATTCCACATACCCTACCCTCTGCCAGGCTCTGAGCTAGAGTTAGGCTGATAAGGTTAAGCAGCACATGGCCCCTGCCCTTCATGAGCTTATCAGAACTGGAAAGAAACTTTCAAGATTTACTCTGCTTCCTCTTTCTGGATTGCTTTTTCCTATCTTGTCTACTTACTCTTACTCATCCTTCAGAATTTAGCCACGAGTCACCACCTCTGATGAACAACAATTTACTGTTTCCTTTGCCAAGAACACCCTTCCTATCTTGTCCACCTAAACTTACTCATCCTGCAAAACTCGGGTCACTAGTCCCCACCATTGTAGCCAGCCCTGCCTGACTCCTCAAATCCAGGCTAGTTACTATGCTTATCAGGTTGCATTATAGATTCTTACGTGTTTGCCTCCCTTTGAGACAGAGCCTTTGATTCTCCAGTTTGTACACAGTGCATGGCACATATGTTCTTTGGATGAACGAATAAAGGAAGTATAATTTCTTTGGGTTTTATGCCTTTAGGGTCTCATAACCCATAAGTGCCTTCAAGGATAATCTCCTTGGTTAGCAGCCCCTCCATAGCTGCTCCTCCTTCTTTCTGTGTTCTATCAAAACACAAATCTTATCTGAGAGGGCCCAAGGCTCCAAATAAAAGAGCAGATGTATGTCTGCGGTCCCAGCCCTAAGCAACTAAAATGTAACGTTTATCCCTTGAAAGAGACATTGGTGTTGGTTTCAAAACCATTGCTTGATCCTTTCCACTCAAATACTTAAAAGTATAAGAAGAATTTGGAATTTACAAATATTACCACTTTTTTAGTGTCCTGCTATGAGGTCTTTGGACAGCGTGAAAGTCATTGCTGGGCTTTTGTATGACTGTAGAACTCGTAAGAAAGACTGGGCAACATATGCCAGGTGAAGAATCATACTGAATAAGCACTACACCAAGAGTCAGGGGACCTAACTTCTCCTTCCTTTTGAGGCCTTAGTTTCTTCATTTGCAAAGAAGAAGAAGAAGAGGAAGAAGAAAAAGAAGGAGGAGGAGGAGGAGAATGAGGAGGGCAGGGGGAGAAGGAGGTGTCTGAGTGCTTTCACGGGTTTCTTATGGCTTTAAGATCAATGAATCCATGAGTC
Organism: Kogia breviceps; assembly: GCF_026419965.1. Lineage (NCBI taxonomy): Eukaryota > Metazoa > Chordata > Mammalia > Artiodactyla > Physeteridae > Kogia > Kogia breviceps. The sequence goes on from NC_081310.1 coordinate 106,826,610, forward strand.
CATAATCCAGGACACAAATCTTTTCAGTAAATTGAAAGAGCAAGTTAATTTTCTTATCTGATCTGCTCTTCTGAAAGTTCCCATTGAGACATGGGATAATATTATAATATTCTTTTTTTTCTGTTACTAATCCTTTCCTGTCAATTGAGACATTTATAGGTAACAAGCAAAGAAGCAAGCAAAAAGAAAACTCCCTGTGGGAAGTAGACTTCCAGAGAAAATTCCAATGTCCATTGTTTTTCTTGATTTCTTTTTGGCAAAGATATCTTAATTCTCATTGCCATTGCATATTTTGAATTTCATCCAGTGGGAGAGGAGATTCCATATATATTTATAAATCCCCTGCTGACAGCTCCCATTATGGGCAGGAACCCAAGCTCTCTGGAGTCAGGTTGGCACCTGAGCTTCTGGGCTATGGCAGGCCCAAAGGCTCCTGTGACCCTGCCTTTTTTTTTTTTTTTTTTGTGGTATGCGGGCCTCTCACTGCTGTGGCCTCTCCCGTTGCGGAGCACAGGCTCCGGGACGCGCAGGCCTAGCGGCCATGGCTCACGGGCTTAGTTGCTCCGCGGCATGTGGGATCTTCCCGGACCAGGGCACGAACCCGTGACCCCTGCATCGGCAGGCGGATTCTCAACCACCGCGCCACCAGGGAAGCCCGACCCTGCCCTTTGATACTACTGCCTTCCCAGCAACAGGACTGCCATGGAGCTTCTTTACTGTGCAGCTTTTTAAGTTTCAGTTTAAATTTTGCTTTAGCATCCATGGTTCTGCTAAAACAAAGCAGCACTGATACTTGCTAAGTATCTTCTCAATTCAGATTTACAACAAATACCAAAGTGGGAGAGGTAAGAAGTCACTTCCACCCAAAAGAAAATTGGAGTAACTACTAATAATTACCATGTGCTGATTATATGCCAGGTTTTACCTCATTTCTCCCTCACACAGCACTGTGGGATAGGTACCATTATATATCCCCCCCCCTTTTTTTTAACATCTTTATTGGAGTATAATTGCTTTACAATGGTGTGTTAGTTTCTGCTGTATAACAAAGTGAGTCAGCTATACATATACATTTAACACTGTATCTCCACCCTCTTGTGTTTCCCTCCCACCCTACTTATCCCATCCCTCTAAGTGCACACAAAGCACTGAGCTGATCTCCCTGTGCTATGCGGCTGCTTCCCCAGCTATCTATTTTACATTTGGTAGTGTATATATGTCCCTGCCAATCTCTCACTTCGTCACAGCTTACCCTTCCCCCTCCCCATATCCTCAAGTCCATGCTCTAGTAGGTCTGTGTTTTATTCCCGTCCTACCACTAATCTCTTCATGACATTTTTTTCTTAGATTCCACATATATGTGTTACCATACGGTATTTGTTTTTCTCCTTCTGACTTACTTCACTCTGTATGACAGACTCCAGGTCTATCCACCTCATTACAAATAACTCAGTTTCATTTCTTTTTATGGCTGAGTAATATTCCATTGTATATATGTGCCACATCTTCTTTATCCATTCATCTGGTGATGGACACTGAGGTTGCTTCCATGTCCTGGCTATTGTAAATAGAGCTGCAATGAACATTTTGGTACATGACTCTTTTTGAATTATGGTTTTCTCAAGGTATATGCCCAGTAGTGAGATTGCTGGGTCGTATGGTAGTTCTATTTGTAGTTTTTTAAGGAACCTCCATACTGTTCTCCATAGTGGCTGTATCAATTTACATTCCCACCAACAGTGCAAGAGGGTTCCCTTTTCTCCACACCCTCTCCAGCACTTATTGTTTCTAGAGTTTTTGATGATGGCCATTCTGACCGGTGTGAGATGATATCTCATTGTAGTTTTGATTTGCATTTCTCTAATGATTAATGATGTTGAGCATTCTTTCATGTGTTTGTTGGCAATCTGTATATCTTCTTTGGAGAAATGTCTATTTAGTTCTTCTGCCCATTTTTGGATTGGGTTGTTTATTTTTTTGTTATTGAGCTGCATGAGTTGCTTATAAATTTTGGATATTAATCCTTTGTCAGTTGCTTCATTTGCAAATATTTTCTCCCATTCTGAGGGTTGTCTTTTGGTCTTGTTTATGGTATCCTTTGCTGTGCAAAAGCTTTTAAGTTTCATTAGGTCCCATTTGTTTATTTTTGTTTTTATTTCCATTTCTCTAGGAGGTGGGTCAAAAGGGATCTTGTTGTGATTTATGTCATAGAGTGTTCTGCTTATGTTTTCCTCTAAGAGTTTGACAGTGTCTGGCCTTACATTTAGGTCTTTAACCCATTTTGAGTTTATTTTTGTGTATGGTGTTAGGGAGTGTTCTAATTTCATACCTTTACATATACCTGACCAGTTTTCCCAGCACCAGTTATTGAAGAGGCTGTCTTTTCTCCACTGTATATCCTTCCCTCCTTTATCAAATATAAGGTGACCATATGTGTGTGGGTTTATCTCTGGGCTTTATGTCCTGTTCCATTGATCTATATTTCTGTTTGTGTACTGTCTTGATTACTGTAGCTTTGTAGTATGGTCTGAAGTCAGGGAGCCTGATTCCTCCAGCTCCATTTTTTGTTCTCAAGATTGCTTTGGCTATTCGGGTTATTTTGTGTTTCTATACAAATTGTGAAATTTTTTGTTCTACTTCTGTAAGAAATGCTACTGGTAGTTTGATAGGGATTGCATTGAATCTGTAGATTGCTTTGGGTACTAGAGTCATTTTCACAATGTTGATTCTTCCAATCCAAGAACATGGTATATTTCCCCACCTATTTGTATCATCTTTAATTTCTTTCATAAGTGTCTTATAGTTCTCTGCATACAAGTCTTTTGCTTCCTTAGGTAGGTTTATTCCTAGATATTTTATTCTTTCTGTTGCAGTGGTAAATGGGAGTGTTTTCTTAATTTCACTCTCAGATTTTTCATCATTAGTGTATAAGAATGCCAGAGATTTCTGTGCATTAATTTTGTATCCTGCTACTTTACCAAATTCATTGATTAGCTCTAGTAGTTTTCTGGTAGCATATTTAGGATTCTCTATGTATAATATCATGTCATCTGCAAACAGTGACAGCTTTACTTCTTCTTTTCTAATTTGGATTCCTTTCATTTCTTTTTCTTCTCTGATTGCTGTGGCTAAAACTTCCAAAACTATGTTGAATAAGAGTGGTAAGAGTGGGCAACCTTGTCTTGTTCCTGATCTTAGTGGAAATGGTTTCAGTTTTTCACCATTGAGAACAATGATAGCTGTGGGTTTGTCATATATGGCCTTTATTATGCTGAGGAAAGTTCCCTCTATGTCTACTTTCTGGAGGGTTTTAATCATAAATGTGTGTTGAATTTTGTCAAAACCTTTCTCTGCATCTATTGAGATGATCATATGGTTTTTCTTCTTCAGTTTGTTCATATGGTGTATCATGTTGATTGATTTGCATATATTGAAGATTCCTTGCATTCCTGGAATAAACCCCACTTGATCATGGTGTATGATCCTTTTAATGTGCTGTTGGATTCTGTTTGCTAGTATTTTGTTGAGGATTTTTGCATCTATGTTCATCAGTGATATTGGCTGTAGTTTTCTTTCTTTGTGACGTCTTTGTCTGGTTTTGGTATCAGGGTGATGGTGGCCTCATAGAATGAGTTTGGGAGTGTTCCTCCCTCTGCTATCTTTTGGAAGAGTTTGAGAAGGGTAGGTGTTGGCTCTTCTCTAAATGTTTGATAGAATTCGCCTGTGAAGCCATCTGGTCCTGGGCTTTTGTTTGTTGGAAGATTTTTAATCACAGTTTCAATTTCAGTGCTTGTGATTGGTCTGTTCATATTTTCTATTTCTTTCTGGTTCAGTCTCGGCAAGTTGTGCATTTCTAAGAATTTGTCCATTTCTTCCAGGTTGTCCATTTTATTGGCATACAGTTGGTTGTAGTAATCTCTAAAAATCTTTGTATTTCTGCAGTGTCAGTTGTTACATCTTCTTTTCTATTTCTAATTCTATTGATTTGAGTCTTCTCCCTTTTTTTCTTGATGAGTCTGGCTAATGGTTTATCAATTTTATTTATCTTCTCAAAGAACCAGCTTTTAGTTTTATGGATCTTTGCTATTGTTTCTTTCATTTCTTTTTCATTGATTTCTGATCTGATCTTCATGATTTCTTTCCTTCTGCTAAATTTGGGGTTTTTTTGTTCTTCTTTTTCTAATTGCTTTAGGTGAAAAGTTAGGTTGTTTATTTGATATGTTTCCCGTTTCTTAAGGTAGGATTTTATTTTTATAAACTTCCCTTGTAGAACTGCTTTTGCTGTATCCCATAGGTTTTGGGTTGTCGTGTCTCCATTGCCATTTGTTTCTAAGTATTTTTTGATTTCCTCAGTGATCACTTCGTTATTAAGTAGTGTATTGTTTAGCCTCCATGTGTTTGTATTTTTTACAGATCTTTTCCTGTAATTGATATCTAGTCTCATAGCGTTGTGGTTGGAAAAGATACTTGATACAATTTCAATTTTCTTAAATTTACCAAGGCTAGATTTGTGACCCAATATATGATCTATCCTGGAGAATGTCCCATGAGCACTTGAGAAAAATGTGTACTCTGTTGTTTTTGGATGGAATGTCCTATAAATATAAATTAAGTCCATCTTGTGTAATGTATCATTTAAAGCTTGTGTTCCCTTATTTATTTTCATTTTGGATGATCTGTCCATTGGTGAAAGTGGGGTGTTAAAGTCCCCTACTATGATTGTGTTACTGTTGATTTCCCCTTTTATGGCTGTTAGCATTTTCCTTATGTATTGAGGTGCTCCTATGTTGGGTGCATAAATATTTACAGTTGTTATATCTTCTTCATGGATCGATCCCTTGATCATTATGTAGTGTCCTTCTTTGTCTCTTGTAATAGTCTTTATTTTAAAGTCTATTTTGTCTGATATGAGAATTGTTACTCCAGCTTTCTTCTGATTTCCATTTGCATGGAATATCTTATTCCATCCCCTCACTTTCAGTCTGTATGTGGCCCTAGATGTGAAGTGGGTCTCTTGTAGACAGCATATATATGGGTCTTGTTTTTGTATCCATTCAGCCAGTCTGTGTCTTTTGGTGGGAGCATTTAATCCGTTTAAATTTAAGGTAGTTATCGATATGTATGTTCCTATTACCATTTTCTTAATTGTTTTGGGTTTTTTATTGTAGGTCTTTTCATTGTCACATGTTTCCTGCCTAGGGAATATCCTTTAGCATTTGTTGTAAAGCTGGTTTGGTGGTGCTGAATTCTCTTAGCTTTTGCTTGTCTGTAAAGGTTTTAATTTCTCTGTCAAAGCTGAATGAGATCCTTGCTGGTTAGAGTAATCTTGGTTGTAGGTTTTTCCCTTTCATCACTTTAAATATGTCCTGTCACTCCCTTCTGGCTTGCAGAGTTTCTGCTGAAAGATCAGCTGTTAACATTATGGGGATTCTCTTGTATGTTTTTTCTTGCTTTTGCTTTGTTGCTTTTAATAATTTTTCTCTTATATAATTTTTGGTAGTTTGATTAATATGTGTCTTGGCATGTTTCTCCTTGTCTTTATCCTGTATGGGACTCTCTGTGCTTCCCAGACTTGATTGACTCTTTCCCATATTAGGGAAGTTTTCAACTATAATCTCTTCAAATAGTTTCTCAGTCCCCTTTTTTTCTTTTCTTCTTTTGGGATCCCTATAATTCGAATATTGGTGCATTGAATGTTGTCCCAGAGGTCTCTGAGACTGTCCTCAATTCTTTTCATTCTTTTTTCTTTATTCTGCTTTGTGGTAGTTATTTCCACTCTTTTATCTTCCAGGTCACTTATCCGTCTTCTGCCTCAGTTATTCTGCTATTGATTCCTTCTAGGGAATTTTGAATTTCATTTATTGTGTTGTTCATCATTGTTTGTTTGCTCCTTAGTTCTTCTAGGTCCTTGTTAAATGTTTCTTGTATTTTCTCCATTCTATTTCCAAGATATTTGATATCTTTACTATCATTACCCTGAATTCTTTTTCAGGTGACTGCCTATTTCCTCTTCATTTGTTTGGTCTGGTGGGTTTTTACCTTGCTCCTTCATCAGCTGTGTATTTCTCTGTCTTCTCATTTTGCTTAATTTATTGTGTTTGGGGTCTTGTTTTTGCAGGCTGCTGGTTTGTAGTTTTCATTTTTGATGTCTGTCCCCAGTGGCTAAGGTTGATTCAGTGGGTTGTGTATGCTTCCGGGTGGAAGGGACTGGTGCCTGTGTTCTGTTGGAGGAGGCTGTATATTGTCTTTCTGGTGGGCAGGACCATGTCAGGTTGTGTGTTTTGGGGTGTCTGTGAACTTAATATGATATTAGGCAGCCTCTCTGCTAATGGATGGGGTTGTGTTCCTGTCTTGCTAGTTGTTTGGCATAGGGTGTCTAGCACTGTAGCTTGCTGGTCATTAAGTTGAGCCAGTTTCACGTTGAGTTGGAGATCTCTGAGAGAGCTTTTGTCGTTTGCTATTACGTGGGGCCGGGAGGTCTCTGGTGGTCCAATGTCCTGAACTTGGCTCTCCCACCTCACAGGCACAGGCTTGACACCTGGTTGGAGCACCAAGACCCTGTCAGCCACAGGGCTTTTGGGAAGTCTGAGCTTTTCTTCTTCATTAGGTGTTCTGTAGGAGCCGTTCCTCATGTTGATGTATTTTTGATGTGCTTGTGGGGAGGAAGGTGATCTCCACATCTTACTTCTCTGCCATCTTGAAGCTATCTCGTGCCCCACTTTATTAATGAAGAAACTGAGGTTCAAAGAATTTAATATTGAGCCTAAGATTACTCAGTCTACCAAATTTGTGTTCAGATCCAGAACATCTGACACCACAGTCTGTGCATATAACCACTATGCTATACTGTTTCTCAAGAACTGGATATGTATGCTATCAGAACTGGGAGACTGTTCTCAGCAGAACCACTGATATAAGGTTTTTAATGGATTCCACAATGATAATAGAAGCTAATTATCAGCCAGTCTCCTGAGTTAGCCACAAGACAAGTTTTGGATATTAAAGAAATAGGAGTCTTTGTTAAATAAAGGATAAGTTTAAGAAACATCCACTAGGTATCCAGGATACAATTAATCCAAGATAAATTAATAAATTGTATTAGTTAAGGTAAATGACTTCAGGTATTATAAAAACTGCTCCCACACATCTATGGCTTAGCACAAGAAACATTTATTACTCCCAGTTCAATGTGGTTGGGAGGTGGGCTCTGGTCCACACAGTAATTCAGGGCAGGATCTGGAATAGGGTGAGGCAAGCAGGGTGCTCATCTCAGGTACCAAATTTAAGGGAGTAACTCAGTAATCAAGATAAATAATATTTTAATGCAATATTTTGGAAAAATAAAAACTGATGCAAAAAATATTCATGATGAATATTTTTAAATTTTCAAAGTATTGAAAATTTATATTAAGACAGGAGCCAAGAGAGCTGGGATAAGGGTGAGGTGATTCAGACTGAGTAGTGCTGGCTAATTAAAGACAAATTTTAAATATCCAACTAAAAGTAGAATGACTTTTACTCAGAAAATGTAGTTTCAGAGGTGTGAGCAAAACAAAAGCATGCATTATTGCTCCCTCCCACCATGCCTAGAACCATGGTCAAGGGAAAAAATTGTCCCCAGACGAGTGGGGGAGTAAACATCGCATTTTTCCATCACTCCAGGTAAGTGATGGATCACAAGGATGCAGAGACTGGAGAGAGCTTTACTTTAGCAACCATAGGACCCAAAGGAACTGGGTTTGCTCATCCAGACTGGGAGGAACATCTCCTCCACTAGCGGACTTTAGTTGGTGGCTGCCCTGATAAACAGCTCCAAAGAGCCTTTGGTTAAGGGACTTACTGAGGTAGTTATTATTGTCATGAGGAACAAGATACCCAGTAACCATCTTTAATAATATTGCTAAGAACCAACAATTACCTTACATTTTGAATAATATTTATACCCAAATATAAACCCTTAAATGACAGACAAGTCATTATCCTCCTTTTAATGCAAGACAATCAGACTTCAATTAATTTGAAGCATAGTCTGCTGGTTCTAGAGAGGAAGCTAAAGTGGCAGCTGCAGGCAGACCTGAGACTCAAGAAGATAGTCCTGGTCACCCAATGAGGACACCCTTCCTCAGACAGGTCTTCCCACCAGTCACAGCCACATGACTGTATTTTATTTTCTTCATGGCACTTCTCCCACTCTGACATTTTCTTCTTTAGTTGTTAACTTGTTTACTGTCTGTTCTTATGGCAAGCCTACCCCGTTGAGAATACCAGATCAGGGACCTTGTCTTTCTCGTTTGCCTCAGTAATCCCAGCACACAGAACAGTGCCTGGCATATAGGTGATTATTGGAATGAATAAGCAAGGAAGTTGGAGCCAATCTATTGGTTCCGCCTGGACTGCTCTTCCTTCACAAAATTCTTCCACAGTGATTAGCGCATGAATAGACACTCAATACGTGATAGCTATAATTACTGTTATTGGGTGTGTGTGTGTGTGGGGGGGGGGGTGGTTTACATATAGACCAGTGGCTTTTAAGGAAGGATACTGACAGTGTCACATTTAGGCTTTTGATGCAGTAAGAGAAACTCGATTTACACTATGCCGTTATAATAAGTTTTACATATATAACTCCACATCAACAAACACTCTTATTTTATTTTTGAAAATTTTATTGAAATATAGTTGATTTAGAATGTTGTGTTAATTTCCACTGTACAGCAAAGGGACTCAGTTATACATATATTCTTTTTCATATTCTTTTCCATTATGGTTTATCACAGGATATTGAATATAGTTACCTGTTCTATACAGTAGGACCTTGTTGTTTATCCATCCTATGCATACTAGAACAAACACTCATATTTTAAAACCACCACATTTTCTAGGAACTTCTATGATTCTTGATGGATAATGAACATGAAAAGAATTCTGGTAAAGTGGCCGTATGATGACAGCTTTTGTAAATGTTAAACACTCAATATTAATGGATCATTATATACACACACACACACTCGTGCACACACATGCACACATATACATACATACTCAGGATAGATAGACAGATAGGTAGATAGATATATACATACATATATACATAACTATAGGTAGATTTGTATGTTTCCTAACACATAAAACTCACATGACATTAGCATTCACAGCAGAGTTCTTGTCTGTCAATTTCTACATTATCAAGCAGCACTTATCAACTAAATGGCTTAGAATAATTTATGATCCAAGTTCAAGGAACTGCCACTGATTCAACATATTAATGACCCATATTAAAATTCATGTATTTCATCAAACTGGGTACATTTTTAGATATTTGGTCATATGACTCTGTTCAGTATCAGATGATATGATTAATTTATAAGAATTCACAGTAAATTCACACTGTATTGATTTGGAGCTAACTTCATATTTTAACATTCTCCACATTTTAAAACTGCCTGTATTTTAACATCCTTGAAATCAAGACGTTTTATAATTAACATCTTATAAATATAGTATTTCTTTTTTTTTTTTCCTAAAAGCTGTTATTAAAGTAATGGTGTGTCTTCCCATCAGTGGCAACTTAGAATCAAGAAAGTCGTATTTGTATGAAACATGATAGATAGGTTTATAATCTTAACATATTGAGATCTCATACAAAATGATAATTCATGCAGTAAGACCTTGAGAGATAATTGAGCAAAGGACATGAAACTCCCATTCACATAAGAAAATTGTAACTAACCGGAAAATATAAACGTTCTTACTAGTACTCAAATAAATGCTAATTAAAACAAAAAGGAAACTACATTTCTGTCTTTTAGATTAGCAAAGAACAATTTTTTAAAAATCCAGTGCTAATTAGAGTGAAATAGAATGGGCATCAAATTTCGGTGGTATATTGGTGCAAAATTTCTAGAAAGCAATTTGGCTGTATATATTAAAATTCTTAGTGTTCACACCCTATTTTTTCTTTTAGGAATGTATTACAAGAGAACAATCAGAAATAGGTCAAAAATTTATTTACAAATAAGAAAAAAATTCAAGATTCTAAATTTACATTCTATATTTCAGTTGTGTAAGGAATTCAGAAAAAAATGATGATATTCTACTTGTGTGTACTTTACAAATAAATGCTTATTATTTTAATAACCAGAAAAAAATTTAAAAACTGAAAGGAAAGAAAATGACCATAGGATATTCTGACAGAATTTCTATTTCTCCCCAAAGGAAAAGTAGGAAAATTTCTTACCACAAAGTTTGTCCTCGTATAAGACTTATCAAAAATTACATGTCTGGGACTTTTACACTTTTGTGTGGCACGATATTTCAAGATTTCTTAGATTCAGATGACTCCAAAGTCTTGGTCCTTGAATTTTAAATTTTTAGGAAAATTGTTTTGAAGCTTGTTATTGTAATTATTTGATTCTTTTTTCAAACGCTGGCACCTCACTTGTTAAACTTACCCTGTTAAGCATTGTCTTCCTGGATGAGGAAGTTTCCAATGTCCTCATTAAAGATGGTATTAGTCAGCTGTTTATTATCTCTTGCAAATAATAGTCAGATATGGTTTCCATAATGTAAATATTTTTTACCCAGAAATCCAACAGAGACTATATGCAGCTAATTAACTGTTGTGTAAGAAGAACATTGCAAAATTTCCTTTTAATAGGACTCCTATGTCCATCCAATTCAATTCTACCTCAGCACAGAAGAGTTTCCCAGAGGTCTTTGGCTGTTTCCTCTTCTCCCTACTTCTCAGCCTCATCTCCAATCTTGAAATTTTAGTTTTGCTTCCATATTCTTTAAAAAAAACAACAACAAAATGCCTTGACTTGAGCCTTTGATATCAGAAAGAAAATAACCAGTTAAAACAGATACTAAATTTACATACAATGTATCTTCTGTATTTCAATAACTTCCTTCTTATTTTATTTACAGTTTCCTGTATTTATACTTTGGGTATTTTATTTAGGTATGCTGATGTAATGCATATCATTCAGGCCCTCAGTATCTTGCAGGCTAGTTAGGGTGGTAGGGTTGTGGGGCAGGTATATTATCAGCAATTATAATTTAAGGTGAAGAATATCATCCATTCTTTCATCGAATTTAAGTTTACTAAGTGTGTGCCATTAGCCAGAGAGAGTTCTGGGCATTGTAATATAGTGAGGTATAAGGCATAGGCTTTGCTCCCTGCGTCATAGGGTAACTGAACATTCTAAAAGCATGGAAGAAAGGTGGGCTTCCATTAATTGCTGATCCACAATAATCTCAGTTTCTTTTCCCCTCATCCCATATTCTCATTCTTAAACTCTGGTCAAGTGAATTTCTCATTCAGTAGGTCAGGGGTGAAAACTGGAACTTGATTTGTTTTAAAGCTTTCCTTGTAATTCTGATACACCGTCAAGTTTCGGAACCACTACAATGAATAAACAGCCATAACCATCTCACTCGGAAGCAGGTGAAATTATTGAAAGCAGCAGAAAAACATTTCCTTGACTCATCTTTTTCCACTACATCTCGCTGCTGTTAGAATTTTGGTTTAGAATGTAAAATAATTAATGGCATTTTCTCTAACTCTGTTCTACTCTATAGATAAGACTCCCTTGTGCTCTTCCAGATGATTCTTGGCTTGATAAGTTATTGAATTAATAGTCAGCTGAAGTTGTTTCTTTTGTTCTCCTTTGAACTTATCTTCTTATAAAAATGATGCTGCAATCTAGTCTTATTGTTCATCTGCTTGGGGCAAGCCAGTGACTCTTATAGTTTCACAGATGTGCCATGCTTTCTTGCCTCTGGGTCTTTGAACATGCTATTCTTTTTCCCATTCATTGGCTCATTTGTATTCAGATATCAAGTGTGAAAAAATAATTAACTTTTATACGTATGAGATCTCAAAAGATGTAATTTCCATGCATCCTGTCATAGAAAGCTATTGATGATGGGTAAATTTAGATAGAGGAAGACAAGACTTGGGAAGCATCTAGCTAATGAATAGCAGGCAAGAGAAGGAAGTCCCAGGATGACACTGGGTAGAAGGATGCAGAAATCCAGAGGAGAGAACTCCAGGGGAAAGAAAAGAGCTCTTGAAAAATAACACAGACAAATATTTAACAAATATGATGGAGTAATTAATCATATAGAAAACCTTGCAAATGATAAAAGAAAGCAAAACAGAAGGTTGTTAACAAAGGAACATGTAATTCTTGAATGCAGAGGCTGAGCAGTGAATAATATTTACATTATCTTTGCAATATTTCCATTGATTATTTCTTTTACCATTGTGATATACCTTTAGTGGGGCAAGGGAAGAGGAGAACTGAGTGTGTTAGCAGTGGTGATGTAAGGGCATTAAATCCTCTACTGATGCAAAAAGTCAACAGGGAAGATGTAAATTTGATAAATCAAAAAATAATAGGCATATGGGAAAGTAATATGGAAAAATTGCCAGCAGAAATGGCTATGAAAATTCAAAGTAGTTGCCTAAGTCAAGGATGGGTGGGGAATAGGGGATGTGTACAGGAGACTGTGCTGTTGTTTTTTCGATGAAAGTCTTTCAAATATTGATATTTAGAATATTTTTGTTATCATTGGGTTTGAAAAGTACATATATTTCTTGATTAAAAAAATGAATCAACATGTATGTATTAAGCAACTGCCACATATCTGGCAAAGTGCTGAACTCTGCCCCTTATATAAGAGAAGCTAGAAAACATAGTTCTGACCCTCCAGGACCCTAAGTCACCTTGGAGGAGATATCAACCCATATCTAAAAAAGAGTACAAATGAACTTATCTTCCAAACAAAAATAGAGTTACAGACGTAGAAAATAAAGTTATGGTTACCAGGGGTAAGGGGGTGGGAGGGATAAGTTGGGAAATTGGGATTGACATATACAAACTACTATATATAAAATAGATAACTAATAAGGACCTACTGTATAGCACAAGGAACTCTACTCAATACTCTGTAATGGTCTATATGGGAAAAGAATCTAAAAAAATAGTGGAAATATGTATAGGTATGACTGATTCACTTTGCCGTACACCTCAAACTAACACAACATTGTAAATCAACTCTATTCCAATAAAAATTTTTTTTAAAAAACAATGAAAGAAAAAGGTGTGACCAAATCTGGGAAGAAATGCAAGAACTTTTTAATTTAAATTATACGCACCTTAATCTTTATGAAAGTGTATAAAACAAAAAGCATTGTCAAATTTATAATTCCTTCCCTTACTCCAAAGGCAATGAAAATGAATCACTCTACTTTGGCTCCTCTCTAGGGATTTACAAATTTGGTCCCATTGAAGCCTCCCCAGTAGCAGGACTAAAGTGAAGAACTAGCTAAACTCTGCATTTGTAATGCAATGTAATGCAATGGCGGCTTTGCAGTCTTCAGTCTTGGTTCCTTAAAAAAAAAAGTTCTTAAGTGCTTCCTTTGTACCAGGCACTTTGTTCTTATAAGGTGAGCACTGAATTCATGTTCTCTTTTGCCCAATAACTGTCTTAAAGGATACTGCAGAGATGACTGAAGAAGGACAAGTAAATAAGAAATTCAAAACAAGAGGGTCAGAATAATGGAGGGCAAAAAGGAAAAAGGAGAGTACAAAGGTAGTTTGTCAGGACTTCAGGGGGGCAGTTTCACAAGTGCATTTCTTGCCACTGTTGCATATTTTACTTGGATGTCCTGTCACTTCCTCTGTGCCCTTTGTGACAGAACTATTTGTTAGGAAGGTTAAAATCACTGTGGAAGTTGTTTATGTGGCACGTTCCTTGTCAAGAGATTTATCTTCTGGTCCTCTGAGAAGTGTTAAGTTACAGCAGACACTTAAGCCTACTCAAGTTAGGTGTTAAATGTTCTTGAATAAAGAAATCTCTGGAGGGAAGGTGTATCTCAGAGATCCACTATTGCGTATACTCTGGAAGTTTTTTCCCAAAGTTTACAAGATCAACCATCTCAGAGCCTGAGAAACTATCCGCCTTTTAGACTAGTAGATTTTAAAGGTAATACATACACACTTATTACATTTTGGAAAAAGAAAGCAAGTATACAGAAGAAAGCAACCATTTCTTGTGATCACACTGCTTACAGTAGACTACTGTTAATTTTTAAGTGATACATGCATATTATATATTATATATATACTATGTATATAATATATTATATATATACTATGTATATAATATCATATTAATGTGAAAAAGAAGTGCCATATTGTATATATATGTTTTGCTCTCATGATTTTCTTCCACTGATATTCTGGTCATTCGTGTGCTAGATCAAGTTGCCACAAATTTGGGGTACATTTCCAGGTCTGAAGGGAACTAGGCAAAGCCTTAAAGAAACCCAGTTGTTTGCCTAGATCTGAAAACCTGTGGGATTCAGTTTCTACTAGAGTTGAAGGTTGCCTTGGAGACAAATTATTCTGTGGCTGTTAATTCAATTGAAGTAGATAATACATATATATATATATATATATTCAAAAAGTTATGTCTTTTCTGTTTATATGTAACCTTTTCCTGGAAGGTTTATGCCTGGTAAGTATTCATTGTTACATATTTTTACAGGGCTAAGCAGGACTAGGGAACTTCATGCAAAATTTTAAACAATTTTATGGTGGAAAAGTATACATAACATAAAATTTGCCATTTTAACCATTTTAACTGTCTATCTCTGTGACATTAAGTACTTTCAAAGTATTGTGCAAACATCACCACCATCCACCTCCAGAACATTTTTGTCTTCCCCAAAACTCTATATCCATTAAAAACAACTCTTCATTCATCCTCCTCACAAGCCTTGACAACCACCAGTCTTCTTTTTGTCTCTATGCCTTGGCTACTCTAGGTACCTCATAGAAGAGGAATCATACAATATTTGTCCTTCTGTGGCTGGCTATTTTATTTAGCATAATATTTTGAAGGTTCATTCATGTTTTAGTATGTGTCAGAATTTCCTTCCTTTTTAAGGCTGGATAATATTTCATATTATGTAAATACCACATTTTGTTTACCCATTCATTTGATGAATGAAAAATGAATTTTTAAAAACATCTTTATTGGAGTATAATTGTTTTACAATGGTATGTTAGTTTCTGCTTTATAACAAAGTGAATCAGCTATACATACACATATATCCCCATAGCTCCTCCCTCTTGCGTCTCCCTCTCACCCTCCCTATCCCACCGCTCTAGGTGGTCACAAAGCACCGAGTTGATCTCCCTGTGCTATGCGGCTGCTTCCCACTAGCTATTGATTTTACATTTGGTAGTGTATATATGTCAATGCTACTTTCTCACTTCGTCCCAGCTTACCCTTCCCCCTCCATGTGTCCTCAAGTCCATTCTCTACATCTGTGTCTTTATTCCTGTCCTGTCCCTAGGTTCTTCATGGAATCTAAAAAAAAAAAGAATATCTTTATCAATTACTCATGTTTGAATTTTGTCTCCCCTTGTTGTCTGTGGCAGAGTTGGCTGGGAGATGACCATTTTGGGTTCCCTTTCCATGGTGCAGAGTTGTTGGACAGTAACACCTAGACAGATATTACATTTCCTAGTCCCTTTTATGTCCAGGTGGGCCCCATGACTAGTTTTTGCCAACAGTGTGAGAGGAAGTGATACATTACTTCTGAACTGAGGTTCATGATCCTCTAAATACCTGCTGGCAGACTGACACCAGTGCAATTTTAAAACCATGAGAAGGCAGAGCCACAGGTGGAAATAGCCTGAGTCACCACTTTGAGAAGAGTCTCCCAGGAGGGCCTCCCTGTTGGGAATTACATTGGATTTTGCATGATTGAGACTTTCCTATGTTAAGCCTCTGTGATTTGGGGGCTGTTATTCAACCCTAATACAGCTTCTAAGACCCATCTATTTCAAGTTTCTTTTCCTACCTTTCTAGCTCTTCTTTCTCATTGTCCATTACTGACTTCTTCCCTCTGCTTTATCTCCTGCTTTTCAATCACCATGTCACATTCTCCTTTTTAAGAGTGCCTGTGTCTATCTTTTCCTACCTAAATACTCTGCTATGATTTAGTTTAAGCAGAGACAGACCAAGAGGTATGTCAAGCCAGCTTAAAGCCTAGAATGCTAATCTGTAAGGGGTGCTTAAAGACCATCGGAAATTTTGTTTATACCATAATCCTTCAAGGAGGATATGGCAGCTGTTGGAGTGAGAGTTGAGGCCTTCATGGAATCTGCTTTAGTAACAGCAGGTGGTCTCTAAGCTGCCTTGGCAAACAGGTGGGTTGTAGGCAATACAGGGCTGGGTGTTGATTAGCACCCAGTTCCTTCTCTAAACACATGTGGAGCAATTACATGAAAATACGTTTGTAGGGGCAAATAATTAGCCAACTTGCATTCTCCACATATTTTAGTCTGGCCCTGAGTTCAGGCCAGCAACTTTTCTTACTATTTCTGGGCTATTACATTTAATTCTGAATGGTTCTGCCATTCTTCCTTCTTCCTGCTACATGAGTGATCTTTCTGAGGCACAGCTCTGATCATGCTATCTTTGCCTTAAAACTCTGAGGTTGCTCATTGCCTAGGGTAGAACTCCTTAGCATGGATCTGGCACCCCAGGCACTGGGAAGAGAGTAGGAGAGAACCACTTAAACAGTGCAGGCTATGATGCTACCATCTCAAATCATGAGCACACACCAGGCAATGCGGATGAGGTGGAAGTAATGAATGTGATATGCCTGGCTGTTTCTCACCTCTGAATCTTGACTCAGACTGCCCCTTCTTCCAGAATTCCAGAAGACTATCCACTCATATTGCAAGTTTCAGCCCAAGGGCTATCCTTCCTGTGAAATCTTTTCTGACAAGCTCTTCACCCCCCATTATGGGTTCCTTTCTGTCTTTTCTTCCTCTCCAAATCCAGGCAGTGGTTGAGGCAGAAAAGCTTAGATTTTTTTCCAGCATTTAATCAGGTCCCATGGCAGTGTGAGAATAGTTACTGTAATATTGTTGTTTTAAAGGAAGCTATATACTCTGGTTACACTGAGAGCCTTTGGAGGCTGCACGGTGCTCCATGCTTTATGCTATGTGCACACATGGTTGGTAATTGCTCCCTACTGTATCCCCAGACTGCACCATGTGGACGATGGAGAGCAGAACCGTACTATGGGCTAAACATAAGAGTTTGACTGTGTCCTTTGGGCAGAGGAATGCTCATTTATCTTTTCCTCTTCCTGAATCCCCTTCTTCATTCGGGTGCAATCAATCATCCTTTTGTTGTGAAAAATAAATATCTTACAGTGAATTTAACTTGCAATTGAAGTAAAGATAGAGGAAGATTATTGTACAGGAAATCTCTTTGCCTTTCAAAATGTGACCTAAAGACCTACTAACCTGAAAGTGGTTGGTCTGAACTTTGTTGCCAAAATAGTTGTTTAAAAATTATTTTTCGCAAGCACACTTGAAATACATCACCACCTGCTGCCATTGCTAACGCTTAATTAATGGTCTCCAGGTGTCAGGCCAGCAAGACTGGACCAATAAGTACTAATGATTGAATGTGAATGAAATTAATAACAATCTTGAGATGCCTGAGTTTGATTCTACTAAATGTTTATTATAAAACTATGGTTTTATTGAGGATTTATAATCAAAGAAGATAGTTATGAATAAAGCCTCTGTGTGGTCTTTACTCACTTTGGGTTCCACCACTAGCTCTGACTTTCCAGCCACACTCCCTTGTTATTAAACAAACAGCCATGCAACTTACACATAGATTTGGTACTGGAAAGTGACATTTACTTGGGTTTTTTTTTTTCTTTTTGGTGGAAGTGGTCAGTCGCTGAGATAGCATGGCCAAATGGTTCTTTCTTTTTTTTAAGTCTTTATTTTTTTTTATAAAATTGAGAGGAATGTATAGCTATTTCCCATACACCCCTTAGGCACATTCATAGCCTACCCCACTATCAACATCACCCATAAAAATGGTACATTTTTAACTTCAGATGAATCTACATTGACACATCATAATTACCCAAAGTTCTAAGGGCTCATCCTTGGTGCTGGGCATTCAATGGATTTGGACAAATGTGTAATAACATTTATACATCTTTTAAAAATCATAGAGTATTTTTAGTTCCCTAAAATTCCTCCGTGCTCTGCCTTTTCATCCTTCTCTGTGCCTACTCTTTGCAACTACTGATCTTGTTATAGTCTCCGTAGTTTTGCCTTTTCCAGAATGTCATAGAGTTGGAATCATACAGTATATAGCCTATTCAGATTAGCTTCTTTCACTTAGTAATACACATTTAAGTTTCATTCATGTCTTTTCATAGCTTGATACCTCACTTCTTTTTAGTGCTGAATAATATTCATTGTCTGGGTGTATCACAGTTTATTTATCCAGTCATCTACTGAAGGACATCTTGGTTGTTTCCAAGTTTTGGCAATTATAAATAAAGCTGCTATTTTAACTGAATGTGGGGTCCAGCTGTTCACCACTCAAAAGCCAATAAAGAGCCAAGATTAGTGGAAAGGAAAGTTTGCTTTATTTTGGATGTTGGCAAATGTGGGGGAGGGCGGACTCCTGTCCATAGGCCAACTCCCTCCCAACTGACAATCGGGGACAAGAGCTTTTATAGGTGGAGGGAGGGGGCTACATGTAGCAACAGCACAGTCAGCTCTGACAGTCATCTTGAAATTGGTCATGGGGTGGTCTGATCAGTGTCATCTTGATTGTTTTAAGTACAGTAAATCTACAGTTCCAGGGTCAGTTTCTTCCTATTTCTTTGAGGCCAGTTCTTAGAATTGTGGCAGCTCACGTCATGGTTACAGTCTGGTCATCATGTAGTTAACTTTTTCTACATGGTAGGGGTTTCAATACCTATATGACAGCTCACAGGATATGGCTCAGAATATTATCTATAGCCTTTGAGAAGGAACTAAAAGTCCTTGACTATGCTTAATGACTAAACTATTATTATTTAGTCTTGTTGGACTGTTTTCCTTTGTTTCTGCATTTTCTGACTTCTTTGATTAAACTTATTCTTTTTTTTTTTTTTTTTTTTTTTTTTTTTTTTTTTTTTTTGTGGTAGGCGGGCCTCTCACTGTTGTGGCCTTCCCCGTTGCGGAGCACAGGCTCCGGACGCGCAGGCTTAGCAGCCATGGCTCACGGGCCCAGCCGCTCCGCGGCATGTGGGATCTTCCCGGACCGGGGCACGAACCCGCGTCCCCTGCATCGGCAGGCGGATTCTCAACCACTGCGCCACCAGGGAAGCCCTAAACTTATTCTTTAGCTAAAGTTTTTCCATAGAAAATGGCAGGCAGAGGACATGGGGGTCAAGGACCATAGGATCCTGTTCCATTTCACTATGACTGTCCTTTTGCAGGCTTGTGTGTGGACATAAGTTTTTAACTCATTTAGGTGAATACCAAGGAGTATGATTGCTGCATCGTATGGCAAGAGTATATTTAGTTTTGTAAGAAACTACCAAACTGTCTTCCAAAACGGCTGTACCATTTTGCATTCCCATCAGTTATGCATGAGAGTTCCTGTTGCTTCACATCCTTGCTATATCTTGATAGCTAGACATGATGCAGGTGAAAGGAACTGCTGTCAAGAGGCCTTTAAGTAATGTGGTGGTGAGGTGTGGGGGAGGGGAAGTGTTCTATAGTCCTATGATTAGGTCTCAGTGTTTTAGTGAGCCTGTGCCCCTGGACTGGGAACTTCAGAAATGTTTCTCATTTCCTGCCCCCTCTCCCCTTAGGTGGGACAGAATGGCTAGAACAGGCTGGAGGTGAGTATTTTCCTACATCCACACAGAACTGACTGGAGTTAGATATTTTCTTTCCTCAATCAGTTCAGCTCTGATAATACCCCAGCAGGTTAGGCTCTGGTTAACTAGTTTCCCCTGAGAAGTTCATAGTGTGGATAACTTTTATGGTTAAAAGTAAAAAAGTCAGGACCATGTTTATTCTCATGTCTTACCTTCTGCTGGAAGGTCTAAGGTTGAAGTGTGTTATTTAATTAGAAACTCTCATAATTTGTGTTTGCTTTTCTCCTAATACTGGTTTAATTACTCTTGGTCCCAAAATAGCAGAGCTACATGCTTCAGTGGGAAAAGATTTTAATTTCCTCTTTGTGGTTGGTAAAACAGCCCACTTACCCCTAATGGGATTTTTTCCCCCTCACTGACATGGTAGCCACAAAATTTCCTTCCTCAAAATTCTCAGTTAGTAAATGGTGCGATTTGGATCTCACAGCTGGCAAGTGAAAAAGGAATTGCCCACTCCTTTGCCCTGCAGTCCTGGGAGGAATTCTACACCTCAGCTCTGAGATTTCACAGGCCTGGAAGGACCCTTCAGCTTCTTTCACCCAAAGCTCCTCCTCTTTCTCCTCAAAATTGCCTCAGTAAGGTGACTGAGATTCTCAGTCAACAACTGGAGATGGAGCTTGAAGAGCAAAGGTCCCCAGAACAAAAGCTTTTGTTCTTACCCCTAGGTGTAAATGATTAAAATGAGATTTGTAGCCAGAGCAATGAGGAAGCAGGAGAAAGCTGGCCAGTAAGTGGAAAGGGAAATGGGACTTTCCCAGCAAGAAGATTCTGAAATATGGGATGGGGGAGGGGAGAGGACTTACAGTGGCTTCCTCACAATTTTAACCCAGTCTTGCCTTTCACTAACACTGAGAAAAGGTGCTTGACAGATGCCTTGGGTGTCTTCCAAACAACCGCACCACTGAGACTCTTCTTCTTTATCCTCTTGTCTCCATTGCACATGGAGTGCCCTTCCTGCTTACAAAGACAGTGGGTTCCTGGATGCTGCTGATAAATGAGAAAACAGAGACCAGGGCATTCAACTGGTTCCACCCCTGCTAAGAAAGACCATTCTTTTGTTTCAGCATCTGGTTTCATTTTGTGCTTTCTGAGAAAACGCCATGTGTAGGAGAGGAAACTATCCCCATACATTTCCTCTGAAATAGAGCATTGTGTGGAGTAGTTGACAGTATCAAGCTGTCTGTGCCATTCTTGGCTACCATTGGCTGAGGACTCAGGGAAGTAGACATCTCACTGCATTTATGACATTGCAGTTTCTCTCATGCTCTGAGGTGCAATGAAAGCTGACTGCTTCTCTAATGACTTCCTTATGCCCTCCACACCTCATTAAGGGCTAAGGGGCCATCTCCTTTTCCAGTTTTAACTCAATCCAGAGTGTCACTTAACTGTTTGATTAGAATATTTGTTACATGTATTTTACTTGGTGAATATAATGTATTTTAACAGTGGTGTCGAGATGATATGAGTTCAACACAGGCTCTGTAGTTTTCTAGCTAGATGGTCCTTGTCAAGTTCCGTGAACTCTCTGAATTAGTGTCATTTTCTTTAACACCTAACTCTTTGGGTGGTGAAAAATAGTGTGAAAATATATGTATTCTGTGGACATACATGATAATATTATTGCAGTGACAAGTTCTAACTTTTAAAACAGTACAGCTGAACAGTGAGCAAATTGCTGTTATAATGATAAGAACAACAATAATAAAATAATTGGACATCACATTTCACCAAACACTTTACATACATTTTCTTATTTAAGGCTTACCAACATGGTGAGTTTGGCACAGCAGGTACTTTTAAATATCTACCGTAGAAATTGGAGATTGAGACTCAGAGAGGCAAACAAGTCACACAGTTGGTCAGCTAGGTATTGTGTATCCTATCGTTGAGGAGGTTACTGACATTCAAAGATAAGTGACTTGTTGAAAGGAGCAAAGCTAGGAAATAGAGATGAAAACTGGAACCCAATAGAGATGAGATCAATTTGAATTGATATCAAATCCCATGCTCTTTTCATTATAGCTAATTAATTTTAATTCTCAAGAAATTTTCTGCTTCACATATCACTTTCTGAGAGAGGTGTTAATATTTCCAATTACCAGTTATGACTTCTTGGATGATTATGCATTTTTTTAGCATTAGAGAACATCCCTCTTCAACTCTTATGGTGTTTTTATTTTCAAGTGTATTTTGATATTAAAATTTCTATCCTGGCTTTCTTTTGGTGCATATTTGTCTTTTCTCCTTTTAGTTTCAACTCTCTTTATCCTTTTCTTATAATTGGGTGATTCTTGTAAACTATTTACTCCTGGTCTTGGTTTTGCAAACATAAACTAAGACTCTCCTCTTTTGATCACTGTTTATCCATATATTCTTATTTTAATTACTCTTATATTAAAACATTTCTGCTAGCTCATTTTATATATTCTAATT
The DNA here is from genome assembly GCF_026419965.1 of Kogia breviceps. Taxonomy (NCBI): domain Eukaryota; kingdom Metazoa; phylum Chordata; class Mammalia; order Artiodactyla; family Physeteridae; genus Kogia; species Kogia breviceps. The sequence continues at coordinate 106,848,823 of NC_081310.1, forward strand.
ACCTTGTTTTCCTTAAAACTATTTTCTCCTGCCTCTATTCAGGTAGATTAAATTATAATCTGGCCAATTAAAAATAATACTCTATTTTTCTTTTTGTATGGTTTACATACACATACTTTTTTCTGTCAATTTATTACCCTTCATATTTCCCTCCTATACAAGCAGACAAGCATCTTAACACATTTTAATTTCTATTTTTTAAAAAAATATTTCTCTTTTGTCCTCTGGCTCTGGCTCTTGCCTATTGTTATTTTCTGCAGTTTTAGTTCTGGGTTGATATAAATGATCTTGAGACTTGGAATTCTTTTGGTTTTTTAGTTCTTTTTTTTTTTTTTTTTTTTTTTTCTTAAGATAACAGTAACTTTTAGTAAGTTTATTAGTCCAATGGTTACATCTCTGTGTACAGCCCTCTCCTCTCCTGTACTCTACCCTGGGAACTCTAACCACCTTGATCTCTCTGGACACTCAGCTCTGTCTCAGGGAATTTTCTGAGCTCTGCTTGTGATCCCTCTCCCTATGTCAAGGCCTGAAAACTCTCTCAAGTCAGTAGCTGGAGCAATCATAGGGTTTATGTTGTTTGTTTTCTCAGGGATTACCATCACTCATTGTCTAATTCCAATGTCTTGAAAACCATTGTTTCATATATTTTGTTCAGTTTTTGGTTTCAGACTAGAGAGTAAATCTGGTCCTTGTTACTCCATCTTTGTTGGAAGCAGAAGTCCTTGTGCCTCAATCTTCCTTATTTATCCTTCTAACAAATAAAATTCAGTAGAAATGAGACTCCTGAGAGACTATTCTCTGTCAGTTTCTTGCATTTCATCATGTCTTCCAAGCAGAGGTATTGACCACATTTGTTCTAGACTAACTTTGGAAGGATATTTATGTAATAAACTGACTTAGAAGATAAAATAGTTATCTCCCTCTGGAGCAAAGGACAGATTTGCTTAAAGTCTTGGAATAGAGATAGTGTCTCTCTCCAGAGCAAAGCATGAGCATGTTTATTGTCCAGTAAAGTATATTTGTATTTCCTAAGCTCAATGCACCTCTTCTGTAATGCAACCCAGTGCATGAGGAGTTGTCACTTGACCCTCTGTGCATCACCCTGTGGAACTGGGGCTCCAGGCATTAGCGGAAGAAAATGCTTATTCTCAATCTACTGTTATTACTGCAAGTAATGATCTATCCTTTGTCTTTGACCCAGGAGTCTTGTGCCTTCTGCCAGCATTCATAAAAATGTGGCAGGCTAACTTGTTAGCTTGTAACAATGTAAAATCTCATACTTTTACTTGACAGACAAGATGGAATAGGCTAGGTCAAAAAGCATTATGACTTCCACTTGGCTTTTTCTCTTGAGGCACATGCCTTGGGAGTCCTGAGTCAATATGTTATACGTTTGGCTACCTTGAAGTCCCTGTGCTAGAAAGATCACGTGGAGAGTCAGCGCTACATTTGAGATACTGATGCTGTTCCAGCTGTTCCACTCTTCAGGTGATTGAGTCTTCTTCAGCCCAGGAGCCAGTCACACGAGTGAGTGAACCTTCAGATAATTCTCAACACCAACCTTTGAGCCACTGCTAAAGGGGGTAGAGAGAGCTGTCCCCAGAGCCCTGCCTAGTTTGAAGACTAGTGAGCAAAAGAAATGCTATTGTTTTAAACCACTAAGTTTTGGGGTGATTTGTTATGCAGTACTGGTTAACTGAAACACTATGTATTTTATAGCTTCCTTCTGAATTTCTTGCTCTTTTTGCTAAAGCACTTTCTCCAAAAGGTTGTTTTTTTTTTTTAAGTTCTTGTGCAGTAAACTTCTGAGACCTTATATGCCCCCAAAGAAATTTTTTCTGTCACATTTCAGTAATAGCTTAGTTGGCTGTGAAAGTACAAAAATGAAGTTCTTTTCTTTCAAAACAATATCTATTGTTTATTTGCATTTAGGTTACTGTTGCAAAATCTGATATTACTTTTATACTTACTTCTTTATAGGTGATCTGCAGTTTGCCCCAGCAGCATTTTAGAATTTTTTCTGTCTTTTAATTTTTACCATTTTATTATAAGATGTTTAAGTACAGTTTTTTTTTTTTCTTATTTATGCCATTTTATACTTTATGAGCCCTTTCATTCCAAGGTCTTACATCGTTCTCTAATTCTGGGAAATAATTGGTCTTCATTCTTTCAAGCAGCCCTTTACTTTTTATTGTTTTTCTCCCTTTTTCTGTGACTCTCATATAAATGTTGACTCTTCTAATTCTGTTCTTCACATCTCTTATTAAATCTTCCTTTATATTTTCCACAATTTTCTTCCTAGTGCTTTCACAGATTTCTTCATTCTCACCTTTCAGCTCACTAACTTGTTCTTCAACTGTATTTATTCTTCTATTATACCATGTATTGAGTTCTTTATTTCAAATTTTATATTCCTGTTACAGTATTTCCACTTGGTTATACTCTATAACTGCTAGTTCTTTATGTTAATCATATCTTCCTCATCTTTTTGGAGACAAATATAATGCTTAATTTAAATAATTTATCTCTCTGGTTAATTAAGCCCTATTTTTCAGGTATAACTTTTTCAGTTTGTTTTTTAATCCTGGTATCAGATGTCAGGTTAGTGTGCCTGTGAGCTCATAGTTCTCTGGGAGTATCAACTAGCTTTCATGAAAAGGTTAAATTCCAGGCTAACTTTGATCCTTGTGGTAAATTTCAGGAATAGGGGTAGAATGGGAAAGTCATCCCAGTAGGGGAGCAAGACTCTTTCATGACCCCCTTGTCATTCCTCTTCTCCACAGTTGACCCTGTTCCTTGACAAATTTTGTCATGCCTTCACCTAGGGGACTGTCCTTTCTGAAAGCTTTTTCCTTTGCTTGTAACATACTGGAACTCTGTATAGTCTAGGGAGAATCACTTGAAGGAAATACATCTATTTCACTATATTAATGGATTTGTTATGGTGATTCAAGCCTACACAGTGGAAAGAGCTGGTTAAACAGTCTCTGCAGGGCTGTTGTCTTCATTTCTGATGAGGGAGTTTGAAGTCTGTAGAGAAGTCAGTCAGAAAGGAAATGTGGATATAAAGTCAGAGACAGCAAGGAAAAACTGGAGCTCATAAGCATGAGTTGGAACCTGCAATGCTGGATGGGAACCCGTGTCAGTTCTCACTGCTTTCAACCTCAAGGCAGTGAGATGTTGGAACCTTTCATTGTGGACCCAAAACATCTAGCTCTTGAATCAGAAAAGATGAAGGAGTTTCTAGGAGAATCTGGATCATTTGCATGTCCATGAAGAAAGTCAGCAAGGTAATATTGTTCATGAACTTAAAAAACTCCTGGTTATCTTGCTCTGACATTCCGAGAGGAAAAAAACAAAACAAAACAAAAAACCCAAAACCAAACCAAAGCAAAACAATCTGAAGGCTGTGTCACTTCTACTATCCAATATTGTGCAAAAGTCTTTAACTGGAAAAACACAGAAAAAGAATTATTAGAAATGTAGTTCATACTAGCTAAGTTGACACATTGAAAAACTAGCACAACGTCAGCATATGGAAAGAGGAGGGAAAGGGAAGAAGGAATTCTCAGGGGCTGCTGCTCTTTCTGCATATGTTGTTATCCGCTTCCCCTCTAGCTGGCCTCTGGCACTGCTCTATTGTTTCTGGCTAACATTGCACTGACCTGGCTGGTTTTCTGTCCTGCAGTGGCAATATAGCAAACATCCTTATTGACCTTCTAGTGCAATGAGGATGGATAGAAAAGAGCACAAGTCCAAATCTCTCCCTCAGCTTATTTCTCAGCCATGTTTCCCAGCTCCTTACCACCTTTGACTGGTGCTTTCCCACTTCTCCTTCCCGCATCATTTCCATCAACTCCAACACAACTGCCTTCTGACTGGACCTTCTCCTAGTTCTCACATTAATGTTTCAGCCCTATCTTATTCTGCATCATGTGTTTGGTGACATCAAGGCTTGTGGGGGAAAAGCTAGCAAACCATGTATTTGCTCCCATGTCAACTGTAAGAACATTTGGAATGTGGATTTTGGATTTTCCTATAAGAAATTATTGAGATAATATAAAGAAAATGATCAAAGAAATGATTGACTCTATTGGTTATATTATTTTGCTTTTCTGGAGATTTGTTTGACACAGTTCTTTTCTGACAAATCATTCTGAGGGGAAACAGAAAATGAAGATTATGCTTTGAATCATAGGATTTTAAAAGAGTTGTGCATTGTATATTTCAGTCTAGGCACCAGGGTAGAAATGCATTTAAGGAAAGCTGGTTGTCTGAACTGCTCCTCAAGATGAAAAGAGAAGGCTATACCATGACCAACACCTGCTCTTATTATTACAAAATATCATTCATCTACCCCATTCTTCCCTTTGGGTCCATAAATTCTAGCTGTATTTCCTTAGAAACCAGGAGGGAAAATAATCAACCTTCCTGTGCCTTTAATTTCTAACCATGGCTTATGATTGGTTAGAGCAACTGGCAGCATCCAGCCTGGTCAACACATTTCTGTGTGGAACTTTCAAGTGTTCTGCAATACTAGGCCACAGGAAATCCAGGCAAATAATATAGATGGAATTTTATTCTTATTTGGACATCATAATAGAATTTAAACTCCCACAGATGACTAAAATTAAATTCATCCACTTAAGTCAGTATACCATAAATAATGGTGTCTTAAAATTATTTAGTTTGCTCAATATTTGGATGTTTCTTGGAAGTCACAGAGCATGCTGGTGAAATAATTATTACAGAAATGCTCCTAAATCAAGTAAAAAAAAAAAGAGAGATAGCAAGAGAGAGAGAGCAAGAGATGTCTAAGGCTATTATTTGTCAATGCTCTTACTGTAAACTATTTTTGAAAGATATTTTGGAAGATAAATCTCTTGAGGGCAGGTCAGATATTATGCTCTTTCATTGCCTTAGAAGATCTGAGAGACTGAGTAGTCAAAATGAGGAAAGAACAAGAAGAGTCTTCAACACTTTAAATATCACAAAGAAGTTACCAGGTAGAAGGGGACAAGTGCAATGAGTGATTTTCCTGAAAAAATGACAGTGTCTAGACAATGGCTATGAAAGCTTGATGACCCTTAACATCTCATGGAAAACGGAGTCAGTAAAACAACGTGAAAATGTTAAAGCGGGAATATAAGAAACACAGAAGAAAGATGACAAGGTGACAAGTTAAACATAATCCACAGAATAAGAAACCTCCTCCACATTACACCTACAAACGCCTGCCCTTTTGTTAATACATAAAAGAGAGCCTCTCACTGTAACTCCTTCACTTCCTCGGTGGGGGTAAACAAGATGACTAGGCAGTGTGAGGGTGACTGATGAGAGAGATTTTGCTGGGCAACAAACTGGACGTGCATCCACTAAACTGCGTTTTACCTTAATCAGTCTCTTATTTGTTACCTCCAAGTCCTAGTTATTCAAGTCTTTCAACTGTACCTCACTTCTCCTGTATCACTCCACACACAAAATCGCAAAGGCATTAGTAGATTGAAGTAGACATATTCACTGCATAAGCCATGTGTGTGTTGGGGAAGAATGGTAGGGGGACCACTTTGACCTGAAAACTTCTAATTTAAGCCAACTTTCAAAGAGAGAAGAGAATAATCAGCTATTTGTGATATTTTTTGATTATATATGAGATCTTATTCAAATTTTCAATCTACAGTCACAGGTCTCTGATGACATTTAATGTCTGTGACCTGGAACCAGTGGAGGACCCACCATGCTCTCAAAGAGTCCACCCATTTGCCTTGGTGTTAAATTCCACCATAAAAGGGAGAGCTTTTTATTTTAACCTTTTCTTTCTATCCAGTAATAAAAAAAAAATTGTATTAGAGTGAATAAGACAATGGGATACAAAAAACTATATAAATAAATTACTCAAATCAATTTTTCTAATGCAAGAATTGTTATGGTTAATGAACGAGGATCAAAGGAAGGAAAATTCTTCAATGAAGAGTTGAAGGAAAGAGATGAAGAGTTTGGCGGGGAGGCAACAATTATCTTCTTAACAAATACCATTTATATAATATTTTTTTCCCTGTCTGGACATCAGAGCATTGAGTTAATGATTCTCTCAGTTGATGGCACATTATCATCACTGGTCAAAGCAAGACTCCTCTTTTATTTTTTTCCATTTTATTCCCATTCCACCTCCCCACAGGTAGCCATCATAATGTATTCATTCTGTACCTTTTGCTTTGTACGTGTTCTTGCAAAATGCATATATTTTTGTCTACATTTAATTTATCTTTTATAATTCTATTTACTTTAAAATTTTCCTCTACTCGGGACCATATATTTAAGATTCATCCATTTACTCTGTGTACCTTTAGTCCCTTGTTTTTAACTACCATACAATGTGTACATTTTCCCTATGACATATTTACGTAATTACAAAAAACTTCCTCTACACATTCTCTCAGTGATGTACCCCCAGATTATCTCTAGTTACCTCACTCTAAAGGATGCTGAAGTCAATGTCCATGTATATGACCCTTAAGGATCTGTGCAAGAATCACTTTGGACCCTATAGTTCTACTCCAGGAGTAGAATTGCCGATGATAAGGCTAGAATAGATTTAAAACACTCTAGTTTGGGTGTTGGTGGCCACTTTTTCTTATATGTAAAGCTGGTACTGTCATTACAATCTCCATTTAACAGGTGATGGATAGATCAGACTTTGAGCTGCCTACCGTTACTCAGTGAGTAAAGAGTGAAACTTTCTCTTCTGACTACAAGGTTCTTCTCTATTCTTAGCATCATGTCACATTGTCTCCACAAGCTTGTCCTATCCTGGAACTGGAAAGTGGGTTAGATTTGTTGTATTATATTTATATTGGGCCATCTAACCATTCTCTCCTTTGTGATTATAATGTAACCAAATGCAAGGTTAGTGAAGGGGGATATACAAGTTCCTTGTTGGCTGAAGGCAACTGTAGCTGATCTCATTTACTGTTTCCTGGTGTACTAGAAATAGTACCTCTGTATTAAAATCAGGCAAAATCAAGGGCATACAACTTGCTAATGAAGGTTTTAAGGTGAATTTCTAGGAAGATGATTGACTCCTGAAGATCTGTCAAGAAAAGGGTAACAACGCTTTTAATTGGTACCCTTTGTATGTGAAACATATAGAAAGCCTGATGCCATGGGCTTGTGAGGAGGGAAACCAGGTTTAAATCTGCTGTGAAAAGAAAATAGAGTAAAATTGACTTATGATAGAATCCTCAAAAATATTTTATAAATACTTGATAATAATCTGAGTTTTAGAACAATTATATTTTGTAACTGACTTAGTCATTTTGTATGTATTGTTTTAATGTTATTCCACACAAAGCTACTACATTCTTCTGATACTGTCACATGGCAGCCCCAGTGACCACACTGCAATATCTCTCTTATCAACGCAAGGTTCTCAGTCCCCAAGAAAGCCTGATACAGCCATTCCAGACATTCTTACATGGACATTTCTATCTTTTACAGGGGCTTTGAACTTCATGCTAAATCAAAGAATCCTCTTGGGAGGAAGAATGCATCCTGGAATTCACCATGGAGACTTACTTCAGGAGCAATGATTGAATCTCAACTTGGGGAGAGGAAGGAGGAAGAGTCTCTTAGAGTTTCCTGGGATGCAGGAGTGTGTGTGTTTGGGGAGTGGAGGAGGTTTTAAAAACTGTAATTATTTACCTAAGAGATTTTGATCCCCTACCCAATGGTTTTTATCCATCTATCCACCATCTAACCCTATGATTTTTAGGAAAATTTCCTCTATGACTTTTTGGACAATAGCAATGTTACCAGTCACTTGAACAGATGTCTTTTACAGAACCTGTAAAAGCATTAGGAAACCGGGTTTAGGGATAGGCCAGATTAGAATTTCAGAAAAAATTTCTTAAGTTCCCTCAATTTCTATGGCATTTTTATGTTTCAAAAAGCAGAACAGTGTATTAGTCCACTGGAAAAGCAGTGAGATAATTTTAGGCCAAAGACCTGGGTTGTAATTATGCTTTCTGCTGTAAACAGCCTCATGTACTTGGGCACATGATGGCTCTTCTGGGCTTTAGTTGGACTAGACAAATGCCAAGATCTTGTCCAGTTCATAAGTTGTGAAGCTATTAAACCTAGAGGAAAAAGCAAACTACAATAGGAACTTAGAATATTATGTCTCTGATTGCCCTCATTTTTAAATTTTTTGGATCAAGCACATAAAATAATGTTAATTTCATCTTGACACTTCTTTCTGTGGCTTAATGTTCTCCAGAACAAAACTATTGATACATATGGAGGCTCTGTGCTAAGAAGTAGGTTAGGCCATAGGAATATGTTTCTGGTCGCTTTTGTTCAATAGCCTAGGAAGAAAAGGGGATTTCCTTGGGGAGGACTCTTTGGAGAACAGTGGTTTTTATACTTTAGCAACACCACAATCACACAGATTGCTGAGCCCCACCTCCAGAGTTGCTGATTCAGTAGATCTGGGGCAAGGTCTGAAAATTTTATTTCTAATAAGTTTTCAGGTGATGCTGTTGCTGCTGGTCTGGGGACCACACTGTTATAGAACATCATTTGCCCAGTGTTGAGGCAGTGTTCTGAATCTCTCCTTTTCAATCTTATCCCCAGGTTACACTATGTCATGGGCAGACTTCAAGATGATACCGTGACCTTCTGTTTCAGATTCCAGAAGACTGTTTTCCAGTAATAATCACTATACACACACACACACACACACACACACACACACACACACACACACACACACACACACACCAGCAACACAGAAAATGGAGAATAGGACAAATTCACATACGGTCACTCAATTTCCCCATTCTTCCTCTCTTCATGAACCCAAACTGTAGACATTCTGGTTTACATAAATGGCCAAAAATTATTTTAAAAGATTGGTGTATTTTGTATGGTGTCTCATCAGTTTACCAAAGAATCCAATAGAAGCAGATCACGAGTCGCAGTTCATATATGCTCTTCCTTTCTCTCTGGAGTAGCTGATATTTATTGAGTATTTTCTGTTTATCATGAAATTTGTCGTTAACTCTATTTGCATGATCTTATGTAACCCTTGAGACAATCCTGTTAGATGGGTGTTATTTTTAATCCTATTTTATAGATGGGGAAACCTTTGCCTAGAAAGGCAAAGTAACTTCCCTTGAGTTGCTCAGAAAGAAAAAGTGGTGGAACCAGGATTTGCAGTACCATCCTGCCTCCAAATATATAATCCTGGAAAACCACGAAACACTCTTTTACTGTTTACATTCTGTAAAGTGGGCCTTCCTCCCAAGGATAATGTCAAACTGAATAAGATAACAGACTTGTTAAGAGCTACAGAGGAAGAATATATTATGCCTACAAGATATTATTTTTGAAATATTTTAGATGTTACTCTTTTTTTCTACAATAAATCAAATGCTACATTCTGTAAATTTATTATTATCTCTTTTACTTTCTTTGTATGTCTGATCTTTAAAGAATTATTTTCATGTCCTTTTCCTCAAAATAGTCATGCATTCCTTTTCTTTGCTGATATTCAATGGAACTACTCAAAATTATTTTATTTGTAATGTATAATCAACCCTAAAGGCAGATGTTCTGGTGTCACCAGAGATTAGTGGAAAGAGCTCACTCAGGATGTGAGTTCCAGCCCCAGCCAAGCTGCTGCTCCCTGTGATTCCGGTGGTCACTGCTGCATTTACATCGGATGGGGTTGGGCTTCATCAGAGGGACTCAAATTTTTCTCCACCACCGTATAGGCTGGATGATTTTCGTTTTCACAAACCCAGATTTGGGTGAAACCCATGAATATTTTGCAAGGATGCAAGACAAATAAGATTGCAGCCTTGGTGCAATGGTTAAGAATCCGCCTGTCAATGCAGGTGACACGGATTCGATCCCTGGTCCGGGAAGATCCCACATGCCGTGGAGCAACTAGGCCCGTGGGCCACAACTACTGAGCCCATGCACTGCAACTACTGAAGCCCGAGTGCCTAGAGCCCGTGCTCTGTAACAAGAGAAGCCACCTCAATGAGAAGCCCACACACTGCAACGAAGAATAGCCTCGGCTCGCTGCAACTAGAGAAAGCCCGCATGCAGCAACTGAGTCGGAGACCCAACGCAGCCAAAATAAATAAATAAATAACTTAAAAACAATAAAAAGATTGCAGTCTTTTTTTTCCTAATTCCAACAACTATAATAATTAACAGAATGTCTGTTATCTTACTCACCATGTAGCAGATAAGATAGACTGTGGGTTATGAGCAATTCACAGGAAACTTGCTGTTTAACTCCACCTCTTTACTCCCAATCAGGAAAGCATTTCAGAATGCAAGTGAGTAAGCCTGATGACTGTCATAGGAATTATCTGCAATCTATTTTTAAAAAATAAATAATTTCCAAAGAGCAGCTCTTACACCTGATCACTGCTCTGCGGTTGAGAACCATGGGACTAGATGACTTTCAGATCTCTTCCAACACAAACATCTCATTTATGGTCTTGAAACTTTTGTCCAGTAGACCTTCACAGTGGTCTTTCTGGATTGACTGCTTTGAAGATAAGTTACACAACACAATTACTTCTAAGTTTTGTCTAGTTTGCTAATCTGAAAAGAAAGGGTGTTATAGCAATTGCCTGAAAAAAATTAAGAACATCTCTGAGAAGAGAATAAAATTGCCAAATCCATTGCTGCTCCTGCAGAATCCTGAGAGGCATGGAAAATGTCAGGTTGCCCGGTGCCATCTGGCTTAAGAAGATTATTGTCATCTGAGGCAAACATGGCCTCCATCCCGATTTGGAGGAAATAACAAAGCCCATAGATTCTTAGGTGCCTGAATCCTTCAAGTGGGAAATCTTTTAGGTCAAAGCTGTCTATTTTCATTTTTACATTCAGCATTTCTCCCTATATATTTATTTCCCTCTGGGCTTCTTAAAAGCTTACCTAGAACATTTATAGAAAATATTTTTAATCTCTATAAGAACATTGACATTTTTGCTATAATTTCATTTTTAAAGATTTTAATCACTTAGTATTTACCCTATTTATCCTGGCACAAAGTCTTTAAAAGCAGGATATTCTTAAGTCCTATTTTAGCTAAAGTGGAAAATCACAGGCAAGCTTTTCTAATTTCTTATATGGCAGTCTTGGAATTTCCACAGCTTATGTTCTGAGCCAACAAAAATATACAGAGGGAATTTTTGAATTCAGTTGATTTACTTCACAACATTACTTCTTACAAATATATTTGCTTATCAGGGTAGTGAATTTTAAGTGTGATTTGGAAATGGAAAGTTTGTTCTGTGACATCAGAAGCAAAATGGATAAAAATAGTTTGCATCTGACAATACCACATACCAGGAAAAGGTGATGCCTAAGTTATCCATAAGGTTTTCCTGGACAGCCACTGGTACAGGAAGACCAAAAAAAGGTCTGCAGTTGAGCTGAATTGAGGTTGTTTCAAAAGTAGGCACTGTGCTAGTGCAGAAAGGGCACTAAACATGGAATCAGAAAACTTCACTTCTAGTCCTAGTTTTCCTATTACCTAGCTGTGTGTTTTTGAGGAGGTCAGTTAACCTCTCTAACCCTCAGTTTCTTCCTCATTTAATGGAGCTAAAAGTACTCAACCTGAGTACTTAGAATTGTTAAGCGGCTCACTTGAGATAAAACATATTAAAGAATTAACAAAATTATAAAGCACTTTACGAATGTGAGATATCTTTACAAAATATTTCTATAATTCAGTTAACCTTTGAACATATATGATGTTTAAATTGGATGAGATGACAAGATTAATTGGGGTATTTCAGCTCATCAGGATATGGTGTTTCTTTCATTAGTACTTGTTTATACCCTCAGAAGTCTATTATTTATTTGGAGCAGGGTTAGCAAATGTTAATGATTCTGCTATAGGATTTTGTTTGTTTCAATTTATTTATTTATTTTTATTGTGGTATACTTGATTTACAATATTAAATTAGTTTTAAGTGTACAATATTAAATTAGCTTTAAGTGTACAACATAGTGATTCAAAATTTTTATAAATTATACTCCTTTTAAAATTACTATAAAATATTGGCTATATTCCCTGTGCTGTACAATATATCCTTGTAGCTTATATATTTTATTTCTTTATTACATTTTTATTTTATATTGGAGTATAGCTGATTAACAATGTTGTGTTAGTTTTAGGTATACAGCAAAGTGCTTTGGTTATACATATACATTTATCTATTCTTTTTCAAATTCTTTTCCCATTTTAGTTATTACAGAGTACTGAGCACAGTTCCCTGTGCTATACAGTAGGTCCTTGTTGGTTACTGATTTTAAATATAGCAGTGTGTACATGTCAATCCCAAACTCCCAATCTATCCCTCTCACCCACCCTCCCCCCTGGTAACCATAAGTTCATTCTTTAAGTCTGCAAGTCTGTTTCTTTTTTGTAAATAAGTTCATTTGTATCATTTCTTTTAAGATTCTGCATATAAGTGATATAATATAATATTTGTCTTTCTCTGTCTGACTTACTTCATTGAGTATGATAATCTCCAGGTCCATCCATGTTGCTATAAATGGCATTATTTCCTTCTTTTCAGTGGCTGAGTAGTATTCCATTGTATATATGTACCACATCTTCTTTACTCATTCATCTGTCGATGGACATTTAGGTTTCTTCCATGTCCTGGCTATTGTAAACATCACTGAAATGAACATTGGAGTGCATGTATCCTTTCAAACTATGTTTTTCTCCAGAAATACGCTCAGGAGTGGGATTGCTGGATTATATGGTAGTTCTATTTTTAGTTTTTTAAGGAACGTCCATACTGCTTTCCATAGTGGCTGTACCAATTTTTTGATTCTGCTCTAGGATTTAAAGGAAGACTATTGAGTTATTCCTGTAAAGACCTCCTCCTTCCATTCTGCCCTTCTTCCAAATTTTGGTGAGCTCTTAGAAAGACCAACCCTCCACTGCTTATCTTAGTCTTACCATTACAAATTGCCTATGAAGCCAAATCCAGAAGATGGTGATAATTAGGTCTGATCTCTGACCTTCCTCTAAGAGATCATCAGGATGAATCCCATCTCTCCTTAGGTCCTTCTTCACAAGTCTAAGCTTCTGAACTCATTATCAATAACTCTCTATACATTCCTTATTCTGTGCCAATTCTAGGTCTTCCAAGACTTTCATTGTGCTCTCTAGAATTTAAGATTAGTTATCTGCAAAATCTCTGATAATCTCTACCTTCATTAAGTCTTTCCTTCATCTTTTTATTCCAAGAGAAGACTGGCTTGGTTTGATAACACTCTTTCCACTGAAGTCCTAGCAGATGGTGACCCTCACATGCCACTGAGCCTGAGTTTAGATTAAGGATTTTTCTTCTTCTCATTGCCAATTCCCAAATATTACTCCTCTCCACTACTTCCCAAAGCCCGTCTTCTTTAACCCCCTGATAACTTCTGGTGACCCTTCTTCATTCATTAATTATTTGGATACCTGGTTCAATCTCTTCCTCTCCACCACGCTTATCTTTATTTTTAATAAGTTGAATACCCTCATAAAACAGACCTCTGACTTCTTTGCTTATAATAATCATTGCTTCTACAGAACCTAGTCATTCCATCTCATAGTCATTCTCTAAAACTTGTCATCACCCAAAATATTCCTAATTGTAATTTTGATATCAAGATTCCCATTTTCTGGCCACTACCTCCTTATTTTTTTTCAATTCACTTACTGTTCTACAGTCCAAATTTAACAGTTCTTTGATTCTTATTGTTACCATAGACCATGTCCCAGATTCACCTTCATCTCCTATACCCCTATTTTCTTCTACTGTCCTTACCTGGCAAACTCCCAACTTTAGTTAATCCAATATCACACCATACAGAATCTGTACTGCTGAAGCTAAACCTGGCTGCATGGCAAAATCAGTGATTCTTTTAGGTATGTGATTTCTTAAGATATTCATTTCACACCATATTATATATCAAAGGTCACTAACAACTTTTTTTTAATAGACAAAAGGGGAAATTGGAGGAGAGATTTCTGAAAGAAACTGACCATTCTCTTATTCAAACACATTGTACTTCCATCTGGGGTTTGCTTTGTTTCCCTGTCTTTTCTAACTTACCTTCCCTCTGCTAGTTTATTTCTTTTCATATTTCTTTACTTAGTTCTACTAGAATGTAAACTCTGTAAAAGCAAGCAGGGATATTATCTTCTTTATCACCACTGTATTCCTGAGCACCTAGAGCAGTGCTTAGCACATAAGAGGTACTCATAAATATTCATTTTGTCACCAGCCTTAGCTATAGAGGGGAAATAGACATGTTCATGTCCAGGGGCCCAAATAGAAACATTGGGACATACAGAGTAGATACAAGAGCCCAGAGCCTCACCCAACAGCAGGGAGTCTGTTTAAGGCATAAAAAAGCAATAGCATGTTTTTTAAAAAAGACATGCAATTGGATTTCCATGAGGTTTCTGCAAAGAAATATCTGCCTTGCAAGAGGACCTGTGCTGATTTGCTTAGAGTCATAACACCTGGACAAGCAGATATTTGGTCAATTTATCTATAGTTCTTTTGCCACTCATTTTTAACCCAGAAATCATAATGACGAAAGGGAAGAACTTTGCAAACCATCTATCCTGCCCCCTTCTGTTTTGCAGATTAAAAAACTTGGACCCTGGAAGTAAAGACACAAGACCCAGATTACACTTTTATTTATAGAAGCAAAACCCAGGTGTCCTTACTCCTGACTACTTCTTTTTTCTTCATGGTATCCTACAAATGTCAAAATGTCTTCCTAAACTGTTCAGTGCAATGCTGAGCTACAATTCTTAAAATGGGTCTAGGTTACAAAAAAAACTTATGTGTTGTTTATGAATATTGGAACTTTAATTTAGCACATAAATTTAAACAATTATCATGTTTAAAGGGAGATTTCTAAAGGTATTGTGCTTTGGGGGGAAAATGTCTATGATCTAGTCAAATGGCAGAAAAATATATATTTTTTTGTTTTCTATACAAAACTCTGGTCATTGTAAATCATAAGATCATTCCCAAATTAAATAAGCAATTTATTAATAGAGCTAACACATTTTGGTTTAGAGTGATTTTCTCCCATGGCATTTGCTTTTTTTTTTCTTTCTCATGTATTTATTTGTCCTTATCTACCACAAGCTCATGAAATGTCCTCTCCAAGTAGCCCCTCACAATGTAAACAGATGTTTCATAATCATTTTGGAACAGAAGAGGACCTGAATATTTCAGGTCCTTTTATCATCTTCTCAGTTCCTTAGTGTTTTTCATGTTGCAAATGAAAAATAGAGTGGGAATCATTTGGGGCCAGGAGGTTGCTGGGACTGTCTTATGGGGTTGTTTTCCAAGGAAATCCCACTTAAGGCTGACTGAAGGCAACTCGAAGAATGGATAGGAAGTGTGTTTTGATGCTCAGGAGTTCTACTAATTTTTCTTCTAAGCTCCAACAAGAGGCAAAGAGAATTCCTCTTTTGGCATTAGAGTCTTAGGTCCCTAAGAGTGAATCTGAGGGGGTAAAGTGTGGGTGAAGTGGGTGAAGGGGAATCAAAAGGTACAAACTTCCAATTATGAGTCAAGGGTGAGAACTCTAAAACTCTAATTTTAAACCCTAATTTAAAAAGATACATGCACCCCAGCATTCACAGCAGCACTATTTACAATAGCTAAGACATGGAAGCAAACTAAACGTCCATTGATAGATGAATGGATAAAGAAGATGTGGTACATATATACAATGGAATTCTACTTAGCCATTAAAAAAAGACCAAAATAATGCCATTTGCAGAAACATGGATGGAACTAGAGATTATCATACTAAGTGAAGTAAGTCAGACAAAGACAAATATCATATATCACTTAACATGCAAATCTAAAAAAATGATACAAATGAACTTATTTATAAAACAGAAATAAACTCACAGACATAGAAAACATACTTATGGTCACCAAACAGGAAGCTGGGGGAGGGATAAATTAGGAATTTGGAATTAACATATACACACTACTACACATAAAATAGATAAACAACAAGGACTTAATATATATCACAGGGAACTATATTTAGTATCTTGTGATAACCTACAATGAAAAAGAATCTGAAAATAATTATATATCTATATCTATATATATTAGGAAACTGTGACTGCCATTGCTAATTGCCTAATTATCATCCATTCTCTTTTCTTATACAAAGAATCCTGGTTTATTTGGGGCAACAATGTATTCAGTTAAAATATTCAATATCCCTTGGGAGTGACACATATACACTATTGATATTACGTATAAAGTAGATAACTAATGAGAACCTAATGTATAGCACAGGGAACTCTACTTAATGCACTGTGGTGACCTAAATGGGAAGGAAATCCAAAAAAGAGGGCATATATGTATATGTATAGCCGATTCATTTTGCTGTACATTAGAAACTAACACAACATTGTAAAGCAACTGTACTCCAATAAAAAATAATTTAAAAAAAACAAAGGGTTTCTTTTTACCCTTGTAAATAAACTAATTTACTTACTTTTGGGGTTAAGTATTATATTTTTGAATCATCATTTCTTGTTTCTGGCTTTGAATTTTTTTCATTTATTTAAAAAAAGGAAAAAAAGTAAAAAAGAAAAAGGTGAAAAAAATTCACTCTTCCACCTTTTCAATGAAATATAAGTGGAAGTCATTCCTTGGGACTTCTTGGAAAACACTTTAAAATGGGATAATCTCCAATGGATTTGTTCGTTTGCCCTTTATTTTCTCTGGTTTTCTTGCCTGAAATAAAGATGTAATGTTTGTAGAAGAAGCAGCCGTTCTATGATCATGAGGGTTAGTGTCACGCTATAGATGACAAACCCAGAAACTAGACTCACTCTTGTTTCTCAATGTTTTTATCAAGTAGCTGAAACAGCCTTGAACTGCATACTCTTAGATCTCACATTTGTTAAGTCACTGCGAAAGATTTCTATTACACAGGGCCTAATGCAGTTACAGACAAGATTTTTTAACCTATCCAGAATAATTCTCAAAGTGGGGAGGAATTGACATTGTAGAATCTACCAAAGGGGTCTTTCACATTCCCTTCTCTATTCTGATATGCCCTCCAAAAAAGGAATTGTTCCTCCTCTTACCTTGGTGAGAATGGCTGCCATTAAAAGCCACTGTTACCACTAGGAATGTCACTTGCCTCAGATGTGTTAGAAAAAGACAGGAACTTTAGCTCCAGGGAAGTCCATAACAAATTGATTACTTGGAAGTCTTAAAGAGTTGGAGTTACTACAAATGTGGTTTGGATGCCTGAAACTTCTGAGAGTCCATCCAGAGGAACATCAGAAGATGCTTAGAATTTTGAAATGGACATTGAGGGGATTGGTGAAGTTAGGCTACAAAGGATGGATAAATACCTCCCACAATAAAAAAATCTTAACTGTGAAGGGCACCTTAATGGTCATCCAGTTGGATATCTCATATAAAGCAAAACTTGACATCTACCACATTTTTAGGAGGTATCACCCAACCTTACTTGACAACTTGCAGTGAGTAGGAGTTGGTGAATTCCTAAGGCAACCCATTCCATCGTTAAAAGATTTAATAACTAGAATGTCCTTCTTCACAGTGAACTTAATAGTGTTGTATCTTAATATTAATGCCATTTACACAACACTTTGCTATTTTTTTATTTTAATAAAACATTTTAACCCATATCCTGAATATGATCATTTCAACATGTAATCAATATTTTAAAAACTATTTATAAGGTAAATAATATTTGCATTTCTATTTTTTGTTGTTAGTTTCTGGTGTACAGAAAGATGATTCAGTTATGTATATATATTTATATATACATATACATAACTGAAACACTTTTCTATTTCTTTTTCAGATTGTTTTCCATTATAGTTTATTATAAGATATTGAATATAGTTCCCTGTGCTATACAGTAGGACCTTGTTGTTTATCTATTATATATATAATAGTATGTGTATGTTAATCTCAAGCTCCTAATTTATCCCTCCCTCCCTTTCCCTCTTGTTAACCATAAGTTTATTTTTTTTGTTTAATTAATTAATTAATTTTTTATACAGCAGGTTCTTATTAGTTATCTATTTTATACATATTAGTGTATATATGTCAATCCCAATCTCCCAGTTCATGCCACCACCACCACTACCACCCGCCCCACTTTCCCCCCCTTGGTGTTCATACGTTTGTTCTCTACATCTGTGTCTCTATTTCTGCCTTGCAAACCGGTTCATCTATACCATTTTTCTAGATTCCACATATATGTGTTAATATACAATATGTGTTTTCCTCTTTCTGACTAACTTCACTCTGTATGACAGTCTCTAGGTCCATCCACGTCTCTACATATGACCCAATTTCATTCCTTTTTATGGCCGAGTAATATTCCATTGTGTATATGTACCACATCTTCTTTATCCATTCATCTGTTGATGGGCATTTAGGTTGCTTCCATTACCTGGCTATTGTAAATAGTGCTGCAGTGAATATTGGGTGCATGTGTCTTTTTGAATTATGGTTGTCTCTGGGTATATGCCCAGTAGTGGAATTGCTGGGTCATATGGTAATTCTAGTTTTAGTTTTTTAAGTAACCTCCATACTGTTCTCCATAGTGGCTGTATCAATTTACATTCCCACCAACAGTGCAAGAGGGTTCCCTTTCTCCACACCCTCTCCAGCATTTGTTGTTTATAGATTTTCTGATGATGCCCATTCTAACTAGTGTGAGGTGATACCTCATTGTAGTTTTGATTTGCTTTTCTCTAACAATTAGTGATGTTGAGCAGCTTTTCATGTGCCTCTTGGCCATCTGTATGTACGTCTTCTTTGGAGAGATGTCTATTTAGGTCTTCTGCCCATTTTTTGATTGGGTTGTTTGTTTTTTTAATATTGAGCTGCATGAGCTGTTTATATATTCTGGAGATTAACCCTTTGTCTGCTGATTCATTTGCAAATATTTTCTCCCATTCTAAGGGTTGTCTTTTCATTTTGTTTATAGTTTCCTTTGCTGTACAAAAGCTTTTAAGTTTCATTAGGTCCCATTTGTTTATCTTTGTTTTTATTTCTATTACTCTAGGAGGTGAGTCAAAAAAGATCTTGCTGTGATTTATGTCAAAGAGTGTTCTTCCTATATTTTCCTTGAAAAGTTTTTTATTGTCAGGTATTACATTTAGGTCTTTAATGTATTTTGAGTTTATTTTTGTGTATGATGTTAGGATGTGTTCTAATTTCATTATTTTACATGTAGCTGTCCAGTTTTCCCAGCACCACTTCTTGAAGATGCTGTCTTTTCTCCATTGTATATCCTTGCCTCCTTTGTCATGATTAGTTGACCATAGGTGCATGGGTTTATCTCTGGGGTTTCTATTCTGTTCCATTGATCTATATTTCTGTTTTTGTGCCAGTACCATATTGTCTTGATGACTGTAGCTTTTTTTTTTTTTTTTTTTTTTTTTTTTTTTGCGGTATGCGGGCCTCTCACTGTTGTGGCCTCTCCCGTTGCGGAGCACAGGCTCCGGACGCGCAGGCCTAGCGGCCATGGCTCACGGGCTTAGCTACTCCGCGGCATGTGGGATCTTCCCGGACCAGGGCACGAACCCGTGTCTCCTGCATCGGCAGGCGGACTCTCAACCACTGCGCCACCAGGGAAGCCCCTGATGACTGTAGCTTTGTAGTAAAATCTGAAGTCAGGGAGTCTGATTTCTCCAACTCCATTTTTTCCCTCAAGACTGCTTTGGCTATTTGGGGTCTTTTGTGTCTCCATACAATTTTAAGATTTTTTTGTTCTAGTTCTGTAAAAAAAATGCCACTGGTAATTTGATAAGGATTGCATTGGATCTGTAGATTGCTTTGGGTAGTATAGTCATTTTCACAATATTGTTTCTTCCAAGCCAAGAACATGGTATATCTCTCCATCTGTTTATATCAACTTTCATTTCTTTCATCAGTGTCTTATAGTTTTCTGCATACAGGTCTTTCGTCTCCCTAGTTAGGTTTATTCCTAGGTATTTTATTCTTTTTGTTGCAATGGTAAATGGGAGTGTTTCCTTAAGTTCTCTTTCTGATCTTTCGTTGTTAGTGTATGGGAATGCAAGAGATTTCTGTGCATTAATTTTGTATCCTGCAACTTTACCAAATTCATTGGTTAGCTCTGGTAGTTTTTCGTTATCATCTTTAGGATTTTCTATGTATAGTATCATGTCATCTGCAAACAGTGACAGTTTTACTTCTTCTTTTCCAATGTGTATTCCTGTTATTTTCTTTTCTTCTCTGACTGCCATGGCTAGGACTTCCAAAACTATATTGAATAATAGTGGCAAGAGTGGACATCCTTGTCTTGTTCCTGATCTTAGAGGAAATGCTTTCTGTTTTTCACCATTGAGAATGATGTTTGCTATGGGTTTGTCATATATGGCCTTAATTTTGTTGAGGTAGTTTCCCTCTATGCCCATTCTCTGAGAGTTTTTATCCTAAATCGGTGTTGAATTTTGTCAAAACATTTTACTGTGTCTATTGAGATGATCATATGGTTTTTATTCCTTAATATGTTATATGGTGTATCACATTGATTTATTTACATATAGTGAAGAATCCTTGCATCCCTGGGATAAATTCCACTTAATCATGGTGTATTATCCTTTAATGTGTTATTGGATTCTGTTTGCTAGTATTTTGTTGAGAATTTTTGCACCTGTATTCATTAGTGATATTGGTCTGTAATTTTTTTTTGTAGTATCTCTGTCTGGTTTTGGTATCAGGGTGATAGTGGCCTCATAGAATGAGTTTGGGAGTGTTCCTTTCTCTGCAATTTTTTGGAAGAGTTTGAGAAGGATGGGTGTTAGCTCTTCTCTAAATGTTTGATGGAATTCACCTGTGAAGCCATCTGGTCCTGGACTTTTGTTTGTTGGAAGATTTTAAATCACAGTTTCACTTTCATTACTTTTGATTGGTCTGTTCATATTTTCTATTTCTTCCTGGTTCAGTCTTGGAAGGTTATACCTTTCTAAGAATTTGTTCATTTCTTCCAGATTGTCCATTTTATTGGCATAGAGTTGCTTGTAGTAGTCTCTTAGGATGCTTTGTATTTCTGCGGTGTCTGTTGTAATTTCTCCTTTTTCATCTTTAATTTCATTGATTTGAGTCCTCTCCCTCTTTTTCTTGATGAGTCTGGCTAAAGATTTATCAATTTTGTTTATCTTCTCAAAGAACCAGCTTTTAGTTTTATTGATACTTGCTATTGTTTTCTTTGTTTCTATTTCGTATATTTCTGCTCTGATCTTTATAATTTCTTTCCTTCTGCTAACTTTGGGCTTTGTTTGTTCTTCTTTCTCTAGTTCCTTTAAGTGTCAAGTAGATTGTTTACTTAAGAGTTTTCTTGTTTCTTGAGGTAGGATTGTATTGCTGTAAACTTCCCTTTCAGAATGGTTTTTGCTGCATCTAAAGTTTTGGATCATCGTGTTTTTGTTGTAATTTTCCTCTAGTTATGTTTTGATTTCCTCTTTGGTTTCTTCAATGTTTTCTTGGTTATTTAGTAACGTATTGTTTAGCTTCCATGTGTTTGTGTTTTTTACATTTTTTCCCCCTGTAGTTGATTTCTAGTCTTAGCATTTTGGTCGGAAAAGATGCTTGATATGATTTCAATTTTTTTAAATTCAGCGAGGCTTGATTTGTGACCCAAGATGTGATCTGTCCTGGAGAATGTTCCATGTTCACTTGAGAAGAAAGTGTAATCTGCTGTTTTCAAATGGAATGTCCTGTAAACATCAATTAAATCTATCTGGTCTATTGTGTCATTTAAAGCTTGTGTTTCCTTCTTAATTTTCTGTCTGGATGACCTGTCTATTGGTTTAAGTGAGGTGTTAAAGTTTCCCACTATTATTGTGTTACTGTTGATTTCCTCTTTTATAGCTGTTAACAATTGCCTTATGTATTGAGGTGCTCCTATGTTGGGTGCATACATATTTATAATTGTTCAGTCTTCTTGGATTATTTCCTTGATCATTAGGTAGTGTCCTTCCTTGTCTCTTATAACGTTCTTTATTTTAAAGTCTATTTTATCTGATATGAGTATTGTTACTCCAGCTTTCTTTTTATTTCCATTTGCATGGAATATCTTTTTCCATCCCCTCACTTTCAGTCTGTATGTATCCCTAGGTCTGAAGTGGGTCTCTTGTACACAACATATATATGAGTTTTGTTTTTGTATCCATTCAGTGAGCCTGTGTCTTTTGATTGGAGCATTTAAGCCATTCACGTTTAAAGTAATTATCAATATGTATGTTCTTATTACCATTTTCTTAATTGTTTTGGGTTTGTTTTTGTAGGTCCTTTTCTTCTCTTGTGTTTCTCACTTAGAGAAGTTCCTTTAGCATTTGTTGTAGAGCTGGTTTTGTGGTGCTGAATTCTCTTAGCTTTTGCTTGTCTGTAAAGCTTTTGATTTCTCTGTCGAAACTGAATGAGATCCTTGCCAGGTAGAATAATCTTGGTTGTAGTTTCTTCCCTTTCATCACTTTAAATATATCGTGCCATCCCTTCTGGCTTGTAGAGTTTCTGCTGTGAAATCAGCTCTTAACCTTATGGGAGTTCCCTTGTATGTTATTTGTTGTTTTTCCCTTGCTGCTTTCAATAATTTTTCTTTTTCTTTAATTTTTGTCAGTTTGATTACTATGTGTCTTGGTGTGTTTCTCCTTGGGTTTATCCTGCCTGGGATTCTCTGCACTTCCTGGACTTGGGTGGTTTTTCCTTTCCCATGTTAGGGAAGTTTTGGACTTTAATCTCTTCAAATATTTTCTCAGGTCTTTCTCTCTCTCTTCTCCTTCTGGGACCCCTCTATTGCAAATGTTGTTGTGTTTAATGTTGTCTCAGAGGTCTCTTAGGCTGTCTTCATTTCTTTTCAATCTTTTTTCTTTATTTTGGTCCAAGGCTGTGAATTCCACCATCCTGTCTTCCAGGTCACTTATCTTTTCTTCTGCTTCAGTTATTCTGTTATTGATTCTTTCTAGTGTATTTTTCATTTCAGTTATTGTGTTGTTCATCTCTGTTTGTTTGTTCTTTAATTCTTCTAGGTGTTTGTTTTTTAATTCCTCTAGGTCTTTGTTAAACTTTTCTTGCATTTTCTTGATCTTTGCCTCCATTCTTTTTCTGAGGTTCTAGATCATCTTCACTATCATAATTGTGAACTCTTTTTCTGGAAGGTTGCTTATCTCCACTTCATTTAATATTTTTTTCTGGGGTTTTATCTTGTTCCTTCATCTGGTACATAGTCCTCTGCCTTTTCATTTCGTCTATCTTTCTGTGAATGTGGTTTTCATTCCCAAGCTGCAGAATTATAGTTCTTCTTGCTTCTGCTGTCTGCCCTCTGGTGGATTAGGCTATCTAAGAGGCTTGTGTAAGCTTTTTCATGGGAGGGACTGGTGGTAGGTAGAGCTGGGTGTTGCTCTGGTGGGCAGAGCTCAGTAAATCTTTAATCTGCTTGTCTGCTGATGATAGCCCCTCCTACTATCTCATTGCAGCTTCTCCTTTGTCTTTGGATGTGGGGTATGTTTTTTGGTGAGTTCCAGTGTCTTCCTGTCAATGACTGCTTAGCGGTTAGTTGTGGTTCCAGTTGTCTCGCAAGAAGGATTGAATGCACATCCTTCTACTCCACCATCTTGAACCATTGAGCACTTTGCTATTTTTATTTAAAGAGATTTCAGATGATTGCTTTTGATTTGATAGTCATAAAAATCATGTGAATCACTTGAAATGATACTATTATCCCTATTTGAGCATGTATAAACAAGTGTAGAGGGGCTACCTATACTTGCACAAAGTTGTGCAATTCCTAGGTGGAGTAGTGGATTTGAATTCAGGACTAATGGGATCTGAGTCAAGCTCTCCCGAATTGTTATTTATTCATTCAATATTGATTTACTGAACCCCTACTATCTACTGGTCACAGTGTTAATAGCTGAGGCTCTAGTGGTGAACAGGACACACATACTCCCGGCCTTCCTACAGCTAATAATCTAGTAACTACCTACCAATAAGCCCTACCTTTAGCCTCTGATATAGCACAGAGCAGCAGGTATATTCCTTCCTTCACACATCAGTCATTTATTTATCAAATGACTTCATAGGTGTCTCTTATCCAAACTAAACATCTTATTCTTTCAACAACTTCTACCAGGCCAGGGATTTTAAAGGCATCTACTAGCCTTATCACTTTCTTCTGGACTTCCTCTATTTTGTCAGTCTCTCTCATAAAGACTAGAGCCTTGAATCAGTCACCTCTGCTCTCAATATGTTCTTGGAGACTATGACCTCAGGTGATGAGAAGGTTGAATGCTATGAATGCACCTTGAGCTTATCAACATCTATTTTGGTTTCTCATGACAATGTTGCCTTGTGTTCACTTTGTGATTCACTAAAACCATCAGAGGGTCTTCCTATGGATTACCATCAAGTCAAAACTCTTCCATATTTTACTCAAGACTTTGATGTTTTACATTTCAGTGCTGGACTTTAATGCATTTCCATTAAATTTCACTTCATTATCTGGACCATTATTACATCTTTTGAGATCATCCTTATCTTGATTCTGTCATCTCTAAGGTTAACTGTCTTTCTCAGTCTTGCATTATGGCTAAATTAGATAATCATGTCTCCTATGTTACTGATAAAAATGTTGAACTGAACAATTTCAAAGAAAAAACACAGTAACACTCTATCCAGATAGGTTAGCCCAATCTGTTAACCTTATACTTGAAATTCTATTCACTCATTCATTCCACAAATTTTAAGAATATCTTATTCTGGGCTAGATGCTATGATGGAAAATGAAAACATCTGACTATGTAAGTTAGGAATGATTGCCATGTTAACAGGTAAATGCAGCATGACAAGTGCTTCACCACCAGTAAGCTCTAGTGAAGAGGTCACAGAAGAGAATGCAGTCAACTCAACCTGGGAGGAGCTGGTAGGACCTCAAATGACATCCAAATCAAGTATGTCATAAGAGACTTCTGTCAAAACCACTATGAACTAATTCAATAGACTAGATATATCTCCAATGTTCCAAGCTTGGAATCATATCGAAGCTTGATACTGAAGTTATTTGCTATGACTTGTTCTCAGTGATCCCAATTTGGATCCTATGGTTCACATGTGTTTCTACACCCCAGAGAAGTATAAGAAAACTCCATAATTCCCTATTGATTTCTTCTGAGTTAAGCAGTCAACATACATGGTTCTGATCATCTTCTTCCATGACATGAACATTGTAAAAGACCTGTAGATTACTTGTTCATCAGCTAATTTTGCCTGAAGCCCCTTTTCTGATCCTTAGCTATTTGTCAGATGAAATCACACTTATATACCATCACAGCCAGTAGCTTCTTCCACTTTGTTTCTCTCCTTAGCCTTGAGTGGGAGCCTCATCAGCATCCAAGAGGAGGTCCAGAACCTCTCCAGCCATGTAGGAACAGTTATCAGTTCCAAACCTCAGTTATGGCCTTCCTCAGTTACATAGCACAGGGCTATTTATTGTACACATCCCAGGGAGTCCATGAGCTATTTTTTTTTTTTTTTTTTTGTAGAATCCAACATTTTTCTCATTCAGTATTTACATATTATTGCTAGCATTTTGGAAGTTTCTTTTCCAAATTTTAATTTATAATATTTATGATTGTACTTTTTTGGTACACACTAAGTGTAAAACCATGCATTAGATATTGAGAAGGCAGAGGTAGATATAATGCTGAACAAGAACTGGTCTGGGACCATGATATGAACTGATGATTCAGTGTGGGAGGAGGACCTGCACAAGTCTAATACAAGGAAGTGGTTATTCCGGTTTCTTTTTGATGGGCAAGCATTTTGCAAAGACTTAAGTATGTGTGTGTAAGGCAAAAACAGTCATTTAAAAATACCTTTTAAAAAGTTATTTCACTGACGGGGAAATAGAGCATAAAATTGTTGTCGTCACCTCCCATAAAAGAGAAACAAATTATTTTTCATGTTTTAACTGTGTTTGTGGTTAAGTCTCACAGTCTAAGAGATTTACCACTTCAGATGAATTCCATACACTTGCATTTAAGTCTGCAAAAGACTTCCAATTATCCAGCAACTGAACCAAAGAATTGGTAGCTTTTCTAACACAGAAGAGGAAAATTCTTTCTCTTATTCTGGTAGCATTCCTTTATTCTCTACTCAAGAAAATCATTTCAGAAGCTGGATGTTTGTTGTCAAAAAAACTATGTTGTGAATAAAAAGTATAAAACTAAGAAGCTATGCTGTCTCTCTTTTAAAAAATAACTCATCAAAAGAAAGGATTTTTTTCCCTTTTTTTTTTTTGCAAGAGAAACTTTAGTCTCTGTTTTAGAATTGCAAATATATCTTCCTAATGGAGAAAAATCAGTTTACATGACATAGTGCTTGTTTAGCCAATTCAAAAACTAGAGTGTAATTTACTATATTTCCCTCTATCTTTTCCCCATTGTATTCAGAAAGCTGATTCTGCCACAAGCATTACTTTATATATTTCATGCAAAGATATCCTTTTGGAATGAAAAGTCAGGAAAAGTTTTAATTTTATAGACTTGGAAGTGTTTTCTTTTTCTAGGGACGAGATAGTAGTTTCAGTACTGAGAGCAACGGAAGGGGTTAACACTGGACTTGGCTGGGTGTCAGTTAAACTTTTTTTCTGGCTCTGCTCCGGGTTTCCCCTTGAAGGGATTTCCCTCCGCCTCTGTGTCTCTGCAACAAGACCCTTTATAAAGAGCAGACTTTCTATTTCATTCCTCGCTGAACCTCACTGGCTTTTAGGAGCTCAAGACTTCCCAGGCAGTTTCAGTGGGGACAGAAAGAAGGGTTTTGGAACCATTATTTTCTCATAACAACAGCAGCTTAAAATGCCTAGGAAGATGGTTGTGATCTTTGGAGCCTCAAATGTACTTTGGATGGTGTTTGCAGTTTGTAAGTTCTTCTCCTTGATTTGTTCCAAATGCTAGCATTCCATTTTAGCCCTGATTTTGGCTTCAGTCAGTTTTGTTATGGTCGTAAAGAAAGGCACTAGGATTTTTAAAGAGTGGGAAAACTTAATTTAACCTAACTTTTAATGTGCTATTGAGTATTGCTAGACATCATTATATTGTCATAGTTAGAGATGCAAAGTGGATGTTTTTTTGGATACCTTTTTTCAAATGTCAAATGAGTAATTGAATTCTATCTCTAGGAAGATCTATCTCTTTAGTTTCCTGCACTTGATAATGAGAGCAAACTTAGCTAGTGAAAAAACAACTCTGATAAATGGGCATCAAGGTCAGAGTGAGGGTTCTCCTAAGCGAAGATAATTTCAACACCTTCTTTTGAAAGTGACCCCAATGCTGCCTTGCATTAGTTGGAAGCAGTTTAGGAAAGAGATCAGCCAGATTGTATTTTGGGTGTTATACTGGAACAGAGAAGAAGGACTAGAATACTCAACAAACCAGTGTTTGTTTTTTTCTTTTTGCCTTCACAGCTCAAGCTTTTAAAATCGACATCTTCCCTGAATCCAAAATTATTGCTCAGATTGGTGACTCCATCTCACTGACTTGTAGCACAACAGGCTGTGAGTCCCCTTCGTTCTCCTGGAGAACTCAGATAGACAGTCCACTGAACGGGAAGGTGAGAAATGAGGGGACTGAATCCACGCTGACCATGGATCCTGTTAGTCTGGGGAATGAACACTATTACCTGTGCACAGTGATTTGTGAGTCTCAGAAACTGGAAAAAGGAATCCCAGTGGAGATCTACTGTGAGTACTTTAGAGCATATTTGATTTTCTCTCCATTTCTCCTTAAGATAAGTTTCTAAAAGGCCAGTTTTGAAAGAAAAGAAAGGAAAAACTATATTCATGTCCAGATTCTTGGGTGGAGGACCTAGTGTACCAAGAAAGCTAGAGACAGCTTAACATAGCACTAGACCAGAGACCCAAATCCTAGCTTCTATTTCCAACTCTGCCACAAACATGGTGACCAAGGGTAAGACTCAACTTCTCTGGGCTTCAGTTTTCTTAACCATAAAGTGAAGATCTCTAAGGTTATGTTTATTTTATTAAAAAAAAATTCTATTCAATTATATCCTTATATGTTTACTTGTCCATGTGTCTAAATGATTTATGAATTCCATACTTCAGGGATTTTCCATTTATTTATTCTCATGGAATTTGGTGCTTAAAATTGGTTTAAAGATTAAGCAAGGGATCTATAATTTAGTAATGGGCTTCTGTACAAAATTTTCCCCTTTAGATAGAAGAAAAATATCTACAAACATTTCACTCATTTGACTTTGGCAGAGATAAATTTAGGAGGTTTTGTTTTTGTTTTTGTTTGGTGCCGTTAAGTCAATGCTCGATTGCTCAACCTCAAAGGTATTTGTATAATGAACTAGATTTGCCTTGTGAATGTGAATGAATACCTCTCATTTACCAGCCTACCAAAATGTATCCCAATCCATTCTCAATCCAGCAAAGAAAGTTAGCAAAAGGAGTGAAAAAATAACCTGAAATAAATCCCTTGCATTCTGGTTACTGCTCTTTCCAAAATACTGGAATCCTTGATAGTCATCTCTTCACGAAGAACTCATTTGATTATCTTTTCTATTTATGTTGCTTCTCTTCTGCTGTAGTGGAGACAACTTTGTCCAGTAACCTTAACTGATTCTTCAAGAAGCCTGTATGTTGCTAGTGCTTCCCAAGAAACTGTGCCTGGCAGGCTGCTTTCAATTATGCTGGTTGTACATGCAGAGTTTTTGTCTGTGCAGCCTCCTGAGCTCCTTGAAAGGCCCCCTTATGTAAATACAGGGGAAAGTAGTGAGTTCTTGTATTACCTGACAGCAAACTATGTGGATTATAAGAGCATTTCTTTCAGAATATGAGGGACAGGACTATTGGTGGAAAAATGAAAAATACTGTTTCTTCACATAGCAAAACATTTCCAGTTCCTTTGCCTTTCCTCACAAGTACCAAATAGTTGAAGATTTAAAAAGAGAAATGAAGGCCCTTCTGGCTTTAATTATCTTGGCTGAAGTTTTTTTTTTTTTTTTTTTTTTTCAAGAATGTCTGTCTTTCATTATGTTTAACAGTCCTGTCTCCATTCCACATTTGATTGTAATATTCTTTAGAGTTGGAAACTTTGTATTCTTATTTCACAGTTTTGAATCGAGCCAATGTGTTACCATCCTGGCGGTTTACAATGAAAAGTAGGCTTGCAAGGAAAGCAATGGCTGACTGAACTAGTGTGTCCCTTGACACTAAAAAGTTCAAGCGGAGTATAAGACTTTGAGTTAGGCATTTTGGGAGGCAAATATGCCTTCCAGAATTTAAAGACTGCACAAGTGTACCTTTCTGGTGGATGAATGCCTGTCAGAGGCACCATTTTTCAGAAGCCAATTATTTAGAATTGTTCTTTTCATTTCTTAGCATATCTTGCCCAATAACTATTCTTTGCAATGACATTCTAAGCCTCAGGTTCCTAATCCATAAAATGAAATATCTCTGCCCTCACTAAAGTAAGAGAATGTGATATAATATTTAAAAAATCTTCAACAGCAGTACAGAATAATAAAAATCCTGAATTTAAATCCCAGCTTTACCATTACTAGCTGTGTGACCTTAGGAAAGTTATGCACATGAGCTAAGTTTATGTTTTCATATCTATGAATTGTGGTATCTATTTCTTAGGGTTGTTGTGAGGTTAAAATAAAGTCATTGGTGTTAAATGAATAGCACAGTGATGGGCACACATAAGTATTCAATAAACATGAATTTCTTCTCCCTCCTTTTACTCTGATAACATGCAACACTTAGTACATGCAGCATCAGAACTGAACTCTCTAACAGGAGATTCCAGTTCTTGAATCTACCCCAAACCATGAAAGGCTATTTAAACAATTAATTCTGCTGTATTAAGACTGTATTCACAAACATATTAGATTTAGTTTACATTGATTTAAATCAGTAAGGGACCTCATACAAACATGAACAAAAACACAGACCTACTAGAGCACGGCCCTGAGGATATGGGGAAGGGGGAGGGGGAAGGGTAAGCTGTGACGAAGTGAGAGAGTGGCATGGACATATATACACTACCAAATGTAAAATAGATAGCTGGTGGGAAGCAGCCACATAGTACAGGGATATCAGCTCGGTGCTTTGTGACCACCTAGAGGGGTGGGAGGGAGGGAGATGCAAGAGGGAGGAGATATGGGGATATATGTACATGTATAGCTGATTCACTTTGTTATACAGCAGAAATTAACACACCATTGTAAAGCAATTATACTCCAATAAAGATGTTAAAAAAATTACATGTTAAAAAAAAAACTCCATTTGCATGTATTTGTTTGAACTTTGCAGCTTTCCCTAAGGACCCAGAGATTCATTTGAGTGGCCCCCTGGAGGTTGGGAAGCCAGTCACAGTCACGTGTTTGGTCCCTGATGTTTACCCATTTGAAAGGCTGGAGATAGAATTACTGAAGGGCAACCGTTCCATGAAGACACAGAACTTTCTGGAGGTTTCAGAAATGAAGTCCCAGGAAACAAAGAGTTTGGAAGTAACCTTCACTCCTATTGATGAGGATATTGGGAAAGCTCTTGTTTGTCAAGCTACATTACACATTAATGAAATTGATTCTCAACCCCAAGTAAGGGAGACTACAAAAAAACTGCAAGTCTACAGTAAGTACTTGTGTAAAGTCTATGGGAATTTAGTCTTGGATCTATACAGCAGTAAACTTAGCAGCTAAAGTCAAGAAGAAACGTTTTGTAGTTTTTACACCATTTTGATTCATTGAGAGGATAATTTTTGTCAATAGCATAATTTAATA